>NC_058521.1:41501356-42126356 GCF_904849725.1 Hordeum vulgare subsp. vulgare | reverse complement strand
ACGCGGAGGTGTCATCCATTCAACACTAGATCGGGACGGATCGTGATTGGATCGCGAAGATGTTCGACTACATCAACCACATTATATACACTTCTGCTAAGAAATCTACAAGGGTATGTAGATACAATCTCTCATCTTGTAGATGTGGATCTCTGCTACGGCAACAAAAATCCTTCCCCGGCAACGGCGCCAGAAATCCTTCTGCTACGTTGACAGAAACCTTCTGTCATCTCTCGATCTTGCGTTAGTTTTCCCTTGAAGAGGAAAGTTGATGCAGCACAGGAGTAGTAAGTATTTCCCTCAGTTTGAGAACCAAGGTATCAGTCCAGTAGGAGAATCTCGTCAAGTCTAGAGTACCTGCACAAACACAAAGAACTTGCACCCAACGCTATAAAGGGTTTGTCAATCCCTTCAAGATTGATTGCAAAGTGAGATCTGAAGGCGGAAAGTGCAACGAAGTAAAAGTGTAAGGCTGAAAATATGGTGTGAAGTAGACCCGGGGGCCATAGTGTTCACTAGAGGCTTCTCTCAAAATAGCAAATATTACGGTGGGTGAACAAATTACTGTCGAGCAATTGATAGAACCGCGTAATGTCATGACGATATCTAAGGCAATGATCATACATATAGGCATCATGTCTGAGACAAGTAGACCGATACTTTATGCATCTACTACTATTACGCCACACATCGACCGCTATCCAGCATGCATCTAGTGTATTGAGTTCATGACGAAGAGAGTAACGCTTTAAGCAAGATCACATGATGTAGAGGGATAATCTCAAACCAATGATGAAAACCCCATCTTTTTACCCTTGATGGCAACAACACGATGCGTGCCTCGCTACCCCTTCTGTCACTGGGTGAGGTCACCGCATGGTATGAACCCAAAACCAAGCACTTCTCCCATTGCAAGAATCATAGATCAAGCTGGCCAAAAAAAACCCACAACTCCAAGAGAATTACAAGGATGTGAAATCATGCATAAGAGATATCAGAAGAAACTCAAATAAGATTCATAGATAATCTGATGATAAATCCACAATTCATCGGATCTCGACAAACACACCGCAAAAGAAGATTACATCGGATAGATCTCCGTGAAGATCATGGAGAACTTTGTATTGAAGATCCAAGAGAGAGAAGAAGCCATCTAGCTACTAGCTATGGACCCATAGGTCTATGGTGAACTACTCACGCATCATCGGAGAGGTCATGGTGTTGATGAAGAAGCCCTCCGTATTCGAATCCCCCCTTCGGCAGGGCACCAGAACTTGCCCCAGATGGGATCTTGCGGAGACAGAAGCTTGCGGCGGCGGAAAAGTACTTCCGATGATCTCCTAATTTTTTCTGGAATATTTGGGAATATATAGGTGAAAGACCTAGGGCAGAGGTGGCCCAGGGAGCCCACAAGCCTGGGAGGCGCGGGCCCCCTGGCCGCGGCTAGGGGGCTTGTGGGGTCCCTGGTGACCCCCTTCCTTGGCTCTCAAGTTCCCCGATCTTCTTCTGTTTCGGAAAAAATCTTTTTGGAAGTTTTGTTCCGTTTGGACTCCATTTAAAATCCTCCTCTGAAAAGGGTCAAAAACACAGAAAAAACAGGAACTGGCACTTGGCACTGAGTTAATAAGTTAGTCCCAAAAAAGATATAAAAGGCATACAAAACATCCAAAGTTTGACAAGATAATAGCATGAAACCATCAAAAATTATAGATATGTTGGAGACGTATCAATCTCCTAGATTGATCTTGGTGAGCATAGGAATTTTTTTGTTTCCCATGCAACGTTCCCCATGATTGGCATCATGAGCTATGTCTACGCGTAGCTAGCAACACGAGTAGAACACAAAGGAGTTTGTGGGCGTTGATATTCACATTGCTTTCCTCCTTAATCTTTTCTTGATTCAGCGGTATTGTGGGATGAACCGGCCGGGACCAACTTTGCGTGTCCACGTACGAGAGACCGGTTCCATCGACTGACATGTAACTTTGTTGCATAAGATGGATGGTGGGTGTCTGTCTCTCCCACCTTAGTTGAATCGGATTCGACAAAGGCGGTCCTTGTAGAAGGTTAAATAGCAACTTGCGTATCACCGTTGTGGTTTTGCGTAGGTAAGAAGCGTTCTTGCTAGATACCCATAGAAGCCACGTAAAACATGCAACAACAAATTAGAGGACGTCTAACTTGTTTTTGCAGGGTATGTTGTGATATGACATGGCCAAAGACATGATAATATATATTTTATGTACGAGTTGATCATGTTTTAATAGCTAATATCGACTTGCATGCGATCGCTAAGGCAATCGATAGGAGCCATAGGGTTGTCTTTAATTATTGTATGACCTCATGACAATCATTAAGCGCTATGTAATGCTTTACTTTATCGCTAAACGGTAGCAATAGTAGTAGAAACATGGTTGGCGCGACAACCTTGATGGCAACACGACGATGGAGATCATGATAATGGAGATCATGGTGTTGTGCCGATGATGATGGAGATCATGATGATGCAGATCATGTTGTTGTGTCGGTGACGATGGAGATCATGCCGGTGCTTTGGAGATGGAGATCAAAAGCACAAGATCATGGCCATATCATGTCACTTATGATTTACATGTGATGTTAATCCTTTTATGCACCTTGTTTTTCCTAGGATGACGGTAGCATTATAAGGTGATCCCTCACTAAAATTTCAAGATAAAATTGTGTTCAACCCGAGTGTGCACCGTTGCGAAAGTTCGTCGTTTCGAAGCACAACGTGATTATCGGGTGTGATAGACCCTACATTCGCATGCAACGGGTGCAAGACAGTTTTGCACATGCGGAAGACTCGGGTTAAACTTGATGAGCCTAGCATGTACAGACATGACCTCGGAATATAGGAGACCGAAAGGTTGAACATGAGTCATATAGTAGATATAATAAACATGGAGATGTTCACCATTGAAACCACCTCATCTCACGTGATGATCGGACTTGGGTTGGTGGATTTGGATCATCTCACACTCGAACAACCTGAGGGATGTTGAGTTGAGTGGGAGTTCTTAAGTAATACGATTAATTGAACTCATTATCATGAACATAGTCTAAGTTGTATTTACAAAGTACGTTGTAGAACAATAGCTCGCACTGAAGCTCCCTTGTATTTTTTATGCATTCCTACAGAAAACTAAGTTGAAAGATGATAGTAGCAATTATGCGGACTGGCTCCATAAACTGTGGACTATCGTCATTGCTGCACAGAAGGCTTACGCCCTTAATGCACCGCTTGGTGTGCTACCCCCAAGAGTCGTTCGTGGATCTTGTGAATATCTGATAGACACATTTTTATGACTACATGATAGTTCAGCGTGTCATGCTTTACGACTTAGAATTGAGGCTCCAAAACGTTTTGAATGTCATGGAACATATGAGGTGTTCCAAGAGCTGAAATTCAGATTTCAGGCTCGGGCCCGTGTTGAGAGGTATGAGGCCTTTGACGAATTCTTTGCCTACAAGATGA
Source organism: Hordeum vulgare subsp. vulgare (assembly GCF_904849725.1). Lineage (NCBI taxonomy): Eukaryota > Viridiplantae > Streptophyta > Magnoliopsida > Poales > Poaceae > Hordeum > Hordeum vulgare. Next base: position 42,122,857 of record NC_058521.1, on the reverse strand, counting down.
ACGAGAATAGCTCAATCGGTGAGCATGTGCTCAGATTTTCTGGGTACTAAAAATCGCATGAATCAAGTGGTAGTTGATCTTCCAGATAAGATAGCGATTTAAATAGTTATGGAAAGTCACTGCCACCAACCTACTGGAGCTTCATGATGAACTATAACATAACAGGGATGGAGATGATGATGCATGAGCTATTCCCGATGTTTGACACCACAAAGGTAGATGCTACTTCTTGAGCTTGCGTTGGTTTTCCCTTGAAGAGGAAAGGGTGATGGAGCAAAGTAGATAAGCATTTCCTCAGTTTGTTGAGAACCAAGGTATCAATCCAGTAGGAGGAACAAGCAAGGCCCCAATCTAAGCACCTACACAAATAATCAAACACTTTCCCCCAACACAACAAAGAGGATGTGAATCCCTTCACAGTTATTTGCAAGGATGACATATGATAGAGACAAATATCAAAGAATAACATTAAAACAAAAGTAAATAAATAGCAGCAATATGTTTTTGCTATTTTTAGTTTATAGATCTGAAAATTTAATATGGAAAATAGACCCTGGTGCCATAGGTTTCAATAGAGTCTTCTCTCACGAAGGAAAATAATACGATGGGTGAACAAATTACTGTCGAGCAATTGATAGAAAATAAAATAATCATGAATATATTGAAGGCAATGATTATGCATATAGGCATCACATCCGTGTCAAGTAGATCGAAACGATTCTGCATCTACTACTATTACTCCACACATCGACCGACTCCTGCCTGCATCTAGAGTATTAAGTTCATGAAGAACAGAGTAACACATTAAGTAAGATGACATGATGTAGAGGGATAAATTCAAGCAATATGATGAAAACGCCATCTTTTTACCCTTGATGGAAGCAATACAATACGTGCCTCGCTACCCCTACTTTGTCATTGGGTGAGGACACCGCAAGATTGAACCCAAAACTAAGCACTTCTCCCATTGCAACAATTACCAATCTAGTTTGCCAAACCAAACCAATAATTCAAAGAGACTTGCAAAGATATGAAATCATGCATATAAGAATTCAGAACAGATTCAAATAATATGCATAGATAATCTGAACATAAACTCACAATTCATCGGATCTCAATAAACACACCGCAAAAGAGTATTACATCGGATAGATCTTCATGAAGATCATGAAGAACATGGTATTGAAGACCAAATAGAGAGAAGCAGCCATCTAGCTACTAGCTATGGACCCGTAGGTCTGTGGTAAACTTCTCACGCATCATCAGAGAGGCAATGGAACTGATGTTGATGCCCTCCGGGATCGAATCCCCCTCCGGCAGATTACCAAAAAAGGCTCCAAGATTCGATCTCTCTGAAATAGAGGTTTCCAGCGGCGGAAAAGTATTTTTTTGGTGTCGCTTCGATAATGGGGGAATATTTGGGAAATTATAGGACAATAATTAGGGTTAGCCAGGGGGCGCGGCCTACCCCCTGGCCGCTGCTACTGCAATTAAAGACCTTCCAACGGCGCCAGAAATAGGTGTGTTGACGGCACCAGGAATCCTTCTGCTACGGCTACGCCTTAAAGGACTTCCTAGGCAAATATGCAAAGGATTTACCCCGTGGCCTTGGAGCCTTGCGTTGGTGTTCCCTCGAAGCGGAAAGGGTGATGTAGCGCAGCGGTGGTAAGTATTTCCCTCAGTTTTGAGAACCAAGGTATCGATCCAGTGAAGGAGTATCACAAGTGCGTGCACAAACACAAAAGGCTTGCTCCCAACGCTATGAAGGGATTGTCAATCCCTTATAGATTGTTCGCCAAGTGAGAACTGAAAGCAACAAAGCAACAAAGCAAAGTAAAAGCGAAAATGGAAACGATAGGTGTGAATAGACCCGGGGGCCGTAGTGTTTACCAGTGGCTTCTCTCATGAAAGCAAGTAGACGGTGGGTGAACAAATTACTGTCAAGAAATTGATAGAACCGCGCAAAGTCGTGAATTCATCTACGGCAATGATTATATCTATAGGCATCACGTGCAAAACAAGTAGACCGACACTTTCTATATCTACTACTATTACTCCACACGTCGATCGCTATCCAGCATGCATCTAGTGTATTCAGTCCAAAAGAACAGAGTAACGCCTTAAGGCAATTTTGAGGAAGCCTATCATTGGAATATACAAGCCAAGTTATATAATGAAAAATTCCCACTAGCTATATGGTGTAGAAAAAATGAGAAACTCGCAATCATGAAGATCATGGTGCTTAATATGCACAAGTGTGGAAAAGTGGTAACATTGTCCCTTCTCTGTTTTTCTCTAAAAAAAATTTGGTGGGCTCTTTGGCCTCTTTTTTTTGGTGGGCTTCTTTGGCCTCTTTTATTTCCTCACATGGGACAATGCTCCATCAATGATGATCATCACACTTTCAACTCAAAACTTAGAGCAATGATGACTCTATATGGAATGCCTTCGGTAGTGTACCGTGGCAATGATCTAGCATGGCATAGACATTAATGGAAACATCATGCTAGCTATCTTATGATCATGAAATAGCAATGTAGACGTGATGGCACATGTCATGGTGGTAGTTGCATGGCAATATATCTCGGAATGACTATGAAAAAGCCATAGTAGGTAGGTATGGTGGCTGTTTTGAGGGAGGCTAATGGTGGGTTTTGTGCACCGGCGAAAGTTGCACGGCACTAAGAAGATAGTGATGGTGGAAGGTGAAAGTGCATCTAAACCATGGACTCAACATAAGTCATGAAGAACTCATATACTTGTTGCAAAAGTTTTAATAGTAATCAAAACAAAGCATTGAACGCATACTCCTAGGGGAAGGGTTGGTAGGTATAAACCATCGCGCGATCCCGACCGCCACGCAAAGGATGACAATCAATAGACTAATGATGCTCAGATTTCATCACATAGCGGTTCACCATACGTGCATGCTACGGGAATCACTAACTTCAACACAAGTATTTCTAGATCCACAACACCTTACTAGCATGACTTCAATATTACCAAAACCACAACTCAAAACTAATTGAGATGAATCAAACTTCTCTAACTATTCAATGCACATGATGGTGGAAGTTTTCGTATCCCTTTGGATAACTACCCCTTTTGAGACTACTTTAAAAGAAAAGATCAACTACCAAGCCACGAACCACTGTGCTCTAAAAGATATAAGTGAAGCACATAGAGCAAAAGTATCTAGCTCAAAAGATATAAGTGAAGCACATGTGAGCTGAATTGTCTACCAAAAGATATAAATGAAGCTCGACAAAATCACGGTGAGTGCATGTATCTCTCTCTAGGTGTGCAGTAAGGATGATTGTGACACAACAAAAAGAAAAGACTCCTACGATACAAGATGATCCAAGCAAAAACACATAACATGTGGTGAATAAAAATATAGCCCCAAGTAACATTACAGATGGATTGAAGACGAGAGAGGGGATGCCTTCCTAGGGCATCCACAAGCTTAGGCTTTTACGGCATCCTTGAATCTCTTGGGGTGCCTTGGGCATCCCCAAGCTTGAGCTCTTGTCACTCTTTATCTCTTTGTCCATAAGAACTTCACGCAAAACTTGAAAACTTCACAACAAGAAACTTAAACAGAAACTCGTGATAACATTAGTATGAGAAAGCAAACCACCACTTCCTTAGGTACTGTAGCAAACTTAAATTCTACTTATGCCGATGTTGGGTTACTGTATTTTCAATCTTCCATGGCCAATACCCCCCGATACTATCCATAGTTTCATCTAAATAAGCAACCAACACAACAAAAACAGAATCTGTTAACAGCAGACCTGTCTGTAGCAATCTGTATATTTCGTATACTTATGTTACTTCAAAAATTCTGAAAAATTACGACAGTCTAAAGAATTTGTGTAGCGATCAGCAGCAAAAAGAATCAAATCAAAAGCTCTTACAAAAAAAAGAAAATTCTTTTCGTGAGCAGAAAGTTTCTGTCTTTTCCAGCATGACCAAACGATCATCCCCAAGACTAATCATAACGGTTTTTCTTGGCACAAACGCAAAAAGAAACACAAAAAACACAATCATAACAGAATTATGAAAGTGTGGAAAACACAAAACAGAAAGAAAAAGGATAGATTCGTTGGGTTGCCTCCCAACAAGCGCTATTGTTTAACGCCCTTAGCTAGGCATAACGAATTCAATGATGCTCACACAAAAGACAAGAGTTGAAGCACAACGAGAGCATCATAAAGCATGTGAAAATCACATCTAAGTCTAACATACTTCCTATGCATAGGCATTTTATAGGAAAACAGATTGTCAAGACAACCAATAGTTGCCATATGCAAGGAAGAAGAAAGAGACAATAGCAATCTCAACATTACGAGAGGTAATTTGGTAACATGAAAGTTTCTACCAAAATATTTTCCTCTCTGAAAGAAATTACATGTGGGATCATAATAAAATTCAACAATATAGCTATCCCATAGGATATTATTTTCATGATCCACATGCATGCAAAGCTGACGCTCTTCAAAAATAGTGGGATTATCATCAAATAAAGTCATGACTTATCCAATCCCACTTTCAGTATTGTTCCAAATATCATATTCATCATGAGGTTTGAACAAATTTTCAAGATCATAAGAAAGATCATCACCCCAATCATGATTATTGCAACAAGTAGTGGACAAAGCAAAACTAGTATCCCCAAGCTTAGGGTTTTGCATAATTTTAGCATGATTATCACTAATAGAATTTACAGTGAAACCATTGCAGTCATGCTTTTCATCCAAGGAGACCTCGTGAATCACTTCATAAATTTCTTCCTCTCAATTTTGAGATTCACGCATCTCAAGCAAAACACCATAAAGATAGTCAAGTGCACTCAACTCACTAGCAATTCGTTCCACATAAGTGGGTCTCTTAAAGAGATTAGCTAGTGGATGAGGATCCATATCAATAGATTTTCAGCAAGCGTAGATGCAAGCATATTGAAAGCAAATAGCACACAAGCAAAGAAAAGGCAAACGGAAAAGGCAAAAGAAAATGGCAAAGGAGAAAGGAAAATGAAAAGGCAAATGTGAAGTGGGGGAGAGGAAAACGAGAGGCAACTGGCAAAAAGGTAAATGCAAGAGATGAGTTTGTGAGACCTACTTGGATAGATATCTCCTTCCCCGGCAACGGCGCCAGAAATACTTCTTCTACTGCAACAAAAGACCTTCCAACAGCGCCAGAAATAGGTGTGTTGACGGCACCAGGAATCCTTCTGCTACGGCTACGCCTTAAGGGACTTCCTAGGCAAATATGCAAAGGATTTCCACCGTGGCCTTGGAGCCGTGTGTTGGTGTTCCCTCGAAGCGGAAAGGGTGATGTAGCGCTGCCGTGGTAAGTATTTCCCTCGGTTTTGAGAACCAAGGTATCGATCCAGTGAAGGAGTATGACAAGTGCCTGCACAAACACAAAAAGCTTGCTCCTGACACTATGAAGGGGTTGTCAATCCCTTATAGATTGTTCACCAAGTGAGAACTGAAAGCAACAAAGTAACAAAGGAAAGTAAAAGCGAAAGTGGAAACGATAGGTGTGAATAGACCCGGGGGCCGTAGTGTTTACTAGTGGCTTCTCTCATGAAATAAAGTAGACGGTGGGTGAACAAATTACTGTCAAGCAATTGATAGAACCGCGCAATGTCATGACGTCATCTATGGCAATGATTATATCTATAAGCATCACGTCAAAACAAGTAGACCGATACTTTCTGCATCTACTACTATTACTCCACATGTCGACCGCTATCCAGCATGCATCTAGTGTATTAAGTCCAAAAGAACAGAGTAATGCCTTAAGCAAGGTGACATGATGTAGATGGACAATCTCATATCTACGACACATCCCACCTTGTTACCCTTGATGGAAACTAGACGATGTGTGCCTTGCTGCCCCTACTATCACTGGGAAAGGTCACCACACGGTAAGAACCCAAAACCAAGCACTCCTCCCATTGCAAGAATCATAGATCTAGTTGGCCAAACAAAACCCAAGACTCGGAGAGACATACAAGGATATCAAATCATGCATATAAGAAATCAGCAAAGACTCAAATATATATCACAGATAATCTGATCACAAATCCACAATTCATCGGATCTCGACAAACACACCACCAAAGAGGATTACATCGGATAGGTCTCCATGAAGATCATGGAGAACTTTGTATTGAAGATCCAAGAGAGAGAAGAAGCCATCTAGCTACTAACTACAGACACGTAGGTCTGAAGTGAACTATTCACGAGTCATTAGAGGGGCGATGATGTTGATGTAGAAGCCCTCCAACTCCAAAGTCCCCTCTGGAAGGGCACCGGGAAGGGTCTCCAGATGAGATCTCGCGGAAACGGAAGCTTGCGGCGGCGGAAAAGTATATTTGTGGATCCCTTGATTTTTTCATGTATTTTAGGGAATATATAGGCGAAGGATCTAGGTCAGGGGGGCACCAGGGAGGCCACAAGCCTGCCCACCGCCGCCCCCTGGTGGCGGATGGGGGACTTGTGGGCTCCATGTAGCCCTCCTGGCTTGGCCCACAAGCACCCTGATCTTCTTTCGTTCGGGAAAAATCATTTCGGGGATTTTATTCTGTTGGGACTACGTTCCAAAATCAGATCTGAAAAGAGCCAAAAACACAGAAAAAACAGGAACTGGCACTTGGCACTGAATTAATAAGTTAGTCCCAAAAAAGATATGAAAGGTACATAAAACATCCAAAGATGACATCATAACAGCATGAAACCATCAAAAATTATAGATACGTTTGAGACGTATCAGCCGCGCCCTGCAGGCTTGTGGCCTCTCGGCAGGTTTCCTGCCCCCTTCTCCAAGTCTGTCAGGTTTCTTTCGTTCTAGAAAAAAATCATTCTGGATATTTTATTCCGTTTGGACTCCGTTTAATATTCCTTATCTCCAAATCCCAAAAACAAGGAAAATACCGAAACTGGTACTAGGCTTTAGGTTAATAGGTTAGTCCCAAAAATAATATAAAACAACATATAATATAATAGCGTGGAACAATAAAAAATTATAGATATGTTGGAGACGTATCAAGCATCGCCAAGCTTAATTCCTGCTCGTCCTCCAATAGGTAAATGATAAAAATATATTTTTTGATGTGGAATGCTACCTAACATATTTATCCATGTAATATGATTTATTGTGGCATGAATATTCTGATCCATTAGATTCAAAACAAAATTCTAATATTGACATAAAAACGATAATACTTCAAGCATAATAACAAGGCAATTGTGTCCTTTTGAAATAACATGGCGTTAGAAAGTTATCCCTACAAAATCATATAGTGTGGCTATGCTCCATCTTCACCACACAAAGTATTTAAAATCATGCACAACCCCGATGAAAGTCAAGAAATTGTTTCACACTTTTTCTGTTCTCAAACCTTTTCAACTCTCATGCAATACATGAGTGTGAGCCATTGATATAGCACTATAAATGGAATAGAATATGGTGGAGGTTGCAAAGGAAAACGAGGAGAAGATAGTCTCACATCAACTAGGCATATCAATGGGCTATGGAGATGCCCATCGATAGATATCAATGTGAGTGAGTAGGGATTACCATGCAACAGATGCACTAGAGCTATTAGTGTATGAAAGCTAAAAAGGAAACTAAGTGGGTGTGCATACAACTTGCTTGCTCATGAAGACCTAGGTAAATTTGAGAAAGCCCATCATTGGAATATACAAGCCAAGTTCTATAATGAAAAATTCCCACTAGTATATGCAAGTGACAAAATAGGAGACTCTCTATTATGAAGATCATGGTGCTACTTTGAAGCACAAGTGTGGAAAAAATAGTAGCATTATCCCTTCTCTGTGTTCTCTCATTTTTTTTCTTTTGGTGGGCATCTTTGGACTCTTTCATTTTTTATGCGCTTCGCTAGCCTCTTTTATTTTTATAAAGTCTGGATACTCATCCCAACTTGTGAGGGAATCATAGCTTTCCATCATCCCTTTCTCTCACATGGGACAATGCTCTAATAACACAAATCATCACACTTTTATTTACTTACAACTCAATTTCTAGAAAAAAAATTATGATTCCATGCCTCCGGTGGCAATGATCTAGCATAGTAATGACATATGAACATCATGCTAGCTATCTTATGATCATGCAAGGCAATATGACAATGATGGTGCGTGTCATAAAATAGAATGCTGGAAGTTGCATGGCAATATATCTCGGAATGGCTATGGAAATGCCATAATAGGTAGGTATGGTGGCTGTTTTGAGGAAAACATATGGTGGCTGTTTTGAGGAAGGTGGGTTTAATGCACTAGCGAAAGTTGCGCGGTACTGGAGAGGCTAGCAATGGTGGAAGGATGAGAGTGCGTATAATCCATGGACTCAACATTAGTCATAAATAACTCACATACTTATTGCAAAAGTCTATTAGTTATCGATGTAAAGTATTAGACTCATGCTCCTAGGGGAAGGGTTGGTAGGAGTTAACTATCGCGCGATCCCGACTCTCACACGAAGGTTGACAATCATCAAACAAATCTTGCTCTGACTTCATCACATAACGGTTCACCATACATGCATGCTACATGAATCACAAACTTCAACACAAGTATTTCTTCCAATTCACAATTACTTACTAGCATGACTCTCATATTACCATCTTCATATCTCAAAACTATATGCAAAGAATCAAACTTGTCTTCATAGTCAATGAAATTAATATGAATGTTTTTATTATATCCCTCTTGGATGCCCATTATATTAGGACTAAATTCATAACCTAAACCAATTACCATGGTGTTTAGAGACTCTCAAAATAATATAAGTGAGGTTTGAGAGCTCAATAATTTCTAAAAAATAAAACACCACCGCGCTCAAAAAGATATAACTGAAGCACTAGAGCCACATTGCCTAGCTCAAAAGATATAAGTGAAGCATATAGAGTATTCTAATAAATCTACGATTCAGCGTGTCTCTCTCAAAATATGTGTGCAGAAAGGATGATTTTGGAAAACTAAAAATTAAAGACTCATATAATACGAGACGCTCGAAGCAAATACATATCATGTGGCGAATAAAAATATAGTCTCCACTAAATTTATCGATGGATTGAAGACGAAAGAGGGGATGCCTTCCGGGGCATCCCCAAGCTTAGGATCTTTGGTATCCTCGAATATGACTTGGGGTGCCTTGGGAATCCCCAAACATAGGCTCTTGACACTCCTTATCCCATAGTCCATCAAATCTTTACCCAAAACTTGAAAACTTCACAACACAAAACTCAACAGAAAACTCATGAGATGCATTAGTATAAGAAACATAAATCACCACTGAGGTAGTGTTGTGAACTCAATCTTTATTTATATTGATGTAATATTTACTGTATTCCAACTTCTCCATGGTTCATACCCCCCGATACAATCCATAGATTCATCAAAATAAGCAAACAACACAAAGAAAACAGAATCTATCAAAAAGAGAACACTGTGTAGTAATCTGGTTACTTCGAATAATTCTGTAACTCAAAAAATTCTGAAAAATTAGGGTGGTCTGGGAAATTTGTATATCAATCTTGTGTAAACAATTTAGATCAAAATTATGTTCCAGCAAATTTACAAAATTCCTGGACTGAGGGCGAAAGTTTTGTTTTTTCTGCAAAATCAAATTGCAAACACCGTAGACCATCCCAAAGGTCATACTTGGCTCATACATTAATTAAAACAAGAAAACACAATTATTACAGAGGTAATAATATGTGAAACACTCAAAATTAGAAGTAAAACAAAAACATAAAAATAAAATTGGGTTGCCTCCCAACAAGCGCTATTGTTTAACGCCCCTAGATAGGCATAATGATTTCAATGATGCTCACATAAAAAGTAGTAATTGAGATATGCAAAAGAGCATAATGAATAGCATGAAAAACACATTTAAGTCTAACCCACTTCCTATTCAAAGGTATTTTGTGATCAAACATTTTATGGGAACAAGAATCAACTAGCATTGGAAGGAAAAACAAGCATAAATTCAAAACTATGAACACATAGAGAGGAAACTTGATATTATTGCAATTCCTACAAGCATATGTTCTTCCGTCATAAGAAATTTCAGTAGCATCATGAAGGAATTAAACAATATAACTATCATATTAAATGTTCTCTTCATGATCCACATGCATGCAAAGTTGATACTCTTCCAAAATAGTGGAATTATCATTAACTAAAGTCATGACCTCTCCAAACCCACTTTTATCAAAAATTTCATAAGATTGAACACTCTCCAAAATAGTGGGATAAATAATTCCTGAAGTTTAAAATCTTCCAAACCCACTTTCAATATCATATTCATCATGAGTATTAAATAAATTATCAAGATCATAAGAAGCATTATCACCCCAATCATGATCATTCCAATAAGTAGTGGTCATGGCAAACCCGTCAAATATAGCATCCCCAAGCTTGTGGGTTTGCATATCATTAACACAACTGATATTAATAGAACTTATAACAATATCATTGCAATCATGATTTTCATTCAAGGAAACATCGTGAATCACTTCATCACAATTTGTAGATTCACGAATATCAAGAAAAACTTCATAGAGATAATCAAGTACACTCAACTCACTAGCAATTGGTTCATCATAATTGGATCTCTTGAAATGATTAGCAAGTGGATGAGGATCCATATACATAGATTTTTAGCAAGAAAATACAAGGCACATGGTAACACAAGCAAACAAAAAGAGATCCGTGAGAAAAAGGCGAATACAATGGTAAATTGGTGAAGTGGGGGAGAGAAAAACAAGAGGCAAATGGCAAATAATGTAAATGCAAGAGATGATTTTTTTGCTGGGTACTTGGTCTTCTTGATCTTGCTATGAATCCTCCCTGGAAATGGCGCTAGAAATTTGCAAGTTGACGGGAAAGTCCTTGTCTTGTCTTGCTATGTATCCTCCCCGGCAACGATGCCCAAAAAGCTTCTTAATACTTCTTGAGCTTGCGTAGGTTTTCCCTTGAAGAGCAAAGGGTAATGGAGCAAATTAGATAAGTATTTCCCATAGTTTGTTGAGAACTAAGGTATCAATCCAGTAGGAGGAACAAGCAAGGCTCCAATCTTAGCACCTACACAAATAATCAAACACTTGCACGGTTATTTGCAAGGATGAGATCCGATAGAGATAGATATCAAAGACTAAAAGTAAAACAAAAGTAAATAAATATCAGCAATATGTTTTTTGTATTTTTAGGTTATAGATCTGAAAATATAGTATGGAAAATAGACCTGGGGGCCATAGGTTTCACTAGATGCTTCTCTCATGAAGGAAAATAATACGATGGGTGAACAAATTACTATCGAGCAATTGATAGAAAAGCGAATAATCAAGAAGATATTTAAGGCAATGATTATACATATAAGCATCACGTCCGTGTCAAGTAGACCAAAATGATTCTGCATCTACTACTATTACTCCACACATCGACCGACTCCTGCCTGCATCGAGAGTATTAAGTTCATGAAGAACAAAGTAACGCATACATTAAGATGACATGATGTAGAGGGATAAACTCAAGCAATATGATGGAAACCCCATCTTTTTATCCTTGATGGCAACAATGCAATACGTGCCTCGCTACCCCTACTTTGTCACTAGGTGAGGATACAACAGGATTGAAACCAAAACTAAGCATTTCTTCCATTGCAAGAATTACCAATCTAGTTGGCCAAACCAAACCAATAATTCAAAGAGACTTGCAAAGATATGAAATCATGCATATAAGAATGCAGAAGATATTCAAATAATATTGATAGATAGTCTGAACATAAACTAACAATTCATCGGATCTCCACAATCAAACTGCCAAAGAGTATTACATCGGATAGATCTTGATGAAGATCATGAAGAACATTGTATTGAAGAACAAAGAGAGAGAAGAAGCCATCTAGCTACTAGATATGGACCCGTAGGTCTATGGTAAACTACTCACGCATCATCAGAGAGGCAATGGAGTTGTAGATACCCTCAATGATCGAATCCCCCTCTGGTAGATTACTGGAAAAGGCTCCAAGATTGGATCTCTCGGAAATAGAGGCTTCCGGCGGCGGAATAGTATTTTTTGGCGTCGCTTCGATAATGGGGTAATATTTGGGAACTTAGAAGACAAGAATTAGGGTTAGGAGACCTGTAGGTACCCACAAGCCAAGGGGGCGCGACCTACCCCCCTGGCCGTGCCGTGTAGGCTTTTGGCCTCCTGGCAGGTGTCCTGCCCCCTTCTCCATGTGTGGCAGGTTTCTTTTGTTCCAAAAAAATCATTCTGAATGTTTTATTCCGTTTGGACTCCGTTTAATATTCCTTATCCGCAAATCCCAAAAACAAGGAAAAAACAGAAAATGGCACTAGGCTCTAGATTAATAGGTTAGTCCCAAAAATAATATAAAACAACATATTAATGCATACAAAACATCCAAAACAGATAATATAATAGCAAGGAACAATCGAAAATTATAGATACGTTGGAGACGTATCATACAACAATAGGCACGATTCACATGTCTTCAATGTATCTATAATTTTTGATTGTTCCATGCTATTATATTATCTGTTTTGGATATTTTATATCCATTAATATGATGTTTTGTGTTATTTTTGGGACTAACCTATTAATCTAGTACCTAGTGTCAGTTTTTGTTTTTTCCTTATTTTTGGGATTTGCAGATAAGGAATATTAAACAACGTCCAAACAGAATAAAAACTTCGGAATTGTTTTTTCTGGTATGAAAGAGACCTGCCAGACTTGGAGTAGGGGGCATGGCACCTGCCGGGAGGCCACAAGCCTGCAGGGCGCGGCCAGAGGGGTAGGCCGCGACTCCATGGCTTGTGGGCCCCCTGAAGGCCTCCTAACCCTAATTATTGTCCTATAAATTCCCAAATATTCCCCCATTAACAAAGAGGGACCTAAAAATAATTTTCTGCCACCGGAAGCCTCTGTTTCCGAGAGATACAATCTTGGAACCTTATCCGGTAATCTGCCGGAGGGGGATTCGATCACGAAGGGCATCTACATCAACTCCATTGCCTCTCCGATGATGCATGAGTAGTTTAGCACAGACCTATGGGTCCATAGCTAGTAGGTCAATGGCTTCTTATCCCTCTTTGATCTTCAATACCATGTTCTCCATGATCTTCATGGAGATCTATCCGATGTAATACTCTTTTGCGGTGTGTTTGTCGAGATCCGATGAATTGTGAGTTTATGTTTAGATTATCTATGAATATTATTTGAGTCTTTCCTGAATTCTTATATGCATGATTTCATATCTTTGCAAGTCTCTTCGAATTATTGGTTTGGCTTGGCCAACTAGATTGGTAATTCTTGCAATGGGAGAAGTGCTTAGTTTCAGGTTCAATCTTGTGGTGTCCTCACCCGGTGACAAAGTAGGGGTAGCGAGGCACGTATTGTATTGCAGACATCAAGGGTAAAAAGATGGGCTTTTCATCATATTGCTTGAGTTTATCCCTCTACATCATGTCATCTTACTTAATGCGTTACTCTGTTCTTCATGAACTTAATACTCTAGATGCAGACAGGAGTTGGTCGATCTGTGGAGTAATAGTAGTAGATGCAGAATCGTTTCGGTCTACTTGACACGGACGTGATGCCTATATGCATAATCGTTGCCTTAGATATCTTCATGATTATTCTCTTTTCTATCAATTGCTCGACAGTAATTTGTTCACCCATCGTATTATTTTCCTTCAAGAGGGAAGCCTCTAGTGAAACCTATGGCCCGGGGGTCTATTTTCCACACCATATTTTCAGATCTGTAAACCAAAAATATCAAAAATATATTGCTGCATTTATTTACTTTTGTTTTAATATCTATCTCTATCAGATCTCATCCTTGCAAATAAGCGTGAAGGGATTAACAACCCCTTTATTGCGTTGGGTGCAAGAGTTTGATTATTTGTGCGGTTGCTAAAATTTGGGCCCTCCTACTGTAATACCTTGGTTCTCAACAAACTGAGGGAAATACTTATCTATTTTGTTGCATCACCCTTTCCTCTTCAAGGGAAAACCAACGCAAGATCAAGAAGTAGCAAGAAGGATTTCTAGCGTCGTTGCCAGGGAGGAGACATAGCAAGATCAAGCTTACCAAGTACTCATCACAAACTCATGTCTTGCATTTACTTTATTTGCCATTTGCCTCTCATTTTCCTCTCCCCCACTTCTAAAACGATTTTCAGAAAATACCAAAAAGATTTGCCTTTTTATTTGCCCTTCTTCCGCTCGTCTTTTTTGTCGGTTCATTTCCATGGCTCGGCCCAATGGTTTTGATCTGTATCTTAAGTTGGAAGATATTGATAATAATGCTAAGGGATCCATGTCACTCCAATTTGACCATAATAGTTTCTTTAGGAACAAGCTTAACGAACAAAGGTATATGCTGGAATACCTGAATAAAGAGCTTGATGATATGACCAAGGAATTTTGTGGTTTGAAATTTCAGTTTTCTCACCTTGAAAATTTAGTAGGCCAAATTTGTGATAAACAAGCCACCGTAGTTAATAAAATGGTTGCGAAGCCAGAGTCCTTAAATAATGATGAAGATCTTAAAGTAACTGGTGTGACTCCTATTGAATCTTTGTTTTCTAATATAGATATTGAAAAAGATGAGACTGGATATGAATCAACTTTAGCTAAGAGGCATCCCAATGATTTAGAGTTTATAGATCTTAATGCTAAGATTGATAAAAGAAAGTGGGATTGAAGAGGTCAAAACTTTAAATAGCAATGAACCCACTCTTCTGGATTTATAGTACTTTAATTATGATAGTTGTTCTTTGATTAATTGTGTTTCCTTGATGCAATCCATGTTAAATTCTCTGCATGCTTATAGCCAGAATAAAGCTTTTACTAAACGTACTGTGGATGCTATGATGAAATATTTTGAATACAAACTTGAGTTGGAAGTTTCTATACCTAGAAAAATTTACGATGAGTAGGAACCTACTATTAAGATAAAAATTAAAGATTATGAGTGTCATGCTTTGTGTGATTTGGGTGCTAGCGTTTCCACGATCCCAAAATCTTTATGTGTTGTTTAAGGTTTTCATGAATTTGTGGATTGCTCTTTAAATTTGCATCTAGTGGATTGCACAAATGAGAAACCTGTGGGAAGGATTAATGATGTTCTTATTGTTGCAAATAAGAATTATGTGCCCGTAGATTTCATTGTTCTTGATATAGATTGCAATCCTACATGTCCTATTATCCTTGGTAGACCCTTCCTTAGAACGATTGGTGCAATTATTGATATGAAGGAAGGAAATATTAGATCCCAGTTTTCATTAAGGAAAGGCATGGAGCACTTTCCTGGAAATAGAATAAAATTGCCTCGTGAATCTATTATGAGAGCCACTTATGGATTGAATACCAAAGATGACAATACCTAGATCTATCTCGTTAAGCCTAGCTAGGGGCGTTAAACAATAACGCTTGTTGGGAGGCAACCCAATTCTATTTTTATGTTTTTTTTGCTTCTATTTTTTAGTGTTGCACATATTATTACTTCCGTAATAATTGTGTTTTCTTGTTTTAATTAGTGTTTGAGCCAAGTAAGACCTTTGGGATGGTCTACGGTATTTGCAATTTGATTTTGCTAAAAACCAAAAACTTTCGCCCTTAGTCTAGAAATTTTTTAAATTCATTGGACCGTTCTTTTGATATGAATATTTTACACAATATTTATACACAAATTTCCCAGACCTTCCTAAGTTTTCAGAATTTTTGGAGTTACGGAAGTATTCAAAGTAATCATATTTCTACAGACTATTCTGTTTTTGACAAATTCTGTTTTCTTTGTGTTGTTTGCTTATTTTGATGAATCTATGGGTTGTATCAGGGGGTATGTGATACGCCTCCATCGTACCTATAATTTTTGATTGCTTCATGCCAATATTATACATTTTCACATACTTTTGGCAAGTTTTTATATGATTTATGCGACTAACCTATTGATCTAGTGCCCAGTGTTAGTTCCTGTTTGTTTGCATGTTTTTTGTATCATAGAAAATCCATATCAAACGAAGTCAAAACTTGATAAATATTTAAGCAGAATTATTTTGGAATTTATGTGATTTTTGGGAGGTGGAATCAACGCAAACGGGCCCCCACAGAGCGCACAACCCACCAAGGCGTGCCCTGGTGTCTTATGCCCTCCTCGAACGTCGTTTGGAACCCTTTGGCGCAAGAAAGATAATTTATGGAAAAATCATGTAAAAGTTTCAGTGCAATCGGAGTTACGGTTCTCCGGTAATTTAAGAAACCGTGAAGGGCCAAATCTGGAAGCGCGAAACAGAAGAGAACAAAGAGGGAGATCCAATCTCGGAGGGGCTCCCGCCCCTCCGCCTCCATGGAGGCCAGGGACCGGAGGGGGAACTTTCCTCCCATCTAGGGGGGAGGCCAAGGAAGAAGAAGAAGCTGGGGGGCTCTCTCCCCCTCTTTCCCGGTGGCGCCGGAGTGCCGCCGGGGCTAGGATCATGACATCGATCTACATCAACAACCTTTCTATCCCAAGGGCATATTTCCAACAGTCTCCCACTTTGCACTAGAGTCAATAATCTAGTCTCACATTGCTATGCGATTTACATTGGAATCAATCTCACACCCATACAGTTCTTGTGTTAATCATGCTTCGCTCGTGGAAGAGGTTTAGTCAGTGGATCCGCAACATTTAGATCCGTGTGCACTTTGCAAATATTTACGTCCTCTCCTTCGACATAGTGACGGATGAGGTTGAAGCGTCGCTTGATGTGTCTGGTCTTCTTGTGAAACCTTGGTTCCTTTGCTAGAGCAATGGCACCAGTGTTGTCACGGAACAAAGTTATTGGATTTAGTGCGCTCGACACAACTCCAAGATCCGTCATGAACTGCTTCATCCAGACACCCTCCTTAGTTGCCTCCGAGGCAGCCATGTACTTCGCTTCACAGGTAGAATCTGCTACGACGCTTTGCTTGGAACTGCACCAGCTTACCGCACCCCCATTAAGAATAAATACGTATCCGGTTTGAGAATTAGAGTCATCCGGATAAGTGTCAAAGCTTGCATCGACGTAACCCTTTACGACGAGCTCTTCATCACCTCGGTAAATGAGAAACATTTCCTTAGTCCTTTTCAGGTACTTCAAAATATTTTTGACCGCCACCCAGTGTTCTACTCCTGGATCACTTTGAAACTTGCCTGCCAAACGTATAGCTAGGCCGACGTCCGGTGTTGTGCATAGCATTGCATACATGATAGACCCTATGGCTGAAGCATAGGGGACGGTACTCATCTTTTCCCTATCTTCCGCAGTACTAGACACTGAGTCTTACTCAACTTTATACCTTGTAACACTGGCAAGAACCCCTTCTTGTACTGCTCCATTTTGAACTTCTTCAAAACTTTATCAAGGTATGTGCTTTGTGAAAGTCCTATTAGGCGCCTCGATCTATCCCTATAGATCTTAATGCCTAATATGTAAGCAGCTTCACCTAGGTCTTTCATTGAAAAACATTTGTTCAAGTAATCCTTTACGCTCTCTAAAATGTCCAAATTGCTTCGAATCAGGAATATGTCATCCACATATAATATTAGAAACGCTACAGAGCTCCCACTCACTTTCTTGTAAATACAAGATTCTCCGACAACTTGTATAAACCCAAATGCCTTGATCACCTCATCAAAGCGCTTATTCAAACTCCAAGATGCTTGCACCAGTCCATAAATGGATCGCTGGAGCTTGCGTACTTTGTTAGCATTCTTCGGATCGACAAAACCTTCGAGTTGCATCATATACAACTCTTCCTTAAGAAAACCATTAAGGAACGCGGTTTTGACATCCATCTTCCAGATTTCATAATCGAAAAATGTTGCTATTGCTAACATGATACGGACAGACTTAAGCATCGCTACCGGTGAGAATGTCTCATCATAGTAAACTCCTTGAACTTGTGAAAAATACTCTGCCACAAGTCGAGCCTTATAAACGGTCACATTACAGTCCGCGTCTGTCTTCTTCTTAAAGATCCATTTGTTCTGAATAGCCTTGCGACCTTCAGGTAATACTTCCAAAGTCCACACTTTGTTTTCATACATAGACCCTATCTCGGACATCATGGCCTCTAACCATTTGTTGGAATCCGGGCCCACCATTTCTTCTTCATAATTCGCAGGCTCATTATTTTTTAACAACACGATAGATAAGAAAGGATTCTCGTACCACTCGGGAGCAGTACGTGATCTTGTCGACCTGCGAGGTTCGATAGTAACTTGATCCGAAGCTTCATGATCATCATCATTAGCTTCCTCCTCAACCGGTGTTGCCTCGACACAGATTTCTCTCTGCCCTGCGCCACCATCTAGAGGGAGCAGAGGTTCGACAACCTCATCAAGTTCTATCTTCCTCCCACTCAATTCTTTTGAGAGAAACTCCTTCTCAAGAAAAGCTCCGTTCTTAGCAACAAACACTTTGCCCTCGGATCTGAGATAGAAGGTGTACCCAACTGTCTCTTTTGGGTAACCTATGAAGACGCACTTTTCCACTTCGGGTTCTAGTTTTTCAGGATGAACCTTTTTGACATAAGCATCACATCCCCAAACTTTAAGAAACGGAAACTTTGGCCTCTTGCCATGCCATATCTCATATGGTGTCATCTCAACGGATTTTGACGGTTCCCTATTTAAAGTGAATGCACCTGTCTCTAATGCATAACCCCAAAATGATAATGGCAAATCGGTAAGAGACATCATAGATCGCACCATATCTAACAAAGTACGATTACGACGTTCGGACACACCATTACGCTGTGGTGTTCCAGGCGGTGTCAACTGTGAAACGATTCCACATTGTATTAAGTGAGCACCAAACTCGAAACTCAGATATTAACCCCCTCGATCAGATCATAGGAACTTGTTCTTCTTGTTACGATGATTTTCAACTTCACTCTGAAATTGCATGAACTTTTCAAACGTTTCAGACTTGTGCTTCATCAAGTAGATATATCCATACCTACTCAAATCATCAGTGAAGGTGAGAAACTAACGATATCCGCCGCGCACCTCCACACTCATTGGACCGCACACATCAGTATGTATGATTTCCAACAAGTCACTTTCACGCTCCATTGTTCCGGAGAACGGAGTCTTAGTCATCTTGCCCATGAGGCATGGTTCGCACGTGTCAAGTGATTTGAAATCAAGTGACTCAAAAATCCCATCAGCATGGAGTTTCTTCATGCTCTTTACACTAATATGACGTAAGCGGCAGTGCTACAAAAAGGTCGCACTAACATTGTTAACTCTACATCTTTTGGTCTCAATCTTATGTATATGTGTGTCATCACAATCAAGATTCAATATGAACAAAACCCTCACGTTGGGTGCATGACCATAAAAGATATTACTCATAAAAATAGAACAACCATTATTCTGTGACTTAAATGAGTAACCATCTCGCAATAAACAGGATCCAGATATAATGTTCATGCTTAACGCAGGCACTAAATAACAATTATTCAAGTTCATAACTAATCCTGATTTTAACTGAAGTGAGACTGTGACGACGGCGATTGCATCAACCTTGGAACGATTTCCCACGCGCATCGTCACTTCATCCTTCGCCAACCTTCGTTTATTCCGCAGTTCCTGCTTCGAGTTGCAAATATGAGCAACAAAACCGGTATCAAATACCCAGGCACTACTACGAGAGTTGGTTAAGTACACATAAATAACATGTAGATCACATATACCTGGTTTCGCGTTGGCTGCCTTCTTATGTGCCAAATACGTGGGGCAGTTGCGCTTCTAGTGACCCATCCCCTTGCAATAATAACACTATGTTTCCGGCTTAGGTCCAGCCTTGGGTTTCTTCGTCGGATTGGCAACAGTTTTTCCGCTCTTTTTGGAGTTACCCTTCTTGCCTTTGTCGTTTCTCTTGAAACCAGTGGTCTTATTGACCATCAAAACTTGATGTTCTTTCCGGAGTTCTGACTCTGCGACTTTGAGCATCGCGAATAACTCGCTGCGCGACTTGTTCATCCCTTGCATGTTATAGTTCAACACAAAGCTCTTTTAGCTAGGTGGCATTGATTGAAGAATTCTGTCAGTGATAGCCTCTTGCGGGAGTTCAATCCCTAGCTCAGCTAGATGGTTTGAGTACCCCAGACATTTTGAGCACATGTTCATTGACAGACGAATTCTCCTCCTTTTTGCAAGCATAGAATTTATCAGAGGTCTCATACCTCTCGATTCGGGCGTTCTTCTGAAATATAATCTTTAACTCCTGGAACATCTCATATGCTCCATGACGTTCAAAGCGTCATTGAAGTCCCGGTTCCAAGCCATACAAGACTGCACATTGAACTACTGAGTAGTCCTCCTTACGTGATTGCCAAGCGTTCAAAACATCTTGGTCAGACGTAGTGGATGGTTCATCTCCTAGCGCTGCATCAAGGACATAATTCGTTTTTCCGGCTTGTAGGATGAGCCTTAGATTACGAGGCCAATTTACAAAGTTGCTACCATCATCGTTCAACTTAGCTTTCTCTAGGAACATATTGAAATTCAGGGTTGCTACTGCGTGAGCCATTGATCTACAACATAAAATATTGCAAAGTGGACTTAGACTATGTTCAAGATAATTAGAGTTTAACTAATCAAATTACTAATAAACTCCCACTCAAATAGACATCCCTCTAGTTACTTGAGTGTGGCATGATCCAAATACACTAACTCAAGTCCGATTATCACGTGAGTTGAGTGTAGTTTCAGTGGTAAACATATCTATGCTAATCATATCAACTATACGATTCATGCTCGACCTTTCGGTCTCTTGTGTTTCGAGGACATGTCTGCACATGCTAGGCTCGTCAAGTTTAACCTGAGTGTTCCGCGTGTGCAACTGTTTTGCACCGGTTGTATGTGAACGTTGAGTCTATCACACCCGATCATCACTTGGTCTCTCGAAACGACGAACTGTCGCAACGCTGCACAGTCCGGGAGAACACAATTTTATCTTGAAATTTAGTGAGGGATCACCTTAAAATGCTATGGTCGTTCTAAGCAAGATAAGGTACATAAAAGGATTAACATCACATGCAATTCATAAGTGACATGATATGGCCATGATCTTGTGCTTCTTGATCTCCATCACCAAAGCACCGGCATGATCTTCATCGTCACCGGCGCCACACCATGATCTCCATCATTGTGCCACCATCAAGGTTGTCGTGCTAGTACTACTAAAGCTAAAACCTAGCAATATAGTAAACGCATCTCCAAAAACAAATGTTAGTTTAAAGACAATCCTATGGCTCATGTCGGTTGCCGTAGCATCGACGTGCAAATCGATATTAACTATTACAACATGATCATCTCATACATCCAATATATCACATCATGTCTTTGGCCTTATCACATCACAAGCATACCCTGCAAAAACAAGTTAGACATCTTCTAATTTGTTGTTGCATGTTTTATGTGGCTGCTTTGGGTATCTTGTATGATCGCATCTTACTTATGCAAAACCATAAC
This sequence comes from Hordeum vulgare subsp. vulgare, assembly GCF_904849725.1. Lineage (NCBI taxonomy): Eukaryota > Viridiplantae > Streptophyta > Magnoliopsida > Poales > Poaceae > Hordeum > Hordeum vulgare. Next base: position 42,101,284 of record NC_058521.1, on the reverse strand, counting down.
GGAGATGTGAAAAGTGCTATTTAACCTATCTCCAAGGACCGCCTCGGTCAAATCCAATTCAACTAAAGTTGAAGAAACAGGCACCCACCAGTCATCTTTATGCAGCGAGTTGCATGTTAGTCGATGAAACCGGTCTCTCGTAAGCGTACGAGTAATGTTGGTCCGGGCCGCTTCAGCCCAACAATACCGTCGAATCGAGAAAAGACTAAGGAGGGAAGAAAATCAAACATCAACGCCCACAAAAACTTTCGTGTTCTACTCGAGATTACATCTACGCATGAACCTAGATCATGATGCCACCGTTGGGGAATGTTGCATGGGAAACAAAAAATTTCCTACGCACACGAAGACCTATCATGGTGATGTTCATCAATGAGAGGGAGATCGTATCCACATACCCTTGTAGATCGCTAAGCGGAAAGCGTTAAGAAACGCGGTTGATGTAGTGTACAGCTTCATGATTCAAATCATCATCGTCCCATGATCCGTTCCGATCTAGCGCCGAAAGGATGACACCTCCCTATTCACCACATGTACAACTCGATAATGATTTCCGCCTTCTTGATCCAGCAAGAGAGACGGGGAGGTAGATGAGTTCTCCGGCAGCATGATGGCGCACCGGTGATGGTGATGATCTATTCCTGCAGGGCTCTGCCCGAGCTCCGCAGAAAACCGATCTAGAGAAAAAAACTACGAAATACAGGTTTAGGATTGCACGTGGCAAAGTTGTGTCTCAAAAACCCTAAAACCTCTAGTATATATAGGAGGAGGGGAGGGGCTAGCCTTGGGTCTCAAGAGATGTCCAAGGTCGCCGGCCGAGAGAGGAGGAGGAGTCCCCTCCTTCCTTCCCACATCCCTCTTTTTTTCGTTTTTCCTTTGGTTTTTTTCCTTAGCCGACATAGCCCACTTGGGCTGGCCTCACTAGCCCACTAAGGGCTGGTGCGCCACCCTTGGGCTATTAGGCTCACTCCTGGGTGGATGGGCCTCTCCCGGTAAAAACTCGAAACCCATTCGTCACTCCCGGTACACTGTCGGTAATGCCCAAAATATTCTTGGAGACCAAACGAAACAATCCTATATATCAGTCTTCATTTCCGGACCATTTCGGAAACCCTCGTGACATCCGTGATCTCATCCTAGAGTCCAAACAACCTTTGGTCACCAATACCTATAACTGAACTATACCGAAACGTCACCGAACATTAAGAGTGCAGACCCTGCGGGTTCGAGCACTATGCAGACATGACCTGAGACACTCCCCGGTCAATATCCAACAACGGGACCTAGATGTACATATTGAATCCTACATATTCTATGAAGATCTTATCGGTTGAACCTCTGTGCCAAGGATTCATATAATCCCGTATACCATTCCCTTTCTCCTTCGGTATGTTACTTGCCCAAGATTTGATCGTCGGTATCCCTATACCTATTCCAATCTCGTTACCGGCAAGTCTCTTTACTCGTTCTGTAATACAAGATCCTGTGACTAACACATTAGCCACATTGCTTGCAAGGCTTATATGTGATACTGTATTACCGAGTGGGCCCCGAGATACCTCTCCATCACACGGAGTGACAAATCCCAGTCTTGATCCATGCTAACTCAACGGACAGCTTCGTAGATACCTGTAGACCACCTTTATAGTCAGCCAGTAACGTTGCGACGTTTGATACACACAAGGCATTTCTCCGGTGTCAGTGAGTTACATGATCTCATGGTCATAGGAATGAATACTTGACATGCAGAAAACAATAGCAACAAAATGACACGATCACATGCTACGTTTATAATTTGGGTCTTGTCCATCACATCATTCTCTTAATGATGTGATCCAGTCATCAAGTGAAAACACTTGCATATGGTCAGAAAACCTTAACCATCCTTGATCAACTGGCTAGTCAACTAGAGGCTCACTAGGGACATTGTTTTGTCTATATATCCACATATGTATCTATCCTTTCATTCAATAGAATTATAGCATGGATAATAAACGATTATCTTGAAATAGGAAATGTAATAATAACTATTTTATCATTTCCTATAGGGCATATTTCCAACATTTATGGAGCAAGAAAGATAATTGATGGAAAAAAATCATGTAAATATTTCAGCGCAATCGGAGTTACGGATCTCCAGGAATTTAAGAAACCATGAAGGGATAGATCTGGGAAGCGCGAAAGAGAAGAGAACAGAGAGGGAGATCCTCGAAGTGGCTCCCGCTCCTCGCCGCCATGGAGGACATGGACGAGGGGGAACTCTCCTCCCATCTAGGGGGAGACCAAGGAAGAAGTAGAAGGAGGGGGCTCTCTCCCCCTCTCTTTCGGTGGCGCCAGAGTGGCGCCGCGGCTAGGATTGTGACGGCGATGTACATCAACAACCTTGCTACCGTCAACACCAACTTTATCCCCCTCTATGCAGAAGTGTAACACCGCTTCTCCCCGATGTAATCTATACTTAAACAAGGTGCTCAACTCCATATATTATTTCCCAATGATATTTGGCTATCCGATGATGTTTGAGTAGATCCATTTTGTCCTATGGGTTAATCGTGATCTTGGTTGGTATGATTCTATATTTTATTTATGGTACTGTCCTGCGGTGCCCCCCGTGTCATGCAAACGTGAGCGGCCCCCGCTGTAGGGTGTTGCAATATGTTCAGGGTTTGCTTATTGTCGGTGTTGCGGCGTGACAACAGCCTAAACGCGGATAAGTGGGTTATGGCGTATGGGAGTAAAGAGGACTTGATACTTAATGCTATGGTTCGGTTTCACGACTTTAATGATCTTTAGTAGTTGCGGATGCTTGCTAGAGTTCCAATCATAAGTGCATATGATCCAAGGAGAGATAGTATGTTAGCTCATGCCTCTCACTCGTATAAAATTGCAAGAATGATTACCGGTACTTTTTATCGATTGCCCAGGGACAAATGACTTTCTTGTTGACAAAAGCTATCCACTTTTATAACCTTGCAATTTATTTGTAGTTTTATTCTTGCAAAGTACTCGTAGTTTTATTCTTGCAAAATAGTTTCTTACTTGTTTTAGGTAAAGAAAACATCAAGCGTGCGTAGAGTTGTATCGGTGGTCGATAAAACTTGAGGGAATATTTGTTCTGCCTTTAGCTCCTCGTTGGGTTCTACACTCTCATTTATCGAAGAAGTCTACAAACTATCCCCTATACTTGTGGGTTATCAGTATGAACCATGGAGAAGGTGGAATACAGTAAATATTACCTCAATATAAATAAAGAATGAGTTCACAACAGTACCTAAAGTGGTGATTTAATTTTCTTATACTAATGGATCTCACGAGTTTCCTGTTGAGTTTTGTGTTGTGAAGTTTTCATGTTTTGGGTAAAGATTTGATGGACTATGGAATAAGGAGTGGGAATAGCCTAAGCTCGGGGATTCCCAAGGCATCCCAAGCCATATTCAAGGATACCAAAGAACCTAAGCTTGGGGATGCCCCGGAAGGCATCCCCTCTTTCGTCTTCAATCCACCGGTAAATTTACTTGAGGCTATATTTTTATTCACCACATGATATGTGTTTTGCATGGATCGTCTTGTATGATATGAGTCTTTAATTTTTAGTTTTCCACAATAATCCTTGCTACACACATCTTTTGAGAGAAACACGCTGAATCGTGAATTTATTAGAATACTCTATGTGCTTCACTTATATCTTTTGAGCTAGGCAATGTTGCTCTAATGCTTCACTTATATCTTTTAGAACGCGGTGGTATTTTATTTTATAGAAATTATTGAGCTCTCATACCTCACTTATATTATTTTGGGACTCTCTATAGATCATGGTAATTGATTGAGGTTATGAATTTAGTCCTAATATAATGGGCATACAAGAGGGATATAATATAAAAAAATCATATTTAGTGCATTGAATACGATGAGAAGTTTGATTTGTGGCATATAGTTTTGAGATATGAAGATGGTAATATGAGAGTCATGCTAGTAAGTAATTCTCAATAAGAAGAAATACTTGTGCTAAAGTTTGTGATTCTCGTAGCATGCACGTATGGTGAACCGTTATCTGATGAATTCAGAGCATGGTTTGTTTAATGATTGTCAGTCTTTGTGTGAGAGTCGGGATCGCGAGATGGTGAACTCCTACCAACCCTTCCCGTAGGAGCATGCGTCTAATACTTTTCTTTGATAACTAATAAACTTTTGAAATAAGTATGTGAGTTATTTATGACTAATATTGAGTCCATGGATTATATGCACTCTCACCCTTCCACCATTGCTAGCATCTCTAGTACCGCGCAACTTTCACCGGTGCATTAAACCCACCTTCCTCAAAATAGCCACCATATATTTTCCTCAAAACAGCTACCATACCTATCTATTATGGCATTTCCATAGCCATTCCTAGATATATTTCCATGCAACTTCCATCGTTCCTCTTTTTATGACACGCACCATCATTGTCATATTGCCTTGAATGATCGTATGATAGCTAGCATGATGTTTTCATTGCTTGTCCATTTTTGATGTCATTTCTATGCTAGATCGTTGCCGCCGCAGGCATGCATATAGAGTCATATTTTGTTCTAGGAATTGAGATATAATTTTTGAGTTGTAAGTAAATAAAAGTGTGATGATTTGCATTATTAGCGCATTGTACCATGTGAGAAAAAAGGATGATGGAGAGCTATGATTCCCTCACAAGTTAGGATGAGCATGTGAACTTTACAAAAATAAAAGAGGCCAGCAAATCCCATAAAAAAATAAAAAGAGGCCAAAGATGCCCACAAAAGAAAAGAAAAAATGAGAGAAAGAGAGAAGGGACAATGCTACTATCTTTTTCCACACTTGTGCTTCAAAGTAGAACCCTGATCTTAATGATATAGAGTTTCCTATTTTGTCACTTTCATATAGTAGTGGGAATTTTTCATTATAGAACTTGGCTTGTATATTCCAATGATGGGCTTCCTCTAATTGCCCTAGGTCTTGATGAGCAAGCGAGTTGTATGCACACCCACTTAGTTTCTTTTTTAGCTTTCATACACTTATAGATCTAGTGCATCTGTTGCATGTCAATGCCTACTCACTCACATTGATATCTATTGATGGGCATCTCAATAGCCCGTTGATATTCCTAGTTGATGTGAGACTATCCTTTCCTCATTTTCCCTTTTGCAATTTCCACCATATTCTACTCCACCTATAGTGCTATATCCATGCCTCACGCTCATGTATTGCGTGAGAGTTGAAAAGGTATGAGAACATAAAAAGTGTGAAACAAATGCTTTACTTTCATCGGGGTTGTGAATGATTTAAATACTGTGTGCGGTGAAGATGGATCATACCTAGACTATATGATTTTGTCGGGATATCTTTCTAAGGCCATGTTATTTTCGAAAAGAAACAATTGCCTTGTTAGTATACTTGCAGTATTATCGTTTTTATGTGAATATTAGACTTTTGTTTTGAATCTTATGGTTCTGAATATGCATGCCACAATAAAGAATATTACATGGATGAATATTTTAGGTAGCCTTCCATATCAAAAATCATGTTTTTATCATTTACCCACTCGAGGACGAGCATGAATTAAGCTTGGGGATGCTGATACGTGTCACATCCCTGACACCTTAATCAAGTTAGCTTTGTGCTCATGTTTTCTTTGCATTGCATCTAGGAAATTTTCAACAAGAACAAAGCAAGTGGTGAAGGAAAATTCAACAAACCCTAGCCACTTCTCAAATTAAGGGAAATTCCAAAACTAGTTAAAATCAATGAACCCAAAATGGCCTCAAGAAAAGTTCAATCTTTCTGATAATTCTTGAAAACAAATAAGCAATAAAGGAAACCATTTATTTTATACTCTTGGCATTTTAAATAAATGCAAAAAGCTACTGGTTTCAAGTTTAAATTTTGAAATCAGAAACTTTACGTTTCAAAAATGTTGAAAACTCCAGGAAAGGTTGGTAACATTCCAACAAATATTGTGGGATGTTTAAAATAGTTTTTACAAACTATTTGGGAGCTGAAATAAATAGTAAATCAATAAAATAGCAAAACAGAAAAAAAGAGAAAAGAACTACCTGTCGCTCACCTCAGCCCAGGCCCAGTAGCGTTGCCGTCTTCCTCCTCGCCAGTAGGAGCAGGAGGTTGCCGCCGCGTCGCCGCGCGCCTCCACACACCTCTCTGCCTGCCTGGCCGCCGCGTCGCCGCGCGCCTCCACACACCTCTCTGCCTGCCTGGCCGCCGCTTCGCGCTGGCAAGCACGGGGATAACCTCCCCGAGCACGTAGCTATCCATTCCCGTGCTCATTCTTCCCCCTCTCCTCTCGGTTCTCCCGATCCCCTCTGCCGCCATTGACAGGAGCTCGAGCTCGAGCTGCCCGTGCCCCTAGCCATAGGAACTTCCTCCCGAGTGTGCCATTAGCTCCGCTTCGACGAGCTGGTCCTCCCTGCAGAAGCCGAAGCCTTCTCGAGCCCTGCAACGCCTACAACACCGTCGTCTTCAACCTTCGGCCGCCGGCGAGCTCTGCTCGATTCGTCGCCCTCAGTGCTTCCCCGAGCCGTCTACGCCCTCCTCTGCACACCTCGTGAGCTTGCACATCTTTCCCCTAAGATCTTCCCGTCGATCCCCTCCTCTAGGCCTAGTTCCATCGGAGCCCGACGAGGACCGCCGCTGCAGCTCGTCGCCGGTAGCCCTCTAGTGAAGGGTTGGTCCGTCTGAGGCCACCAGTAGCCTCAGGACATCACGTAGATGCTTTAGGAGCCCAGGCCCGCGCATTTTGATCCTGTAATCGATGGCTTCGACGATGGCCGAACTTGGTCGCCGCCAAGCTCGTCGCCGGCGTTGATTCCGGCCACCCCAGGCCCTGGGGTTTGTCCCATCGTGCGCGCCGTCGAGTGGCCCTTCTCCCCATGGTCTCTGCCGTGAGTTTGGCCGTCGGAGGCGAGTTTCCGATGCCCTCCACCGTACTGGTGGTCGCCGGAGGCTCCCCGCCGGCGAGGACGACCCCGCCGCCAGTGGATCTCAGCTGGCCTGAGCCACTGACGTGTGGGGCCAGCCTCTGGATAATCTGGAATAATAAAAATAAAACCAAATAATTTAATAAGTCACTGACATATGGGTCCAGTGAGATTAATTAGCTAATTAATATTAATTCAAATCTAAAACAAACCAGAGTCACTGACCAGTGGGTCCCACTTGTCAGGTTTGACTTTCAACGGCTAGTTGGACCTGCTGATGCAATAAAGCGGTTTTCCAGTATAAAAATAATTCCAGAAATGTTTAAAACTTCTAAAATTCATAGAAATTAATCTGTAACTCCAATAAAATAATTTATATATGAAAAAGTATCAGAAAAATTCAAGGAATCTGAATATGTCATTTCCAAACATGTTTGAAAATGTTATAGAACCCAAACATGTAGATTAATGAATACGTTAATTCTTATAAATACTTTGTAAATGGAATTTGGAAAATATTTAAATTTCTCTATAAATGACATGATCAAACAATCTCCTAATTACAAACCAGCAACCTAACATGTCATTCCATCCATGTTAACATCAAGTTGATGTGAGCATCAGGTCGAATCAATTAAAATGGTATCCGAGAATACCTCGTTTGAAGTGGTATTTGAACTTGATTCAAATCAACTTCAAACCTAATACATGTTTTCTATAATAATTTACCATCTTGCATTCTCATGCCATGCTCATGCATCATCTTGACTGCATATGTTTGATATTGGTTGTTGTCATTCCTTTCTGTAGGCTCCGCTCCCCCGGATTCCACCGAATATCCGTCTGACGGATATTGTCACTCCTCTGAGCAACAAGGCAAGCAACCATTTTTGATCATCCCGATAAATCCCATGTTCTTGCTCCTTCACTTACTTATTGCATTAGGATCAAATGCTTCAAATGCTTTTACCACGTTAGTTGAACCCACTTCCTTTGCATGACCTATCCTTGTCACAGTAAATAGCTGAACCTTGCAACCTAGCATACCTGGTAGTTGCTTGAGCCATGATGTGCCTTATCCTGCTATGCATGCTATGCTTAGAGTTGTGTATGGTCTGTCATCTGGGAGATGAACAGAATTGTGAGAATGTATTCGGTAAGCAAAGGCCGTGTGTTGAACCTGATTTGGTAAAGGTACCGGTGAAAGGTTGTGTAGGAGTACATGGCGGGTTGTTTCATTGGAACCGTCCTTAGGAACTGGGTTCTGTGTATGTAATCCAAGACTAGATACTACCACACGTTGGGATACTTAATTGACCCTCTCGACTTATTAATCGCTTAGTACTCGGTCCAGGAGTTGCAAGTAGTTTCTGGTGTTTATAGTCATGCTGGAGGCCGTGCATAGTGCTGACCTGAGAGGTGGGTTGTGATGCGGTAGGCAGTGGCACGGTGTACCAAGTGGCACCCGGATGGTGGGCTTGGGAACCCTGCGCACATCGTTTGGGGCCGTGACGGAAACCTCGGCTGGACTTCCGTACGGGTTACTCTCAGATAGGCGATAAACCTGGACTAGGTACTGGTGTGGTTAACGGTCGTGGCCGACTCCCTCGCTGGGCTTCCGCTTGAAGGTTGCCGAGGTGCATGACGTGCACATGGCGATAAGTGGCGAGAGCGTGTGTGACGAAGTACACCCCTGCAGGGTGATGATCTATTCGAATAGCCGCGTCCGCGGATATGGACTACTTGGAGACATATGTTGTTCATAGATAACTTCAATGGCTACTCACAAAATTGTCAAGATAAGCGTGAGTGTCGTGGACGGCATTTCCGTATGGAGACGAAATGATTCCACTATGGTGTATTGTTGTGGTGTTAGTGGACTCGTGTGCGAGAAATCAAGTTGTCAAAATTATTTAAAAGTGCAAGTTGTCTAGCCACGAGTCAAATGCTGGCTTCCGCATGAAACCCCACCATACCTTATTGATACATTGCATGAGTAGTTAGTTATCCTAAAGTCTTGCTGAGTACCTCCGTACTCATGTTTGTTTTATAAATGTTGCAGAGGTTGCTAATGACCCTAATGGAGGGTTCTTCATAGACATCGACGACGATGAGCAGCTGGTGTCCCAGCTACGATCTGGCCCTAGGTTGCACCTGTTTGTACTCAGACAGTTTTAAACACTTCCGCTGGCTTGTAACTGAATGACTGCTATTATGGGTCGTGAGACCCTTACTGTGTAATATTATGTGTGTGGCTCTTCCGAGCCTCCTAAATAAAGCTTGTATGTTTATGGTTATGTTGTGCTGCCATCGATGTATCTATACATATCAGTATGCCATGCGTACGTGTGTCGTACTTGATATGTATGGGGTTCGATTACCTAGCCGTGAACTTTAGTAGCACTCCTTACAGGGAAATGCCCCTTTGTGATCCAACGAGCCATGGTAGCTCGCTACTGCTCTGGATACGTTGGTCGACAGGCATATGTCCTTCTTAGCTGCTGTGTCTGTCCCCTTTGGGGAAATGTCACACGATGTAATGGAGTCCTTGTAGCTTGCTACGACTCGTCTACACTCGCTGGTGACCGACACCTGATTTGTTGGGTCATGTATGCCTGTCCTTGTGCGGTACTCCCACTTTGGTTTATGACTAGACTTGTCGATCCGGGTTCTTTGACATTGGAATGCTAGCGACACAATTGCATACGTGAGTCAAAAGACGCAAACAGTCCCGGCTAAGGTAAGGTTGCAGCCGTGGGGTTAACCGTGCGTGAGACCGCAAAGGGATGTGATGTGTTACAGGCTGGATTCCTATGGCTTAGGATCGAGGTCCCGACAGCGTTGGAATCAGAGCCTGACTGACTGTAGGATTACTAAGCCAAACTGGTCGAAGTTGAGTCTAGAATTGCTTTAGTTATATATAAGGGAATTGTTTGTGGAAGGGAACGTAAGACTCTTGTTCTCTCCTCAAGTTATTCTATTCTGGTCATCCTCGTCTTTTCTGCGGGAATTAAGGACTAGGTTACTCATCTTCTTCTAGGCTCGTGTTTCTGATCGGTAGATTATAGGACTACGGGTCAAGAGATATTTGGTTTCTTTCATTCCTAAGAAAAAAAGGAAGTAAGGTTGATGATCCGAGAATTGAACTTGATAGTTGAGTGGTTACGCTATTCCATTTTGGGTTGTCTCAAAATTTGTTTTTGAGCATTTACAGTCGTTATGCTGCCCAATTTTGCATTCGGAGCTCTAATGCTTTTGCATTACTCTCTATTTACAGATGCCTGGCCGTCCTTCTCGTCAGGTGGTACGTCTGACCAGGTGCATTGATGTACCGGGTCATACGGCCATGCTGGTCAGGGTGATGTCGGTGTGCGGTTACCGCTGGTACCCCGAGTACACAATGGAGGAACAGTACCGAGACTTCAACCAGAGCCAGTATATCTGCACTGTTAGGGTATTTCCAGACTACCCTGGAGCTAAGGAGCCAATCCATTGGTCCTATGGGTTGGGAGTCAGTGTTGACATGGCAGTACAAGATGCTGCCTATTCAATGCTGACCATTATGAGAGCGAGACATGCACTGCTGCAGAATTCAGAGTTCTGCTATGTTCCGGCCTCTCAGCCTGGTGAAGAGGGATACCTCGGCGGAGTCTATTTTGATTCTTCTATGGAGGATCCACTACTGCAGTCCACTGTTGAGATGCTAGAGAACAGAGACAGGGATGCTCGTGCTCTCCGCATGGAGCTTTATGCTACCCGTGCCCGTCTGTGGACGGCTTTGACGCAGCTGGCACCGGTAGTCCAGACAGGGTACGGAGATATGGAGATGCTGAACCCTGTTAGGACCCATCTTCCGGCCCACGTTGACTGGCCAGCTATAGGAGGAGTCACCCCTCTTCGAGGACCCCTCTTACCACCAGTCAGGGGACCAAGGCCTCATCCGTGTCCTTATGGATCCCAGGGATCTCTGGCCAGAGTGTTTCCTGATCCGCAGGTTGAGCTTCCAGGCCATGGAGGTAATCTCTATGAGATGTTCTATGCGGATGCCTGAGGTGTGAGCGGAAGGATAGTATGGTAGTAGCCGTACGTTCACAGTCCTGCGTGACTTGTGAATTATGCCTGTGATGTGAAATGAATTCCGGAAGCCTAGATAGATAATGTACAGGAAGCTTGTAAGCCTCTGATGAGTAGTTTCATAATTTCAGTAGCTTGCTCTTCGGATAAGGTTGTACTGAACTATGTAAGGGTGTGTATGAACCATGGTGTATATATAGCAGTTTCTTGTTACCATGCTGCTCGGATATTCATTTCCGCATTCCGTGTGTACAGTACATTCTTAATCCATAGCTAGTATTGATATGATACTGGTCTAAGCTGTGAGTTTGTTTGTCAGGATGGTGTTCACCAGGTTGAACCGCGCTCCTGCTCATGAGCAAGGCGAGGGTAGTCAAGCGTCGCAGGAAGACCTGCCTCACCCGCCCTCTCTGGCGGAAGTTATGCTTGAGGCAGAGAGAAACAAAAGGGAGACCAACCGACTGGTAGAGCGTATTGAGCAGAATACGGCTCGTCAGCCTAGGAATGCTGCAGTGTCCCTCAATGACTTTGTGAAGCTGAATCCTCCAAAGTTTCATCATTCTGTCGATCCCTTCGACGCTGATGACTGGCTGTGCAGCATCTCATGCAAGATTCGCTCTGCGAATGTTTCTGAGGCCGACAAGGTGACCTTTGCGGCGTATTTCCTGGAAGGACCCGCCAATCTGTGGTGGGAGAACTTTGAAGCTATGCGTCCTGCTGAACCAGCAGCCACATGGGCAGACTTCAGTGCAGCTTTTCGTGTGCACCATATTCCAGAGGGCCTGATGGACAGAAAGAGAGAGGAGTTATGTGCCTTCACTCAGGGCAAGTTGACCATGGATGCCTATAGCCGCGAGTTCGGTAACCTCGCCCGCTATGCAACAGAGGAGGTGTCTACTGACGCCAAGAAGCAAGCAAGATTCCATAAGGGTCTGAGCACCGAGCTTCGTCGTGATCTGCGCCTCCACGAGTGTGCAAGCTTTCAAGCCCTGGTCAACAAGGCGATCAGTGCCGAGACTGGTCATACTGACTTTGAAGCCACAAGGAAGCACTCCCGTGATTTTGGCTCGTCTTCTGGTTCCGTGTTTCCCAAACGCAGGCTGTGGGTTCCAAACAGTTCTCTGCCGCCAAGATACACTCCGAGGCCATCCTACGTGGCGCCTCAGACGAATCAGCCCAACCATTCAGCAAAAACTTATGGTGGTCCAGCTAGCAATGCTGCACCACGTGCCAACCAAGTGATATGCTACAAGTGTGGAGAACCACGGCACTATTCCCGTGAGTGTCCTCAAAATGTGGGTGCCAAGCAACCCGGAAAGTCCATCGGGCAAAGCTTACTATGTGAAGCCAACTCCTGCACATGGCCGTGTGAACTATGTCTCAGTAGAAGAAGCTGCAGAGGATCCCGACGTCATACTTGGTACGCTTCTTGTTAATCATCACCCAACGTCTGTTCTCTTTGACACTGGGTCTTCTCATTCCTTCATTTCAGAAAGTTATGCACAGTTGCATAACATGTCTTTTTGTGATATGCCAATTCCATTGGTTATCCAAACTCCTGGTAGTAAATGGCAAACCTCTAGGATAACATATGACAATGAAATTCTAGTAGACAGGCTAGTTTTCCTAGCCTCATTGATAGCCTTGAAATCTTCGGATATTAATATCATCTTGGGTATGGACTGGATGTCAGCTCACTATGCCAAGATTGATACTCATTCTAGAAATGTCCAGCTTACCCATCCCTCGGGTGAGATGGTAAATGTCTCTACTCGAGTTGCCAAATGCCAGCTTTATGCCCTAAATGCCAATCCTCTTCCGGAACTTGAAGAAATTCCGGTAGTCCGTGACTTCCCGGATGTCTTTCCACAGGAACTGCCAGGAATTCCACCTGACAGAGATGTAGAGTTTGTGATAGATCTTGTTCCGGGAACTATCCCAATAGCCAGAAGACCATATAAGATGGCACCCCTGGAGCTAGCCGAACTTAAGAAGCAACTAGATGAGGCCTTGAATAAAGGTTTCATTCGTCCTAGCTCTTCTCCTTGGGCTTGCCCCGTCCTATTCTTCAAGAAGAAAGACGGAACGGATTGGATGGTTGTAGATTATCGACCAGTTAATCTGGTCACCATAAAGAACAAGTACGCTCCCAGGATCAACGATCTGTACGATCAGCTCGCTGGATCCTCAGTCTTCTCCAAAATGGATTTGAGGTTGGGATACCATCAAATCAAGATCAAGAACAGGGACAATCCAAAAACGGCTTTTGTTACTCGTTATGGCCAATACGAGTACACCGTCATGTCCTTGGGTTTAACCAATGCCCCAGCCACCTTCTCTCGTCTGATGAATTCAATCTTCATGGAGTATTTGGATAAATTCGTCGTGGTATACCTCGATGATATTCTCATCTACTCGAAGAACGAACAAGAACATGTCGAGCATCTAAGGCTGGTATTGATGAAACTTCGAGAGCATCGCCTTTATGCCAAGTTTTCAAAATGTGAATTTTGGTTACCAGAAGTGCCCTATCTAGGTCACGTAATCTCTGGTAAGGGTATTGTTGTCAATCCCGAGAGAGTTCAAGCTGTCCTTGATTGGACTCAACCTGAATCGGTTAAGCAAGTTAGGAGTTTTCTTGGTCTAGCGAGCTATTGTCGCTGCTTTGTCGAGAATTTCTCCAAGGTTGCAAAGCCTCTAACTGAACTCCTCAAGAAGGATAAAATGTTCGAGTGGACACCATGGTGTGAGCATAGTTTTCAGGAACTGAAAAGACGCCTGACTTCCGCACCTGTGTTGCTACCACCAGATTTGTTATCTATTGCGACGCCTCGCGACAAGGATTAGGTTGCATTCTCATGCAAGATCGTCATGTGATCGCATACGCATCTCGACAGTTGCGTCCACATGAGGATAATTATCCCACACATGACCTTGAGCTTGCAGCTGTGGTCCATGCACTAAAAACCTGGCGACATTACCTTCTGGGTAATCGTTGCGAAATATTCACTGATCACGAAAGTCTGAAATATATCTCCACCCAGCCGGATTGAATCTCTGGCAAAGACGGTGGGTTCAGTTGATCTCGGATTACGACTTAGGGATAACTTACACCCCGGGGAAGGCCAATGTTATGGCTGATGCACTAACTTGTAAATATTATTGTAACAATCTGATGCTACAACAAGGTCAACCACATCTCTATGAGGAATTTCGGAAGTTAAATCTCCATATTGTTCCTCAAGGATTCCTTTCTACCCTGGTGGCGAAGCCTACTCTTAGGGATCAAATCATAGCCATGCAGGCTTATGATAAGGGTATATCCTGGATCAAGAAGAATATTGATAGCGGTAACGCTAGGGAACATGGTGATGTGAACTATATGATTGACTCTAGTGCAAGTGGAAGACTATTGGAAATATGCCCTAGCGGCAATGATAAATTAGTTATTATTATATTTCTTGTATATGATAACCTTTTTTATCCATGCTAGAATTGTATTGATTGGAAACTCAAATACAGGTGTGAGTACATAGACAACACATTGTTCCTAGTGAGCCTCTAAAGGACTAGCTCATTGATCAAAGATGGTCCAGGTTTCGTGGCCACAAACATGAGTTCTCATTTGATAATGGCATGTCGTCATTAGGAGAATGATGTGATGGACAAGACCCAAACTATGAACGTAGCATATGATCATATTAGTTTACTATTGTTTTCTGCATGTCAAGTATCTCCTCTATGACCTTGAGATCATGCAACTCACTAACACAGGAGGAGTACCTTGTGTGTATCAAACATCACAACGTAACTGGGTGACTATAAAGGTGACCTACATGTATCTCTGAGGGTGTTTGTTGAGTTGGCATTCATCAAGACTGGGATTTTTCACTCCGTGTGATAGAGAGGTATCTCAAGGCCGAGTCGATAATACAACATCACAACAAGCTTGCAAGCAATGTGACTAAAGAGTTAGCAACATGATGTTGTATTACGGGACGAGTAAATAGACTTACCGGTAATGAGATTAAACTAGGTATAGAGATACCGATGATCGAATCTTGGGCAAGTAACATACCGATAGACAAAGGGAACAGTATACGGGATTGATTGAATCCTTGACATCGTGGTTCGACCAATAAAGATCTTTGTATAATATGTAGGAGCCAATATGGGCATCCAGGTCCCGCTATTGGTTATTAACCAGAGAGTGTCTCGGTCATGTCTGCATAGCTCTCAAACCCGCAGGGTCTACACACTTAAGGTTCGGTGACGATTTAGTATTAATGAGTTATGTATGCTGGTAACCCAAATTCGTTCGAAGTCCTGGATGAGATCCCAGACGTCACGGGGAGCTCCGGAATTCTCCGGAGGTAAAGATTTATATATGGGAAGTTGGTATTCGGTTTCTGGAAAATTTGGGGACTTACCAGTTTTGTGAAGGAGGTTTCAAAAGTGTTCCGGGGGTCCACCTTCCCAGGAGGGCCCCATGCGCTATGAGAGTTGGCGCACCGGCGCATGGTGGGCTAGGTGCCCCTCCCACCTAAAGGCCCATGTGGCTAAAGGGCTAGGGCGGCCCAAGGTGGGGTGCCACCCCTTGCCTTGGGTGGCAAGGCACCCCACCCTTGGTCGCCGCCCTTCCTAGGGGAAACCCTAGGCCGACCACCTCTCCACCCTCCCCCTATATATATGAGAGGAGAGGGAGGGCTTCAACACACAAGCCACGTCACAACCTCTCCCTCTCCCCCTAAATCAACCTTTCAGTAGTGCTTGGCAAAGCCCTGCTGGGACAACTCCACCACCATCGTCACCACGTTGTTGTGATGCGAGAGAACTTTTCTACCTCTCCACCCTTGCTTGCTGGATCAAGGAGACGAAGACGTTATAGAGTTGTACGTGTGCTGAATGCGGAGGTGTCATACGTTCGATACTAGATCGGGACGATCATGATGGGATCGGAGGACGAATCCGGATGGGATCGCGGGACATATCCTGGTTGGATCGCGGACACGTTCGACTACATCGACCCCGTTATATATGCTTCCGCTAAGCGATCCACAAGGGTATGTAGATACAATTTATCGTCTCATGGATGTGCATCTCCTAGAGTGATCTTGGTGAGCATATGAAAGTTTTTGTTCCCATGCAACGTTCCCCATCAGATAGTGCTTGGCCAATGATGTCTACTATGCAACTTCATTCTTGTAGACGTTGTTGGGCCTCCAAGTGCATAGTTTTGTAGGACAACAACAAATTTCCCTCAAGTGGATGAGCTAAGGTTTATAAATCAGGGGGAGGTGTAGGATGAAGATGGTCTCTCTCAAACAACCTTGGAATCAAATACAAGAGATTTGTTGTGTCCCCAACACACCCAATATAATGGAAAATTATACAGGTGCACTAGTTCAGCGAAGAGATGGTGATACAAATGTAGTATGAATAGTAGAAATATAATTGTATAATCTGAATAAATAAAACAACAAGGTAACAAGTGGAACACAGGAAGAAAACTGGTATATTAGTGCTTGGAAATAAGGCATAGGGTTCATATTTTCACTAGTGAAATCTCTCAACAATGCTAACATAGTAGAATCATATTGTCATCCCTCAACATGCAACAAAGAATCACTCTAAAGTTCCTATTAGCAGATAACATAATAATAAGTTGTTGTAGATAGTAGAACCACCTCAAAGTTATCCTTTCCAATCAATCTATTGAGCTATTCCTAAAAGTGTCACAAACAGCCCTAAAGTGTATACTAGAATAACACCCATGATACACATCGATCAACCCTAATGTCACCTAGATACTCCAATGTCACCTCAAGTATCTATGGCTTAGCTAATAGACAGGCATCAAACAATTTCATATTCATCATATTCAATCCAACACAAATAAATCCAAAGAGTATCCCCAAGATTTCTATCGGAGAAAGTAGGATTAGAACGTGTATAAACCCCTATGCATAGATTAACCCAATGTCACCTTGAGAATCCGCAAGTTGAGTACCAAAATATACATAAAGTAAATCAATAGAACATCCCATTATCACATGGTTGTCCACATGCAAGACATACATCAAGTGATCTCAAATCCAATATCCGATTCAACACAACAAAATCTCAAAGGGAAAGATTCAATTCATCACATCAAGATAGCAAGGAACAAACACCATATGATCCAACTATATTAACAAAGCCCGTGATACATAAATACCGTGACAGCTCAAGAACACGAGAGAGAGAGACAGAGAGAGAGAGAGACGGAGAGAGAGGTTAAACACATAGCTACTAGTACATACCCTCAACCTTGAGGGTGAACTACTCCCTACTCGTCATGGCCTCCGCTGGGATGATGAAGATGGCCATCGAAGATGATTCCCCTTCCGTCAGGGTATTGGAAAGGCTCCAGATGGGTTTTTCTTCGATACAGAGAGTTGTGCGGTGGAGCGGAGGTTCTCGGTTTACTTCTCGAGTTTCTTGGATTTATAGACTTTTTGAGTGTTGGAATCACGCGCAATGGAGCCACATGGCCCCACAAGCTATCAGGGCGTGCCCACGGGTTGGGCGCACCCTGTTAGCTTGTGTCCGACAGGTGGTTCCCATTTGATGGTTCTTCACTCTGGTATTTCTTATTTTCTCCAGTAAAAATCGTACAAAAATTGTGCGGTTTCCGAGAACTTTTAATTTTGGCACAAAAACAACACCATGGTAATTCTGTTGAAAACATCGTCATCTTGGTTAGTTCTAAATGAATCAACTAAAGTTCATTAAAATCATATAAAAGTGTTGTAAATGTAGTCAAATATGGCATCAATACTTCATAAATTATCGATACGTTGGAAACGGATCAACATATCCAAGCTTAATTCCTACTAGTCCTCAAGTAGGTAAATGATAAAAGAAGTAATTTATGAAGCTAGCATGCTAGCATAGTGAATAGTTTTGATCATTGATAATTTCATTCACATTTCTAGCATTATGACCAGCAAATTTTTCTTATAAAAATCATCATGTAGAATAGCAATCAATTCACATGTCATGGTTCAAACAATGCATTCTCTTGAAACATAATACCATATGTTCTTAGTCATCAAACAATTTCAATGCATCATCAA
This sequence comes from Hordeum vulgare subsp. vulgare, assembly GCF_904849725.1. Taxonomy (NCBI): domain Eukaryota; kingdom Viridiplantae; phylum Streptophyta; class Magnoliopsida; order Poales; family Poaceae; genus Hordeum; species Hordeum vulgare. Next base: position 42,083,145 of record NC_058521.1, on the reverse strand, counting down.
TTCTAAGTAAGAGATCCCCATACTCAATTATCATGTAGTATTCTATAATTGCTAATACTCGAAGCATATTTTTAGAATAAACAACATATATCGAACACAGAGAAAGATAGGTTCTTAATGTTTCGCCTCCCAACGTACTTCTATGCAAATATACCCAAATATAATCATTGTGTTGTCTTCCTTGTCCAACTTCAACAATTTTGTAAAGGTTGAAAATAATTAATGGGTATTCACAATTATAAAATATTTCCAAGATAATACATTTGTATGTGAAAGTTCTCTTTCTTATACTAATCATTCATGGATTGCTTGTGTGGCCAATATGATGATTGTCAAACTTCAATTGATTTTATTTTATAAACCAAATATGAAACTACTACTAAGCATAAAGAACATTGATAATTTCATATTTATTATATTTCATTCATTCATAGTTTACTGCTAGGATATAAGTGAAGCACATGAGTAAACATCAAACTACTCTCAAAAGATATAACTGGAGATCATTCAGTAGTTAAACAATTAAGTTGCTATATAATGACTCTCTCCCAGTAAAGATTTGCAGATCTACAATTTATTTAAATTAGCAAATAAAATGAAAATACATTCTAAGAACAGTGCATACCATGTGGAAAAACAAAATTTTGGGCTCAACATAGGCTAACCGATATTTGTTTCATAATGAGACATGGGATGCATATCATCATCAAGCTCAGATGCTTCAGACTTTTGAAATATTTACTTGGGGTACCTTGGGAATCCTCAATCTTGAGCTTTTGTATCTTGTTCAATCCTCTCATATCCCGGTTTCATCTAAGTCTCAAAAACTTCATCCACACAAATTCGAAAAGAACTCATGAGATAGGTTACTACACATAAGAATAAATCAACACTTCATGTACTTCCAATACAAGTTGCATAATAATTTTCGATCATTAGGTACTGTATACTATCATTTCTACAATTTATATCTAATAATATAAGCCATGAAAACTCTAGATAAGTAGATAACAAAATTATGACAACAATTTGTCAAAACAGAACATTCTGTAGCAATTAATTTAAAAAACTTATTTACGTATCTGCAAAATTTTTGAAAATTTAGGAAATGATAAAATATTGGTATGAAAGTACTGTGTAAAATTTTCAGAAACTTTCCACGTTTTGGTAAAATATGATATTTCAAAAACTACAACAAAAGTTTCTGTTTTTGTACAACACACATCACACATGCAATTCAAGCATTTCAAAGGCAATTATTGTAAATTTTTATTGAAAAAAAGATTATCAATAATATATAACTGATAAAAAGAAATTAAAATGATGATCCAAGAAAAACACATATTATTGATGAATAAAAATATAGCTCCAAGTAAGATATACAGATAGTGTTGGAGACGAAAGAGGGGATGCGTTCCGGGGCATCCCAAAGCTAAGACACTTGAGTATTTCTTGGATATTATCTTGGGGGTGCCTTGGTAATCCCCAAGATTAGGTTCTTACTGCTCCTTATATTCTCCTCATATTGATATCTCTCCCAAAACTTGAAAACTTCAATCACACAGAACTTAACGGAACTTCGTGAAATGGGTTAGTGTAGCAATGATAGATCATTCACTTAGGTACTGTCAAGACAAGATTAACAATTTTTATCGCATAATACCTATTGTATTATATCATTTCCACAATTTATATCACTCAATATAAGCTATGGAAACACTAAAATAAGAAAATTATGCATGCAAAACAGAATCTGTCAAAACAGAGCAGTGTGTGAAGATGTGAATGAACACCATACTACCCTGACTCTAAAATTTCTAAAAAATTAGGAAAATACAGAGAATTTGCATACCAAGTTTTGGAAAAAAATAATTTTTTGAATATCCAATAAAATCTGAGAAATTCTACATTGGGCGTAATAGTTTATGTTTGTGCACCGAATCAAACAAGCAAGTATCCACACTACCCCAAAGGCTTTACTTGGAACCTTATTAAAATAAATGACACAAGATATGATTAATACAATAGATTAACCATGTGGACACAAAAAAATAAAGTAAAAGTGTTGGGTTGTCTCCCAAAAGCGCTTTTACTTAATGTCTTTTAGCTAGGCGTGGTGATTTCAGTGATGGTCACATAAAAGTATTTAATTCAACCAGGCAAAAGAGCATCATGAATCACATGACAAGCACATTTAAGTGTAAACAACTTCCTATGCATAGGTATTTTGCAAGCAAACAATTTATTGAAGCAAGAATCAACTTGCATAGGAAGGAAAAACAAGCATGACTTCAAATCTTTAACACATAGTGAGGAAACTTGATATTGCTGCAATACCTACAAGCATAAGTTCCTCTCTCATAATAATTGTCAGTAGCAACATGAAGGAATTCAAGAGTATAATTATCACATAAAGCATTATTTGCATGATCCAGATGCATAGAAAATTTATTACACTGCCTAAGCGATTTTCTTCTCATTCATAGTAGTGGGAGCAAACTCAACAAAATAACTATCAAGAGATACTTGATCGATATAATGGGACGAGACACATGATTTATTACTCTCCCCATAAGCTATTTTATCCTCATTCATAGTAGTGGGAGCAAACTCAACAAAATAATACAAATGAAAATTAAAATCATGATGAAAAGTTTCAAGGTTATCATTATTCTTTATAGCACACATGTCATCACAATAATCCTCAAAGATAGGAACTCTGTTGTCATAGTCAATCGAAAACTCTTCCAAAATAGTGGACTCTCCAAATCCACTTTCATCATTATTCTGACAAGATTCAACACCCTCCAAAATAGTGGAATCATTAGTACCTACAATTTACACTAGTCCAAACCCACTTTCATCAATATAATCATCATAAGTAGGAGACATGCTTTCATCATAATAAATTCGCTCATCAAAACTTGGGTTACTAAAAATCTAATCTTCATCAAACATAGCATGCCCAAGCTTGTGGCTTCACATATCATTAGCGTCATGGATATTCATAGAATTCATAATAACAACATTGCTATCATGCTCATCATTGAAGGAATTCACATTAAGAATTTTTATAAATTCTTCCTCTAACAATTGAGCACAATATTACAAACCATCATTTTCATGAAAGACATTAAAAACGAGAAGCAACCGAGACAACATAATTTCTAAATTTTGGAGTTTCCTTTGATAAACCAAACTAGTGAAAAAAATAAAATAAAATGTTTAATTGCTATATATAAAGATATACCTTCAAGCACTCACCTCCCTCGCAACGGCGGCAGAAAAGAGCTCGATGTCTACTACAAAACTTTATTCTTGTATACATTATTGGGCCTCCAAGTGTAGAGTCTTGCAAGACAACAACAATTTCTCTCAAGTGGATGACCTAAGGTTTATCAATCCGTGGGAGGTGTAGGATGAAGATGGCCTCTCTCAAACAACCCTGCAATAAAATACAAGAAATCTCTTGTGTCCCCAACACACCCAATACAATGGCGAATTGTATATGTGCACTAGTTAGGCAAAGAGATGGTGATACAAGTGTAATATGGATAGTAGAATATATTTTTCTAATCTGAATAAATAAAAACAGCAAGGTAACAAGTGTAAAAGAACGAGCAAAATGGTATATTAATTCTTGGAAATAAGGCCTAGGGTTCATACTTTCACTAGTGCAATCTCTCAATTATGCTAACATAGTAGAATCATATGGCCATCCCTCAACATGTAACAAAGAATCACTCCAAAGTTCCTATTAGCGGTGAACATAAGAAGAAGTTGTTGTCGGCAGTAGAACCACCTCAAATTTATTCTTTCCAATCAACCTATTGAGCTATTCCTATAAGTGTCACAAACAACTCTAGAGTTCGTACTAGAATAACACCCATGGTACACATCAATCAACCCTAATGTTACCTAGATACTCGAATGTCACCTCAAGTATCCATGGGCTAATTATTCGACATGCATCAAACAATTCCAGATTCATCATATTTAATCCAGCACAAAGAACTTCAAGGAGTACCCCAAGATTTCTATCGGAGAAAGTAGGATGAGAACGTGTATCAACCCCTATGCATAGATTACCCCAATGTAACCTCGGGAATCCGCAAGTTGAGTACAGAAACATATATCAAGTGAATCAATAGAACACCCGATTGTCACCACGGGTATCCACATGCAAGACATACATTAAGTGATCGCAAATATAATATCCAATCCAACATAAAAAAATTCCTGAAAGAAAAGATTCAATTCATTACATCAAGTTAGCAAGGGACAAACACCATATGATCCAACTATATTAACAAAGCCCGTGATACATAAAAATCATGACATCTCAAGAACACGACACACACACATACACACACACTCACACTCACACACATACAGAGTAAACATATAGCTACTCATACATTCCTCAGCCCCGAGGGTGAACTACTCTCTCCTTGTCATGGCATCCGCCCAGATGATGAAGATGGCCACTCGAGATGATTTCCCTCTCCGACAGGGTAGTGGAAAGTCTCCAGATGTGTTTTTCTTCAATACAGACAGTTTCAGCAACGGGGAGGAGGTTCTCGAATTACTTCTTGGATTTTTAGGATTTATAGAATTTTTCAGTGTTAGAATCACGTGCAACGGAGCCACGTGGGCTCCACAAGCTCTCAGGGCATGCCTAGGGGGTGGGGGCGCCTTGTTAGCTTGTGCCCCACAGATGGCTCCCCTCCGGTGGTGCTTAATAACCCACAAGTATAGGGGATCAGTTCTATGCTTTCTCGATAAGTAAGAGTGTCGAACCCAACGAGGATCTAAAGGTAGAACAAATATTCCCTCAAGTTCTATCGATCACCGATACAACTCTACGCACGCTTAACGTTCGCTTTACCTAGAACAAGTATGAAACTAGAAGTACTTTGTAGGTGTGATAGGATAGGTTTGCAAGATAATAAATAACACATAAATAAAAACTAGGGTCTGCTAAGATAAAGAAACAACTAAGTTAGCATTAGTAGATATATTTTTGTAACAAGAAGGTTATTTGTCCCTAGGAAATCGATAACTAGACCGGTAATCATTATTGCAATTTTATATGAGGGAGAAGCATAAGCTAACATACTTTCTCTACTTAGATCATATGCACTTATGATTGGAACTCTAGCAATCATCTGCAACTACTAAAGATCATTAAGGTAAAACCCAACCATAACATTATAAGGTATCAAGTCCTCTTTACTCCCATATGCAACAACCCACCTACTCGGGTTTATGCTTCTATCACTCAAGCAACCCACCATAGGCAAATCATGAACACATTGCAACACCCTACAATAGGGATCCCTCATGCTTGCGCGACACAGAGAGCACCATAGGACAGCACCAATAATGAAACATGCAACTCAAACCAATCATGATCATCAATCAACCCATAGGACAAAACGGATCTACTCAAACAACATAGGATACTCATACATCATTGGGAAATAATATATAGTGTTGAGAACCATGTTTAAGTAGAGATTACAACGGGGAGAAGTGGTGTTACACCGCTGCATAGAGAGGGGGAGAGTTGGTGATGAGGGCGGTGAAGTTGTTGGTGTAGATCGTCGTCACGATGATGGGCCAGGTGGCGTTCCGGTGCCACAGGGAGAGAGGAGGAGAGGGGGAGAGAGCCCCCTCCTTCTTCTTCTTCCTTGGCCTCCCCCCTAGATGGTAGGAGGGTTTCCCCTCTAGTACTTGGCCTCCATGGCGGTGGAGGGGCGAGAGCCCCTCCTAGATTGGATCTCTCTCTGTTTCCTTCTGTTTCTGCCTTCTTTCCTAGATTCTAGCCTTTCACCGTTTCTTATGTTCCCGGAGATCCGTAACTCCAATTGTGCTGAAATTTTAACACGATTTTTATCCACAAATTAGCTTTCTTACGGGGTTTTCACAAGCCAACCTGGCTCGAGCTACCCCCTATCCGTGCCTTTTGTTGATTCCACTTCCCAAAATTCACAATATTCCAAAATAATGTCCGTAAGTTTTTATCCCGTTTGGACTTTGTTTGATATGGACTTTATGCTAAACAAAAAATAAGCAACTAACACGAACTAGCACTAGGCACGGGATGAATATGTTAGTCCCAAAATAGTATAAAAAGTTGCCAAAAGTATATGAAAGTTGTATAATATTGGCATGGAACAATAAAAAATTATAGATACGACGGAGACGTATCATTTCTTCGCTCCGATATTTCTTATTTTCTCTAAAAAACCATAAACAAGTTTCGGGAAATCCCGAGAACTTTTATTTTCTACAGAAAAATAACACCACGGTAATTCTGCTAAAAACAGCGTCAATCCGGGTTAGTTCCAAATAAATTAAATAAAGTGCATCAAAACCATATAAAAGTATTGTAAACATAGGAAAATATGGCATGAATACTTCATAAAGTATCAATACGTTGGATGCCTATCAGCCACTGCCGAAGCCAGTCGGGCTTTACCCGCCGACGCGAACCGACGACGGTGAGGAGGGAGGAGGAGAAGGGGGGTTGCGGGTCGGCAGCGGCTAGGGTTCCTCCCGTGTCACCCGCGGGAACGACAGAGCGAGGCCTTCAATTCTCAAAAGGAGTTTTATTTCAAAGGTGTAGAGGTCACAAAAATGCAGCAATTGTAAATACTTATGAATCACTACGCTCTCCTTCGCCAAAACACACCTGGCTTCATTCTGCTTGCTCGGTCGCTCATCAGAAGTTAGTCTTTCTCCTTATCCTTGAATTTAAAGCATAACACAATAGTAGGTGTACATTGTGTATGGAAAAATTCAAATATGTGTTTACTACGTAAAGAAATGTATAAACCCATCCAATGACCACACAAAAGACACACTCAAAGAAAGTATCTACATGAAGGCGAGTGCATATAATTGTTGGAAATATGCCCTAGAGGCAATAATAAAGTAATTACTATTATAGTTCCTTGTTCAATATAATCGTTTATTATCCATGCTAGAATTGTATTGATTGGAAACTCAAATACATGTGCGGATACATAGATAGCACACTGTCCCTAGTAAGCCTCTAATGGACTAGCTCATTGATCGAAGATGGTCAAGGTTTCCTGACCATAGACCTGAGTTGTCGTTTGATAATGGGATCACATCATTGGGAGAATGATGTGATGGACAAGACCCAAACTATAAATATAGCATATGATTGTATTAGTTTACTGCTACTGTTTCTGCATGTCAAGTATTTGTTCCTATGACCATGAGATCATGCAACTCCCAGACACTGGAGGAATGCCTTGTGTGTATCAAACGCCACAACATAACTAGGTGACTATAAAGTTCCTCTACACGTATCTCCAAGGGTGTATGTTGGGTTCGCGTGAATCGATACTGGGATTTTTCACTCCATATGACAGAGAGGTATCTTTGGGCCCACTCGGTAATACAACATCATAATGAGCTTGCAAGCAATGTGACTAAGGAGTTGGTCATGGGATCTTGTATTATGGAACGAATAAAGAGACTTGCCGGTAACGATATTGAGCTAGGTATGAAGTAGGAAATATGCCCTAGAGGCAATACTAAATTAGTTATTATTATATTTACTTTTTCATGATAATCATTTATTATCCATGCTAGAATTGTATTGATTGGAAACTCAAATACATGTGTGGGTACATAGACAACACACTGTCCCTAGTGAGCCTCTAAAGGACTAGCTCGTTCATCAAACATGATCAAGTTTTCCTGGCCATAGACATGAGTTGTCATTCGATAACGGGATCACATCATTAGGAGAATGAAGTGATGGACAAGACCCAAACTATAAACGTAGCATATGATCATGTCAGTTTATTGCTACTGTTTTCTGCATGTCAAGTATATGTTTCTATGACCATGAGATCATGCAACTCAAGGGCACCGGAGGAATGCCTTGTGTGTATCAAACGTCACAATGTAACTATGTGACTATAAAGGTTCTCTACAGGTATATCCGAAGGTGTCTGTTGGGTTGGCATGAATCAAGAATGGGATTTGCCACTCCGTATGACGGAGAGGTATCTCGGGGCCCGCTCGGTAATGCAACATCATAATATCCCTTGCAATCAATGTGACTAAGGAGTTAGTCACAGTATCTTGTATTAGAGAACGAGTAAAGAGACTTGCCGGTAACAATATTGAACTAGGTATAGAGATAACGACGGTCGAATCTCAGTCAAGTAACATAGGGATGGACAAAGGGAATGGCATACGAGATTAACTGAATCCTTGACACAGAGGTTCAACCGATAAAGATCTTCGTAGAATATGTAGGAGCCAATATGGGCATCTAGGTCCCGCTATTGGTTATTGACCAGAGAGATTCTGGGGTCATGTCTACATAGTTCTCGAACCCGCAGGGTCTGCACACATAAGGTTCGGTGACGTTTCAGTACAGTTGAGTTATGTATGTTGGAGACCGAAGGTTGTTCGGAGTCCCGGATGAGTTGCCGGACATCACGAGGAGCTTCAGAATGGTCCGGAGGTGAATATTTATAAATAGGTAAGTTGTATTTATCTTCTAGAAAGATTTAGGGCATTACCGGTAAAGTACCGGGAGTGACAAATGGGTTCCAAGGTTTTAGCGGGAGGAGCCACCCACCTGGAAGGGGACCTAATCGGCCTAAAGGTGGCACACCAGCCCCTAGTGGGCTGGGCAGCCAGCCCAATAAGGCCTATTTCGGCCAAGTACAAGGAGGGAAAGGGAATCCCACTTAGGAAGGGGAATACCACTAGGAAGGGGAATCCCACCAAACCGAATTTGAGAAAGATTCCTCCCCTTGGGTTCGACCGAACCTGAGGGCAAGGCAGCCCACCTCCTATTTCTCCTATATATAGTGGAGGTTTTGCGTGCAACACACCAGAAAATAGCCACCTGCAGCCCTCTCCACCATAGATCGTCTCCCTCGTCTAGATTAGTCCGGCATAGCTTGGGGAAGCGTGATACGTCTCCAACGTATCTACTTTTCCAAATCCTTTTGCCCTTGTTTTGGACTATAATTTGCATGATTTGAATAGAACTAACATAGACTAACATTGTTTTCAATAGAATTGCCTTGGTGTTATTTTTGTGCAGAAATAAAAGTTCTCGGATTGACTTGTAAATTTACGAAGAATATGTCTAGAATTAATATAAAATATTGGTGAAAGAATCTACCGGAGACGGGCCACCACCTGGCCACAAGCCTATAGGGCGCCCCCCTAGGCCGCGCCCCTAGCTTGTGGGGCCCCTGAGGCTCCACCGACCTCATTTCAACTCCTATATATTCCTATTAGGGGAGAAAAAAATAAAGGAGCAGAGTTCATCGCGTTTTACGATACAGAGCCGCTGCCACCTCCTGTTCTTCCTCGGGAGGGCGTATCTGGAGTCTGATTTGGGCTCCGAAGAGGGGAAATCGACGCCATCGTCATCACCAAATCTGTAGCGACCCAACTCGAAACGAGTCATGCCTCTATGTATCTATGCCATCCCTGGATCAGTATGCTGGCACACACAGTACATCAATGTATATATCAAAGTGCAATCACATGTAAATAAAGTAAAACTGATATATACCTCAAAGTCTCAGCGGAAAAAATCAAGGGAGTGGAGTCCCAATAAACACCAACGGCAGGTTGAGTGCAGACCATAACCCTGAATCGTACTCTTACTCGTCGAAGAAAATAACTGCAACATAAGACGTTGCACCCGTGTAGTTGAGCATATTGAATATGCTGCAAGTCACAAAAGAGGGGTGAAAAAATCATCTATACTACATGCATATATGACAGGTGGGGCTATAGTTTAAGTTTTGCGTAAATCAGATTTTTCCTACAACAAGAGAGAGGGTTAAAGAAAAATTTACTACATTGTTGGTTGTTAATGAGAAGGTTCCACCAATCAATTCTCATACCCAAGTTAATATTACCCATATCAATAATTAATGGTGTTGAGAGTTCCTCATAGTTTCAGTTCCGTTGGCCCAAGTTGTACATGACCGTGGACTCGTCTAATCGATTAAGTTTGAGTACTCTGCAGAGTTTTGCACACGTTCCCCACAATAATTGATTGCCTCCATAGAAGTCCTCGCGTTTAAGGGTGTTTGAGAACCGGATGATCAAAACATCGTCTTTCAACGGGTTCCTCTGAGCCTCTGTCGGTGCCCATCCAATCCTACCATTCTTCTACATTTCGTAGCACCGCCCGTCCAGAGTCACCATGTTGTCCAACCAAGCCAGAGCCCATAATGACTTGTGGCTGTGCAGGTAAGCCTTGGGTCTTGAAATATCCATCCATCTCTTTGAGCCTGGGTGAATTTTCCGCAAGATGTCATGGCGCTTCTCCATGCATCCGGAGTCCTCCGCTGGTTTTCCCAGGGAGCCCATCAGAACCGTCCTTCACCCAGAGGTATATTTCGTTCTGAGGTCTTGCAAGTCTTGGAGTCTTTCGGTCTTGATTATTAAGTTTCTCACATCACTCATGATAAACACTCAACCAAACCTCGTCTACCGGGAGCATAGCAAAATAACGTCCCGGCCAAAGTACCAAGGGTTTAGGGGTGCCTATCATAGCATACTACTCAATAACCAAAGTTTCAAAGTACCTACTTGCATGCAATGGGTGAAGAAGGTTGAAACTAATGCAATAAAACCATAGGTAAAAATATGATCAATGTGAACTTGCCTAGTATTACTTGATGAAGATAGTCACTCTCATAATCGTGATAATTCTACTCGTCACACTCCGAGCAATCTATTGTAAATGAATAGCATTCAATAAACATTCATGCCAAAAGGAAGAACCAAAAGAACATAAGAACAAAACATGTCTTGGTGCAAAATAACAACCTACCAATATTTAATAAGAAAAGATAGGGCCTTATGGTGTTGTAAAAGGAAAGGTGAAAGGGGTCAACTCAAAAGAGTCAAAGGATGATCAACTATCGTTATATAAGCTCCACTTGTATACACTATGGGAGATGATATAAAATATTGGGAGAACAACATGAATGTTGTTTGAGAAATAGTATAAGACATACGAATTTATTTGTAGAAAGAATTTCTTGAAATGGAGCACTACAACTACAACATGAGTTATAGCGAATTGAAGTATGAATTGAATTTGCATTCAGAAGGTTAAAAGAAGTTGAACTGAAATACGATGGTTATGTACAAAAGTATATGACATGAGTATTTAGTGGTAAAAGGAATCAGTTGAAAAGGTCTTACGATTTGCAAGATAAGATCAATTGAATGTTCGAATACAAATTTGAATCGCTCAAATTTGAAAGGTTCAAAGGTTGAAACTAATGATGCTACTCGATATAGGAGATCAATATGAACATGTAGAAAAAAAATGAATTACTAGATTTGAAATAGCTGATCAAAAGATACAAATACTTCAATATAACATTGAATTAGCTTAGAACGATGTGAACACTTTTGGACACTAATAGATAAATATGATTTGATCAAAATTATAAGTTGAAAAGTTAAAACTAATGATACAAACGGAAAGATTACTTTGATACGAATCCGACGCAATTGGATTCATCTAAAATGGAGCTACGGATAAAAAGGTATGATCAAAAGAAGTTTGAATATGTGTGTGAACAAATTTAGAAATTTCAAAAAGCTCATATGATAGGTTCATCGGATAGGTGGGATCAAGACGAAACTTTAGGCATTGGTTTCATCTAATTCGGATAAACGAGTAAAAAGTTTTGGCTATTTGGAAAATCAGGGCCAAGCTATTTTACGAAAAAAAGTGCTATGTCTACAAGAATTCTAGGACTAATGTGTAAATACAGAGACTAATCTATACTTATACTGATTCTAGACTCTTAAGAAATTCTCACATTAATTAGATTTTACGAGCCGTTTATCTGGTGGGACCAAATTATTACTGTCTAGATTAACCCGAAATTCCCACGTCAATCCTATGAGACACCAAAATTACCACGTCAATCCTATAAGGTTCAGTTATAATTGTCCAGATTAGTTAATACAATGACCTGTTTAATTTGCCACGAAACCTAAAGATATTTAAATAAAATTGTTGTCGGGGAGCCTCCATTTACATCTGGACCTCTTGAAATTTTATCTACTATTCCATAAACCTAGGTTAAATGCTCTCGGAAAAGAAAAAAACTAAGATTAATGCGGAACAGTTGGATAAGTACATTAACGAATGTGATTTGGTTTGCCGATTCCGTTGAAAAATATTCTCCTCTCGATGCAACGGCGACGACTTTGTGTCGGTAGTACGATCTCCATTCTGTTGCGCTTTGGTTGAAGGGGGTGATTTCTTTTCTTGCCATCGATCTCCCCACACTAGACAGCGGCGGTCACACATGTATGCTTCCTCTCCAATGGAAAAATTACGCATGCAGCAATATCCACTGCACCGCTTCCTGGTCATCATGCATTTAGCCTGCTGATTCTAGATAACTGATTGGCTGTCTCCTTTGTGTAGAAGAAAAAAAGGCTTAGAGTCCTTGAGACTTAAGATGCGTCAACTTAGAAATTTCTCCGGTTCTACTCTCTTCTTCCTTTTATCTACTTCGTGATCCTGTAATTTGCATCGATGCATGGTCTAATGCTCGGTGCGAGAAGTGCGGACATGCCTTATATGAGTTGGTTTTGTAACATGTCTCCACTAGATTTAGCTCTGCCACCCGTGAATTAACAGGACCACTAAGTTAACATTGTCTTGGAAAGAGAACTTCTATGTCAGAATTTTACAGTACTATGGATCTTGGTTTTGATGTATAAGATTATGGGAGTTTTAGCTCCTGCATCTTTAGCAATTTTTATTTGTTCACTTTTTTTATTTATGAACTGGGGCCTATAGGCATCATAGAAACCCACCTTAACTCTCTAAAAACACATGCAAATGATCTTCGGGTCTAAATTCAAATAAAGTACAGTAGTGTTTTGTTTGACTCTAACTAGAAATCTAAAAACTTACGATCATGTATTCCATTGTACATGCTTTGGCTTTATCATGTTATTTATGTCCAAGAATCACCTAATAATATAAAGTACATGTGCATGTGAAAAAAAAACTAAATCATTAAGGTATGTTCTTGAGGCTTATCGATTCGATCTTACATTAACTGAAACGGCGGCCGGCTGACAATGTTTGACGGTCACACTAACTATGGTGATGCAAGATGTTCTTAAACTATTCATTCAATTTTCATGCTGAGTACGCATAATATGAATGTTTCGCGTTAACTTGTGTGATCGAAATACATCAATGGTTCTTACTGGTGTTGGGCGCCATAATTCTATGGCACCAATTTCAGCACTAGGCTATCTGCCAGAAAATGACCGCAGTGGGAAGAGACAGTAACGCAAGATGCTGATGGGCTAAGATCATGTACACGGTAAGTGTGTTCGCATCGCATGGTCATCTTTATGCACCGCCATCTTAGTCACGTAACTGAATGCATGAATTATCCTTTTTTCTCCATCCTTAATTGCTTGCATCCCATTGATGTCTGACATGGCTTATAATTAATCATGCATGTTACAATTGCTGCTGTTATCTATGGTCTATGATCGTGAGAGCAATGTTTTGGTCTTTTGGAGGAAAAGCGCTAGGGAGCACGAAATAATATTTAAATGTTAATTTTCTCTTCTAAAAATACATATGTATGTCCTACATATGTGGAAAGTTTCATCAAATAATATGATCTTTGTAGGCAACACAAATAATACAAAATTGGCACGAATACAACCACTGCAAATTTCAATTTTTGTGTACGTATATTTCTTTTTCATGAATGGCACATACGAAAATATAAGTTGATGACATTTTGTTGGTATATACTTTGCAATAAATCATGGGAAAGATATTTTCAAGGGAGAAAATTAATGGGATCCAAGTAGGACGTAATTGTTCACTTTAAATATATATATTACTATTTAAAGGAGCTTTCATAAAGATGTCTTCATTCTTATCTAAAAATAGCATGAAATCCCAAGTTTACAAAGAAATTATCCCATCAAAGAGAGTATACAAGCCAAATATCAAGATTAGGGAATGGTCAAATCACATGTTTTAGATTACATACACATAAACATGGAAGTAAAATAATATACATATATTCAAAATAATAATCGGACCAACTGTAAAGTATATATTTAAATCACATGTTTTAGATTTCATACACATAAACATAGAAACAAAATAATATACATATATTCAAAATAATAATCAGACAAACTGTAAAGTATATATTTCACGTGCAACACATGCATGTTGTGATTTCATGCACTTGAATAGTCTTATTGTAACTGACATAAGTTATAATCAACCTTCTCTCCCAAATTTGCCAGAGTTATGTGCAGGCTTTAGTTAGCCTTAGCCACATTTTTTACAAGGATATGTCAAAGTTAGGTATGACACAAACATGTTGTGAGTATACTTGCAATTGCATCTCTCCATAAAAAATAACAACAACAAAAGTATCACAAAATAATATATACAAAGGTATGTATGTTAGTGATAAATAGGCCAAGTTACATAGTAGATATATCAAAAATTCAAAGAATTGTCCATAAGGATCTAACATGTGGAGCAAAGCAATGGTAGAAAACAAGATTGTGATTGAACATATCAACATGACACAATTCGACAAATGCAAATAAGTCTTTGTTATAATTATGTCGATGCAATAAAATAATGCATGCTTTACTAGAAATATTACAAAAAACAAAGTAAAAAATTATGGCAAACTTTGAATACATTTTTATATTGCTAGCCCGTGCAAGTGCATGCGTCGGCGACTAGTTGATAAATCTAATTACTCTATCGTATACTCGTGTAGGAATACTAGTCTAGAAATATTAAACTACGGGAGTATAAAAGAAAAATACGAAGAGAAATACCTTTAGAATGCAGAGTAAGAAATAATTCCAAAGAGGAGACCACTTCCAGAAATCCCGTCGGAGAGAAGAAAATATTTTTATTCAATAACCTAGTCAAACCAAAAGATTGATTTAACCCGAAGTAGATGATTTTTGGATGCTCCTATGGATCTATATTTATAGGTGGAAAGAAGGTACAAAGGTCAATAGAAAGGCAATGTGTGACTAAACATAGACAAAAAGAGGAGAAAAGGAGAGAGAGGAGCCGCATGGGCCATAAGGACTCGGCAAGCCGCATAGGAAAATCTGTCCAGTTTTTTTCTCTTCGGGTGAATAGTATCGAGTGAACAGTGTCCTTATTTTGAAAATAAACAGCGAAAACAAATATAAAAGAAATTAAGAGGATATTTTATATATGCGTATTATATACCAAAAAAATTTGAATAAAATTTCCTATAACATGAACATATTTTAAAGACCAAATAAAAAACTTTTTAAAAAAAATATTTTTTTGCAATAACTTTAAAACAAAAAGAAATTTGAATTTCAAATAAATTGTAAATACTTAAAATGTGAATCAAGACATTGTCTCTGATTTTGGAGTGTCATTTTTCCTCCTCTCATTTGATTTTTTTATCAAAGGGTTTTGAAAATATTCAAACTCAAAATTGAAAAGGGATTCAAAATAGAAAATTTTGGGAAAGTCATTTTATTTCCTGTCATTTTTTTATGCTTGAAATTCCACTCAATTTCAAACAATCAATCACATATTTCAAACAATCAATCACATATCATTCAAACAAAAAAAATCCTAATTATTTATTTGTTATAACATTCCAAATTTATAATTTTGGGATGTTACAAAACTACCACACTTAAAATGAATCTCGTCCTCGAGATTCGAAGAGGCTAGAAAGAAAAGGATAGGGTTTGGGGTTCTTCTAACAAATCGAGTCTCCTACAATGTGGGGTGCTACCACACTTAAAATAAGAGTTATCGGTCCCTCAACTTTTTTAACAATCCTCTGGGGTCTTGGCATCTGGCTACTCACATTCTTCATTGTAAGTTATTTGGTGATGCTCTTTCATTATACTCATAATGTTTTCCATCAAAATCGAGTGCTCTTTCATTGATATAAGCTTCTTCCGGCACTGGGTCTTCTTAACTGACAAGTCTCATGATCATTCTAAATAACATATCAATGATTCTCATGGTGGTCTATCATTTGTGGTTATCCTGCAAAGAGAGGGGTCTTGGCTTCATCCTCACCGTAAAATTTCCTACGCGTGACAACAATTGCCATGTACATGGGCTTTCATCATACCATTCTGAGGCTTAAACAAAAGCTTCAAAGAGTGTCGTCTCTCACTATGGGTAAGTGTCTCAGATTTACCTTTCCGAATAGCAAGAGAATGATAAGAGTAAGTCGTCATGGTGGCCAAGCCATGTCGCACTGAAATCATTTCCTTCTACAAGTCTTAGTGAATCTCGTATTCTAACACTTGGGCGTACTCACAAGCATTGCAAAATTTCTCTTGTACACGAATGTAGTTCGGATAAATCCAATGATGCTGCAAGCTGAGCAAACATCTATCGTTTATTCATAACTCTAGGTTTACGCATGCTCCTAAGAAACGTTTGCTGATCCATCATAGCTTATTCCTTCAATGCTCTTGGGATCACCTTCATGAAAATCTTGGGATGCACCCTTGGTACCGATTGAATTCCTTGAACTCATTTTCCTTTGCATTGGCCTGTGTACCAATAAAAGTGTTTGTTCCTCATATTAAATCTCTCCTCAAATTTCCAATTCCATGGTACATTATTCAACTGTTGTCACCCCCATAGTTTGATATGATCCAGCATTTCCTTTGATGGTATTCAGTGGGTTTGACTCGTTGGTATGCATGGTACATTCTTACCCATTGGATCATGTGGGTTTATGTGACAACCCTGACCCCTTAAGCAAGTTAGCTTGTGCTCATCTTTTTCTTTGCATTTGCATCTAAGAATTTTTCCAACAAGAACAAGAAAGTGGTAAAGGAAAAACTCAAAACCCTAGCCACTACTTTAAATAAAGGAAATCTCAAACTAGTTAAAATCAATGAACCCAAAATGGCCTCAAGAAATGTCCAAACTTTCTGATAAATCATGAAAGTAAATGAGCAATGAAGAAAAACATTTTCTTGACACTCTAAGCATTTTAAATAAATGCAAAAAGCTACTGGTTTCCAGTTTTAAATTTGAAATCAGAAACTTTACACTTTCAATTTTTTTGAAAACTTTAGGAATGGTTGGAAATATTCCAACAAATATTCTGGTGTGTTTAAAATAGTTCTTACAAACTATTTGGGAGTTGAAATAAATAGAAAACCAATGAAATAGCAAAACAGAAACAAAACAGAAAACAATGGAAAAGAAGTTACCTGTCGCTCACCTGGCCCGGCCCATCTCAACTCCTGTCGTCTTCCTCCCCCGCCAGTGGGCAGCAGGAGGTGGCCGCCGCGTACTCCGGCGCGGCCACGGACCTGTGCGCCTGCCTGGTCGCCGCCTCGCGCTGGCAAGCCCAGGGATAAGCTCCCCGAGCCCGTGGCTATCCATTCCCAGCGCCAATTCTCCCCCTCCTCTCGGATCTCTCCTCCCCCCTTCTACCGCCATTGGAGCCCGAGCAGAGCTCGAGCTCGTCGTCGTTCTAGCCGACCTTCCTTCCTTCTGAGCCGCGCATTAGCTCCGCCGCAACCCCCTGAAGCTTCCAAGCCACGAGCCCGACGCCCAGATGTAGTGAATTGACGAGCAGCTGTCGTCTTCTTCCTCGGGTCACCGAAGATCGCCGCCGACGTTCTCTCTCTCCAGGCCGTCCCCGAGCAAACTACCGCCACCACTGCACTCCCCGTGAGCATGCGGTCATTTCCCCTGAGATCTCCCCGTCGATCCCCTTCTCTAGGCCTAGTTCCACCGGAGCCCGACAAGATCCGCCGCTGCAGCTCGTCACCGGTAGCCCTCCGGTGATCAGCTCGTCCTTCCGAGGGCACCAGCAGCTTCAGGCCGTCGCGTAGATGTTGTAGGAGCTAAGAACCGTGCGTAGTTCCCTCTATACCCAAGACCCCGATGACGCCCGAGCCTTGGCCGCCGCCAAGCTCGTCGTCGGCGTCATCTCCGGCCAGATCAGCCCCGGCTAAGTGCAGAAATGGAGCTGCGGGAGATGTGCCATTCTTCTGGTACTCTCTGCACAGCGTTTGGCCCCCTGTGCGCCGTTTCCGAGCCCCTCCGCCGTTCTGGTGGTCGTCGGAGGCTCCCCGCCGGTGAGGACGACCTCACCGCCGGTGGATCTCGGCTGGCCTGAGCCACTGACGGGTGGGGCCAGCCTCTGGATTGTTTAGAGATAATAAAAATAAACCAGATTAATAAATAAGACACTGACATGTGGGTCCAGTGAGTTTAATTAACTAAATAAGATTAATCCTAATCTAAAATTGACCAGAGAGACTGACCAGTGGGTCCCACTAGTCAGGTTTGACTTTCAACGGCTAGATGGACCTGCTGATGTCATGCTGATGCAGTAAAAGTATTTTCCAGTATAAAAATAATTCCAGAAATGTTTAAAACTTCAACAATTCATATAAATTAATATGTAACTCCAATGAAAATAATTTATATATGAAAAAGTATCAGAAAAATTCAAGGAATCTGAATATGCTATTTTCATTCATGTTTGAAAAAGTTACAGAACCCAAACATGTAGATTAATGAATAAGTCAATTCTTATAAATATTTTATAAATGGAATTTGGAAAATATTCAAATTTCATTATGAATGACATGATCAAACAATGTTCTAATAACAAACCAGTCCCTTAACATGACATTTCATGCATGCTAACATCAAGTTGATCTGAGCATCAGGTCGAATCAATTAAATCGGTATACGAGAATACCTCGTTTGAATTGATATTTGAATGTGATTCAAATCAACTTCAAACCTAATACATGTTGATTTTATTAGTTTACCACCTTGCATTCTCATGCCTTGCTCATGCATCATCTTGTTGCATATGATTGTTATTGATTTCTGCCCTTCATCTCGGTAGGCTCCGCACCCCCGGATTCCACCGAATATCCGTCTGGCGGATATTGTCCCTCCTTTGAGCAACAAGGCAAGCAACCATTTTGATCATCCCGATAAATCCCATGTTCTTGCTCCTGCACTTATTTATTGCATTAGGATCAAATGCTTCAAATGCTTTTGCCATGTTAGTTGAACCCACTTCCTTTGCATGACCTATTCTTGTCACAGTAAATAGCCGAACCTTGCAACCTAGCATACCTGGTAGTTGCTTGAGCCATGATGTGTCTTATCCTGCTATGCATGCTATGCTTAGAGTTGTGTATGGTCTGTCATCTGGGAGATGAACAGAATTGTGAGAATGTGTTCGGTAAGCAAAGGTTGTGTGTTGAACTTGATTTGGTAAAGGTACCGGTGAAAGGCTGTGTAGGAGTACATGGCGGGTTGTTTCATTTGAACCGTCCTTAGGAACTGAGTTCCGTGTATGTAATCCAAGACTAGATACTACCACATGTTGGGATACTTAATTGACCCTCTCGACTTATTAATCGCTTAGTACTCGGTCCAGGAGTTGCAAGTAGTTTCTGGTGTTTATAGTAATGCTGGAGGTCGTGCATGGTGCTGACCTGAGAGGTGGGCCGTGATGCGGTAGGCAATGGCACGGTGTACCAAGTGGCACCCGGATGGTGGGCTTGGGAACCCTGCGCACATCGTTTGAGGCCGTGGCGGAAACCTCGGCCGGACTTTCGTACGGGTTACTCTCAGATAGGCGATAAACCTGGACTAGGTACTAGTGTGGTTAACGGTCGTGGCCGACTCCCTCGCTGGGCTTCCGCTTGAAGGTTGCCGAGGTGCATGACGTGCACATGGCGGTAAGTGGCGAGAGCGTGTGTGACGAAGTACCCCCTGCAGGGTTATGATCTATTCGAAAAGCCGCGTCCGTGGATATGGACTACTTGGAGACATATGTTGTTCATAGATAACTTCAATGGCTACTCATAAAATTGTCAAGATAAGCGTGAGTGTCGTGGACGGCAATTCCGTATGGAGACAGAATGATTCCACGATAGTGTATTGTTGTGGTGTTAGTGGACTCGTGTGCGAGAAATCAAGTTGTCAAAATTATTTAAAAATGCAAGTTGTCGAGCCACGAGTCAAATGCTGGCTTTCCGCATGAAACCCCACAATACCTTATTGATAATTTGCATGAGTAGTTAGTTATCCTAAAGTCTTGTTGAGTACCTTCGTAATCATGTTTGCTTAATAAATGTTGCAGTGGTTGCTAATGACCCTAATGGAGGGTTCTTCGTAGACATCGACGACGACGAGTAGCTGGTGTCCCAGCTACGATCTGGCCCTATGTTGGATCTGTAGTATAGTCAGGCCATGTGCCTTCTAGTTGCCCTGTGTGTACTCAGACAGTTTAAACTCTTCCGCTGGCTTGTAACTGAATGACTGCTATTATGGGTCGTGAGACCCTTAATGTGTAATATTATGTGTGTGGCTCTTCTGAGCCTCCTAAATAAAGGTTGTATGTTTATGATTATGTTGTGATGCCATCGATGTATGTATACATATCGGTATGCCATGCGTACGTGTGTCGTACCAGATATGTATGGGGTTCGATTACCTAGTCGTGAACTTTAGTAGCACTCCATACAAGGAAATGCCCCTTTGTGATCCAACGAGCCTTGGTAGTTCGCTACTGCTCCGGACACATTGGTTGACTGGCATGTGTCCTTCTTAGCTGCTGTGTCTGTCCCCTTTGGGGAAATGTCACGCGGTGTAAAGGAGTCCCTGTAGCTTGCTACGACTCGTCTACACTCGCTGGTGACCGACACCTGCTTTGTTGGGTCATGTAGGCCTGTCCTTGTGCGGTACTGCCTCTTTGGTTTGTGACTAGACTTGTCGTTCCGGGTTCTTTGACATTGGAATGCTAGCGACACTATTGCATACGTGAGTCAAAAGACGCAAACGGTCCCGGCTAAGGTAAGGCTACAGCCATGGAGTTAACCGTGCGTGAGACCGCAAAGAGATGCGATGTGCTACAGGCTGGATTCCTATGACTTAGGATCGGGGTCCCGACAGTCTACCAATTACTACCTCAGTTAAAATGTAATATACTCACGCCTACATAGACCATATTTTCTCGTATCCTCGAAAATGAAGAGAGATCTTTGTACATGGAGAAACAACTCATACAATTTCGACATAGGAAATCATGACACAATAAATTCCATTGATTCATGAAGTTATTACAATCTCCAAGTCTTCTATTAGAAAATTCAACTCCCTAATCTCATGAAATAGGAGTGCTTCATGTTACACTTACTGGCATTGTCAAAACTTAACTACTCCATTTTCTCTTTCTTCCCCTGTGGACATTTAGTAGCATAACGTCCTGGTTCCTTGCAACGAAAAGAAATGAGTTCCAGCAAGTCTTAGGGCTTCTTGGTGTTTGCTCTTACTCCTTGGTTTTCCTGCTTCTTCCTGGGCACATATTGATGTAGTGGCCCAATTCCGTACACTTGAAACATCTAATATGACTCAGGTCTTTGTGTGCAGGGATTTGACTCTGGCTGGTGTACTTTCTCTTCTCTCCGGACTCCTTCATTCTGGCCAATTATTCTCTTTCAAGTGGATCAAACTCTACTTTTTCTGTCGGTAAGTCTCCCAGGTATTTATGGCTTTCTTTCGTGCAATCCTCTAAAAAATGTCCTTCTTCTCCACATGAGTAACACACATTGGAGAAAAATCCGGTTAGGCTGGCCGCTGGCTACGCCTATAGGGATTTCCTTGGCAAATATGCAAAGGATTCCCCCGAGGCCTTGGAGCCTTGCGTTGGTGTTCCCTTGAAGATGAAAGGGTGATGTAGCACAGCGGCGGTAAGTATTTCCCTCAGTTTGAGAACCAAGGTATCAATCTAGGAGGAGGATCGCGTCAAGTCACAAGTACCTCCACAAACACAAAGAGCTTGCACCCAACGCTATGAAGGGGTTGTCAATCCCTTATAGATTGTTTGCAAAAGGTAAACAAAGCAAAGTAAAAGTAAAAGCGGAGATGATAATTGTGAATAGACCCGGGGGCCGTAGTGTTCACTAGTGGCTTCTCTCATGAAAGCAAGTAGACGGTGGGTGAACGAATTACTCTCGAGCAATTGATAGAACCGTGCTAAGTCATGACGTTATCTATGGCAATGATCATACATATAGGCATCACATCCAAAACAAGTAGACCGATACTTTCTGCATCTACTACTATTACTCCACACGTCGACAGCTATCCAGCATGCATCTAGTGTATTGAGTTCATAAGAACAGAGTAACGCCTTAAGCAAGATGACATGATGTAGATGGACAATCTCAAATCTATGATGAAAGGCCATCTTGTTACCCTTGATGGCAACAACATGATGCATGCCTTGCTGCCCCTTCTGTCACTGGGAAAGGTCACCCCACGGTATGAACCCCAAACCAAGCACTTCTCACATTGCAAGAATCATAGATCTAGTTGGCCAAACAAAACCCAAGTCTCGGAGAGACTTACAAGGATATCAAATCATGCATATAAGAAATCAGCAAAGACTCAAATATAATTCATACATAATCTGATCACAAATCCACAATTCGCCAGATCTCGACAAACACACCGCCAAAGAGGATTACATCGGATAGATCTCCATGAAGATCATGGAGAACTTTGTATTGAAGATCCAAGAGAGAGAAGAAGCCATCTAGCTACTAACTACGGACCCGTAGGTCCGAAGTAGACTACTCACGAGTCATTGGAGAGGCAATGATGTTGATGTAGAAGCCCTCTAGCTCCAAAGTCCCCTCCGGCAGGGCACCGTGAAGGGTCTCCAGATGAGATCTCGCGGAAACGGAAGCTTGTGGTGGCAGAAAAGTGGTTTCGTGGACGCCCTGATTTTTTTCTGGGATTTTAGAGAATATATAGGCCAAAGAGCTAGGGCAGGGGAGCTCTAGGGGGGCACAAGCTTGGTAGCCGCGGGCCCCCTGGCCGCGGCTACAGGGCTTGTGGGCCCCCTGTGGGCCTCCTCCCTTGGCCCTCAAGTCCCCCGATCTTCTTCTGTTCTTCAAAAATTCATTTCAGGGATTTTATTCCGTTTGGACTCCGTTCCAAAATCAGATCTGAAAAGAGTCAAAAACACAGAAAAAACAGGAACTGGCACTTGGCAATGAATTAATAAGTTAGTCCCAAAAAAGATATAAAAGGTATATAAAACATCCAAAGTTGACAAGATAACAGCATGAAACCGTCAAAAATTATAGATACGTTTGAGGAGTATCAAGCATCCCCAAGCTTAACTCCTGCTCGTCCTCGAGTAGGGAAGTGATAAAGAATGAATTTTTGATGCTTTCATGCTACCTAGCATAGATGTCCTTTGTAACTCCTCTTATGTGACATGAATGTTCAGGTTCGTTACATTCAAAACAATAGTTTGCTATTGACGTGGAGACAATAATACTTCAAGCAAACTAGCAAGGTAATCATGAACTTTCAAAATAACAAGGCCAAAAGAAAGTTATCCCTACAAAATCATATAGTCTGGCTATGCTCTATCATCCTTGCACAACGAATTTCAATCATGCACAACCTCGGTATTCGCCAAGTAATTGTTTTCACACCTTTACTTTCTAAAACTTTTTCAACTCTCACGCAATACAAGAGCGTGAGCCATGGTTTTAGCACTATAAGTGGAATGGAGTGTGGTAGAGGTTGCAAGGCAAACAAGGAGAAGATGGTCACATCGACCAGGCATATCAATGAGCTATGGAGATGCTCATCAATAGATATCAATGTGAATGAGTAGGGATTGCCATACAAATGATGCACTAGAGCTAAGAGTATGTGAAAGCTCTTAAAGAAAACTGGTGGGTGTGCATCCAACTTGCTTGCTCACTAAGACCTAAGGCAATTTTGAGGAAGCCCATCATTGGAATATACAAGGCAAGTTATATAATGAAAATTTCCCACTAGCTATATGGTGGTGACAAAACGAGAGACTCTCAATCATGAAGATCATGGTGCTTAATAAGCACAAGTGTGGAAAGATAGTACCATTGTCCCTTCTCTCTTTTTCTCTCATTATTTTTGGTGGGCTCTTTGGCCTCTTTTTTTTTGTGGTCATCTTTGGCCTCTTTTTGTAAATGGGCTTCGCTGGCCTATTTTATTTCCTCACATGGGACAATGCTCCATCAATGATGATCATCACACTTACAACTCAAAACTTAGAGCAATGATGACTCTATATGGAATGCTTTCGGTAGTGTACCGTGACAATGATCTAGCATGTCATAGACATCAACGGAAACATCATGCTAGCTATCTTATGATCATGAAATGGCAATGTAGAAGTGGTGGCACATGTCATGGTGGTAGTTGCATGGCAATATATCTCGGAATGGCTTTGAAAAAGCCATAGTAGGTAGGTATGGTGGCTGTTTTGAGGGAGGCTAATGGTGGGTTTTATGCACCGGCGAAAGTTGCACGACACTAAAGAAGATAGTGATGGTGGAAGGTGAAAGTGCATCTAAACCATGGACTCAACATTAGTCATGAAGAACTCATATACTTGTTGCAAAAGTTTTAGTAGTAATCAAAACAAAGCATTCAACGCATACTCCTAGGGTAAGGGTTGTAGGTATAAATCATCGCGCGATCCCGACCGCTAAACAAAGGATGACAATCAATAAACTAATCATGCTCAGACTTCATCACATAGCGGTTCACCATACGTGCATGCTATGGGAATCACTAACTTCAACACAAGTATTTCTAGATCCACAACACCTTACTAGTATAACTTCAATATTACCACAACCACAACTCAAAACTAATTGAGATGAATCAAACTTCTCTAACTACTCAATGCACATGAAGGTGGAATTTTTCATATCCCTTTGGATAACTACCCCTTTTGAGACTACTCTCATAGCATAGATCAACTACCACGCCACGCACTGCCATGCTCCAAAAGAGAGAAGTGAAACACAAACAGCAAAATCAACTAGCTCAAAAGATATAAGTGAAACACATGTGAGCTGAATTGCCTAACCAAAGGATATAAGTGAAGCTCGACAAAATCGCGGTGAGTGCATGTCTCTCTCTCTCTCTAGGTGCGCAGCAAGGAAGATTGTGACACAACAAAAATAAAAGACTCCTACGATACAAGACGCTCCAAGCAAAACACATAACATGTGGTGAATAAAAATATAGCCCCAAGTAACATTACCGATGGATTGAATACGAAAGAGGGGATGCCTTCCCGGGGCATCCCCAAGCTTAGGCTTTTTCGGCATCCTTGAATCAACTTGGGGTTCCTTGGGCATCCCCAACCTTGAGCTCTTGCCACTCTTTATCTCTTTGTCCATAAGAACTTCACCTAAAACTTGAAAACTTCACAACACGAAACTTAATCAGAAACTCATGATATCATTCGTATAAGAAAGCAAATCACCACTTCCTTAGGTACTGTAGCAAACTTAAATTCTACTTATGTTTATGTTGGGTTACTGTATTTTCAATCTTCCATGGCTAATACCCCCCGATACTATCCATAGTTTCATCAAAATAAGCAACCAACTCAACAAAAACAGAATCTGTTAACACTAGACTAGTCTGTAGCAATCTGTATACTTCGTATACTTATGGTACTTCAAAAATTCTGAAACATTACGACAGTCTGAAGAATTTGCATATAAATCAGAAGCAAACAGAATCAACTCAAAAGATCTCACAGAAAAAAAACGAAAATTCTTTTGGTGAGCAGAAAGTTTCTGTCTTTTCCAGCATGGTCAAACGATCATCCCCAAGGCTAATTATAACGGTTTCACTTGGCACAAACGCAAAAAGAAACACAAAAAACACAATCATAACAGAATTATGAAAGTGTGGGAAACACAAAATAGAAAGAAAAAGGATAGATTCGTTGGGTTTCCTCCCAACAAGCGCTATTGTTTAACGCCCTTAGCTACGTATAAGGTGATGGAATCACGTATAGTCATCTTTGGTCCTCAAACCATAAGTAGTGTGATCATTTATCATCTTAAGATCTTCACCTTTATTGAATGACTCACCCAAGTTGACTTGACGGTCTTTTTGAGAGTGAGATTTGGAGTATTTTGCACAGCGGCAAAAGCGGAACCCAAGTTGGTTATGACATCTTCTAGTTTGCCAATTCTAGAGGAATCATTAACTATAGGTTCCTTCTCCCTTAAATTTTTCAAAACCATTCCCACTTTGGATCCGTAGTGAGTAATTTGATTATGGATCTTTCTATACAAATTCTCAATAAGTTCAATTGTGGCAATTTTGTTTTCAATGGCGTCAA
Organism: Hordeum vulgare subsp. vulgare; assembly: GCF_904849725.1. Classification (NCBI taxonomy): domain Eukaryota; kingdom Viridiplantae; phylum Streptophyta; class Magnoliopsida; order Poales; family Poaceae; genus Hordeum; species Hordeum vulgare. The sequence goes on along the minus strand of NC_058521.1, from coordinate 42,056,845 downwards.
GCTTTTGCATCACGTGTTCCAAGGTCAAGGTAGTTCCATTAACCATGAGCAGGGGTGAGCCTGCCAAATTCATGATAGCTCCATAGGAGTCAATAGTATGGCTCCCCAAAAAATTCCCGCCTACGATGGTATCAAGAATATACCTATCCCAAGGAGAGATTCCAACATAAAAACTGCGAAGAAGAACGGTAGTGGATTGCTTACGAGTAGATCTACTTTGAGCATTGCAAATTCTGTACCAAGCGTCCTTTAAATTTTCTTCCTCATTCTGCTTGAAATTGAGAACTTCGTTCTCAGGGTATCGTTTGGAGTGGTGGGTCTAGCCATTGATGGACTATCCCACACACAAACGAGCAGGAAGTAAGCGAGTGAAATGGGCAAAAGAGAACGGCAAAAAGGCAAATGAAAACGGCAAAGTAGAAAGGCAAATGAAAATGGAAAATGTGAAGTGGGGGAGAGGAAAACGAGAGGCAACTGGAAAAAAAGGTAAATGCAAGAGATGAGTTTGTGACACTTACTTGGATAGATCTTGACTTGATCTCTCCCCGGCAACAGCGCCAGAAATCCTTCTGCTACTGGCTACGCCTATAGGGATTTCCTTGGAAAATATGCAAAGGATTCCCCGCGACCTTGGAGCCTTGCATTGGTGTTCCCTTGAAGAGGAAAGCGTGATGTAGCACAGCGGCGGTAAGTATTTTCCTCAGTTTGAGAACCAAGGTATCAATCCAGTAGGAGGATCGCGTCAAGTCACAAGTACCTACACAAACACAAAGAGCTTGCACCCAACGCTATGAAGGGGTTGTCAATCCCTTATAGATTGTTTGCAAAGTGAGAGCTGAAAGCAAAAAGTAAACAAAGCAAAGTAAAAGTAAAATCGGAGATGATAATTGTGAATAGACCCGGGGGGCGTACTGCTCACTAGTGGCTTCTCTCATGAAAGCAAGTAGACGGTGGGTGAACAAATTACTGTCGAGCAATTGATAGAACTGCGCAAAGTCATGATGTTATCTATGGAAATGATCATACATATAGGCATCACGTCCAAAACAAGTAGACCGATACTTTCTGCATCTACTACTATTACTTCACACGTCGACCGCTATCCAGCATGCATCTAGTGTATTGAGTTCATAAGAACAGAGTAACGCCTTAAGCAAGATGACATGATGTAGATGGACAATCTCAAATCCATGATGAAATCCCATCTTGTTACCCTTGATGGCAACAACATGATGCATGCCTTGCTGCCCCTTCTGTCAATGGGAAAGGTCACCGCACGGTATGAACCCAAAACCAAGCACATCTCCCATTGCAAGAATCATAGATCTAGTTGGCCAAACAAAACCCAAGACTCGGAGAGACTTACAAGGATATCAAATCATGCATATAAGAAATCAGCAAAGACTCAAATATAATTCATAGATAATCTGATCACAAATCCACAATTCATCGGATCTCGACAAACACACCGCCAAAGAGGATTACATCGGATAGATCTCCATGAAGATCATGGAGAACTATGTATTGAAGATCCAAGAGAGAGAAGAAGCCATCTAGCTACTAACTACGGACCCGTAGGTCTGAAGTAGACTACTCACGAGTCATTGGAGAGGCAATGATGTTGATGTAGAAGCCCTCCAGATCCAAAGTCCCCTCCGGCAGGTCACCGGGAAGGGTTTCCAGATGAGATCTCGCAGAAACGGAAGCTTGCGGCGGCGGAAAAGTGGTTTCGTGGATGCCCTGATTTTTTTCTGGGATTTTAGGGCATATATAGGCCAAAGAGCTAGGGCAGGGGAGATCCAGGGGGGCCACAAGCTTGGTAGCCGTGGGCCTCCCCCTGGCCGCAGCTACAGGGCTTGTGGGCCCCCTGTGGGCCTCCTGCCTTGGCCCTCAAGTCCCCCAATCTTCTTCTGTTCTGGAAAAATTCATTTGAGGGATTTTATTCCATTTGGACTCCTTTCCAAAATCAGATATGAAAAGAGTCAAAAACACAGAAAAAAAGGAACTAGCACTTGGCACTGAATTAATAAGTTAGTCCCAAAAAAGATATAAAAGGTATATAAAACATCCAAAGTGGACAAGATAACACCATGAAACCGTCAAAAATTATAGATACGTTTGAGACGTATCAAGGCTTTGTCCATCAGGGTCTTCTATATTTTCCTTCATCCTAGGTTCTTCTAGAATCTTGTTCTTGAGCATTTATTTAATTGCTTCTTTCTACTGCTTGATAACTTGTTGCACCTTGGGGTAAATGTGACACTCAGATGGGTAGTGGGTGGTTCCTTCACACAAGAAACAAGTCACCTCACTACTTGGGAAATCCTCAGTTGGGTGATTTTCTTCACAATGAGGGCATCCTTCCTTGTGTTCTTCCTGGGTGTGTCCTATTTCTCCATAGATCTTGCATGCACAAGGCTTCTTCATCGGGCTATCATAGCACTTTTGAATAAGACGGGATCTTAACAAAGTCTTCTTGAATGCGTCCCAAGTTTTCGCTCCACTAAATACTTGTATGGCATGATGCATTTTCCACAAGATAGCAGCACTTTGGATAAAGTACTGAAGAGCGTGTGCCACTTCATACTTCCTTGAAATCAAATTGCTCCTGAAGTGGTTCTCCATGTTCTGGATCCATATTTCAGCTTTCAGCTGGGTCATTGGTCCGGAGATTACTAGTCCAGCTTCATACACCATCTATTGGGTCCAACGTTTTTGGGATGAGATGGGTAAGAGAGAGAGGGAAATAGGGAGATACACACAATACAAACAATATTTTTGAGAATAGGTTTTATTTGTAGCTGTCGGAAAACACATACAAATGATGGCTCACAAATCATCGTATCTAACGTGGGTATATAACAGGGGTTTGGACTTGTAATGGCCATATAAATATCGGAATGCTTGAGGGTCTTCGAATTCTTCGGATCATCAGAGTCTTCCATTGGTGCAGCTTCAATTCTTCAAATGCATGGTGAAATCCTCTTTACTTTGAAGTGGCCATAAGTTGTTTCGATATCTCGCCATTCTTTAAGTGGTCTCAGTTGATCCTTCGTGTGGTCAAAGGGAAAGGGTATTATCTAACTATTTGGAGTAAGAGAGAAAAGGAGAGATGTAAACAAAAGACACAAAAGTATCTAAACTCAAATTCACACATTCATAAAGTTCAACCAATAATATAGTATCGCCACCCACATATCGTTGGTATGGTCGATCACATAATACGCAATACGTTCACCTTTATTTCTCTCATTGTGGGGCTATTACTACTAAGCTAGCTCATATCATGTTGTCATCATCAGTGGGCTTCTTCTGGTCAGGCTTGATCTTCTCAAGTTCTTCTGCCAGATATTCCCTATTGACGCGGAGTTTCCGATGTCGTCCTTGTAGTTCCAGGAGTTGGTTCTTGAGCTTCTGGATTTTAACATCACCAGCATGTGCCATGGCTTGACTATTCTTCAAGTCTTGATGAAGCTTCTGAATCTCAGGGTCATGTTTCTTCACATTGGCTACCTACAGTTTCTCCGGCTTGAGACTCTCACGGAGTGCGTGATTCTCAAATAATTCTGAGAGAAGGTCCATTTGAAGGTTCTTGATATAATGTTCCAGTTCCTGATTATACAGCAGTACATGTGAAAACTTCACCTTCTGCTCGTCTGTCAGGATGATGTGTGCTCCATCTGGCTTCTGCTATCCAAGCCTTCCAAAGTAGTGAGTACCCAACTCAACACGATGACGATATCTCAAACGTGCGATAGCATCATGAACAGCAGTGTTCATGCCCATATCACAGTCATGGACCAATGTGCCATAGTTCATGTATTCAATCTTGGGGTCTTCTTTACGTCCAAAAACTTTTGTTCTGACACCCCAAAATCCAGACTTCTTCTTGGCCACCTTGATCTCCTTTATCGACAACTTCATCGTATGCACCAGCTCCATGAGAAACGGGCCTCCGAGAACATCTTCGTAGTGCTGTCTATCATTCAGAGTGTAGCTCTCCATCTATAGTTTTCAAATAGGGAATGTTCTGTAAAAGAATGAAGAGGTACGAGAGTAGTGAAAACAAAAGTTGTTCCTATCAAGGTCTTCCTATTTCTAAGCCATTTCCTAGGGTCACGTTCTACATTTCAACATGTGCTCTGATACCATATATGTAGCGACCCGACTCAAAACGAGTCAAGCCTCTGTGTATCTGTGCCATCCCTGGATCAGTATGCTGGCACACACACTACATCATTGTATATATCAAAGTGCAATCACATGTAAATAATGTAAAACTGATATATACCTCAAAGTCTCAGCGGAAACAATCAAGGGAGTGGAGTCCCAATAAACACCAACGGCAGGTTGAGGGCACACCATAACCCTGAATCGTACTCTTACTCGTCGAAGAAAATATCTGCAACATAAGACCTTGCAGCCGTGTAGGTCATCATATTGAATATGCCGGCAAGTCACAAAAGAGAGGTGAAAACATCATCTATACTACATGCATATATGGCAGGTGGGGCTGTAGTTTAAGTTTTGCGGAAAGAAATTTTTTCCTACTACAAGAGAGAGGGTTAAAGCCAAATTACTACATTGTTGGTTGTTAATGAGAAGGTTCCACCAACCATTTCTCATACCCAAGTTAATATTACCCACATCAATAATTAATGGTGTTGAGAGTTCCTGATAGTTTCAATTCCGATGAGTCAAGTTGTCCATGACCGTAGACTCGTCTAATCGATTTGGCTTGAGTACTCTGCAGAGTTTTGCACACGTTCCCCACAAGATTTGATCGGCTCCATTGAAGTCCTCGCACTTCAGGGTGTTTGAGAACAGAATGATCAAAACATCGTCTTTCAACGGGTTCCTCTAAGCCTCTGTCGGTGCCCATCCGATCCTACCATTCTTCTACATCTCGTAGCACCGCCCGTCCAGAGTCACCATGTTGTCACACCAAGCCAGAGCCCATGATGACTTGTGGTTGTGCAGGTAAGCCTTGGGTCTTGAAATATCCATCCATCTCTTTGAGCCTGGGTGAAGCTTTCTGCAAGATGTCATGGCGCTTCTCCATGCATTCCGGGTCCTCCGCTGGTTTTCCTAGGGAGCCCATCAGAACCGTCCTTCACCGAGAGGTATATTTTGTTCTGAGGTCTTGCAAGTCTTGGAGTCTTCAGGTCTTGATTATTAAGTTTCTCACAACACCATGATAAACACTCAACCAAACCTAGTCTACTAGGAGCATAGCAAAATAACGTCCCGACCAAAGTAACAAGGGTTTTAGGGGTGCCTATCATAGCATACTACTCAATAACCAAAGTTTCCAAGTACCTACTTGCATGCAATGGGTGAAGAAGGTTGAAACTAATGCAATAAAACCATAGGTAAAAATATGATCAATGTGAACTTGCCTGGTATTACTTGATGAAGATAGCCACTCTCATAATCCGGATAATTCTACTTGTCACACTACGAGCAATCTATCATAAATGAATAGCATTGAATAAACATTCATGCCAAAAGGAAGAACCAAAAGAACATAAGAACAAAACATGTCTTGGTGCAAAATAACAACATACCAAGATTTAATAAGAAAAGATAGGGCCATATGGTGTTGTAAACGTAAAGGTGAAAGGGGTCAACTCAAAGAGTCAAAGGATGATCAACTATCGCTATATAAGCTCGACTTGCATACACTATGGGAGATGATCAAAAATATTGGGAGAATAACATGAATGTTGTTTGACAAATAGTATAAGACATAAGAATTTATTTGTAGAAACAATTTTTTGAAATGGGGCACTACAACTATAAAACAAGTTATAGCAAATTGAAGTATGAATTGAATTTGCATTCAGAAGGTCAAAAGACGTTGAACTGAAGTACGATGGTTATCTACAAAAGTATATGACATGAGTATTTAGGGGTAAAAGGAATCAATTGAAAAGGTGTTACGATTTGCAAGATAATATCAAATGAATGTTCGAATACAAATTTGAATCGCTCAAATTTGTAAGGTTCAAAGGTCGAAACTAATGATGCTACTGGATATAGGAGATCAATATGAACATGTAGAAAAAAAAGAATTACTACATTTGAAATAGCGGATCAAAAGATACAAATACTTAAATATATTATTGAATTAGCTTAGAACGATGTGAACACTTTTGGGCACTACTAGATAAATCTGATTTGATAAAAATTATAAATTGAAAAGTTAATACTAATGATACAAACGGGAAGATTACTTGGATATGAATCCGATGCAATTGGATTCATCTAAAATGGAGCTACGGATAAAAAAGTATGATCAAAAGAAGTTTGAATATGTGTGTGAACAAATTTCGAAATTTGAAAATTTCAAAAAGCTGATATGATAGGTTCACCGGATAGGTGGGATCAAGACGAAACTCTAGGCGTCTGTTTCGTCTAATTCGGATAAACGAGTAAAAAGTTCTGGCTATTTGAAAAATCAGGGCCAAGTTGTTTTACGGAAGAAAAGTGTTATGTCTAAAAGAATTCTAGGACTAATGGGTAAATACAGAGACTAATTGATAAATCTAATTACTCTATCATATACTAGTGTAGGAATACTAGTCTAGAAATAATAAACTACGAGAGTTTAAAATAAAAATACGACGAGAAATACCTTAAGAATGTAGAGTAAGAATTAATTCCAAAGAGGAGACCACTTCCAGAAATCTCGTCAGAGAGAAGAAAATATTTTTATTCAATAACCTAGTCAAACCAAAAGAATTATTTAACCCGAAGTAGATGATTTTTGGACGCTCCTATAGATCTATATTTATAGGTGGAAAGAAGGTCGAAAGGTCAACAGATAGGCAATGTGGGACTAAACATAGACGAAAAGAGGAGAAAAGGAGAGAGAGGAGCCACATAGGCCATAAGGATTCGGCCAACCACATAGGAAAATCCGACCAGTTTTTTTTTCTCCTCGGGTGAACAGTACCGAGTGAATAGTGCCCTTTTTTTGAAAATAAACCGCGAAAACAAATAAAAATGAAATTAAGACGATATTTTATATAGGCGTATTATATATCAAAATTTTCAGAATACAATTTCCTATAACATGAACATATTTTCAAGACCAAATAAAATACTTTTTTTAAAAATATTTTATTGCAATAACATTAAAACAAAAAGAAATTTGAATTTCAAACAAATTGCAATTTGAATTTTTTTGCCATTTTATTCCCTCTCATTTTTTTTAAAAAAGTTTGAAATTCCATTCAATTTCAAACAATCAATCACATATCATTCAAACAAAAAAAATCCTAATTATTTATTTGTTATATCATTGCAAAATTTATAATTTTGGGATGGTACATCATCCTTCGTTACCAATTTCATGATGCTCTTCGTTGTTCGTGAGTAATTCCATCATAGGCTTGGTGGACGGTGATGGGTTGGATGAGATCTATCATGTAATCGAGTTAGTCTTGTTAGCGTTTGATCCCTAGTATCCATTATGTTGTGGGATTGATGTTGCTATGACTTTTCTATGCTTAATGCTTGTCACTAGGGTCTGAGTGCCATGATTTTAGATCTGAACCTATTATGTTTTCATTAATATATATGAGTTCTTGATCCTATGTTGCAAGTTGTAGACACCTATTACGAGTTATGATCCGCATCCCCTAGGGTGACAATAACAGGGATTCTTTCCGGTGATTACCGTAGTTTGAGGAGTTCATGTATTCACTAAGTGCTAATCCTTTGGTCCGGTTCTCTATTAAAAGGATACCTTAATATCACTTAGTTTCCATTAGGACCCCGCTGTGACCGAAGGGTAGGACAAAAGATGTCGTGCAAGTTCTTTTCCATAAGCATGTATGACTATATATGGAATACATGCCTACATTACGCTGATGAATTGGAGCTAGTTCTGTATCACCCTATGTTATAACTATTGCATGATGAATGTCATCCGACAAACTTATCCATCACTGATCCATTGCCTATGAACTTTCCACATATTGATCTTTGCTAAGTTACTTTTCCGTTGCCACTGTTACAATCACTAAAAAACTACTACTGTCACGTTTGCCATTGATACGTCTCAAACGTATGTATAATTTTTTATTGTTCCATGCTATTATATTATCTGTTTTGGATGTTTTATATGCATTAATATGATGTTTTATATTATTTTGGGACTAACCTATTAACCTAGAGCCTAGTGGCAGTTTTTGTTTTTTCCTTATTTTGGGGTTTTTCAGATAAGGAATATTAAACGGAGTCCAAACGGAATAAAATTTCCAGAATGATTTTTTCTGGAACGAAAGAGACCTGCCCCGCTTGGAGTAGGGGGCAAGGCACCTGCTGAGGGGCCACAAGCCTATAGGACACGACAAGGGGGTAGGCTGCGCCCCTGGCTTGTGGGCCCCGTGCTGGTCTCCTAACCCTAATTCTTGTCCTATAAATTTCCAAAAAATCCATCATTATCCGAAAGACACCAAGAAATACTTTTCCACCGCCAGAATCCTGTATTTCCGAGAGATCCAATCTAGGTGCCTTTTCCGATGATCTGTCGGAGGGGGATTCGATCATGGAGGGCTTCTACATCAACACCATTGCCTCTCCGATGATGCGTGTGTAGTTTACCACAGACCTACAGGTCCATAGCTAGTAGTTAGATGGCTTCTTCTCCCTCGTTGATCTTCAATACCATGTTCTCCATGATCTTCATGGAGATCTATTCGATGTAATACTCTTTTGCAGTGTGTTTGTCGAGATGCGATGAATTTTGAGTTTATGTTCCGATTATCTATGAATATCATTTGAGTCTTACCTGATTTCATATATGCATTATTTCATATCTTTGCAAGTCTCTTCAAATTATTGGTTTGGTTTGGCCAACAAGATTGGTAATTCTTGCAATGGGAGAAGTGCTTAGTTTTGGGTTCAATCTTGCGGTGTACGCACCTAGTGACAAAGTACGGGTAGCGAGGCACGTATTGCATTGTTGCCATTAAGGGTAAAAAGATGGGGTTTTCATCATATTGCTTGGGTTAATTCCTCTACATCATGTCATCTTACTTAATGCCTTACTCTGTTCTTCATGAACTTAATACTCTAGATGCAGGCAGGAGTCAGTCGATGTGTGGAGTAATAGTAGTAGATGGAGAATCGTTTTGGTTTACTTGATACGAACGTGATGCCTATATGCATAATCATTGCCTTAGATATCTTCAATTGCTCGACAGTAATTTGTCGACCCAACGTATTATTTTCCTTCATGAGAGAAGCCTCTAGTGAAATCTATGGTCCCCGGGTATATTTTTCACATATTATTTTCAGATCTATAAAGAAAAAACACCAAAAATACTTTGCTTCAATTTATTTACTTTTGTTTTGCTTTTAACTTTTATATCTATCTCTATTAGATCTCATCCTTGCAAATAGCCCTGAAGGGATTGGCAACCCCTTTGTTGCGTTGTGTGCAAGTGCTTGATTATTTGTGTAGGTGCTAATATTGTGGCTTTCTTGTTCCTCCTACTGGATTGATACCTTGGTTCTCAAAAAAACTAAGGGAAATACTTATCTACTTCGCTGCATCACCCTTTCCTCTTCAAGGGAAATCCAACGTAAGCTCGAGAAGTAGCAGCCACCGTTACCGTTACTTCCCTACTATTTTGCTACTAAATACTTTGCTATAGATATTAAAGGTGCATTTGGTTGCAGGGATATCCTCTGAGGTACAGAGATATCCCTTCTATGCGAGGAATGCCATGTGTTTGGATCCGAGGCGAGGAAGGACAAGGGCAGCCAGATGCCCAGAATATTCCCTCAAAATGCGGATGGGATCAACCGCCCAAAACAGGGGGGTCGCGGCATCCCTCCTCTCCGCCCTCCATGCCGCCGACCGCTCCTCTCCGCCCTCCGCACCGCCGGTCGCTCCTCTCCTACCTCCACGCTTCCAACCACTCCTCTCCTCCCTCCGCGCCACTGGCCGCTCCTCTCCTACCTCCGTGTCGTCCGCCACTCCTCTCCTTCCTCCACGCTGCCGCTCCTCCCCTTCATGTGTCACCAGCCGGTCGTCTCCTTCCTCCGCGGTGCCGAGGTCGCACCCTTATCCTTCATTTATATCCCTCAAACCAAAAAAACATGGGATAACACCACCCTTTCAAGCAAACAATAAAATGGCTATCCCTAACCAGGTGGTTGGGGATACCCTCAACCACCCTAGCATGTCCCTGCAAGGAAACACATAGTAAGTCTTTCATGTGGTTGAATTGACAACTCAGCTGCTAATACTCGAGAATATTCTTTGGCTCCCCTTCTGTCGAATCAATAAATTTGGGTTGAATACTCTACCCTCGAAAACTATTGTGATCCCCTAAACTTGTGGGTTATCAAGATCTTTTTCTAGCGTCGTTGCCGGGGAGCATAGCTCTATTCTATGAGTTACTTGGAATTTATATCTGTTGATCACTATGAATACTCTGAAAGACGCTAAAACCAAGATCTACCCCTCAACTAAGAGGACAGGTAAGGAACTGCCATCTAGCTCTGCACTTGATTCGCCTTCTGTTATGACTAAATTTGCGACACCACTACCTACTAGTGGATATGATATGCCAGAAGTAATTGTTGATGCTACTTCTGCTATGCATGATTCTTATGATGATACTTTGCTTGATGTTACTATGCCACTTGGTGAATTTCTTGATGAACAAATTGCTAGAGTGAATGCTGAAACTAATGATATTGTTGAATGTGATGAAATTATTGAAACTGAACAGTATGGTACACCTGCTAGACCTAGCTCTCCTAGATGTGAATTTCCTGATATACCTGAGGGTTATGTTATGGAAGGAGAAGTAGATAGGGACTTTCTTGCTTGTAAGTATAAAGATGATCTTAAGAAATTGTTATGCAACTGGAAGGAAAAATCTTTGAATGCTAGAATGCAATATGATCCCAAGTTTGCTACTTCACCTATGTGTGTTACTGATAAGGATTATGAATTCTCCGTCGATCCCGAGTTAATTACTTTGGTAGAATCTGATCCTTTCCATGGTTATGAATCTAAAACTGTTGGTGGCACACCTTACTAAATTGAATGATATAGCCACCCTATTCACTAATGAGGAAAAGATTCGTTATTATTATATTCTTAACCTATTTCCGTTCTCATTAAAGGGTGATGCTAAGATATGGTTTAATTATCTTGCTCCCGGTTGTGTACGTAGTCCCCAAGATATGATTTATTACTTCTCTGAAAAATATTTCCCTGCCCATAAGAAACAAGCTGCCTTGCAGGAAATATTTAACTTTGTGCAATGTGAAGAAGAGAGTCTCCCACAAGGTTAGGGGAGGCTTCTCCACTTACTTAATGCTTTACCTGATCACCCTCTCATGAAAAATGAAATACTTGATATCTTTTATAATGGACTAACCGATGTTTCTAGGGACCACCTAGATAGTTGTGTTGGTTGTGTTTTCAGGGAATTAACTGTTGAACAAGTTGAACTACTATTGAACAAATATATTGAGCAATCATAATGATTAGACTATTCCCGAACCACCTCCAAAACCAACCCCGAAGAAAAGAGCTATTCTATTCCTCAGTCCTGAAGATATGCAAGAGGCAAAGAAATCTATGAAAGAAAAAGGTAGTAAAGATGAAGATGTTAAGGATCTACCACCTATTGAAGAAATACATGGTCTTGATAACCCGAAACAAGTAGTAGAGGTAAATTCTCTTCGTAGATTTGATGAAGGTGATACTCCTTATAATAAGTCTGCTAGCCAATGCTTGGATGAATTTGATAATTTGTTGTTAAAGAAGAAAATTTCAATGCTTATGTTAGTAGACAATTGAAACATAATGCTTACATGCTTGATCGCTTGGGTTATTATATGAGTAGAACTGTCAATGATCTTAGGCTTATTAGTAAACATGCTTCCATGGTAACTACTCAAGTTGAACAAGTACTTAAGGCACACAATGATTTGCTCAATGAGATGATTAGTAAGAACAATGATCATTTTGTTAGATTTGTGACTAGAGGAGGTAGAATGACTCAGGAACCTTTGTATTGAGGCACCTAAGAGAATTGAGCAAGATTCTCAGAGAGTTAATATTGAGGCACCTGGTCCTTCTAATAAAAGGAAAAAGAATGACGATAGGACTTTGCATGATGCTGCTAGCGAGGTAATGTACTTCTCGCCCCCTCGTTGGTTACCCCAACTGTAGGGTTGAGATGTAGTTAGTAGTAAGTTTTCCCTCACACAGGGACTGTGAGGTTTATAGAACCAGGAGGACTTCGAGGTTCAACAAGTAGGTTCCCTCTGCCCTGACGCTTACAGAGGACGAGGACCTGCAGACACAAACAAATAACTTTGCTCCCAACGAGTACAGAGAGGTTGTCAATCTCTCTGGCCATGTAGTTTGCAAAGGATCAAAACACCAGTGGTAATGGTAATGCTGATAGCAGCTGAAAAGTAAATAAAGCAGTAAATAGTAGCGGTGTAAGCAATGGTGGAATATGGACCAGAGTCTCGTGATGTTCACTAGTGATGTCTCTCTCTCAAAAGACGGAAACATCTATGCGAGGTAACAAATTACAGATAGGTAATTGACAAAATTATAACGCACCGCGATGCTAATCATGCTCATTGATTATTCTAAGGTTCAAAGTAATAGGCAATACGCCAAGACAAGTAGACTATTTATTCATCAGCATCTAATTACTAATCATCCACCTAGAGATATCTATCCAGAACATCTCACCGGTATTAAGTTGCGAGTCCCACCCAAAGTGTAAACTCAAAGCAACGGACAATTGCATTAATGAACTATGCGTATGGTAAACAATACTTGCAAGCGCGGTCACAAGCACCGTTGTTTTATCCTTGGTGGCAACAACACATCCCCTAGCCTCTTGTTTCTATCACTCAAGCTAGACATCGAGGGGCATGAACCCACAATCATGCATAACGCTCCCTCTTGGAGTCACGATCTACTACTCGGCCAAAGTAATAAACGGTAACGGAGAACATGCATGAATCACGAAAAACATAATATAAAAGGATAACCAAATATATAACTCACAATAATCTTAACATAATCTCATAATCCACCGGATCTCATCAAACTCAACATAGCAATAGCAACAGGATTACATATATGCCTTGATCATGTAGGGCAGCTCACAAGGACTAACCATTGAAGCACAAGATTGGAGAGAAGACATCACATAGCTACTGGTCATGGACTCATGGTCCAAGGAGGACTACACACAACACGTCTGAGAGGCGTCCATGGTGGTGGTGAAGCTCCCGGAGATCAATCTCCCCTCTAGCAGGGTGCCAGGAAGAGGTCTCCTGGCGCTCTCGATCTCGAAAACGCTGCGGCGGCGGAACGGTGTTGGAATTCGCGATTCTGGATATCCTGCGATGGTTTTCCCTCGGGAAGGTAAATATACACGAAAGGAGAGCACCAGAGGAGGTGGGGTCCACCCAGGCGGCCTGCTGGCGTGGCCAGGGGCTAGGCCACGCCGGCTGGTCGCCTATGTGACCCATGGCCATCCTGTGGCCCATCTTTGGTGATCTTTGGGCTCCCGTCATGCTGATTTTTATATGTTTTTTCTGGGATTTTTGGAGCTTCATAAAATTGGGTAAAAGCCCCTACAAAAAAGACATTAGCAGACAGAAAAATGATATAAAAGTGTTGCAAAACATATAACAATGTCACCTAAATGGGCATGGAACAAGCAGATATTATAGATACGTTAGGGACGTATCAACATCCCCAAGCTTAATTTCTACTCGTCCTCGAGTAGGTAAATGATAACAAAAATAATTTATGTGGTGACATGCTATCTCACATATAAGAACTACAAAGTAGAGCAAGTAAGATATGCAATCCAAGTCAAGACAATACAAGCAAGAGTCTGTATTTAGCTTTGAAATTAGCAAGGTAAAACATAAAGGTGCGGGAGCTCTCACTGTCCGTGACTCGAATGTCTCCAAATGGTGTTTGCGTGCAAGAAGTGGGAGATGGATTGAGAGTAAATTAGTTTTTTAATTGAGAACTCAATCTATTGAAATTTCACACTTGGTCTCCTTCGGAATCTTATTTTGACTCATCCCTAGACCAACAGTCAGGTGCAAGTCAAAATGATCCTCTCCCTTTCAACTTTGAGCACTCATGCAATGGATAAGCGTAAGTAAGATATATTGGCACTTAGGATGGAAAATAAAATAATGATGGGGAAGGAAGACAAAAAGGGTGTGAAAGGCTCACATCAATGAGGACAATCATAGGTGAGAGAAAACCAAATGATAATTATGATGTGAGGAGTAGGGATTGCTATGCAACGGATGCACATATGAGCTATGGTAAGCCCTCTAATGGAACTAGTGGGGTGCATCCAACTTCTTTGCTCACAAAGACCTAGAGCTCATTTGAGGAGGCTCATCATTGGAATATGCAAACCAAGTTCTATAGTGTAAAGGTCCCCACATAGTTATGCATGAATGATAATATCTATGTAGTACTAATATAACAATGGAGTACAAGTGTGGATCTTTCAAAAAGGAATAGTAGTGTTGCCCCCTTCTCTCTTTTTATTTGTTTTTCTATTTTTTTTATTTTTGTGGCCTCTTTGGCTCTTTCTTTTTATCCCTCGTTTGTCCTCTTTGGGATTTTTTCATTTTGTCCTCTTTGGGATCTTTTCCTCACTTAAGGGAAACACTCTATTTTTTACAAGAGTAGCAAGAAAAATCTTCACACTTTATCGGAAGTACTCAACATAAAGAACAATGATAACTATCATGATGTATGCAAATGTATGCCTCTGCGACTCTAGCAGGATATGCAATGATACTAGCGCGTCATGTAGCAAAAATAATAAGGGAAAAGCCCAACTATCATGCGTCTCCTCGAGCAAGCAAAAGCATCTATGACATGAAGATCAAGTCATGAGATGATGGATGTTGCATGGCAATGTATCTCGGAAAGGCTATGGAAATGCCTTAATAGGTAGGTATGGTGGCTGTTTTGAGGAAATATGTAATGAGGCTTATGGATGACAGAGCGTATCATGTCATGGGTTTGGATACACCGGCAAAGTTGGCACCAACTCTCAAGATGAGAAAGGGAAATGCATAGTACCGAAGAGGCTAGCAAAATATGGATGGTGGAAGTGCCAATAATCGAATACTCATATTAGTCCGAAGAACTCATACACTTATTATCGGTAACTCTCTATCTAGTCAGGAAATTCACAAAGAAACAAGCACCCCGAGGAGGAGTGTTTGGGGGGGTTTGGTTATCCTTGCGCATCCTCGACCCATGGTAACGTGAGGGTACTCTATGTATCCCAACCCCTCCAGAGGTTAGCGATCAATTTAATAGCTAGAGTTCTAAACTAATTTTATATTTTTGAAAAACACACGGATTTCCCAAAATATGACACCTATCACTAATAGTCTCAAGCTCTCGGCACCAATAGTCCAAACATTACTCAAATCAATACCTCAAAACTATTGCATGTTACTACTATACTTAAATAGCAACCTTAATTACCTACTCATGCAAGACACACAACTCAATGCAAACAAGCCAACTCTCTAAACAAGATAGTTCAAGAGAGATCCAAAATCAACCTAAAGAAATAAATAGATAGATCTTAAAAGAATAGGCATGAATACTAAGAGCTAAGCATGATAGTAGCTATGGAAAGATATAGAACACACAAAAACGATAAACATGAAACTCACGTGGTGTTCTACGTTGGAGTGAAGCATGATTCTCTCCCAAGCAAAGAAGGATAGGATCCAACTTGTTATGAACAGCATGCAAAACTAAAACAAACTAAAAAGTAAATCGCAAGACGCTTGTCACATCCCTGATCCCTATTAGATTATAGCAAGTTTGTGCTCATGTCTTCTTCATTTCATCCAAGAAAAGGAAATGAAATCAAAAGCAAAAGCAAACCCTAGCAACTCTTTATTCAAAAGCAATTCAAATTTGGTGGCAAATTAAAGTTTCCAAAATGGCCATTAGAAAAGTTCATCATTTCTGATAAATGTTGCAAACAAAATATCAGGGGTAAAATATATTTTCAAAATGCTTTTGGCATTTTATTGTAAAGTTAAAAGCTACTGAAATGAACTATATAATTGATTACAAATAATCCAAAGTTTTCAAAAATGCTGAAACTTTTATATATATTTGGAAATATTCCAAATCACATTTCAGCATGTTTCAAACTATTTAGGAATAGTTTGGAGCCAAAAATAAAAAAAACAAAGTTAGAAAGCAATTAACAAAAATAGAAATGAAAAACAAATGGGAAAAGAGTTATCTGGCGCTTACCTTGGCCCAGGCCCATCTCCTCCTCTTCTGTCGTCTTCCTCCTTCGCCAGTCGGAGCAGGAGGTGGCCGCCGCTCCCTCCGGCACGGCCACGCACCTGTGAGCGTGCTTGGCTCGCGTGGATGAGCTGGAGAGGGAGGATAAGCCTCCCAGAGATCGTTCCCATCCACTCCCTCTCCTCATTTGCCCCTTGTACCTCTTCCCCTCTCGGTCGCCATTGCTGCGAGCTCGAGCTCGAGCTAGCCTTCGCTCCGGCCGTCCTCCCTCCCTCTGAGTGGACCGTTCGCTCCGCCTCGACAAGCTGGTCGTCCCTGCCAAAGCAGAAGATCCCCCGAGCCCTGCAACGCCCTCGACACTGTCGTCTTCAAGCTTCGGCCGCCGGCAAGCCACCGTCGATTCGCCGGATCCAGTGCCTCCCCGAGCAGCCTGAGCATCCCCTCGTCACTGCAGTGAGCTCCGGAATGATTCCCCCCATTTTGCCCTCTATTTCCAAGCTCTAGGCCTAGTTTCACCGCAGCCCGACGAGGACCGCCGTTGTAGCTCGTCGCCGGTGACCCTACGGTGACCGGCTGGTCCATCTGATGCCTGCAACAGCTTCAGCTCGTGGCATAGGTGCTTTAGGAGCCCAGCCCCGTGCGTTTTGCCCTCGTTTTCGATGACCTCGACGATGGCCGACCTTTGGCCGCCGCCAAGCTCGTCGTCGGCGTCGATTCCGGCCACCCCAGCCCCTGGGGTGTGCTCCATCGTGCGGGCCGTCGAGTGGTCGTTCTTCTTGTGCCTTGTTCCGCTCAAATGGTCATCGGAGACACATTTCCGACGCCCTTCGCCGTCTGTGGTGCTGACGGGGGCTCACCGCCGGCGAGACCGACCTCGTCGCCGGTGGGTTCAACCCCCCTGACCATATGACAGGTGGGGCCAGCCCCTGAGTAGTTAAGTTTAAGTTAATAAAAATAAATAATTAATTAAATCCTTAACCAGTCACTGACATGTGGGTCCAGCCTTGTTAATTAGCTAATTAAGTTTAAACTTAATCTAAAACTGGCCAGAGACACTGACCAGTGGGTCCCACTGGTCAGGTTTGACTTTCAACACCCAGCTGACCTGCTGATGTCATGCTGATGCAATAAATCTAATTTTGGTTTTAATATAATTCCAGAATATTTGCAAAACTTTGGAAATTCATAGAAATTTGAATATAACTCCAAATCAGACATATAATATATGCAAATTGATCACAAAAATTCAGGGAACACAATGGTGCTACTTTCACGCATGAAAAACAAAGTTATGAAACAACATCAGGTCAAATCATTTAACTAATTCAGATGAATATTCCATTTCAAATAATATTTGAATTTGGATTTCAAACCAAATGCAAACTAAGGTTTCACCAAACATATTGAGTCTTATCACCTTTCTTTTCATGCCATGTTCATGCACCATGATTGTTGCATATGATTGTTAATATTTGTATGTTGTTATTCGGTAGGCCCCGCCCCTTCGGATACGACTGATTATCCGACTGACGGATATCACCCCTGTGTTGAGCAACAAGGCAAGCAACCATTTTGATCATCTCGATAAATCCCATGTTCTCGCTCCTGCTCTTACTTATTGCATTAGGTTAAAATGCTTTCAATTCTTTTACCTTGTTAGTTCAACCCACACCTTTGCATTACCTGTCCTTGTCATAGTAATTAGCTGAACCTTGCAACCTAGCATACCTGGTAGATGCTTGAGCCATGATGTGCCTTATCCTGCTATGCATGCTATGCTTAGAGTTGTGTATGGTCTGTCATCTTGGTGATGAACAGGATTGTGAGAATGTGTTCAGTTAATAAAGGTAGTGTGTTGAACCTGATTTGGTAAAGGTACTGGTGAAAGGCTATGTAGGAGTACATGGCGGGTAGTTTCATTGGAACCGTCCTTAAGAACTGAGTTCCGTGGATGTAATCCAAGACTAGATACCACCACACGTTGGGATACTTAATTGATCCTCTCGACTTATTAATCACTTAGTACTCGGTCCAGGAGTTGCAAGTAGTTTCTGGTGTTTATAGTCATGCTGGAGGCCGTGCATAGTGCTGAACATAGAGGTGGGCTATGATGCGGCAGGCAGTGGCACGGTGTACCAAGTAGCACCCGGATGGTGGGCTTGGGAACCCTGCGCACATCATTTGGGTCCGTGGTGGAAACCTCGGCCGGACTTCCGTGTGGGTTACCCTCAGATAGGCGATAAACCTGGACTAGGTATTAGCGTGGTTAACAGTCGTGGCCGACTCCCTCGCTTGGCTTCCGCTTGAAGGTTGCCGAGGTGCATGACGTGCACATAGCGATAAGTGGCGAGAGCGTGTGTGAAGAAGTACACCCCTGCAGTGTTATGATCTATTCGAATAGCTGCGTCCGCGGATATGGACTACTTGGAAACATATGTTGGTCATAGACAACTATAACGGCTACTCATAAAAATGTCAAGATAAGTGTGAGTGTTGTGGATGGCATTTCCGTAGGAAGATGGAATGATTCCATGATAGTGTATTGTCGTGGAGTTAGGGGACTCGTGTACAAGAAAACAAAGTTGTTAAAACTATTTAAAATTGTAGTTGGTCTAGCCAAGAGTCAAAGCTGGCTTTCTGCATGAAATCCCACAACCCCTTGTTGATACATTGCATGAGTAGATAGATTATCCTAAAGTCTTGCTGAGTACTTTTGTACTCACGTTTGCTTAATAATTTGTTGCAAAGGTTGTTAATGACCCTAATGGTGGTTTCTATCTAGACATTGACGACGACGAGTAGCTGGTATCCCAGCTACGATCTGGCCCTAGGTTGGGTCTGTATATAGTCAGGCCATGTGCCTTTTACCTTTCCACATGTATGTACTCAGACAGTTTTAGTCTTCCGCTGGCTTGTAAGACTTGTTTGTATGACTTGTGATGATGGCTCGTGAGGCCCCTATCTATGTAATATTATGTGTGAGGCTCTTCCGAGCCTTCTAACTAAAGTTGTATGCGTATGGTTATGGTGTGATGCCATCGATGTATCTATGCATATCGGTATGTCATGCGTACGTGTGTTGTACTTGATATGCATGGGGTTCGAACACCTAGTCCTATGCCTTAGTAGCACTCCTTACGGGGAAATGCCCCTTTGTGATTCCACCGAGCCATGGTAGTTCGCTACTGCTCTGGACACATTGGTTGACCGGCATGTGTCATTCTTAGTTGTTGTGTCTGTCCCTTTGAGGAAATTTCACGAGGTGTAATGGAGTCCTTGTAGCTTGGTACGACTCGTCTACACTTGCTGATGACCGACACCTGCTTTGCTGGGTCATGTATGCATGTCCCTGTATGGAACTGCCACTTGAGTTTATGACTAGACATGTCGATCCGGGTTCTTTGACATCGGAATGCTAGCGATACAATTGCATACGCGAGTCAAAAGGCGCAAACGGTCCCGGCTAAGGTAAGGCTGCAGCCGTGGGGATAACCGTGCATGAGACCGCAAAGAGATGTGATGTTTTATAGGCTGGATTCCTATGGCTTAGGATCGGGGTCCCAACAGCGTTGGTATCAGAGCATGACTGAGTGTAGGATTACTAAGCCAAACTGGTCGAAGTTGAGTCTAGAATTGCTTTAGTTATATATAAGGGAATTGTTTGTGGAAGGTAACGTACGATTCTTGCTTCTCTTCTCAGGTCATTCTATTCTGGTCATCCTCATATTTTCTGCGGGGATTAAGAACTAGGTTGCCTAGCTTTCTCTCAGGATCGTGTATTACTATTCGGTACATTATAGGACAACGAGTCGAGAGTTACTCTGGGTTTCTTTTATTCCAAGGGAAAGAAATTAAGTTTTGATGACCATGGAATTGAACTGGATAGTTGAGTGGTTATGCTATCCTATCTTTTGTGGGTTGTCTCAAAATTGTTTTTGAGCATTTACAACCGTTATGCTGCCCATTTTTGTCTCCAGAGCTCTAATGCCTTTGCATTACTCTCTATTTTCATATGCCTGGCCGTCCTTCTCGTCAGGTGGTCCCTCTGACTAGGTGCATTGATGTGCCGGGTCAAACGGCCATTCTAGTCAGGATGATGTTAGTAGCCGGTTACTGATGACCCACAAGTATAGGGGATCAATCGTAGTCCTTTCGATAAGTAAGAGTGTCGAACCCAACGAGGAGAAGAAGGATCTGACAAGTGGTTTTCAGCAAGGTAAAATCTGCAGGCACTGAAATTGTCGGTAACAAGTGATTGTGTGGTGAGATGAATATTAGCAAGCAACAAGTAACAAAAGTAGCAACGGTGCAGCAAAGTGGCCCAATGCCTTTTGTAGCAAGGGAGAAGCCTGGACAAAGTCTTATAGGAGGAAAAGCGCTCCCGAGGAGACACGGGAATTTCTGTCATGCTAGCTTCATCATGTTCATATGATTCACGTTCGTTACTTTGATAGTTTGATATGTGGGTGGACCGGTGCTTGGGTACTGCCCTTACTTGGACAACCATCCCACTTATGATTAACCCCTCTCGCAAGCATCCGCAACTACGAAAGAAGAATTAAGACAAAGTCTAACCATAGCATTAAACTAGTGGATCCATATCATCCCCTTACGAAGTAACGCAAAAACTAGGGTTTAAGCTTTTGTCACTCTAGCAACCCATCATATACTTACTACTTCCCAATGCCTTCCTCTAGGCCCAAATAATGGTGAAGTGTTATGTAGTCGACGTTCACATAACACCACTAGAGGAAAAACAACATACAACATATCAAATTACCGAACGAATACCAAATTCACATGACTACTATTAGCATCACTTATCCCATGTCCTCAGGAACAAAAGTAACTACTCACAAAGAATAATCAAATTCATGACCAGAGAGGTAATGAGTAGCATCAAGGATCTGAACATAAACTCTTCCACCAAGTAATCCAACTAGCATCAACTACAAAGATTAACCAACACTACTAGCAACCTTACAAGTACCAATCGGAGTCGTGAGTCAGAGATTGGTTACAAGTGATGAACTAGGGTTTGGAGATGAGATAGTGCTGATCAAGATGTTGATGGTGACGAGTCCCCTCCGATGAGAGGAGTGTTGGTGATGATGATAGCGATGATTTCCCCCTCCGGGAGGGAAGTTTCCTAGGCAGGATCGTCCTGTCGGAGCTCTAGATTGGTTCTGCTCAAGTTCCGCCTCGTGGCGGCGGCGATACCACGAAAAAGCTCCTTCTTGATTTTTTTCTAGACGAAACCCTCCATATAGCAAAAGAGGAGGGCAAGTGGGCCAGCAGGGTGCCCACAAGCCCCCATGGCGCGGCCATGGCCCAGGGTGCCCACAAGCCCCCATGGCGCGGCCTGGGGGTGGCCGCGCCGTGCAGGCTTGTGGCCACCCCCTGGCGCCCCTCTGGCACTTCTTCAGCCCAGTATTTTTGAGAAATCGGGAAAAAAATCCTCGTTTATTTTTATGGCGTTTGGAGTTGCGTAGAATAGGTATCTCAACTTTGCTCCACTTTCAGGCCAGAATTGCAGTTCTCGGCATTCTCCCTGTTCATGTAAACATGGCAAAATAAGAGAGAAAAGGCATAAGAATTGTACCGTGAAGTGAAATAACAGCCAAAGAAGCGATAAATATCAACATGAAAACATGATGCAAAATGCACGTATCAACTCCCCCAAGCTTAGACCTCATTTGTCCTCAAGCGAAAGCCGAGCTCAGTAAATATGTCCACATGTTTAGGGAGAGAGGTGTCGACAAAACAAGATACGAACATGCATGCATCATGATCATGATTAGAACAGCAATACCAACATATAATCTCTCGTGCTAAAGTGATAATTCCTTCACAAAGTAAAGCATGAATCAAGAACCTTACCGAGAAGTAACAACCGATAGCCTTTAGTCATTGAAGCAATTGCAATTTATCACTACATCAGAAAGAGTCAAATAAGAGCTTGTAAAGCAAATCCACATACTCAATCATTCTTTCATTCTCTACAATTGCTACAACTCACGTTGTACTCATGAGATCAAAGTTTCAGCTGGACACAGAGAAACATAGGGGCTTATAGTTTTGCCTCTCAACTGCTTACCTCAAGGGTAATGTCAACAATAATAATTCATGAATACTTACTTCAAAGTTGACATATGAATATAGATCTTTCCCAAGCATATGACGTCAGCCAAGATAAAGGCGAGATAAGGAATTGGTGAAGATCACCATGACTCTTTCGAGGGCAAAAACTAAAGGTACAAGATAGTCCCTTCGCAAAGGGAAGCAGAGGTTGTCATGCGCTTTTAAGGTTTGGATGTGTGTCCTCTTAGTGCGGAGGAACGTCACTTTATATTGCCCCCTGTGATAAAGAACTTTATTATGCAGTCTATCGCTTTTATGTCTTCCTCATCGCAGGTTCGTACAAAGCTTATTTTCCACACACTAATAGATCATACATATTAGAGAGCAATTTTTATTGCTTGCACCGATGACAACTTACTTGAGGGATCTTATTCAATCCATAGGTTGGTATGGTGGACACTCATGGGAAAACTGGTTTGAAGGTTTATGGATGCACAAGTAGTATCTCTACTTGGTGCGGGAGTTTTGGCTAATGTGAGGTGGAAGCAATCGTCACATGCTAAGGGATCTCTAATCATATAACATTGTTCGGAACCGAGCAATCACAATTCATTATGTTGTCTTCGTTGTCCAACATCTACTTCTAGGCATGCAATAGTTAAGGGAGTGTTCACAATCATAGATGGTGCCAGAGATGATATATTTATATGTGAACCTCTCCTTCTTTATCACTTCCTATTAATTGCAACAATGACCAAGGTCTACGTTTCCCTACCCTCAACAAGTTTCAATCCTCATTCTTTTTTATATGTGAAGCCATCACTTCCCATAAGATCATTACATGATCTTTCATGTTTTGTTCTATTCTCACTCTTTTGATCATGGCAAGAGGCAAAGCCCTTCAACTAAGACACTCTTTATTATAACGCTTCACGAGCAAGAATACATCGGGGGTCACACAAAGTAAAACTCAAGACTAAAACACTAAGACTTTTAAACTACTAGAGAAAGAGAAAACTGAAAAGGAAAACTAAAACAAAAGGTAAAGGCAAAAGATGTGATGGTGATACGATACCGGGGCAACTCCCCCAAGCTTGGCACAAGCCAAGGGGATTTCCCATACCAATGCTCAATTGTCTTCCTTTGGTGGTGAAGGTGGAGGAGTTGTTGCAATATTTGACTCCAAGAGGGCCATTAATCTTTGATTTATACCTTGGAGATCTGTGATATGTTTTTCCAGCAAAACAACTTCACGAGTGAGACAAATATTGCGAGCACGAGTTGTTTCACAAAACCACAAGAGTTCAATCAAAGATGGAGATAGTAGGTGGAGGTAGGGTTGGAGGAAATCCAATTCTTCAACGTCTTCCTTGTTGAGCATAGATTGCACTTCGTCCCATGCCTGATCCTTCTCCTTAGCTTTGCCCTTGGTTTCTTTAGGTAGCCTTTCCTTAGCCTCCATGACCTCCATCCTTTTCAGATCAGCATGAACTTCTCCATAGATTTGACGGAGGTTGCTCTCCCCCACAAATTCCTCGGACGACATCTTGACCTAGATCTGCGGCAGAAAACAGGCTCGATGCGAAAAACAAAGGAAATCTGCGTGATGCAGGGGTCAGACCAAACGGGAGTATATATAATGATTTTTTTCAAACCAGAAGGAGTACCGTGCACGAAAACAGAGTCTGGGAGGCGCACGAGGTAGCCACAAGCCCTCACGGCGCGGCCAGGGGCTGGGCCCGCGCCGTGCAGGCTTGTCGCCTCCTCGCGCACTTTCCGGACTACTTCCAATTTTTGTATTTTTTCAAATATTCCAAAATGGAGAAAATTTCCTACTGGAAAAGTTTTGGACTTTGTTTTCTTACTGAATCACATACCTCTTCGTTTTCGGAGTCTGAAACAGGCTGATAAATATCCCTTAGGTATTCTTCCGGCGTTATGGTATTGATGATATTGCTTTCTACATTAATGGGAGTACCTGAGATATAATGCTTGATTCTCTGCCCATTTACCACTCTCGGACAATTACCTTCCGTGTTGTTGATCTTGATAGCACCGGAACGATATACTTCCTCAACAACATAGGGACCATCCTATTTAGAGAGAAGCTTGCCTGCAAAGAATCTTAAACGAGAGTTATATAGCAAGACATGATCACCTACATTGAACTCACGCTTTTGTATCCTCTTATCATGCCACCTCTTAACCTTCTCTTTGAACAGCTTGGCATTCTCATATGCCTGAGTTCTCCACTCATCAAGCGAGTTAATAACAAATAACCTCTTCTCACCGGCAAGTTTGAAATGAAAGTTGAGCTCTTTGATTGCCCAATAAGCTTTATGCTCTAGCTCAAGAGGTAAGTGACATGCTTTCCCATACACCATTTTGTACGGAGACATGCCCATGGGATTCTTATAGGCAGTTCTATAAGCCCACAGTGCATCATCGAGCTTCTTAGACCAATTCTTTCTAGACCTATTGACAGTCTTTTGTAGAATCAGTTTAATCTCTCTATTACTTAGCTCTACTTGACCACTTGACTGAGGGTGATAGGCAGACACAATTCTGTGGTTGACATAGTACTTAGCAAGCGTTTTACGGAAAGCACCATGAATGAAGTGTGAACCACCGTCGGTCATTAGATATCTAGGGACTCCAAATATAGGGAAGATAACTTCTTTCAGCATCCTGATTGAGGTATTGTGATCAGCACTACTAGTGGGGATAGCTTCTACCCACTTAGCGACGTAATCAACAGCAACTAGGATATGACTATACTCGTTGGATTTTGGAAAAGGTCCCATATAATCAAAGCCCCAAAGATCAAATGGTTCAATGAAAAGTGACTAGTTCATAGGCATTTCCTGATGTTTGCTAATATTACCTATTCTTGGACATTCGTCACAAGACAAGACAAACTTACGAGCATTCTTGAAGAGAGTGGGCCAATAGAAACCTGATTGCAATACCTTGTGTGCAGTTCTATCTCCCGCATGGTGTCCTCTGTAGGCCTCGGAGTGACACTTCTGTAGGATCTGTCCCTGTTCATGTTCAGGTACACAACGTCTAATAACACCATCTACTCCTTCCTTATAAAGGTGAGGATCATCCCACAAGTAGTGTCTCAAGTCAAATAAGAATTTCTTCTTTTTCTAGTACATGAAACTAGGTGGTATATATTTGACAACAATATAGTTTGCATAATTAACATACCACGGTGCACTACGTGAAGCATTGATGACATTCAATTGCTCATCGGGAAAGCTATCATCAATAGGTTGTGGGTCGAGGCCCACTAGTTGGCGCCAGATAGGAGAGGAGAGCAGCAAGTAACAGTAGCAGGAGATGGCTCTCCTCTCTCCCTCCTCCTCCTCCTCCTCCCACCTCCTCCCACCCCACAGCCTCCCCAATCCTTCCAACAATGAAGATTTCTCCAGTTAATCACGATGGAAGGGCTCTTACATTGGGATTTCTCACCAGGGTTAGCCCTGGCCAAGCAGGTGAGGATCAAGTTTGGCACCACGGTGCATTTTTCTTCTCCCCGGTCCGGCAAAGTTTTCTATTTGGTGGTTTCATTCTCCTCGGCCTCTTTCCCTTTGACTGAGGATTCAGTGGGCATTGCTCTACAATGTTGTTTGGGTGGAGTAAGCTCGGGTTTCTCTGCCCGAAAAATATCAGATAGAACATTTTGGTTTAGTGTTGCGAACAACAAAGTGGGAAACTTCATCTATGGGCTCAAAGACAGAGTTTGGCCAGATTTTGTTTGTCATTTTCACCTCTTCAAGGGACGCTTTGTGCAGACTGTACATCATGATTCTCATTGGCACGCTGATGAGGAATTAGTTAACATCTCTTCTTGGATTTTTGGTTTTGCGGATGCATTCATGAGAGATACCGCCATTGCTTCTCCCCTAGAGCTTGAGGACGACCTCCTCATCACTTTTGTACCTCACAATGAAGCTCTGAATCGTCGTAGTACCACCTTTGGGCCTGAACTTCGGATTATGTATTTTGGGTTTCCCTATGACTATCAAATAGAGTACTACATTCAGAAATCTCTAGGAGGGTTTGGTGCTTTGGTCTCCTGGTATAATCCGAGATAGGATAGGAGATTTGTTCTGCTCAAAGTGAGAGTCCTTAATATGCGCTTGATCCCAAAGAGCTTTGTAGTTTGGCAACTTGGTGGTGCTAGGGACTGCTGGACTGTGCAAGTTACTATCTTGCGTAGCAATGACTGGAATGGTTTATTACCTGAGGTTCTCCCTGCTGGGGAGGAACTACCTCCTCCTAATGGCAACCCACACCCTCAGTTTGGCCCTGAGCTCACTGCTGAGCAACTGTACCAACAGCAAGTGCATAACTGGCTAGTTCAAAATGCAGCTCAACCTCAGGGGGCTCCTCCTGCTCATGAAGCCCCACAGCAACATGATCAACACAATGGATGGGGAGTGTGGCCAGCCTCACCTCCACAGGCACCACAATTACCTCCTTATCTCTACAACTTTCAAGCTTGGCTTGCTGCCCAGGGACTACAAGTGCAAGATGGCCTGGTTCCTGAAGATAACATCTCAGATAGTGCTTCGCAAGCTTGGAATGATGCTATATCTAACTCCAACAGCTCTGCTAGCACCAAGCTATCTGCTGATCTCTGAATCCCTTGGTGATACACTCTCAAACACATCAGCAGCAACACTCTGAGGGTCTTCTGAGAATCTCCCTGGAAGTTCACAATAGTGGAATTCGCTTTGGCTGATCTGAGCATGGAGAATCAGTGCTCACCCTGCTACTAACTGATCCAGCTCCAAGACAGCAGCTAAATGACTTCATTTTTAGAGCCATCAAACCTCTAATGGCTTCTAGAGGCCCTTGGAATACTGATTATGGTTTCAGGCATGAATGTATGCAGGTGGAAGTTGCAGTTGCTCTGAATGATGATGGCGTAATCTTTAGCAACACCTGTCCTACTCTCCCCATGAGCAGTACATCATCTACTCTTATCATAGAAGCACTATCCCCTGAGCAAGCACTGGTTCCACCTACTGAGCCTACGGATCCATTGGAAACAGAATGCAGCATGGATCAGGAACTACAAGTCAGCAAGATTCCTCTGAAACACAAAGGAAAAATGAAACTGCAAGTAGATACTTCCAACCTTCGCCGCAGCCTGAGATCAAACAAGTATGATGGTTTTAAGATCCCATCCATGGCAGAGGGCAAGATCACTAAATCCAAAGTTAAGCCCAGGATGATTCCCAATATTGCTCTTCAGGAAGTTGATCGTGCTCCGGCACTTGAGGTTCCTCCTCCTACTGCCATCAACACCATGCAGGCCATTGGGACGCAGCTGTGTGCTATACCTGAAGCAGAGCTTGCAGATTCGGAGCTTCTTCGAGAAGATCCAGGCCTTGCAGATGGCCAAGTTTGATCTTGTGCCTGCCCACTTCCTCTTTGAATCTCTATGGTACTTTTGCGTAGTTGGAACGTCTTATGCTGGAATATTCGTGGACTTAATTCGCCCAAAAAACATCTAGCTCTATCGAATACTATTCGTGACAGTAGCTGCTCCATCATTTGCTTACAAGAATAAAAAATGCCCTCATTTGATGAACATGCCTTACGTACATTGTGTCCTAAACGATTTGACAAATTTGCATATATTCCCTCCCGAGGGGCTTCTGGTGGGATAGTGACGATTTGGAACAGCTCTATATTTGTAGGAACTACGTTTGTAGAAGAGGATTTCGCGTTAGGAGTCCAGTTCTCATCAACACAAACTTTGCATTCCTGGAAGCTATTGAACATATATGGCCCCTGCCAAGGGGATCAAAGGGCTCGTTTCACTTCTTGGCTCTTTGATCTTGATATTGTGGCGACTGAGGACTGGTTGATCCTAGGGGACTTCAACTTCATTAGGGCACCAACGAATCGTAACCTACCCGGAGGTAACATTCATGACATGTTTACGTTTAATGAATTCATCAGTGAGCAGACGTTAACGGAGATCCCAATCAAAGGCCGAGCCTATACATGGTCGAACATGCAGCTAAACCCCTTGCTCGAACAACTCGACTGGTTCTTTACGTCTCTGAATTGGACTACCTCCTTTCCCAACACTTTGGTACGTCCATTGCCACGGCCTGTATCCGATCATATCCCCTGTTCGGTCGAAATACAAACCAACATTCCACGCAACAAAACATTCCGATTTGAAACATACTGGATTGCCCACCCAGGGTTTATGGAGACAGTTTCGCTTGCATGGAATAAACCCGTCAAACATGGTCGGAATAGCAATGCAGCGGCGATAATCTGTCAGAAACTAAAAGTTGTTTGATTTGCACTACGAAGATGGAGTTGTGGTATCTCCCGCCTTAAGGTAGCAACTATCAACACCAACAAGGCGCTGCTGGAATTAGACTCCCTCGAAGATCGACGTACTCTCACCACGCCAGAACGAAACTTCCGACGCATCCTCAAAAATCACCTTCTCAGGTTGCTAACATACCAGAAAGAATACTGGCGCAAGAGATGCTCCATCAGATGGATCAAGTTTGGAGATGAAAACACAAAGTTTTTTCAAATAGTTGCAACGGAACGATATCGACGCAACTTTGTGGCTACACTCAAAACTGATGCAGGGCTCGTGCTTGAGACACATGCCAGCAAGGAGGCTCTCCTGTTTGACACTTATAGAACAAGGATGGGCACGGCGAGATCTCCCGATATACAGTTTGATTTAACGCAACTACGGGGACAAGGCTTCGACTTTGAAGCTCTTACGATCCCCTTTGCCAAAGAGGAAATAGACGCCGTAGTGAAAGAGATGCCAGCTGACAAATCTCTAGGACCAGACGGTTTTAACGGTGCCTTTCTTAAAACTTGTTGGCACATCATCAAGAAAGAGTTCTATGATCTCTGTGACGAATTCCACCGAGGTAATCTCAACTTGGAACCTCTGAACTATGGGCACATCACGCTCATCCCCAAGACGGCTTCTCCTGAGACAGTGAACGACTATCTTCCCATCACCCTGCTTAACTGCTGCCTCAAAATGATCACCGAGATACTGGCACAGCGACTCTAGAAGATCATTCTACAGATTGTGCATCAAAACCAGTACGGGTTCCTCCGTGGTAGATCTATACATGACTGCTTGGCATGGGCGTTCGAGTATATACACCAATGTCAAAGCTCTCGAAGGGAGATAGTCCTGCTTAAATTAGACTTCGCTAAAGCTTTTGATACTGTTGAACATTCGTCTATGATCACCATCATGCAACGTATGGGGTTTAATTCAAAGTGGATCCAATGGATGCAATGCATCTTCTCGTCAGGAAAATCATCAGTATTACTGAATGGAGTCCCTGGTAAACAATTCCCCTGCCGATGTGGAGTAAGACAGGGAGACCCTCTCTCACCATTGATATTTGTGCTGGCGGCGGACATACTCCAAACAGAGATTAGCAAACAACTAAATATGGGCTTGTTATCCCACCCTACCGACCCAAGAGGCAATGCTGACTTTCCAGTAATCCAATACGCCGATGACACCATCATCATCATGCAGGCGTGTGATGTCCAGGCTGCGAGAATGAAAACAATACTAGATGACTTCGCCACGATGATAGGGCTCAGGATTAACTATCAGAAATCCACCCTGGTTCCTATCAATGTGACACAAAAGGTATGTGACAACATCATCTCGATCTTTCGTTGTGCGCAGGTGACAATGCCGTTCACCTATCTAGGGCTCCCGCTGGGTACATCTAAACCTACTGTCCTGGATATGACACCGCTAGTGCGTAAAGCGGAGAGGAAAATCACAGCTGCCATGCCGCTGATGTCGCATGCGGGCGGATTGGCTTTGATGAACTCACTGTTCACGTCGCTACTCGTGTACCCAATGGGGACCCTCAGAATCCCCCCAACGATTGTAGAACAGTTTGATAAACTTCGAAGGAGGTGCCTATGGAGAAAAAAGACTGAAGATGGATTCAAAAGTAATGCTCTAGTAGCATGGAACGCAGTTTGCCGCCCGAAAGAGAATGGCGGCCTAGGGATCCTAAACCTCAAACTACAGAATGACGCGATGCTTCTAAAGATGCTTCACAAGTTCTACAAAAGAAACGAAATCCCATGGGTAGCATTGATCTGGAACACACACTACGGGGAAGCAATCCCCCATGTGCAAGATCGCTGTGGCTCTTTTTGGTGGCGAGAACTGACTAAACTTATGCCAGTGTTCAGAGGGATAACGCGAGTCGATTTTAACAATGGCCTCTCGACGCTCTTTTGGAAAGACAACTAGAACAATGCCGTATATGCAGAAAAGTTCCCTCGGGCTTTCTCCTTTGCTAGAACTGAAGATGCCTCGGTTCAGAACTTCTTGGGGACTAGCTCGCTTCAAGAAGCCTTCTCGCTGACCCTGTTAAAACAAGCGCATGATGAACTCAGGATGATGCACCAAGAAATTAGAGACGTGCAGCTAAACCCTAGGGGAGATGACTGGGTGTGTTCTTGGGGGGCTGGCACCTTTGAAACGGCAGCATATCGACGTTTCTATTTCAAAGAGACTACGGTGCATCCAGCGTTTCACTGGTTGTGGAAAACAAAGTGTGTCCCAAAGATCAAGGTATTTGGATGGTTTTTGCTGATGGAGAGGCTCAACACGAGGAATATGCTCAAACGGAGACATTACAACATAGGGGCTACTCTGGACTGCATGCTATGCGATCGACACATGGAGGAAACACTAGAACATCTCTTTTTTGAATGCAGCTTTAGCCAACGCTGTTGGAATATGCTCAACATCAAATGGTCAGAACAACAACATAGACTAGAGAAACTACAGCATCAGAGGACAGCACACCCCAGGGACATGTTCATGGATGTTTATCCGGTGGCAGCCTGGAGTCTATGGAAGGAAAGAAATAACAAGTACTTTGAGAAAATAACCCCGTCTCTTGGGGCTTGGCGACGTCGGTTTGTACAAGACTTCTCCAATCTTAGACACCGTGTGCCTACTAGCAAGGTGCAAAACATAGATAACATTGTGGCCACCCTAGCTGATACCACATAATATGTAACCCCACCCTGCCCACCTCCCCTCTCCCCCCCATCCCCATTCCACCCCCACCCCATCATGTACATGTGTAAATATTGGCTTTATATATACATGCAGTAGGATTTTATCCTACTGTCGTACACTCAAAAAAAAGGTTGGGGGTCATCAAGAACGTTCTCCAACCTAGACAAGTTATCTGCTACTGGGTTATTAGCACCCTTTGTGTTGACAACGTGCAAATCAAATTCTTGTAGAAAGAGAACCCATCTGATAAGTCTAGGTTTAGCGTCTTTCTTCTCCATGAGGTACTTAATAGCAGCATGATCAGTGTGAATAGTGACTTTGGAATCAACTATGTAAGACGTGAACTTTTCACATGCAAACACAACTGCTAAAAATTCCTTCTCCGTAGTGGCATAGTTTCTCTGGGCGTTGTCTAGAGTTTTACTAGCGTAGTGAATAACATTCAACTTCTTATCAACTCTTTGCCCTAGAACAGCACCAACAGCATAATCACTAGCATCACACATGATCTCAAAAGGCAAGTTCCAATGAGGTGGTTGAACTATAGGTGCAGTTATCAAAGCCCTCTTAAGTATTTCGAAGGCTTCCTCACAATCATCGTCAATGACAAAAGGAATATCCTTTTGTAAGAGATTGGTAAGAGGCCTAGAAATCTTAGAGAAGTCTTTAATGAACCTTCTATAGAAACCAGCATGACCAAGGAAACTTCTTATACCTTTGATATCTGTGGGGTATGGCATTTTCTCGATTGCATCAACCTTAGCCTTATCGACTTCAATACCTCTTTCAGAAATTTTATGTCCTAAGACGATGCCTTCATTAACCATAAAGTGGCACTTCTCCCAATTCAAGACAAGATTGGTGTCTTTACATCTCTGTAAGACTCGATCAAGGTTGCTGAGGCAATCATCAAAGGAAGACCCGTAAACGGAAAAGTCATCCATGAAGACCTCGACAATCTTTTCACAAAAGTCAGAGAATATAGCCATCATACATCTTTGAAAGGTGGCAGGTGCATTACATAAGCCAAAAGGCATACGTCTATAAGCAAAGGTACCGAAAGGGCAGGTGAAAGTGGTTTTCTCCTGATCAGATTGTGCAACTGGTATTTAGGAGAAACCGGAATAACCGTCTAGAAAGCAGAAGTGTGTGTGTTTAGACAACCTTTCTAGCATTTGGTCGATAAAAGGCAAAGGGTAATGATCTTTCCTAGTGGCTTTATTCAATTTCCTAAAATTGATCACCATCCTATAGCCAGTAATAATCCTCTATGGGATCCATTCATCCTTATCATTAGGGACAACGGTAATGCCTCCCTTCTTAGGGACGCAATGCACCGGACTCACCCAATCGCTATGAGCAACAGGATAAATGATACCTGGTTCCAGGAGCTTTAGTATTTCTTTTCTCACTACTTCTGTCATCTTAGGATTAAATCTCCTTTGATGATCAGCAACTGGTTCGAAATCAGGATCAGTTTTAATCTTGTGCTGGCATAGGGTAGGACTAATGCCTTTAAGATCATCAAGAGTATATCCAATAGCAGCACGCTGCTTCCTCAGAGTTTTTAGCAACTTCTTTTCTTCATGCTCTTAGAGGCTAGCACTAATAATAACATGATATATCTCCTTTTCATCTAGATAGGCATACTTAAGAGTATCAGGAAACTGTTTAAGCTCGAACACAGGGTCACCCTTTGGTGGGGGTGGATCCCCAAGCAGTTCAATAGGCAAGTTATTCTTAAGAATAGGACATTGTTCTAAGACAACTCTATCTATCTTATCCCTTTCATCCATATGCATATCATTTTCATGCTCAAGCAAGTATTGCTCTAGTGGATCAGTAGGAGGCACGACAATGGAGGCTAAGGCAATAGTTTCATCCCTACTGGGCAACTCCTTTTCATGAGGTTGTCTACCAAACTTAGAGAAATTGAACTCATGTGACACACCTTCAAAGCCAACAGTGATAGTTTGCTTCTCACATTCAATATGAGCATTGACGGTATTGAGAAAAGGTCTACCAAATATGATGGGACAAAAGCTATCTTGTGCAGTAGCAAGAACGAGGAAATCAGCAGGATACTTCGTTTTACCACACAAGACTTCAACATCCCTAACAATTCCCACAGGACAGATAGTATCTCTATTGGCAAGCTGAATAGTGACATCAATAGGCTCTATCTCAACAGGTGCAATCTCATCTTTGATTTCATCGTATAAGGATTGAGGTATTGTAGTAACACTAGCACCCACGTCACATAAACCATGATAACAATGATCTCCTATCTTACCAGAAACCATAGGCATGCCAACAACAGGCCTATGTTTGTCTCTAACGTGAGGTTTAGCAATTCTAGCAGCATCTTCATAGAAGTGAATATTATGTCCCCGAACTTCTTCAGACAGAAGATCTTTGATAATAGCAATGTTAGGTTCAACTCTAATTTGCTCAGGGGGTGTAGGTGTTCTAATATAGCCTCTACGTATGACAGTTGAAGCTTTAGAATGATCCTTTATCCTAAGAGGGAAAGGTGGTTTATCAATGTAAGCATTGGGAACCACAGGATCATTATAGGCAATGACTCTCTCTTCAACTGGAGTGGCTTTAACTACATTGACTTCTAAAGGAGGAGGATATTTAAACCACTTCTCTTTGGGGAGATCAATATGAGCAGCAAACGATTCACACAATGAAGCTACTATCTCAGAGTTAAGTCCATACTTAGCTCTAAAGTCACTAAAGGTATTTGTCTCAACAAAGGATTTAACGCAATCAAATTTGAAATTCATACCTGACTCCTTACCTTCTTCAAGCTCCCAATCTTCAGAGTTGCGTTTAATTCTCTCCAATAAATTCCATTTGAAGTCAATATATCTCTTCATAGAAGAACCATTGCAAGAAGTGTCAAGCATGGTGCGATCATCATGAGAAAGCCGAGCATAGAAGTTCTGAATAATAATATCTCTCGAGAGATCATGATTGGGGCATGAATATAGCATTGATTTAAGCCTCCCCCAAGCTTGAGCGATGCTTTCTGTGTCACGAGGCCAAAAATTATAAATATAATTCCGATCACGATGTACTAAATGCATGCATAGGGTAAAACTTTTGATGAAATTCCAATTTCAACCGATTGTAGTCCCATGATCTAGTGTCATCACATAGCCTATACCATGTAAACGCCTTATCCTTCAAAGATAAAGGAAAGACCTTCTTCTTGAAGTCATCCTCGGGCACACCTGCAAGCTTAAATAAACCACAAACTTCATCTACATAGATCAGATGCAAGTCTGGATGTGATGTTCCATCTCCTGTAAAAGGATTAGCCAGCAGTTTCGCAAGCATACCCGAAGGAAATTCAAAGAAAATATTTTCAGTAGGTGCAGCAGGTTGAGGAGCAACTATTTGTGCTTCCGTTCGAGGTGAAGATACCCCGAACAAGCCCCTCAAAGGATTAGTATCCATAGTGACAAGTGAAAACAAATTTAAGCACACTATATGAATGTTTCCTTACCAAGTTCCACTTACCAAAGGCGCTTCACTCCCCGGCAACGGCGCCAGAAAAGTGTCTTGATGACCCACAAGTATAGGGGATCAATCATAGTACTTTCGATAAGTAAAAGTGTCGAACCCAACGAGGAGTAGAAGGATCTGACAAGTGGTTTTCAGCAAGGTAAAATTTGCAGGCACTGAAATTGTCGGTAACAAGTGATTGTGTGGTGAGATGAATCGTAGCAAGCAACAAGTAACAAAAGTAGCAACGGTGCAGAAAAGTGGCCCAATCCCTTTTGTAGCACGGGACAAGCCTGGAAAAAGTCTTATAGGAGGAAAAACGCTTCGGAGGACACACAGGAATTTCTGTCATGCTAGTTTCATCATGTTCATATGATTTGCGTTCGTTACTTTGATAGTTTGATATGTGGGTGGACCGGTGCTTGGTTACTGCCCTTACTTGGACAAGCATCCCACTTATGATTAAGCCCTCTCGCAAGCATCCACAACTACGAAGGAAGAATTAAGAAAAGTCTAACCATAGCATTAAACTAGTGGATCCAAATGAGCCCATTACGAAGTAACGCATAAACTAGGGTTTAAGCTTCTGTCACTCTAGCAACCCATCATCTACTTACTACTTCCCAATGCCTTCCTCTAGGCCCAAATAATGGTGAAGTCTTATGTAGTCGACGTTCACATAACACCACTAGAGGAAAAGCAACCTACAACATATCAAATTACCGAACGAATACCAAATTCACATGACTACTATTAGCATGACTTATCCCATGTCCTCAGGAACAAAAGTAACTACTCACAAAGCATAATCATATTCATGACCAGAGAGGTAATGAGTAGCATCAAGGATCTGAACATAAACTCTTCCACCAAGTAATCCAACTAGCATCAACTACAAAGAGTAATCAACACTACTAGCAACCTTACAAGTACCAATCGGAGTCGTGAGACGGAGATTGGTTACAAGTGATGAACTAGGGTTTGGAGATGAGATGGTGCTAATGAAGATGTTGATGGTGAGGAGTCCCCTCCGATGAGAGGAGTGTTGGTGATGACGATGGCGACGATTTCCCCCTCCGGGAGGGAAGTTTCCCCGGCAGGATCGTCATGCCGGAGCTCTAGATTGGTTCTGCTCAAGTTCTGCCTTGTGGCGGCGGCGAAACCACGAAAAAGCTCCTCCTTGATTTTTTTTCTGGACGAAACCGTCCATATAGAAAAAGAGGGGGGCAAGTGGGCCAGCAGGGTGCCCACAAGCCCCCATGGCGCGGCCTGGGGGTGGCCGCACCGTGCAGGCTTGTGACCACCCCCTGGCGCCCCTCTGGCACTTCTTCGGCCCAGTATTTTTGATAAATCGTGAAAAAATCCTCGTTGATTTTTACGGCGTTTGGATTTGTGTAGAATAGGTAACTCAACTTTGCTCCACTTTCAGGCCAGAATTCCAGTTGCCGACATTCTCCCTCTTCATGTAAACCTTGCAAAATAAGAGAGAAAAGGCATAAGAATTGTACCGTGAAGTGAAATAACAGCCAAAGAAGTGATAAATATCGACATGAAAACATGATGCAAAATGGACGTATCAGTTACCGCTGGTACCCAGAGTATACATTGGAGGAGCAGTACCGGGATTTTAATCAAAGTCAGTATTTGTGCACTGTTAGGGTATTTCCAGATTACCCTGGAGCTGAGGAACCGATCCATTGGTCTTTTGGATTGGGGGTTACTGTTGACATGGCAGTACAAGATGCTGCCTATTCAATGCTGACCATTATGAGGGCCAGACATGCACTTCTGCAGAATTCAGAGTTCTGCTATGTTCCTGCCTCTCAGCCAGGAGAAGAAGCATACCCAAGTGGGGTCTACTTTTATTCCTCTATGGAGGATTCGCTGCTGCAGTCCACCACTGAGATGCTAGAGAATAGAGACAGGGATGTGTTGGGGAACGTCGCATGGGAAACAAAAAATTTCCTACGCGCACGAAGACCTATCATGGTGATGTCCATCTACGAGAGGGGATGTGTGATCTACGTACCCTTGTAGACCGTACAGCAGAAGCGTTAGTGAACGCGGTTGATGTAGTGGAACGTCCTCACATCCCTCGATCCGCCCCGCGAACCGTCCCGCGATCAGTCCCACGATCTAGTGCCGAACGGACGGCACCTCCGCGTTCAGCACACGTACAGCTCGACGATGATCTCGGCCTTCTTGATCCAGCAAGAGAGACGGAGAGGTAGAAGAGTTCTCCGGCAGCATGACGGTGCTCCGGCGGATGGTGATGATCTTGTCTCAGCAGGGCTCTGCCCGAGCTCCGCAGAAACGCGATCAAGAGGAAAAACCGTGGAGGTATGTGGTCGGGCTGCCGTGGAAAAGTCGTCTCAGATCAGCCCTAAAACCTCCGTATATATAGGGGGAAGAGGGGGAGCCTTTCCTTGGGGTCCAATGACCCCTAAGGGTTTCGGCCGAGCCAAGGGGGAAGGTCTCACCCCCCAAACCGACTCCCACTTGGTTTGGAAGGTGGAGTCCTTCTTCCCTTTCCCACCTCCTCTTTTTTTTCCTTTTCTCTTTGATTTTCTTCCTATGGCGCATAGGGCCTTCTTGGGCTGTCTCACCAGCCCACTAAGGGCTGGTGTGCCACCCCCAAGGCCTATGGGCTGCCCCGGGGTGGGTTGCCACCCCCTCGGTGAACTCCCGGAACCCATTCGTCATTCCCGGTACATTCCCGGTAACTCCGAAAACCTTCCGGTAATCAAATGAGGTCGAACAAAAAGGATACAATTAGTTCAGAATCAAAAAAATGTACAATTTCAAAGGAAAGAAGGAATGGCATCCTATATATCAATCTTTGTTTCCGGACCATTCCGGAAACCCTCGTGACGTCCGTGATCTCATCCGGGACTCCGAACAACATTCGGTAACCAACCATATAACTGAAATACGCATAAAACAACGTCGAACCTTAACTATGTAGACATGACCCGAGGACTCCTCGGTCAATATCCAATAGCGGGACCTGGATGCCCATATTAGATCCTACATATTCTACGAAGATCTTATCGTTTGAACCTTAGTGCAAAGGATTCATATAATCCCGTATGTCATTCCCTTTGTCCTTCGGTATGTTACTTGCCCGAGATTCGATCGTCAGTATCCGCATACCTATTTCAATCTCATTTACCGGCAAGTCTCTTTACTCATTCCGTAATACAAGGTCCCGCAACTTACACTAAGTCACATTGCTTGCAAGGCTTGTGTGTGATGTTGTATTACCGAGTGGGCTCCGAGATACCTCTCCGTCACACGGAGTGACAAATCCCAGTCTTGATCCATACTAACTCAACGAGCACCTTCGGAGATACCTGTAGAGCATCTTTATAGTCACCCAGTTACATTGCGACGTTTGATACACAGAAAGTAGTCCTCCGGTGTTAGTGAGTCATATGATCTCATGGTCATAGGAACAAATACTTGACACGCAGAAAACAGTAGCAACAAAATGACACGATCAACATGCTATGTCTATTAGTTTGGGTCTAGTCCATCACGTGATTCTCCTAATGACGTGATCCAGTTATCAAGCAACAACACGTTGTTCATAATCAGAAGACACTGACTATCTTTGATCAACTGGCTAGCCAACTAGAGGCTTGCTAGGGACAGTGTTTTGTCTATGTATCCACACATGTAAATGAGTCTTCATTCAATAAAATTATAGCATGGATAATAAACGATTATCTTGATACAGGAATTATAATAATAACTATATTTATTATTGCCTCTAGGGCATAATTCCAACAGGATGCTCGTTCCCTTCGTATGGAGCTCTATGCTACTCGTGCCCGTCTGTGGACGGCTTTGACACAGCTGGCACCGGTAGTCCAGACAGGGTATGGAGATATGGAGATGATGAACCCTATTAGGACCCATCTTCCGGTTCATGTTGACTGGCCTACTATAGGAGGAGTCACCCCTCTTCGGGGACCTCTACTACTACCAGTCAGGGGACCAAGGCCACACTCGTGTCCTTACGGTTCCCAGGGGTCTCAGGCTCGAGTATTTCCTGATCCGTAGGTTGAGCTCCCAGTCCAAGGAGGCAACCTTTATGAGATGTTCTATGCGGATGCCTGAATCCGTGAGTGGAAGAGTAGTATGTTAGTAGCTGTACTTCCACAGTCGTGTGTGACTTCTGGAGTATGCTTATGTCGTGAGATGAATTCCGGAGGCATAGATAAATAATGTATAGGAAGCTTGGGAAGCCTCTGATGAGTAGTATCATCTTTTCAGTAGTTTGCTCTTCGGTTAAGGTTGTACTAAACTATGTAATGGTGTGTATGAACCATGGTGTATATATAGCCGTTGCTTGTTACCATGTTGCTCGGATGTTCATTTCCGCATTCCATGTGTTCAGTGCATTCTTAATCCATAGCTGGTATTGATGTTGACATTGGTCTAAGCTGTGAGTTTGTTTGTCAAGATGGTGTTCACCAGGTTGAACCGTGCCCCTGCCCATGACCAGGGAGAGGGTAGTCAAGCACCGCAAGAGGAATTGCCTCACCCGCCTTCCCTGGCGGAAGTTATGCTGGAGGCGGAAAGAAACAAAAGGGAGAACAACCGTTTGCTAGAGCGTATTGAGCAAAATACGGCTCGTCGGTCGAGGAATGATGCAGTGTCCCTCAATGACTTTTGGAAGCTGAATCCTCCGAAGTTCCATCACTCTGTCGATCCCCTCGACGCTGATGACTGGTTGTGGAGTATATCGCGCAAGATTCGCTCTACAAATGTTTCTGAGGCCGAAAAGGTGAACTTTGCGGTGTACTTTCTGGAAGGTCCCGCCAATCTGTGGGGGGAGAACTTTGAAGCTATGCGTCCTGCCGGACCAGCAGCCACATGGGCAGACTTTAGTGCAGCCTTTCGTCTGCACCATATTCCAGAGGGTCTGATGGACCGTAAGAGAGAGGAGTTTTGTGCCTTCACCCAGGAAAAATTGACCGTGGATACTTATAGCCGCGAGTTCGGTAATCTCGCCCGGTATGCAACTGAAGAGGTGTCAACTGATGCCAAGAAGCAAGAAAGATTCCGCAAGGGTCTGAGCCCTGAACTTCATCGTGACCTGCGCCTTCATGAATGTACAAGTTTTCAAGCTCTTGTCAACAAGGCTATCAGTGCCGAGACTGGTCATACCAATTATGAAGTTGATAACCCACAAGTGTAGGGGATCGCAACAGTTTTTGAGGGTAGAGTATTCAACCCAAATTTATTGAATCGACACAAGGGGAAGCAAAAGAATATTCTCAAGTATTAGCAGCTGAGTTTTTCAATTTCAACCACACCTGAAAGATTAGTGTCTGCAAGCAAAGTATCAGTAGCAAAGTGGTATGATAACAACGGTGCCAGAAAAGGATCTCTTGACAGCAGACTATTCCTAACTTGTTGTATCAATGGCGCCAATAAATAGCACGTTGACGGGGAACTATTCTTGAGAATAATGCTTCCTCGGCCACGGCTCCAGAAAAGTGTTGCACCAAGTAATAGCAAAGTAGCAAGTAACAGCAGTAGTGACAGCAGTAGCAAGTAACAGTAGTAGTGATGTAGCGACCCGACTCAAGATGAGTCAAGCCTACGTGTATCTGTGCCATCCTTGGATCAGTATGCTGGCACACACAGTACATCAATGTATATATCAAAGTGCAATCACATGGAAATAGTGTAAAACTGATATATACCTTAAATATCTCAGCGGAAGCAGTCAAGGGAGTGGAGTCCCAATAAACACCAACGGCAAGTTGAGTGTAGACCGTAACCCTGAATCGTACTCTTACTCGTCGAAGAAAAATATCTGCAACATAAGACGTTGCAGCCGTGTAGGTCAGCATATTGAATATGCCAGCAAGTCACATAAGAGAGGGGTGAAAAGTAATCATCTATACTATATGCATATATGGCAGGTGGGGCTATAAGTTTTTAGCGAAAAGCAAATTTTCTCCTACATCAAGAGAGGGCTAAAAGCAAAATGTTGCTACATTGTTGGTTGTTAACGAGATGGTTCCACCAACCAATTCTCGTACCCATGTTGTCAATAATACCCACATCAATATTATTATTTGTGTTGAGAATTTTAGATAACTTCAGTTCCTTTGGCTCAAGTTGTCCATGACCGTGGACACGGCTAATTGATTAGGTTTGAATACTCTGCAGAGTTTTGCACACGTTCCCCACAAGATTTGATCGCCTCCGAGTATGTCCTCGCACTTCAGGGTGTTTAAAGACCGGATGATCAAAACATGGTCTTTCAACGGGTCCCTCTGAATCCCTGTCGGTGCCCATCCATTCCTACCGTTCTTCTACATCTGCTAGCACCGCCTGTCCAGAGTCGCCGCGTTGTCCAACCAAGCCAGAGCCCATAATGACTTGTGGCTGTGTAGGTAAGCCTTGGGTCTTGAAAATGTCCGTCCGTCTCTTTGAGCCTGTGTGAAGCTTTCCGCGGGATGTCATGGCCTCTCCAGCATCCCGGGTCATCCACTGGGTTCTCCAGGGAGCCGATCAACCGTCCTTCACCCAAAGTTGCATTGCGTCCGAGGTCTTGAAAATCCTGTCTTAACCGGTCTTGATTATTTAATCAACCTCGCATCACTCGTGTTATGCACTCAACCGAAATCCCGTCTACTCAAGCATAGCAATATGAAATTTGTCGTCCCGGGGCCAAGTATCGGGGTTGTTGTGTGCCTACCACATGATACTACAATCAATACTACAATTTCAAAGTACCTAAGCAGCATGCAATTCGGCATAGGATGGTAGAACTACGATGCATAAAACATAGGTGATAGTATGATCAAAGTGACTTGCCTGGTATTACTTGATGAAGATAGTCGCTCTCAAAATCCTGATAATTCTACTCGCCACACTCCGAGCAATCTATCGTAAACAAATAGCATTCAATAAACATTCATGCCAAAAAGGAAGAACCAAGAGAACATAAGAACAAAGCATGTCTTGTTACAAAATAACAACGTACTAAGGTTTAATAAAAAAATATAGGGCCTTATGGTGTTGTAAAAGGTATGATGAAAGGGGTCAACTCAAAAGAGTCAAAGGATGATCAACTATCACTATATAAGCTCGACTTGCATACACTATGGGAGATGATCAAAAATATTGGGAGAACAACATGAATGTTGTTTGACAAATAGTATAAGGCATAAGAATTTATTTGTAGAAAGAATTTCTTGAAATGGAGCACTACAACGCAAGTTATAGCGAATTGAAGTATGAATTAAATTTGCATTAAAAAGGTCAAGAGAAGTTGAACTGAAGTATGATGGTTATGTACAAAAATATATGACATGAGTGTTTAGGGGTGAAATGAATCAATTGAAAAGGTGGTACGATTTGCAAGATAAGATGAAATGAATGTTCGAATACAAATTTGAATCGCTGAAATTTGTAAGGTTCAAAACTCGAAACTAATGATGCTATTGAATATAGTAGATCAATATGAGCGTGTAGAAAAAAGAATTACTAGATTTGAAATAGCGGATCAAAAGATACAAATACTTCAATATAACATTTAATCGGCTTAGAACGATGTGAACAATTTTGGGCACTAATAGATAAATCTGATTTGATCAAAAATATAAGTTCAAAAGTTAAGACTAATGATACAAACGGGAAGATTACTTTGATACGAATCCAACGCAATTGAATTCATCTAAAACGGAGCTACGGATAAAAAGATATGATCAAAAGAAGTTTGAATATGAATATTAACAAATTTCGAAATTTCAAAATTTCAAAAAGTTGATATGATAGGTTCACAGGATAGGTGGGATCAAGACGAAACTCTAGGCGTTGGCTTCATCTAATTCGGATATATGAGTAAAAAGTTATGGCTATTTGAAAAATCAGGGCCAAGCTGTTTTACGAAATAAAAGTGCTACGTCTAAAAGAATTCTAGTACTAATGTGGAAATACGAAGACTAATTAATATATCTAATTACTCTACCGTATACTAGTGTAGGAATACTAGTCTAGAAATAATAAACTACGAAAGTAAAAAAAAAATACGAAGAAAAATACCTTTAGAATGCAGAGTAAGAATTAATTCCAATGAGGAGACGACTTCCAGAAATCCCGCCGAAGAGAAGGAAAAAATATTTTTATTTAATAAATCTAGTTAAACCAAAGGATTGATTTAACCAGAAATAGATGATTTTTGGATGCTCCTATGGGTCTATACTTATAGGTGGAAGGGAGGTCTAATGGTCCATAGATAGGCAATGTGGGACTAAACATATACGTAACGTGGAGATAAAAGAAACAAACCCTCTCATGGGCCAGGTAAAGGTTCGGCCGGCCGCAAGAGGCGATTCATGCGAGCCGTGCCTTTTTTTTGTACAATGTTTTTTTCTTTTTTCTTTTTAAAAAAAGTGAAGAAAACGTAAAAAACGAAAATAGAGAGAACATTTTATATAGGCATATTATATATCAAAATTTTCAGAATAAAATTTTCTAAAACATGAACATATTTTCAAAACCAAAAAAATACTTTTTAAAAAAAATATATTTTTTTGCAATAACTTTGAAATGAAAAGGAATTTGAATATCAAATAAATTGCAAATAGTTAAAATTTGAATCAAGACATAGTCTCTGATTTTGGAGGGTCATTTTCCTCCTCTCGTTTGATTTCTTTTTAATCAAAGGGTTTTTAAAATATTCAAACTCAAAATTGAAAAGGGATTCAAAATAGAAAATTTTGGGAAAGTCATTTTATTCCCTCTCATTTTTTGAAAAGTTTCAAATTCCACTCAAGTTTAAATCACTCAAACAAACAAACAATCAATCTACTAATTATATTAACATTCCAAAATTTAAAATTTTGGGATGTTACAAACTACCACA
This sequence comes from Hordeum vulgare subsp. vulgare, assembly GCF_904849725.1. NCBI lineage: Eukaryota > Viridiplantae > Streptophyta > Magnoliopsida > Poales > Poaceae > Hordeum > Hordeum vulgare. The sequence continues at coordinate 42,012,934 of NC_058521.1, read as the reverse complement.
CTTAAAATGAATCTCGTCCTCGAGATTCGAAGAGGCTAGAAAGAAAAGGTTATGGTTTGGGGGGTCTTCTAACAAATCTAGTCTCCTGCAAAGTGGGGTGCTACCACACTTAAAATGAGAGTTACTAGTGCTCAAATTTTTAACAATTCTCTCGGGTCTTGGCATCTCGCTCGTCACATTCTTCATGGTAACTTCTTTGGTGAAGTTCTTCCATTATATTCATAATGTTTTCCATCAAAATCGAGTGCTCTTCTGTTGATATAAGCTTCTTCCGTCACTGGGCCTTCTTAACTGACAAGTCTCGTGACCATTCTAAATAACCTATCGATGATTCTCATGGTGGTCTACCATTTGTGGTTATCCTGTAGAGAGAAGGGTCTTGGCTTCACCCTCACCGTAAAATGTCCGACGCGTGACAACGATTGCCATGTACATGGGGCTTTCATCATACCATTCTAAGGCTTAAACAAAAGCTTCAAAGAACGTCGTCTCACACTATGGGTAAGTCTCTCAGATTTACCATTCTGAATAGCAAGAGAATGATAATAGTAAGTCGTCATGGTGGCCAAGCCATGTCGCACTGAAATCATTACCTTGTATAAGGCTTAGTGAATCTCGTATTCTAACACTTGGGCATCCTCACAAGCATTGCAGAATATCTCTTGTCCACGAACGAAGTTCGGATAATCCATTGGTTCTGCAAGCTCAAAAAAACATCTATCGTATCTTCACAACTCTCGGGTTTTCGTATGCTCCTAAGAAAACGTTTGCTGATTCATCATAGCTTCTTCCATAAATCATATTCATTTCATAATCAATCCTTTATTACATCCCTGCTTTCTTCAAAATTCTAACTCAAAAGTAATTTATTACAAATGCTGCCATCCACATTGTTCGGTATGGTCAAACATTTCTGCCAACTTTATTCATCTATCTCTCTTGGAGGTACTTTAGTTCCACTCGAACTTTCTGAGGTGATCCTTGAAATCATCCATGTTTCGCTTCATCATGGTGGTCATGAGCTTCATCTCCATCATCTCCGCATGCACTTCACTCAGGTATTCATGGGTATGACGGAGTCTTGCTTCAAGTATCTCTCCAATCTGACGTATGGCTTCCATGGTAGCTTCACGAACAGCATCAAAGAAGGTTGCTCGTGGTACACGTGAAATGAATAAGTATTGCCCCATAGTCTTTGGACAAACTCCTTTCACATGGTGGAGGTGTACTTCCACGTACCAAAGTTCTACTCCACTTTCCATGAATGGGTAGCCTTTGTAGACTGCATCTCCTTCAAGACGAATGTGCTTCATCATGTCCTTCAGGATTTTCGGGTAATCATGCTCACTGGTCAGGGTCATGATCGTTTCGGGGCCCTTGAGGAATGACTCGTAGAGAGTTGTCATCTGCAGGTGTTAGTAAATAGGTACTCAGAGGAATGTATATGTCTCCTTGGTAATCATGGTACACTCCTACTCAATGGATCCTGTGGGTTTACCGATTACTACCACACTTAAAATGAATTATACTCATGCCTGCATAGACCATATTTTCTCATATCCTCATAATGTTCAGAGATCTTTGCTTGTAGAGAAACAACGCATACATTTTCAACATAGGCAATCATGAGACAATAAATTCCATTTATTCATGATGTTATTACAATCTCAGGGACTTCTGTTACAAAAATTTCACTCCATGATCTCAATGAAAAACAAGAGTGCTTCGGATCACAATTATTGCCCTGGTCAAAACTTAACTACTCCATTCTAGCTCTCTTCCTTTGCAGACAATCGCTAGCAAAATGTCCCGCTTCCTTGCAACGAAAGAAAATGAGTTCTGACAAGTCTCGAGGCTTCTTAGCTTTTGCTTTTGCTCCTTGGATTTCCGGCTTCCTTCCTGAGCCAATGTATTTGTGGTGGCCAAATTCCATACACTTGTAACATCTGACATGACTCAGGTCTATGTCTCCAGAGATTTGGCTCTTCCGAGGGTACTTTTTCTTCTTTCCGGACTCCTTTATTTTGGCCAGTTCTTCTATTTCAAGTGGATCAAACTCCACTTTTTCTGTCGGGAAGTTTCCCAGATACTCTTGGCTTCCCATCGTGAAATCCTATGAATAATGTCCTTCTTCTCCACATGAGTAGCATGCATTGGAGAAAAATCTGGTCAGACCTTGTCCATCAGGGTCTTCAATATTTTCGTTCATCACCGGTCCTTCTAGAATCTTCTTCTTGAGGGTTTCCGTCACTGCATCTTTCTGCTGCTTGACAACTTGTTGCACCTTGGGGTAAATGTGACACTGAGCTGGGTAGTGGGTGGTTCCTTCACAAAGGAAACAAGTCACCTGACTACTTGGGCACTCCTCAGCTGGGTGATTTTCTTCACAATGAGTGCATCCATCCTTGTGTTCTTCCTGGGTGTGTCCTATTTCTCCATAGATCTTGCATGCACAAGTCTTCTCCTTCGGATTATCATAGCACTTCTGAATAAGTCGGGATCTTAACAGAGTATCCTCGAATTCGTCCCAACTTTTTGCTCCACTAAATCCTTGTATGGCATGGTGCATTTTCCACCAGATTGCAGCACTTTGTGTAAAGTACTGAAGAGCGTGTTCCACTTCATACTTCCTTGAGATCAAGTTGCTCCCGAAGTGGTTCTCCATGTTTTGAATCCATATATCAGCCTCCAGCCGGGTCATTGGTCCAGAGACTACAAGTCCAGCTTCATAGTCCATCTGGTAGGGTTGAGGTTTTGGGGATGAGATGGTTTAGAGAGGGAGGGAGATACACACAATACAAACAATATTTTTGAGAATAGGTTTTATTTGTGGCCGTCGGAAAACACATACCAATGACGGCTCACAAATCATCGTAACTAACGTGGGTATATAACAGGGGTTTGGACTTCTAATGGTCATATAAATATTCGAACATTTCAGGGTCTTCGAATTCTTCGGGTCTTCAGAGTCTTCAATTGATGCAGCTTCAATTCTTCAATGCATGATGAAATCCTCTTTACTTTGAAGTGGGACTCAGTTGATCCTTCATGTGGTCAAAGGGGTAAGGGTATTGTCTAACTATTTGAGGTGAGAGGGAACATTCGATGAAATCAGAAGAGATGAGAAGTAAAAGGTTTTGTTGAAAATAAATTTTTTGAGAGATCCTTTCCTAAGAAATTTCCAGTTTCTAGGGTCACGTCCTACAGTCAACATGTGCTCTGATACCATTTCTGTAGCGACCCAACTCAAGACGAGTCAAGCCTCTGTGTATCTGTGCCATCCCTGGATCAGTATGCTGGCACACACAGTACATCAATGTATATATCAAAATGCAATCACATGGAAATAGCGTAAAACTGATATATACCTTAAATATCTCAGCGGAAGCAGTCAAGGGAGTGGAGTCCCAATAAACACCAACGGCAAGTTGAGTGTAGACCGTAACCCTGAATCGTACTCTTACTCGTCGAAGAAAAATATCTGCAACATAAGACGTTGCAGCCGTGTAGGTCAGCATATTGAATATGCCGGCAAGTCACATAAGAGAGGGGTGAAAAGTAATCATCTATACTATATGCATATATGGTAGGTGGGGCTATAAGTTTTTAGCGAAAAGCAAGTTTTCCCCTACATCAAGAGAGGGCTAAAAGCAAAATGTTACTACATTGTTGGTTGTTAACGAGATGGTTCCACCAACCAATTCTCGTACCCATGTTGTCAATAATACCCACATCAATATTATTATTTGTGTTGAGAATTTCAGATAACTTTAGTTCCTTTGGCTCAAGTTGTCCATGACCGTGGACACGGCTAATCGATTAGGTTTGAATACTCTGCAGAGTTTTGCACACGTTCCCCACAAGATTTGATCGCCTCCGAGCATGTCCTCGCACTTCAGGGTGTTTGAAGACCGGATTATCAAAACATGGTCTTTCAACGGGTCCCTCTGAATCCCTGTCGGTGCCCATCCATTCCTACCGTTCTTCTACATCTGCTAGCACCTCCTGTCCAGAGTCGCCGCGTTGTCCAAGCAAGCCAGAGCCCATAATGACTTGTGGCTGTGCAGGTAAGCCTTGGGTCTTGAAAATATCCGTCCGTCTCTTTGAGCCTGGGTGAAGCTTTCCGCAGGATGTCATGGCCTCTCCAGCATCCCGGGTCATCCACTGGGTTCTCCAGGGAGCCGATCAACCGTCCTTCACCCAGAGTTGCATTGCGCCCGAGGTCTTGAAAATCTTGTCTTAACCGGTCTTGATTATTTAATCAACCTCGCATCACTCGTGTTATGCACTCAACCGTAATCCCGTCTACTCAAGCATAGCAATATGAAATTTGTCATCCCGGGGCCAAGTATCGGGGTTGTTGTGTGCCTACCACATGATACTACAATCTATACTACAATTTCCAAGTACCTAAGCAGCATGCAATTGGGCATAGGATGGTAGAACTACGATGCATAAAACATAGGTGATAGTATGATCAAAGTGACTTGCCTGGTATTACTTGATGAAGATAGTCGCTCTCAAAATCCTGATAATTCTACTGGCCACACTCCGAGCAATCTATCGTAAACAAATAGCATTCAATAAACATTCATGCCAAAAAGGAAGAACCAAGAGAACATAAGAACAAGGCATGTCTTGGTACAAAACAACAACGTACTAAGGTTTATTAAAAAAATATAGGGCCTTATGGTGTTGTAAAAGGTACGATGAAAGGGGTCAACTCAAAAGAGTCAAAGGATGATCAACTATCGCTATATAAGATCGACTTGCATACACTATGGGAGATGATCAAAAATATTGGGAGAACAACATGAATGTTGTTTGACAAATAGTATAAGGCATAAGAATTTATTTGTAGAAAGAATTTCTTGAAATGGAGCACTACAACGCAAGTTATAGCGAATTGAACTATGAATTAAATTTGCATTAAAAAGGTCAAGAGAAGTTGAACTGAAGTACGATGGTTATGTACAAAAATATATGACATGAGTGTTTAGGGGTGAAATGAATCAATTGAAAAGGTGGTACGATTTGCAAGATAAGATCAAATGAATGTTCGAATACAAATTTGAATCTCTCAAATTTGTAAGGTTCAAAGGTCGAAACTAATGATGCTATTGAATATAGTAGATCAATATGAGCGTGTAGAAAAAAGAATTACTAGATTTGAAATAGCGGATCAAAAGATACAAATACTTCAATATAACATTTAATCGACTTAGAACGATGTGAACAATTTTGGGCACTAATAGATAAATATGATTTGATCAAAATTATAAGTTGAAAAGTTAAGACTAATGATACGAACGGGAAGATTACTTTGATATGAATCCAACGCAATTGAATTCATCTAAAACGGAGCTACATATAAAAAGATATGATTAAAAGAAGTTTGAATATGAATATGAACAAATTTCGAAATTTGAAAATTTCAAAAAGTTGATATGATAGGTTCACACGATAGGTGGAATCAAGACGAAACTCTAAGCGTTGGTTTCATCTAATTCGGATATATGAGTAAAAAGTTATGGCTATTTGAAAAAACAGGGCCAAGTTGTTTTACGGAATAAAAGTGCTACGTCTAAAGAATTCTAGTACTAATGTGGAAATACGAAGACTAATTAATATATCTAATTACTCTACCGTATACTAGTGTAGGAATACTAGTCTAGAAATAATAAACTACGGAAGTAAAAAATTACGAAGAAAAATACCTTTAGAATGCAGAGTAAGAATTAATTCCAATGAGGAGACGACTTCCAGAAATCCCGCCGAAGAGATGGAAAAAATATTTTTATTTAATAAATCTAGTTAAACCAAAAGATTGATTTAACCCGAAATAGATGATTTTTGGATGCTCCTATGGGTCTATACTTATAGGTGGAAGGGAGGTCTAATGGTCCATAGATAGGCAATGTGGGACTAAACATATACGTAATGTGGAGATAAAAGAAACAAAACCTCTCATGGGCCAGGTAAAGGTTCGGCCGGCCGCAAGAGGCGATTCATGCGAGCCGTGCCTTTTGGTTTTTCTTTTTGAACAATGTTTTTTCTTTTTTTTTAAAAAAAGTGAAGAAAACGTAAAAAACGAAAATAGAGAGAACATTTTATATAGGCATATTATATATCAAAATTTTCAGAATAAAATTTTCTAAAACATAAACATATTTTCAAAACCAAAAAATACTTTTTCAAAAAAAATATTTTTTTGCAATAACTTTAAAATGAAAAGGAATTTGAATTTCAAATAAATTGCAAATACTTAAAATTTGAATCAAGACATAGTCTCTGATTTTGGAGGGTCATTTTCCTCCTCTCGTTTGATTTTTTTTAATCAAAGGGTTTTGAAAATATTCAAACTCAAAATTGAAAAGGGATTCAAAATAGAAAATTTTGGGAAAGTCATTTTATTCCCTCTTATTTTTTGAGAAGTTTCAAATTCCACTCAAGTTTAAATCACTCAAACAAACAAACAATCAATCTACTAATTATATTAACATTCCAAAATTTAAAATTTTGGGATGTTACAAGTGATAGCAGTAGCGACAGTAGTAGAAGCAAAGTAACGTAGCAAGGATCAGTAGTAAAAGACTCGTAGGTAGTGGATCGGTGATGGATGAGTATGTTGGATGTGATTCATCATGTAACAGCTATAACACAGAGAGATAAGTAACTAGCTCCCGTTCGTCGATCTAAAGTAGGCATGTATTCCGTATGTAGTCATACGTGCTTAGGGAAAAGAACTTGCATGACATCTATTGTCCATCCCTCCCGTGGCAGCGGGATCCTAATGGAAACTACGGGATATTACGGTTCTCCTTTTAATAAAGAACCGGACCAACGCATTAACACTTGGTGAATACATGAACTCCTCATACTATGGTCATCTCCGGGAGTGGTTTCGGCTATTGTCACTCTGGGGTTGTCGGGTCATAACACATAGTAGGTGACTACAACTTGCAAGATAGGATCTAAAACACACATATATTGGCGACAACATAATAGGTCCAGATTCGAAATCATGGCACTCGGGCCCTTGTGAAAAGCATTAAGCATGGCAAAGTAGTAGCAACATCAATCTCAGAACATAGTGGATACTAGGGATCAATCCCGGTCAAAACTAACTCGATTACATGATAGGTCTCATCCAACTCATCACCATCCAGCAAGCCTATGATGAGATTACTCACGAACGGTGATGAGCATCATGGAATTGTCGATGGAGGAAGGTTGATGATGACGATGGCGACGATTTCCCCTCTCCGGAGCCCAGAATGGACTCCAGATCTGTCCTCCATATGAAAAACAGGAGGTGGCGGTGCCTCCGTATCATAAAACGCGATGAATCCTTCTCTCTGATTTTTTTCCGGGCGAGACGAAATAAATAGAGCTGAGTTTGGAGGCGGTGGCACCACGTGGTCCCCGCAAGCCTTCACGGCGTGGCCTGGGGGGTGGCCGTGGCCTAGGGGCTTGTGGCCCACTGCCTCACCTCCTCCGGTGGATCTTTGCGCACGTATTTTTCATTAATTCCAGAAAAAATCTCCGTAAATTTTCTGGTCATTCCGAGAACTTTTATTTCTGCACAAAAACATCACCATGGCAATTCTGCTGAAAATAGTGTTGGTCCGGGTTAGTTCCATTAAAATCATGAAAATTAGAGTCCAAAACAAGGGCAAAAGAGTTAGGAAAAGTAGATACAACGGAGACGTATCAGAAGCCACGAAGAAGCACTCTCGTGACTATGGCTCATCATCTGGCTCCGCGTTCCCAAAACGCGGGCTTTGGGTTCCAAATAGCTCTCTGCCGCCAAGATATACCCCGAGGCCATCTTATGTGGCGCCTCAGGCGAATCAGACCAACCCTCCAACAAAAACCTATGGTGGTCCAGCTAGCAATGCTGCACCACGTGCTAATCAGGTGATCTGCTACAAGTGTGGAGAACCAGGGCACTACTCACGAGAGTGTCCTTAGAATATGGGTGCCAAGCAACCTGGAAAGTCCGTTGGGCAAGGCAAGTCAGGCAAAGCTTACTATGTGAAAGCCAACTCCTGCACGTGGTCGTGTGAACTATGTTTCAGCAAAAGAAGGTGCACAGGATCCCGACGTCATATTGGGTACGCTCCTTGTAAATCATCACCCAGCGTCCGTTCTTTTTGACACTCGGTCATCTCATTCCTTCATTTCAAAAAGTTATGCACACTTGCATAACATGTCCTTTTGTGATATGCCAATCCCATTGGTTGTCCAAACCCCTGGTAGTAAGTGGCAAACCTCCAGAATAACCTATGACAATGAGATTCTAGTAGACACGCTAGTTTTTCTAGCCTCTTTGATAGCCTTGAAATCTTCGGATATCAATATCATCTTGGGTATGGACTGGATGTCACCTCATTATGCCAAGATTGATACTCATTCTAGAAATGTTCAGCTTACCCATCCCTCGGGTGAGATAGTTAATGTCTCTACTCGAGTTGCCAAATGTCAACTCTATTCCCTCAATGCCAATCCTCTTCCAGAAATTGAAGACATTCCAGTAGTCCGTGACTTTCCGGATGTTTTTCTAGAAGAACTGCCAGGAATTCCACCTGACAGGGATGTAGAGTTTGTGATAGACCTTGTTCCGGGAACCGTTCCAATAGTTAGAAGACCTTATAAGATGGAACCCCTAGAGCTAGCCGAACTTAAGAAGCAACTAGATGAGGCCTTGAATAAAGTTTTCATTCATCCTAGCTCTTCTCCTTGGGCTTGTCCCATCCTCTTCGTCAAGAAGAAAGACGGAACAGATCGGATGGTTGTAGATTATCGACTAGTTAACCTGGTCACCATAAAGAACAAGTATCCGCTCCCTAGGATCAACGACCTGTATGATCAGCTCGCTGGATCCTCAATCTTCTCCAAAATGGATTTGAAGTTGGGTTACCATCAAATCAAGATCAAGAACGGGGACATTCCAAAAACGGCTTTTGTCACTCGTTATGGCCAATACGAGTACACTGTCATGTCCTTCGGTTTAACCAATTCCCCAGCCACCTTCTCTCGCTTGATGAATTCAATCTTCATAGAGTATTTGGATAAATCCGTCGTAGTAGACCTCAATGATATTCTCGTCTACTCGAAGAATGAACAAGAACATGTCGAGCATCTAAGGCTGGTATTGATCAAACTTCGAGAGCACTGCCTTTATGCCAAGTTTTCAAATTGTGAATTTTGGTTACCAGAAGTGACCTATCTAGGCCATGTAATCTCTGGTAAGGGTATTGTTGTCAATCTCGAGAGAGTTCAAGCCGTCCTTGATTGGACTCAACCTGAATCGGTTAAGCAAGTTAGGAGTTTCCTTTGCCTAGCGAGCTATTGTCGCCGCTTTGTCGAGAATTTCTCCAAGGTTGCAAAGCCTCTAACTGAACTCCTCAAGAAAGATAAAAATTCGAGTGGACACCACAGTGTGAGCATAGTTTTCAGGAACTGAAAAGATGCCTGACTTCCACACCTGTGTTGCTACCACCAAATTATTCTAAGGACTTTGTTATCTATTGCGACGCCTCGCGACAATGATTAGGTTGCATTCTCATGCAGGATCATCATGTGATAGCATACGCATCTCGAAAGTTGCATCCACATGAGGATAACTATCCCACACATGATGTTGAGATTGCAGCTATAGTCCATGCACTTAAAACCTGGCGACATTACCTTCTTGGTAATCGTTGCAAAATATTCACTGATCACCAAAGTCTTAAATATATCTTCACCCAGCCGGATTTGAATCTCAGGCAAAGACGGTGGGTTGAGTTGATCACAGATTACGACTTAGGGATAACTTACACCCGGGGAAGGACAATGTTATGGATGATGCACTAAGTCGTAAGTGTTATTGTAATAATTTGATGTTACAACGAGGTCAACCACATCTCTATGAGGAATTTCGGAAGTTAAACCTTCACATTGTTCCTCAAGGATTCCTTTCTAACCTGGTGGCAAAACCTACTCTTGGGGATCAAATCAAAGCCGTGCAAACTTATGATAAGGGTATATGCCGGATCAAGGAAAATATTGCTAGCGGAAACACTAGGGATTTCTCTATCAATGAGCAAGGTGTCGTGTTCTTTCAGAACCGTCTAGTGGTTCCTAAGAGCAAACGTCTGCGGCAGTTGATCCTCAAGGAGGCTCATGATTCTCCTCTCACCATTCATCCTGGTAGTACTAAGATGTATCAGGACCTACGTCAGAGGTTTTGGTGGACTCGGATGAAGAGAGAAATTGTTGAGTTCGTTCCTAACTGCGACATTTGTCGTCGAGTTTAGGCAGAACATCAAAGGACTGTTGGCACCCTTCAACGTTTAGCTATTCCTGAATGCAAATGGGATAAAGTCAATATGGATTTCATTACTGGATTTCCCAAGACCAAGAAAGGAAATAATGCTTTCTTTGTGGTCATTAACCGTCTTTCCAAAGTAGCTCATTTTCTTCCAGTTCGTGAGACTATAACAGCCAGCTAGCTAGCAGAGTTATATATCTCTTGAATAGTGTCTCTTCATCGTATTCCTCTGGAGATTAACTCAGATCGTGGAAGTATTTTTACTTCTCGCTTCTGGGAGTGTTTTCAGAATACCATGGGGACTCACTTATCTTTTAGCACTACTTTCCATCCTCAATCAAGTGGTCAAGTAGAAAGAGTGAATCAAATCCTAGAAGATATGCTCCGAGCTTGTGTTATATCGTTTGGTATGAATTGGGAGAAGTGCCTTCCATTCGCCGAATTTGCTTATAACTATAGTTATCAATCAAGCTTGAGCAAAGCCCCTTTTGAAGTTCTCTATGGACGAAGATGTCGAACACCTCTTAATTTGTCAGAAACCGGAGAGAGGCAAATCTTTGGTCCGGATATGATCCAGGATGCACAAGAGCAAGTTCGCATTATTCGTGAAAAGTTGAAAACAGCCCAGTCTCGTCAAAAGAGCCAATATGATCGTCATCATAAGGCTGTGACCTTTGAAGTTGACGAGAAGGCTTACCTTCGGGTTACACCGTTGAAGGGTACCCATCGTTTCAGTATCAAGGGCAAGTTGGCTCCTCGTTATATCGGTCCTTTTTGCATTCTTGCCAAACGAGGAGAAGTTGCCTACCAATTGGAACTTCCTCGGCATCTTTCCAAGGTTCATGATGTATTCCACGTCTCGCAACTCAAGCGTTGCTTTTTGGATCCTATCCGTGAAGTGGACCATGAAACGCTTGATCTCCAAGATAACCTTTCATACAGAGAATACCCTGTTCGTATTCTTGATCAAGATGAGCGTACCACTCGATGTCGAAACCTCAAGTTTCTTAAAGTTAAATGGTCAAATCATTCTGAAAAAGAGGCAACATGGGAAAGAGAGGATCGTCTTCGACTTGAGTATCCCGCGCTATTCCCGACGACTTCCAAATCTCGGGACGAGATTCTTTTGAGTGGGGGTGAGTTGTCACATCCCTGATGCCTATTAGAGTATAGCAAGTTTGTGCTCATGTCTTCTTCATTGCATCAATGAAAAGGAAATGAAATCAAAAGCAAAAGCAAACCCTAGCAACTATTTATTCAAAAGCAATTCAAATTTGGTGGCAAATTAAAGTTTCCAAAATGGCCATTAGAAAAGTTCATCATTTCTGATAAATGTTGAAAACAAAATATCAGGGGTAAAATATATTTTCAAAATGCTTTTGGCATTTTATTTTAAAGTTAAAAGCTACTGAAATCAACTATATAATTGATTAAAAATAATCCAAAGTTTTCAAAAATGCTGAAACTTTTATATATATTTGGAAATATTCCAAATAACATTTAAGCATGTTTCAAACTATTTTAGGAATATTTTGGAGCCAAAAATAAAACCAAAGAAAGTCAGAATGCAATTAACAGAAATAGAAATGAAAAACAAATTGGAAAATAGTTATTTGGCGCTTACCTTGGCCCAGGCCCATCTCCTCCTCTTGTGTCGTCTTCCTCCTTCGCTAGTCAGAGCAGGAGGTGGCCGCCGCTCCCTCCGGCGCGGCCACGCACCTGTGAGCGTGCCTGGCTCGCCCCGATGAGCTGGAGAGGGAGGATAAGCCTCCCCGAGCTCGTTCCCATCCTCTCCCTCTCTTCATTCGCCCCCTGTGCCTCTTCCCCTCTCGACCGCCATTGCTGCAAGCTCGAGCTCGAGCTAGCCTTCGCTCCGTCCATCCTCCCTCGCCTCTGAGTGCACCGTTCGCTCCGCCTTGACAAGATGGTTGTGCCTGCCAAAGGAGAAGATCCCCCGAGCCCTGCAACGCCCTCGACACCGTCGTCTTCAAGCTTCGGCCGCTGGCAAGCCACCGTCGATTCGCCGGATCCAGTGCCTCGCCGAGCATCCTGAGCATCCCCTCGTCACCGCCGTGAGCTCCAGAGTGATCCCCCCATTTTCCCCTCTCTTTCCGAGCTCTATGCCTAGTTTCACCGGAGCCCAACGAGGACCGCGTTGTAGCTTGTTGCCGGTGACCCTACGGTGATCGGCTGGTCCATCTGAGGCCTGCAACAGCTTCAACTCGTCGCGTAGGTGCTTTAGGAGCCCAGCCCCATGCGTTTTGCCCTTGTTTTCGATGACCTCGACGATGGCCGAACTTTGGCCGCCGCCAAGCTCGTCGCCGGCGTCGATTTCGGCCACCCCAGCCACTGGGGTTTGCTCCATCGTGCGCATCGTCGAGTGGTCGTTCTCCCTGTGCCTTCTGCCGCTCAAATGTTCATCGGAGACGCGTTTCCGACGCCCTCCGCCATCTCTGGTGCTGCCGGAGGCTCACCGCCGGCGAGATCGACCTCGTCGCCGGTGGGTTCAACCCCCCTGACCCTATGATAGGTGGGGCCAGCCCCTGAGTAGTTAAGTTTAAGTTAATAAAAATAAATAATTAATTAAACCCTTAACCAGTCACTGACATGTGGGTCCAGCCCTGTTAATTAGCTAATTAAGTTTAAACTTAATCTAAAACTGGCCAGAGACACTCACCAGTGGGTCCCACTAGTGAGGTTTGATTTTCAACGGCCACCTGACGTGCTGATGTCATGCTGATGCAATAAATCTAATTCTGGTTTTAATATAATTCCAGAATATTTGCAAAACTTTGGAAATTCATAGAAATTTGAATATAACTCCAAATCAGACATATAATATATGCAAATTGATCAGAAAAATTCAGGGAACACAATGGTGCTACTTTCAAGCATGAAAAACAAAGTTATGAAACAACATCAGGTCAAATCAATTAAATAATTAAGATGAATATGCCATTTCAAATAATATTTGAATTTGGATTTCAAACCAGATGCAAATTAAGGTTTCACCAAACATATTGAGTCTTATCACCTCTTCTTTTCATGCCATGTTCATGCACCATGATTGTTGCATATGATTGTTAATATTTGTATGTTGTTATTCGGTAGGCCCCGCCCCTTCGGATACGACTGATTATCCGACTGACGGATATCACCCCTCCACTCACCAACAAGGCAAGCAACCATTTTGATCATCCCGATAAATCCCATGTTCTCGCTCCTGCTCTTACTTATTGCATTAGGTCAAAATGCGTTCAATGCTTTTACCTCGTTAGTTGAACCCACTCCTTTGCATGACATGTCCTTGTCACAGTAATTAGCTGAACCTTGCAACCTAGTATACCTGGTAGATGCTTGAGCCATGATGTGCCTTATCCTGCTATGCATGCTATGCTTAGAGCTGTGTATGGTATGTCCTCTAGGTGATGAACAGGATCGTGAGAATGTGTTCAGTTAATAAAGGTTGTGTGTTGAACCTGATTTGGTAAAGGTACCAGTGAAAGTCTATGTAGGAGTACATGGGGGTTGTTTCATTGGAACCGTCCTTAGGAACTAAGTTCCGTGTATGTAATCCAAGACTAGATACTACCACACGTTGGGATACCTAATTGACCCTCTCGACTTATTAATCGCTTAGTACTCGGTCCAGGAGTTGCAAGTAGTTTCTGGTGTTTATAGTCATGCTGGAGGCCGTGCATAGTGCTGACCTTAGAGGTGGGCTATGATGCGGTAGGCAGTGGCACGGTGTACCAAGTGGCACCCGGATGGTGGGCTTGGGAACCCTGCGCACATTGTTTGGGGCCGTGGCGGAAACCTCGGCCAGACGTTCGTGTGGGTTACCCTGAGATAGGCGATAAACCTGGAAAAGGTATTAGCGTGGTTAACGGTCGTGGCCGACTCCCTCGCTCGGCTTCCGCTTGAAGGTTGCCGAGGTGCATGACCTACACATAGCGATAAGTGGCGAGAGCATGTGTGAAGAAGTACACCCCTGTAGGGTTATGATCTATTCGAATAGCCGCATCCGCGGATATGGACTACTTGGAAACATATGCTGTTCATAGACAACTATAATGGCTACTCATAAAAATGTCAAGATAAGTGTGAGTGTCATGGATGGCATTTCCGTAGGACGACGGAATGAGTCCATGATAATGTATTGTTGTGGAGTTAGTGGACTCGTGTACGAGAAAACAAAGTTGTTAAAACTATTTAAAATTGTAGTTGGTCTAGCCAAGACTCAAAGGTGGCTTTCTGCATGAAACCCCACAACTCCTTGTTGATACATTGCATGAGTAGATAGATTATCCTAAAGTCTTGCTGGGTACTTTTGTACTCACGTTTTCTTAATAATTTGTTGCAGAGGTTGTTAATTACCCTAGTGGTGGTTTCTATCTAGACGTTGACGACGATGAGTAGCTGGTGTCCCAGCTACGATCTGGCCCTAGGTTGGGTCTGTATATAGTCAGGCCATGCGCCTTTTACCTTTCCACCTGTCTGTACTTAGACAGTTTTAGTCTACTGTTGGCTTGTAAGACTTGTTTGTATGACTTGTGATGATGGGTCGTGAGGCACCTATCTGTGTAATATTATGTCTGAGGCTCTTCTGAGCCTTCTAACTAAAGTTGTATGTTTATGGTTATGTGGTGATGCCATCGATGTATCTATGCATATCGGTATGTCATGCGTACGTGTGTTGTACTTGATATGCATGGGGTTTGAACACCTAGTGCTATGCCTTAGTAGCACTCCTTACGGGGAAATGCCCCTTTGTGATTCCACCGAGCCATGGTAGTTCGCTACTGCTCCGGACACATTGGTTGACCGGCATGTGTCCTTCTTCGCTGTTGTGTCTGTCCCTTTGGAGAAATGTCACGCGGTGTAATGGAGTCCTTATAGCTTGCTACGACTCGTCTACACTTGCTGATGACCGACACCTGCTTTGCTGGGTCATGTATGCATGTCCGTGTACGAAACTGCCACTTGAGTTTATGACTAGACATGTCGGTCCGGGTTCTTTGACATCAGAATGCTAGCGACACAATTGCATACGCGAGTCAAAAGGCGCAAACGGTCCCGGCTAAGGTAAGGCTGCAGCCGTGGGGATAACCGTGCGTGAGACCGCAAAGAGATGTGATGTGTTACACGCTAGATTCCTATGGCTTAGGATCAGGGTCCCGACAACGCTCCAAGCATAGAACATAACATATGAAGTGATAAAAATATAGCATGGAGATGGACGAACTGATGATTGTTCATGGAGAAGGGGATGCATGGGGGCTTCCCCAAGCTTAGATGCTTGAGTCTCCTTCAATATTTCTTGGGGTGCATGGGGGAATCACCAAGCTTGAGCGTTTGACACTCCGCGATCTTCTTTCATCATCTCCCATTGCAAACTTGAAAACTCCCTTCATACGCAACTCATCATAAGCTGATTAGAGTGGTTAGTTCCCTTAATAAATAATATACCATCTACTGGAAATAAATATTTTTAGGAACAGTTTCTGTTTCTCAAGATTGCCAAAAGGTTTTTTCAAATAAAAAGCAAGCTTAAGCTTTGCAACACAATGAAAGTGCAAAGTAGGGCAGAATTTGAGAAAAACAGACCAGCAGGTAGTAAATAATTTTTTTCGGGTCACTTCTGCAATTCAAATCAAACAACTCAGAACTGGCGCCAGAAACACAATTATATAGAGCATGCTGTAAAAAATCAGATCAAAAATATGATCTTGTGATTTTAGACGAATTTTTCTATCAAGCACACATAATCTGTTTTCTGGACAGCATGTCACAATTCTTGCACTCTCTTGCAATCGGAGGCTAAAACTTGGCACAAAGCTTAAAAATAAAGATACAATGATGTTGCTCCAGTAGTAACAAACACCAAGACCACCAAAACTAAAAGTAAAAACAAATTAGGTTGCCTCCCAATAAGCGCTTTCTTTTATGCCTTTGAGCTAGGCACAATGCAAAAGATCAAGTTATATCAATTGAACCATCATCAAGATCATCAAAAAGCTCTTCAATAGTACAACTAGTCTTAAGAGGACTCTCAAAGAGAGGCTTAGTTTAAACACTCCTAGGAACAACAACAAAGGTAGTAAGACCAATTGGAATTTCATTTATATTTCTATTTAGGAGAGGTACCTCTTCCAAGGTCTTCGCAGTTTCAACACCCTTAGCAATAGGTATACTAGTTTTGGCTTGAGGAACTTTGAACTTAGGTCCCTCCCTTGCGGGGGTTTCTACCTTTGTAGTCTTGATAGAGGATAGATTAGTTCCTAAAGTTTCAATAATACCCTCTATCTTATCAATCCTAGAAAGATCCAAATCATGGGATTTAAGGGCCTCCAAAGTTTTGCAAATTTTATGCATGGAGTTATCAAGTCTATTTAAGTTCCCTTGAATCCTACGATCTACTTCATTTATTTTGCCCATGCTTGACAAATTTAGCTCTATATTCTCATGTTTACTCATAATGTGAGCCAAATTGATATGATTTTTGATATAGGACTCTAAAGCAAAAACTAGCAAGCAAACTAACAAGACTGAAAAACAAAGGTAAAGGATGGTGTGCAACTCCCCTATCTTGAGGAGTGGAGTCCCCAGCAATGGCGCCAGAAAACTTCTTGCTAGCGAGGTAATGTACTTCTCGCCCCTTGTTGGTTAGCCCAAGTGCAGGGTTGAGATGTAGTTAGCAATAAGTTTTCCCTCACACAGGGATAATGAGGTTTATCGAACCAGGAGGACTCCGAGGTTCAACAAGTAGGTGCCCTCTGCTCTGGCGCTTACAGAGGACGTGGACCTGCACACACAAACAAATAACTTTGCTCCCAATGAGTACAGAGAGATTATCAATCTCTCCGGCCTTGTAGTTTGCAAAGGATCAAAACACAACTGGTAATGGTAATGGTGATAGTAGAGGGAAAGTAAATAAAGCAGTAAATAGTAGCGCTGTAAGCAATGATTCAATATGGACCGGAGTCTCGTGATGTTCAGTAGTGATGTCTCTCTCCCAAAAGACGGAAAACAGCTACGCGAGGTAAGAAATTATAGATAGGCAATTGACAAAATTATAAATGCACGGCGATGCTAATCATGCTCATTGATTATTCAAAGGTTCAAAGTAATAGGAAATACGCCAAGACAAGTAGACCGTTTATTCATGAGCATCTACTTACTAATCATCCACCTAGAGATATCTATCCAGAACATCTCGCTGGTATTAAGTTGCAAGTCCCACCCAAAGAGTAAACTCAAAGCTACGGACAATTGCATTAACGAACTATGCGTAAGGTAAACAATACTTGCAACCGTGGTCACAAGCACCATTGTTTTATCCTTGGTGGCAACAGCACATCCCCTAGTCTCATGTTTCTGTCACTCAAGCTAGACATCGAGGGACATGAACCCACAATCATGCATAACGCTCCCTCTTGGAGTCACAATCTACTACTCGGCCAAAGTAATAAACGGTAACGGAGAACATGCATGAATCACTAAAAACATAATATAAAAGGATAACCAAATATATAACTCACAATAATCTTAACATAATCTCATAATCCCTCAGATTCCATCAAAGTAACATAGCAATAACAAGAGGATTATATATATGCCTTGATCATGTAGGCCAGCTCACAAGTTCTAACCATTGAAGCACAAGATTGTAGAGAAGACATCACATAGCTACTGGTCACGGACTCATGGTACAAGGAGGACTACTCACGGCACGTCCGGGAGGCGTCCATGGTGGTGGAGAAGCTCCCAGAGATTAATCTCCCCTCCGGGAGGGTGCCCAGAAGAGGTCTCCTGGCGCTCCCGATCTCGAAAGCGTTGCGGCGGCAGAATGGTGGAGGAATTCGCGATTTTGGATATCCTGCGAAGGTTTTCCTTCGGGAAGGTAAATATAGGAAAAAGGAGGGCACCAGAGGAGGTGGGGCCCACCCAGGCGGCCTGCTAGCGCGGCCAATGGCCAGGCCGCGCCAGCTAGTCGCCTGAGTGGCCCCTGCCCCCCTGTGGCCCATCTTTGGTGATCTTCGGGCTCTCGTCACGCTGATTTTTATATAATTTTTCTAGGATTTTTGGAGCTTCGGAAAAGTAGGTAAAAACCCCTGCAAAAAAGACATCAGCAGACAGAAACTGGCGCTGGGTGCACTAAGTTAGTAGGTTAGTCCAAATATGTGAAAAATGATATAAAAGTGTTGCAAAACATATAACAATATCACCTAAAAGAGCATGGAACAAGCAGAAATTATAGATACGTTAGGGACGTATCAGCTGCTAGTGAACCTGTTGTAGAGTCACATGAAATCCAAAATGATATTTCTATTTCTGATGCTCAAACACAATCTGGTAATGAACATGAACCTAGTGATAATATTAATGAGGATGTTCATGTCGATGCTCAACCTAGTAATGATAATGATGTGGAGATTGAACCCGATGTTGATCTTGATAACCCACAACCTAGGAATAAGAGATATGATAAAAGAGACTTTGTTGCTAGGAAGCATGGTAAGAAAGAGAACCATGGGTTCATAAACCTATGCCCTTTCCTGCTAAACCATCCAAGAAGAAGGATGATGAGGATTTGAGCACTTTGTTGAAATGACGATACCTGTCTTTTTATGTATGCGCTTAACTGATATTCTGAAAATGTCTCCTTATGCTAAGTAGATGAAAGACATTGTTACAAATAAAAGAAACATACCGGAAGCTGAGATTTCCACCATGCTTTCTAATTATACTTTTAAGGGTGGAATACCAAAGAAACTAGGAGATCCCGGAGTACCTACTATACCATGCTCTATTAAAGGAAATTATGTTAAAAATGCTTTATGTGACCTCGGAGCTGGTGTTAGTGTTATGCCTTTTTCTTTATATTGTAGACTTGAATTGACTAAGTTGACACCTACTGAAATCTCCCTACAAATGGGTGATAAATCAACTGCTTTACCCACCGGTATTTGTGAGCTCGTGCCTGTTGTGCTTGCAAAGGTTACTATCCTAACAGATTTGGTTATTCTTGATATTCCCGAGGACGATAGTTTGCCGATCATCCTTGGTAGACCCTTTCTCAATACTGCACATGTTGTTCTTGATTGCAACAACGGCAATGTCACTTTTCATGTTAATGGTAATGAGCATATATATGGTACACTTTCCAAAGAAACAACCTCAAGTTCATATTATCAACTCCATTGAAAAGGTTTCAACGATTATTACTAGAGACTTCTAATTCCCCCTGCTACTACTAAAAGGAAATATGATATACTTATTGTTGGGGACATGCATATCCCCATTGAGGTAACCTAGTGCTATTCGGAATTCTCTTCTTCCATGTCATTCGGAAAAGGTTTGTCAATAAGACTTGATAAACCTTATTGATGGATTATTTTTGATGGGCATGAGAGGGATGAATTTAGAAAGCACAACCTTCTGTTCCCAACTTTTATTTACTATTCCTTAGTTTTAGTTTAGTAAAAATGCTTTTATTTCTCTGTTATCCGTTTTATCCGTGCAATAGAAAATGACTTGAAAATAGAAGTTTTCAGAACGTGTCACATCCCTGAATCCCTAATAGAGTTTAGCAAGATTGTGCTCATGTCTTCTTCATTGCATCCAAGAAAATGAAATTAAATCAAAAGCAAAGTAAAGAAAACAAAAGCAAACCCTAGCAACTCTATATTCAAAAACAATTCAAATTTGGTGGCAAATTAATGAACCCAAAATGGCCATTAGAAAAGTTCATCATTTCTGATAAATGCTGAAAACAAAATATCAGGGTGACATATATTTTCAAAATGCTTTTGGCATTTTATTTTAAATTTAAAAGTTACTGAAATCAACTATCTAATTGATTTCAAATAATGCAGAGTTTCCAAAAATGTTGAAAACTTTATATGTGTTTGGAAATATTCCAAATAGCACCCCAGCATGTTTCAAACTATTTTAGGAACAGTTTGGAGCCAAAAATAAAATGAAACAATGTCAGAAATGCTTTAACAGAAAACAGAAATGGAAAAAAATAGAAAAACCTTACGTGTCGCTCACCCTTGGCCCAGCCCAACTCGCCCTGTCATCCACCTCCTCCAGACGGCAGCAGGAGCTGGCCGCCGCTCCCTCCGGCGCGGCCACGCACCTGCGTGCCTGCCTGGCCGCCGCTTCGCGCTGGCAAGGAGGGGATAAGCATCTCGCAGCTGTCCCCAAGCTCCTCCTCGCCTCATTCTTCCCCCTGCTTTCTCCCCTCTCGGCCTCCATTAGAGCCCGAGCTGAGCTTGAGCTCACCATCGCTCCAGCCTCTCTCTCTCTCACGTGAGGTGCGCAAAAGCATCGCCGTGGTCTCCTGAAGCTCTCCAGCTAGCTGCTCGACGCCGAGAACCCCTGAGACGCCGTGACGCCATCGTCTTCAACCTCGGATCCCTGGAGCTCGCCATCATCGTTGTCCCTCCTCAGACTGTCCCCGAGCCAGCTCTCATCGCCTCTACACTCCCAGTGAGCCCAGGGTGCTTTCCCCCTCATTTTCCCCTTCGATCCCGTGCCCTAGGCCCCGATTCAACCGGACCCCGACAAGATCCGTCGCGGGAGCTCGTCGCCGGTAGCTCTCCGGAGATCGGCTGGTTGTTCTGAGGCCACCAGCAGCATCTGTGCATCGCGTAGATGCTCTTGGAGCCCAACTCTGCATGTTTTGCACTCGGATTCGATGACCTCGTCCTAGCCCGAGCTCCGGCAGCCGCTGAGCTCGTCGCCGGCGTCATCTCCGGCCATCTTAGCCCGTGTTCTTAGCAAAAATGGATCTGCGATCGAGCGCCCGATCGTCTGGTGCCTTCCGCCTTGCGTTTGGTCGCCGGAAACAGAAACCCGAAGCTCCCTGCCGTCTCTGTGGTCGGCGGAGCTCATCATCGGCGAGTTCCACCTCGCCGCCGGTGGATCTGAGCTCCCCAGAGTCAATGACATGTGGGGCGAGCGCCAGACTAATTAGATTTAGTTAAAATAAAAATAAAAATTGTATTAAAACCTAATCATACACTGACAGGTGGGTCCAGCTCTATTAAATAGCCAATTAAGTTTAAACTTAATTAGTTTCTGGCCACACTCACTCACTAGTGGGTCCCACTGGTCAGGTTTGACTTTCAACGACGAGCTGACCTGCTGATGTCATGCTGATGCAATAAATCCAATTCTGGTTTTTAAATAATTATAGAATAATTGCAAACTTTGAAAATTCATAGAAATTTGATTATAACTCCAAATCAGACAAATAATATATGCAAATTGATCTGAAAAATTCAAGGAACACAATGGTGCTACATTCATGCATGAAAAACAAAGTTATGAAACACCATCGGGTCAAATCAATTAAATGATTAAGATAAATATGCCATTTCAAATAATGTTTGAATTTGGATTTCAAACCAGATGCAAACTAAGGTTTCACCAACCACATTGAGTCATATCACCCTTCATTTCATGCCATGTTCATGCATCATGATTGTTGCATATGATTGTTATTAATTGTATGTTGTTATTCGATAGGCCCCGCCCCTCCGAATACGACTGATTATCCGACTGACGGATATCACCCCTCTGTTGAGCAACAAGGCAAGCAACAATTTTGATCATCCCGATAAATCCCATGTTCTCGCACGTGCTCTTATTTATTGCATTAGGTCAAAATGCCTCAAATGCTTTTACCACGTTAGTTGAACCCATTCCTTTGCATGGCCTGTCTTTGTCACAGTATTTAGCTAAACCTTCCAACCTAGCATACTGCTGCTGGCTACGCCTATAGGGATTTCCTTGGCAAATATGCAAAGGATTCCCCCGCGGCCTTGGAGCCTTGCGTTGGTGTTCCCTTGAAGAGGAAAGGGTAATGTAGCACAGCGGCGGTAAGTATTTCCCTTAGTTTGAGAACCAAGGTATCAATCTAGTAGGAGGATCGCACCAAGTCACAAGTACCTGCACAAACACAAAGAGCTTGCACCCAACGCTATGTAGGGGTTGTCAATCCCTCATAGATTGTTTGCAAAGTGAGAACTGAAAGCAAAAAGTAAACAAAGCGAAGTAAAAGTAAAAGCGGAGATGATAATGGTGAGTAGACCCGGGGGCCGTAGTGTTCACTAGTGGCTTCTCTCATGAAAGCAAGTATACGGTGGGTGAACGAATTACAGTCGAGCAATTGATAGAATCGCGCAAAGTCATGACGTTATCTATGGCAATGATCATACATATAGGCATCACGTCCAAAACAAGTAGACTGATACTTTCTGCATCTACTACTATTACTCCACGCGTCGACCGCTATCCAGCATGCATCTAGTGTATTGAGTTCATAAGAACAGAGTAACGCCTTAAGCAAGATGACATGATGTAGATGGACAATCTCAAATCATTGATGAAAGCCCATCTTGTTACCCTTGATGGCAACAACACGATGCGTGCCTTGCTACCCCTTCTATCACTGGGAAAGGTCACCGCACGGTATGAACCCAAAACCAAGCACTTCTCCCATTGCAAGAATCATAGATCTAGTTGGCCAAACAAAACCCAAGACTCGGAGAGACTTACAAGGATATCAAATCATGCATATAAGAAATCAGCAAAGACTCAAATATAATTCATAGATAATCTGATCACAAATCCACAATTCATCGGATCTCGACAAACACACCGCCAAAGAGGATTAAATCGGATAGATCTCCATGAAGATCATGGAGAACTTTGTATTGAAGATCCAAGAAAGAGAAGAAGCCATGTGGCTACTAGCTACAGACCCGTAGGTCTGAAGTAGACTACTCACGAGTCATTGGAGAGCCAATGATGTTGATGTAGAAGCCCTTCAGCTCCAAAGTCCTCTCCGGCAGGGCACCGGGAAGGGTCTCCAGATGAGATCTCGCGGAAACGGAAGCTTGCGGCGGTGGAAAAGTGGTTTCGTGGACGCCCTTATTTTTTCTGGGATTTTAGGGAATATATTGGCCAAAGAGCTAGGGTAGGGGAGCTCTAGGGGGGGGGGGCACAAGCTTGGTAGTCGCCCCCTGGCCGCGGCTACAGGGCTTGTGGGCCCCCTTTGGGCCTCCTGCCTTGGCCCTCAAGTCCCCCGATCTTGTTCTGTTCTGGAAAAATTCATTTCGGGGATTTTATTCCATTTGGACTCCTTTCCAAAATTAGATATGAAAAGAGTCAAAAACACAGAAAAAACAGGAACTGGCACTTGGCACTGAATTAATAAGTTAGTCCCAAAAAAGATAAAAAAAGGTATATAAAACATCCAAAGTTGACAAGATAACAACATGAAACCATCAAAAATTATAGTTACGTTTGAGACGTATCACATACCTGGTAGATGCTTGAGCCATGATGTGTCTTATCCTGCTATGCATGCTATGCTTAGAGTTGTGTTTGGTCTGTCATCTGGGTGATGAACAGGATCGTGAGAATGTGTTCTATTAATAAAGGTCGTGTGTTGAACCTGATTTGGTAAAGGTACCGGTGAAAGGCTATGTAGGAATACATGGGAGGTTGTTTCATTGGAACCGTCCTTAGGAACTGAGTTCCGTGTATGTAATCCAAGACAAGATACTACCACACGTTGGGATACTTAATTGACCCTCTCGACTTATTAATCGCCTAGTACTCGGTCCTGGAGTTGCAAGTAGTTTCTGGTGTTTATAGTCATGCTGGAGGCCGTGCATAGTGCTGACCTTAGAGGTGGGATATGATGCGGTAGGCAGTGGCACGGTGTACCAAGTGGCACACGGATGGTGGGCTTGGGAACCCTGCGCACATCGTTTGGGGCCGTGGTGGGAACCTCGGCCGGACTTCCGTGCGGGTTACCCTCAAATAGGCGATAAACCTGGACTAGGTACTAATGTGGTTAACGGACGTGGTCAACCCCCTCGTTGGGCTTCCGCTTGAAGGTTGCCGAGGTTCATGACATGCACATAGAGATAAGTGGCGAGAGCGTGTGTGAAAAAGTACGTACCTGCAGGGTTATGATCTATTCGAATAGCCGCGTCCGTGGATATGGACTACTTGGAGACATATGTTTATCATAGATAACTTTAATGGTTACTCATAAAAGTATCAAGATAAGTGTGAGTATCATGGGTGGCATTTCCGTAGGAAGACGGGAATGATTCCATGATGGTGTATTGTTGTGGAGTTAGTGGACTCGTGTGCGAGAAAACAAAGTTGTCAAAACTATTTTAAAATGTAGATTTGTCTAGCCAAGAGTCAAAGCTGGCTTTCTGCATGAAACCCCACAACCCCTTGTTGAAACATTGCATGAGTAGATAGATTTGTTCTAAAGTCTTGCTGAGTACTTTTGTACTCACGTTTGCTTAATAAATTGTTGCAGAGGATGTTAATGACCCTAATGGTGGTTTCTGTCTAGACGTTGAAGACGACGAGTAGTTGGTGTCCCATCTACGATCTGGCCCTAGGTTGGGTCTGTAGATAGTCAGGCCATGTGCCTTTTACCTTTCCATCTGTCTGTACTCAGACAGTTTTAATCTTCCGCTGGCTTGTAGGACTTGTTTGAATGACTTGTGATGATGGGTCGTGAGACCCCTATCTGTGTAATATTATGTGTGAGGCTCTTCTGAGCCTTCTAAATAAAGTTTGTATGTTTATGGTTACTAGTCGTCTACCCGTGCATTCGCACGGGCTAGTATGAAAATGTTACATTTGGACATTTATACACATACCTTATAATTCAGCTATTATTACTTGATGATGTTTTTCGTAACTTAATCATCTAATTGTGGGCGCGAACGTTAACTTTCGTAGAAGGCACAACATCATTTATCGTTTATCCATATGTGTAAGTACATATTTTAATGTATTTACAACAATTCTAAAAGTATGTCACCCTATTTGAAAATGTGTCTCTGAACTTATTTAACTTGGTGCACGTTGCATAGGACACTTACCTTTAGTGTATAATTTAAAATTTGGCTCAACTCTAGCATGTACAGAATACATTTCCTATTTGCATGTGTAGCCGTGTTTATTTTCATGTATGACTTTTGTTTATCTGTATCTCCTCATGTAAAACAAATATTTAATTCAATTCCAGATTTTTGGCATGGTTGGCCACACGTGACAGAGCTAGGTGGAATGTTCTCATGGTTGGCCAGTCATTAGTTTCGATGCTCAATTGATCTAATTAATTTCTTAATTTATAATTATATCGTTTATTTGTAATCTAAACAAAGTGTATAGTCACATGCTACCCATGATGTCAATGTGTGCTAGGTCGTGTACTATATTATAATTGGTGGTGATGAGAGCGGATGTTTAGTGTTGTTTTATTATTTTGTGACACAAATGAAAGGGATTAACAACGAAGTTTATATGTAAAGTACAATATGACGCTACTTATATTCTATTAAATCCTTGTTTTATTTTAAATGTACATCAATACACCCCTTATCTTCAGGGGCGTACCCAAGATCGAATTTTAGAGGGGGAAAACATGTGTTAAATGAGAAAAAATGTAGTTCCTAAGTGGGGAAAATCACTATTTAGCCTGGCATATTACAAATACACAGAAAATTGAGTGGGGGCGGGTGCCCCCATTGCTTGTATTCTGGATTCGCCCATGCTTATCTTTCGAGGTCTTGATGCTTCAAGCTTCAGAAATTCGTTGGTTGCTAATTATTTATTAAAACCGCTATGAAAATTATATTATGAAAGAACATGCAAATGAACCTAGAAATCTTACATATTTATCCTTTTAGTTCCCTTGTTCATGACAGTACATTTTTGTTGATCTTTGGATACTTTTATCTTCTTTTTTCCCGTGAATGTGCAACATCAATATTTATACTGACATTTTACCTATGCGCCACATATGCAGTTAATGTAAGATTTATCTGAGGTCTTGATTCCTTGAATAAGGATACATCTCTATCATATGCGCAACACAACTGTTATATATGTTAGTTCTAGTCTATTGATTGTTCTTCACACTATTCGTTTATCATCGCTAACATGCTTCTACAGAAACTTTGATCAAAGATGTGTTAACTACCGTAAAATATTTATTACAAATATAATTTGGTATGCAATAGATATAAAAATCATAGAGCATCCGAGGAGAAAAGACAGATGCATGTCCAAATTTGATTTCGATCTCTTCCATCTCCCAGCTAGAGGAACCCGCTTTGTCTTCCTGTTTAAACTTTCACTATTATGCAGTATTGACTCATGAAATCCTCCATAAAAATTCCTAATTTAAATTTAAATAAATTATATCTCAATCTATCTAAAACTCCCGATCTGTTCAATAAAAAACTGTAGATGCCATCTAAAGTTTTGTTCGTGGCTAAAGTCCCAGAAGCATACATTTTGTTGTATGTAGTACAACAACAAAAACTGTAGACATTCGCAAAAAAAAACTGTACACGGCTAGACGCCACCTTAAAAAAACATGGAGACTTGCCGTGCATCTGCCCCTCGCGGCTCACTGCGTTCCGTTTGCCTCTCTATGTCCTCCTCGCCCATCCTCTTCCAGTTTCCACTCCTGTGTGCGCCCATGGCAGACTACCTTGCCGCAGCCTTTAGGCGCCACCGGATACGAATCCCTCTTCCGGTACCATTACATAGGCATTCCGCTAAATATGCATCCGGCATCCGGCAGCTATATAGACGCTGCTCACCTCAACACTTCTCTAAACCCATTGTCCTAGCAGTCGAGAAACACATGTACAAACACATTTATTAGTCTTAATGTTGTATGTATGTATGACTCCTCAGCTTCTCAAAAAAAGTGATGATCAAGATGGATCAGCATACATGCTATTGAGTTTCTTCGAGAGAGAGTGAAAATTCCGTGAGCAGCATTTCTCGGCACAGGTTTTCAGCCTTTCGATCGAGCAACACACGTACATGGGATCCTTTGAAAGTATATCTGCACATGTTGGTTGGTAACACCAAGGAAGATAAATTGCTCCTCCTAGAAAGAGTAATATAATTTGCTAGTCGGACATAAACTATGAATGGAGGATCAAACCAACCCTAGATCGACAAATTTCGGCAAAAAGTAAAACTTCAGGAGGAGTAAACCTGAATGTAGATTCGAGATGGTTTGTCTGATTGTCGTCTTCTCCCTGCTCCAAGAAAAGTACATGTTTTATCTCTTCATGTGTCAATTTGAAGAAAGCATTCGGGCCTTTCAGTCTTGCATCACATACATGGAGTCTATTCAATAAGCATTTTCTGTTGGTGAATAACCTATAAATTTATTTTGCTAATAGAGGTAAGTTATTTGCTGGTGGGTATTAAACTGTAAACAAAGGATAAAACTAACTGTACAACATTTTTTTGAAAGAAGGTAAAACATAAAGAGGAATATACCTGAATTGAGATTAGAGTGAACACCTACTTATCTAGCTGGTCTGATTGTCATATTTTCCCTTGTCCAAGAAAACTGCCGGATTTTTAGAAATAGACAGTCTGTAACCGATATGTTGGTGGTTGTTAGGGCCATACTAATGTCTAAGGACAATAAACGGGCCTAACTATCGGCAGTTGGGAGTGACTCTGGAGATGCATAGGTGGAGAGGAAACACCTGCCCGCGTAGTTTGCTGAGATAACCGATAGTCGGACGCTAGATAAACCAGATTAACGAACGGAACCTGCAACATATACCATCTGAATAATAATTGGAAACTTGGAACCCAAAAATTGGTCTAGTTTCAACCAGTTTCTAACGTTGAATGCTTTGGTCAAGCAATGAATAACCTACACCAATTTTCTTGGAAAGAAACTAAAACTATGTCCAGATATAAAATCAAATTGAAAGGGCTTACTTGTAGGTTCTGAACCTATCAAAAAGATTCCATACATCATTACAGATATATCAAATAATGTGAACTAATATATCAATCTGTGTCCACGTACTTTCCCGGGTTTTTCTATCTTGTCGCCATTGTATTAGACCCTAAATTACAGAAAACGTAGAAAGGAGGACATTAATACAACAGATCAAAGGAAAACAAATTTTGAAGTTTATTCAATACACAAATCAGAAAGAAAGGAGTATGAAACTTTCATCAAATCTTGGTATAAAAGCAGTGTGAGAAACGAACCTGATCCAGAACCTGATCAAGACGAGGAACAAAAATTTGATGCATTAAGATCATTGATCAACTGGATCCATGCCCGAAACTCCCTTCCTTCAGTTTGTGGGGAGAAGATGATTTTGTTTTCCATGGGGGAAGAGAGAGAATGGAGAGAAGAGATGCACGGAATTTTTTCCAAGAGAGAGAGAGAGGAAGATACGTGAGAGAGAGATGGAGTGGGAGATACAGGAAAGAGAGAAGGGAGAGATGAAGGGACGTGTTTACATGGGAGAGAGAAAATTAATTAAGGGATATGAGGGCCTTTTTCAAAGGATGGTATAGTAGTGCGTAGTTAGGATTCTATTTTAGTTACAAACAGATTGGTTCATGCGCCTTTTTTCTCCTTTGCACAATTTATACCTACCTAATAATAAAGCGGCTATTGCTTTCGTCGGAAAATCCATCGTGGTATTTTTGTAAAAAAGCCCCTGTAATTTTTGTTATTCAACCCGCGCTCCATCATTTGTCTGCAACGCAAAAGGAAAAAACGATTCGCTTCAAAAATTATACCCGTACGCATCGCCTCCTTCCGTCGACCCTGGGCCACCCTAGCCTGTGCCCAGGCCGTCGCCACACCACTCGCCGCCGTGGCCGACCTCAACCGCCACCGCTGCCGATCTCAACCCACCCGCCTCCGCGGTCGTACCTCTCCCCGCTCACTGCCCCCGTTGCGGCGCTCGAGCGCATCGCGTCGACCCTGGTCCACCCAGGCCTGTGCCCAGGCCGCTGCCACACCACTCGCCGTCG
The DNA here is from genome assembly GCF_904849725.1 of Hordeum vulgare subsp. vulgare. NCBI lineage: Eukaryota > Viridiplantae > Streptophyta > Magnoliopsida > Poales > Poaceae > Hordeum > Hordeum vulgare. Next base: position 41,983,740 of record NC_058521.1, on the reverse strand, counting down.
CGGCCGACCTTAACCACCACTGTTGTCGATCTCAACCCACCCGCCTCCGCGGCGGTACCTCTGCCCGCTTGCTGCCCCCGTTTCGGCGCTCGAGCACAGCTTCTGGATCAAATCAACGCGACAGCTACAGTAACTGGGGATGATGCGTCTGCTCGATGCAGAACGGCGGCGGCGCGCAGATAAGGCGCGGCGAAGCGAAGTGCTTGCAGGTGGAGGCGGGCCTCCATGCCTCACACGGGGAACTTCGAGGTTATGGCGTGGCAACAGCGACTCCTTATAGCCAGATAGAGGCGCCTAACCCTTGCTCCCCTCATCGTATCCCTTCCTCCGGCAGGAACTCATCATCTGGTGAGATCCCCTCCCCATGTCTCCAACCGTGTGCCAAGAACCGGCAAGAAATTTTGTTTTATGGGGATTTGTTTGCTGATGAATGAATGTATTGAATGTAATATTGTATTGTTGTAGAGACAGAGAATGGAACACCACCTTCAGTTTGTCATCTGATCCCACATTCTCTATCCCATGAGTGAAATAAGATAACGGTCCATTGATCAATTCACGTAGCCTCTTTGTTTTGCTTTGCTTGTCCCGCTCAATTTCTCATCATGGTGGAATTAACAATGGACGGGTTGATTTCTCAACAAAATAGGATAGGACTGACTACATTAGTTAGTTAGTTTACTATTTTAATAAATCAAAATTATTATAAAAAGATTAAAAGCGTGTGGTATTTTTTTCTCCCGTTGCAACGCACGGGCCCTTTTGCTAGTTATACAAAAGAGAATTAGATGGGTTAATCTAGGCCATTAAAAAGTGACCCCACAACATTGACGGCTCCTAATTTCTAATTAATCTGGGATTTTTTAGGGAGTCTCTAATTAGTATAGGTATAGATGTTGTGATGGCATCGATGTATCTATGCATATCGGGTATGCCATGCGTACGTGTGTTGTACTTCATATGTATGGGGTTCGAACACCTAGTCGTATAACTTAGTAGCACTCCTTATGGGGAAATGCCCCTTTGTGTTTCCACGGAGCCATGGTAGTTCGCTACTGCTCCGGACACATTGGTTGACCGACATGTGTCCTTCTTAGCTGTTGTGTCTGTCCCTTTGGGGAAATGCCACGCAGTGTAATGGAGTCCTTGTAGCTTGCTACGACTCGTCTACACTCGCTGATGACCAACACCTGCTTTGCTGGGTCATGTATGTCTGTCCCTGTACGGTACTGCAACTTGGGTTTATAACTAGACATGTCGACCCAGGTTCTTTGACATCGAAATGCTAGCGACACAATTGCATACGCGAGTCAAAAGGCGCAAACGGTCCCGGTTAAGGTAAGGCAGCAGTCGTGGGGTTAACCGTGCGTGAGACCGCAAAGGGATGTTATGTGTTACAAGCTGGATTCCTATGGCTTAGGATCGGGGTCCCGACAGTGTTGGTATCAGAGCCTGACTGACTGTAGGATTACCAAGCCAAATTGGTTGAAGTTGAGTCCAGAATTGCTTTAGTTATATATAAGGGAATTGTTTGTGGAAGGGAACGTAAGATTCTTGCTTCTCTTCTCAAGGCATTCTATTCTGGTCATCCTCTTCTTTTCTACGGGGATTAACAACTAGGTTACTTATCTTTCTCTCAGGATCGTGTATTACTAATCGGTAGATTACAGGACAACGAGTCGATAGTTACTCCGGGTTTCTTTTATTCCAAGGGAAAGAAAGTAAGTTTTGATGACCATGGAATTGAATTTGATAGTTGAGTGGTTATGCTATCCTATCTTTTGTGGGTCGTCTCAAAATTGTTTTTGAGCATTTACAACCGTTATGCTGCCCAATTTTGTCTCCAGAGGTCTAATGCCTTTGCATTACTCTCTATTTTCAGATCCCTGGCCGTCCTTCTCGTTAGGTGGTCCGTCTGACTAGGTGCATTGATGTGCCGGGACTCACGGCCATGCTAGTCAGGATGATGTCAGTAGCAGGTTACAACTGGTACCCAGAGTATACAGTGGAGGAGCAGTACCGGGATTTCAATCAGAGTTAGTACATGTGCACTGTTAGGGTATTCCCAGAATACCCTGGAGCCGAGGAGCCGATCCATTGGTCTTATGGATTGGGGGTTACTGTTGACATGGCAGTACATGGAGCCGAGGAGAAGAAGGCTACCTCAGTGGGGTCTACTTTGATTCCTCTATGGAGGATCCACTGTTGTAGTCCACCGCTGAGATGTTAGAGAATAGAGACAGGGATGATTGTGCCCTTCGTATGGAGCTCTATGCTACACGTTCCCGTTTGTGGACGGCTTTGACACAGCTGGCACCTGTAGTCCAAACAGGGTATGGAGATATGGAGATGTTGAACCCTGTTAGGACCCATCTTCCAACTCATGTTGACTGGCCTGCTATAGGAGGAGTTACCCCTCTTCGGGGACCTCTACTACCACCAGTCAGGGGACCAAGGCCACACCCGTGTCCTTACGGTTCCCACGGGTCGCAGGCTCGAGTATTTCCTGATCCGCAGGTTGAGCTCCCAGGCCATGGAGGCAACCTTTATGAGATGTTTTATGCGGATGCCTGAACCCGTGAGTGGAAGAGTAGTATGACAGTAGTTGTACTTCCACAGTCATGTGTGTCTTGTGGAGTATGCTTATGCCGTGAGATGAATTCCGGAGGCATAGATAAATAATGTATAGGAAGCTTGGAAAGCCTCTGATGAGTAGTATCATCTTTTCAGTAGTTTGCTCTTCGGGTTAAGGTTGTACTGAACTATGTAATGGTGTGTATGAACCATGGTGTATATATAGCACTTGCTTGTGACCATGTTGTTCGGATGTTCATTTCCTCATTTCATGTGTTCAGTGCATTCTTAATCCATAGCTAGTATTGATGTTGATATTAGTCTAAGTTGTGAGTTTGTTTGCCAGGATGGTGTCCACCAGGCTGAACCGTGCCCCTGCCCTTGAGCAGGGAGAAGGTAGTCAAGCATCGCAGGCGGAATTGCCTCACCCGCCTTCTCTGGCAGAAGTTTTTCTTGAGGCGGAAAGAAATAAAAGAGAGACCAACCGTCTGCTAGAGCGTATTGAGAAAAATATGGCTCGTCAGCCAAGGAATGATGCAGTGTCCCTCAATGACTTCGTGAAGCTGAATCCTCCGAAGTTCCATCACTCAGTCGATCCTCTCGACGCTAATGACTGGTTGTGCAGTATATCGCGCAAGATTCTCTCTGCCAATGTTTCTGAGTCCGACAAGGTGACCTTTGCGGCATACTTTCTGGAAGGACCCGCCACTGTGTGGTGGGAGAATTTTGAAGCCATGCGTCCTGCCGGACCAGCAGCCACATGGGCAAACTTCAGTGCAGCCTTCCATCTACACCACATTCCAGAGGGTTCGATGGACCGTAAGAGAGAGGAATTATGTGCCTTCACCCAGGGAAAGTTGACCATGGATGCTTATAGCCGGGAGTTCGGTAACCTCGCTCGCTATGCAACTAAAGAGGTGTCAACTAATGCCAAGAAGCAAGCAAGATTCCGCAAGGGTCTGATCCCTAAACTGCGTCGTGACCTGCGCCTCCACGAATGTACAAGCTTTCAAGCTCTTGTCAACAAGGCGATCACTGCCGAGACTGGTCATACCGACTATGAAGCCATGAAGAAGCACTCCCGTGACTCCGGCTCCTCATCTAGTTCCGTGTTTCCAAAATGCAGGCTGTGGGTTCCAAATAGTTCTCTTCCGCCAAGATGTACCCCGAGGCCATCCTATGTGGCGCCTCAGGCGAATCAGACCAACCCTCCAGCAAAGACCTATGGTGGTCCAGCTAGCATTGCTGCACCACGTGCCAATCAGGTGATCTGTTATAAGTGCGGAGAACCAGGACACTAGTCACGAGAGTGTCCCCAGAATATAGGTGCCAAGCAACCTGGAAAGTCCGTTAGGCAAGGCAAGTCGGGCGAAGCTTACTATGTGAAGCCAACTCCTGCACGTGGCCGCATGAACTATGATTCAGCAGAAGATACCGACGTCATATTGGGTATGCTCCTTGTTAATCATCACCCAGTGTCTGTCCTTTTTGACACTGGGTCATCTCATTCTTTCATTTCTGAAAGTTATGCAGAGTTGCATAACATGTCCTTTTGTGATATGCCAATCCCATTGGTTGTCCAAACCCGTGGTAGCAAGTGGCAAACCTCCAGGATAACCTATGATAATGAAATCCTAGTAGAAAGGCTAGTTTTTCTAGCATCTTTGATAGCCCTGAAATCTTCGGATATCAATATCATCTTGGGTATGGACTGGATGTCAGCCCACTATTCCAAGATTGATACTCATTCTAGAAATGTTCATCTTACCCATCCCTCGGGTGAGATAGTTAATGTCTCTACTCCAGTTGCCAAATGCCAACTCTATTCCCTCAATGCAAATCCTCTTCCAGAACTTGAAGACATTCCGATAGTCTGCAACTTCCCGGATGTTTTTCCAGAAGAACTGCCAGGAATTCCACCTGAGAGGGATGTAGAGTTTGTGATAGACCTTGTTCAGGGAACTGTTCCAATAGCCAGAAGACCTTATAAGATGGCACCCCTGGAGCTAGCCGAACTTAATAAGCAACTAGATGCGGACTTGAATAAAGGTTTCATTCGTCCTAGCTCTTCTCCTTGGGCTTGTCCCGTATTCTTTAGCAAGAAGAAAGATGGAGCGGATCGGATGGTTGTAGGTTATCGACCAGTTAACCTGGTCACCATTAAGAACAAGTATCCGCTCCCTAGGATCAACGATCTGTATGATCAGCTTGCTGGATCCTCAGTCTTCTCCAAAATGGATTTGAGGTTGGGTTACCATCAAATCAAGATCAAGAACGGGGACATTGCAAAATGGGCTTTTGTTACTCGTTATGCCAATACAAGTACACCGTCATGTCCTTCGGTTTAACCAATGCCCCAGTCACTTTCTCTCGCTTGATGAATTCAATCTTCATGGAGTTTTTGGATAAATTCGTCGTGGTATAACTTGATGATATTCTCATCTACTCGCAGGACGAACAAGAACATGCCGAGCATCTAAGGCTGGTATTGATGAAACTTCGAGAGCATCGCCTTTATGACATGTTTTCAAAATGTGAATTTTGGTTACCAGAAGTGACCTATCTAGGCCACGTAATCTCTGGTAAGGGTATTGCTGTCAATCCCGAGAGAGTTCAAGCCGTCCTTGATTGGAGTCAACCTGAATCGGTTAAGCAAGTTAGGAGTTTTCTTGGTCTAGCGAGCTATTGTCGCTGCTTTGTCGAGAATTTCTCCAAGGTTGCAAAGCCTCTAACTGAACTCCTCAAGAAAGATAAAAAGTTCGAGTCGACACCACAGTGTGAGCATAGTTTTCAGGAACTGAAAAGACGCGTGACTTTCGCACATGTGTTGCTACCACCAGATTTTTCTTAGGACTTTGTTATCAATTGCGACGCCTCGCGACAAGGATTAGGTTGCATTCTCATGCAGGATCGTCATGTGATTGCATACGCATCTCGACAGTTGCGTCCACATGAGGATAATTATCCCACACATGATCTTGAGCTTGCAGCTGTAGTCCATGCACTTCAAACCTGGCGACGTTACCTTCTTGGTAACCGTTGCAAAATATTCACTGATCACCAAAGTCTGAAATATATCTTCACCCAGCAGGATTTGAATCTGTGGCAAAGACGGTAGGTTGAGTTGATCACAGATTACGACTTAGGGATAACTTACACCCCGGGGAAGGCCAATGTTATGGCTGATGCACTAAGTTGTAAGTCTTATTGTAACAATCTGATGTTACAACGAGGTCAACCACATCTCTATGAGGAATTTCGGAAGTTAAACCAACACATTGTTCCTCAAGGATTCCTTTCTAACCTGGTGGAGAAACCTACTCTTGGGGATCAAATCATAGCTGTGCAGACATATGATAAGGGTATATCCCAGATCAAGGAGAATATTGCTAGCGGAGACTCTAAGGATTTCTCTATCAATGAGCAAGGTGTCGTGTTCTTTCAGAACCGTCTAGTGGTTCCTAAGAGCAAACGTCTGCGGCAGTTGATCCTTAAGGAGGCTCATGATTCTCCTCTCACCATTCATCCTGGTAGTTCTAAGATGTATCAGGACCTACGCCAGAGGTTTTGGTGGACTAGGATGAAGAGAGAAATTGCTGAGTTCGTTGCTAAGTGTGACGTATGTCGTCGAGTTAAGGCAGAACATCAAAGGCCTTCTGGCACCCTTCAACCTTTAGCTATTCCTGAATGGAAATGGGACAAAATTAGTATGGATTTCATCACTGGATTTCCCAAGACCAAGAAAGGAAATAATGCTATCTTTGTGGTCATTGACCGCCTTTCCAAAGTAGCTCATTTTTTTCCAGTTCGTGAGAGTATAACAGCTAGCCAACTAGCAAAGTTATACATCTATCAAATAGTGTCTCTTCATGGTGTTCCTCTGGAGATTAATTCAGACCGTGGAAGTACTTCTACTTCTTGCTTCTGGAAAAGTTTTCAGAATGCCATGGGGACTCACCTATCTTTTAGCACTGCTTTCCACCCTCAATCAAGTGGTCAAGTAGAAAGAGTGAATGAAATCCTAGAAGATATTCTCCGAGCTTGTGTTATATCATTTGGTATGAATTGGAAGAAGTGCCTTCCATTTGCCGAATTCGGTTACAACAATAGTTATCAATCAAGCTTGGGCAAAGCTCCTTTTGAAGTTCTCTATGGACGAAGATGTCGAACACCTCTTAATTGTTCATAAACCGGAGAGAGGCAACTCTTTGGTCAGGATATGATCCAGGAAGCAGAAGAGCAAGTTCGCATTATTCGTGAAAAGTTGAAAACAGCCCAGTCTCGTCAAAAGAGCCAATATGATCGTCATCATAAGGCTGTGACCTTTGAAGTTGACGAGAAGGCTTACCTTCGGGTTACACCTTTGAAGGGTACCCGTCGTTTCGGTAACGATGGCAAGTTGGCTCCTCGTTACATCGGTCATTTCCGCATTCATGCCAAACGAGGAGAAGTTGGCTACCAATTGGAATTTCCTCTGCATCTTTCCAGGGTTAATGATGTCTTCCACGTCTCGCAACTCAGGTGTTGCTTTTCGGATCCTATCCGTGAAGTGGACCATGAAACGCTTGATCTCCAAGGTAACCTTTCATATCGATAATACCCCGTTCGTATTCTTGATCAAGGTGAGCGTACCACTCGACGTCGAAACCTCAAGTTTCTTAAAGTTCAATGGTCAATCATTCTGAAAAAGAGGCAACATGGGAAAGAGAGGATCATCTACGACTTGAGTATCCCGCGCTATTCCCGACGACTTCCAAATCAAGGGACGAGATTCTTTTGAGTGGGGGTGAGTTGTCACATCCCTGAATCCCTAATAGAGTTTAGCAAGATTGTGCTCATGTCTTCTTCATTGCATCCAAGTAAATGAAATGAAATCAAAAGCAAAGTAAAGAAAACAAAAGCAAACCCTAGCAACTCTATATTCAAAAACAATTCAAATTTGGTGGCAAATTAATGAACCCAAAATGGCCATTAGAAAAGTTCATCATTTCTGATAAATGTTGAAAACAAAATATCAAGGGTGACATATATTTTCAAAATGCTTTTAGAATTTTATTTTAAATTTAAAACTTACTGAAATCAACTATATAATTGATTTCAAATAATCCAAAGTTTCCAAAAATGTTGAAAACTATATATGTGTTTGAAAATATCCCAAATAGCACCCCAGCATGTTTCAAACTATTTTAGGAATAGTTTGGAGCCAAAAATAAAATGAAACAAAGTCAGAAATGCTTTAAAAGAAAACAGAAATGGAAAAAAATAGAAAAACCATACCTGTCGCTCACCCTTGGCCCAGCCCAGCTCGCCCTGTCGTCCACCTCCTACCAGTCGGTAGCAGGAGCTGGCCGCCACTCCCTCCGGCGCGGCGACGCACCTGCGTGCCTGCCTGGCCACCGCTTCGTGCTGGCAAGGAGGGGATAAGCATCCCATAGATGTCCCCAAACTCCTCCTCGCCTCATTCTTCCCCCTGGTCTCTCCCTCTCGAGCTCGTCGTCGCTACAACCACTCTCTCTCTCTCTCACCTGAGCTGCGCAAAAGGATCGCCGTGGTCTCGTGAAGCTCTCCAGCTAGCTGCTCGACGCCGAGAACCCCTGAGACGCCGTGACGCCATCGTCTTCAACCTCGGATCCCCGGAGCTCGCCGTCGTCGTTCTCCCTCCTCTGACCGTCCCCGAGCCCGCTCTCGATGCCTCTGCACTCCCTGTGAGCCTAGGGTGCTTTCCTCCTCATTTTCCCCTTCGATCCCGTGCTCTAGGCCCCGATCCCACCGGAGCCCGACGAGATCCGCCGCGGGAGCTCGTCGCCGGAAGCTCTCCGGTGATTGGCTGGTTGTTCTGAGGCCACCAACAACATCAGTGCATCGCGTAGATGCTATAGGAGCCCAACCCCACACGTTTTGTACTCGGATTCGATGACCTCGTCCTAGCCTGAACTCTAGCATCCGCTGAGCTCGTTGCCGGCGTCATCTCCGACCATCTTAGCCCCTGTTCTTAGAAAAAATGGATCTGCGATCGAACGGCCGATCGTCTGGTGCTTTCCGTCTTGCGTTTGGTCGCCGGAAACAGAAACCCGAAGCTCCCCGCCGTCTTTATGGTCACCGGAGCTCATCGCCGACGAGTTCCACCTCGCCGCCGGTGGATCTGACCTCCCAGAGTCAATGACATGTGGGGCCAGTGCTAGACTAATTAGGTTTAGTTAAAATAAAAATAAAAATTATATTAAAACCTAATCACACACTGACTGTTGGGTCTAGCTCTGTTAAATAGCCAATTAAGTTTAAACTTAATAAGTTTCTGGCCACAGTCACTGACCAGTGGGTCCCACTGGTTAGGTTTGACTTTCAACGGCCAGCTGACCTGCTGATGTCATGCTGATGCAATAAATCCAATTCTGGTTTTTAAATAATTCCAAAATAATTGCAAACTTTGAAAATTCATAGAAATTTGATTATAACTCAAAATCAGACAAATAATGTATGCAAATTGATCAGAAAAATTCAAGGAACACAATGGAGCTACTTTCATGAATGAAAAACAAATTTATGAAACATTATCAGGTCAAATCAATTAAATGATTAAGATAAATAAGCCATTTCAAATGATATTTTAATTTTGATTTCAAACCAAATGCAAACTAAGGTTTCACCAACCACATTGAATCATATCACCCTTCATTTCATGCCATGTTCATGCATCATGATTGTTGCATATGATTGTTATTAATTGGATGTTGTTATTCGGTAGGCCCTGCCCCTCCGGATACGACTGATTATCCGACTGACGGATATCACCCCTCTGCTGAGCAACAAGGCAAGCAACAATTTTGATCATCCCGATAAATCCCATGTTCTCAATCCTGCTCTTATTTATTGCATTAGGTCAAAATGACTCAAATGCTTTTACCACGTTAGTTGAACCCATTCCTTTGCATGACCTGTCTTTGTCAGAGTATTTAGCTAAACCTTGCAACCTAGCATAACTGGTAGATGCTTGAGCCATGAAGTGTCTTATCCTGCTATGCATGCTATGCTTAGAGTTGTGTTTGGTCTGTCATCTGGGTGATGAACAAGATCGTGAGAATGTGTTCTGTTAATAAAGGTCGTGTGTTGAACCTGATTTGGTAAAGGTACCGGTGAAAGGCTATGTAGGAGTACATGGCGGGTTGTTTCATTGGAACCGTCCTTAGGAACTGAGTTTCGTGTATTTACTCCAAGACTAGATACTATCACACGTTGGGGTCGTTAATTGACCCTCTCGATTTATTAATCGCCTAGTACTCGGTCTAGGAGTTGCAAGTGGTTTCTGGTGTTTCTAGTCATGTTGGAGGCCGTGCATAGTGCTGACCTAAGAGGTGGGCTATGATGCGGTAGGCAGTGGCACGGTGTACCAAGTGGCACCCGGATGGTGGGCTAGGAAACCCTACGCACATCGTTTGGGGTCGTGGCGGGAAACTCGGCCAGACTTCCATGCGGGTTACCCTCAAATAGGCGATAAACCTGGACTAGGTACTAATGTGGTTAACGGTCGTGGCCGACTCCATCGCTGGGCTTCCGCTTGAAGGTTGCCGAGGTGCATGACGTGCACATAGCGATAAGTGGCGAGAGCGTGTGTGAAGAAGTACACCCCTGCAGGGTTATGATCTATTCGAATAGCCGCGTCCGTGGATATGGACTACTTGGAGACATATGTGGTTCATAGATAACTTTAATGGCTACTCATAAAATTATCAAGATAAGTGTGAGTGTCATGGATGGCATTTCCGTAGGAAGACGGGAATGATTCCATGATGGCATATTGTTGTGGAGTTACTGGACTCGTGTGTGAGAAAACAAAGTTGTCAAAACTATTTTAAAACGTAGATTTCTCTAGCCAAGAGTCAAAGCTGGCTTTCTGCATGAAACCCCACAACCCCTTGTTGATACATTGCATGAGTAGATAGATTTATTCTAATGTCTTGCTGAGTACTTTTGTACTCACGTTTGCTTAACAAATTGTTGCAGAGGATGTTAATGACCCTAATGGTGGTTTCTATCTAGACGTTGATGAAGACGAGTAGCTGGTGTTCCAGCTACGATCTGGCCCTAGGTTGGGTCTGTAGATAGTCAGGCCATGTGCCTTTTACCTTCCCATCTGTTTGTACTCAGACAGTTTTAATCTTCTGCTGGCTTGTGAGACTTGTTTGAATAACTTGTGATGATGGGTCGTGAGACCCCTAGCTGTGTAATATTATGTGTGAGGCTCTTTCGAGCCTTCTAAATAAAGTTTGTATGTTTATGGTTATGTTGTGATGCCATCGATGTATCTATGCATATCGGGTATGCCATGCGTACGTGTGTTGTACTTGATATGTATGGGGTTCGAACACCTAGTCGTATGCCTTAGTAGCACTCCTTACGGGGAAATGCCCCTTTGTGTTTCCACCGAGCCATGGTAGTTCGCTACTACTCCGGACACATTGGTTGACCGGCATGTGTCCTTCTTAGCTACTGTGTCTGTCCCTTTAGGGAAATGTCATGCGGTGTAATGGAGTCCTTGTAGCTTGCTACGACTCGTCTACACTCGCTGATGATCGACACCTGCTTTGCTGGGTCATGTATGCATGTCCGTGTACGGTACTGCCACTTGGGTTTATGACTAGACATGTCGAGCCGGGTTCTTTGACATTGGAATGCTAGCGACACAATTGCATACACGAGTCAAAAGGCGCAAACGGTCCCGACTAAGGTGAGGCAGCAGCCGTGGGGTTAACCTTGCATGAGACCGCAAAGGGATGTGATGTGTTACAGGCTGGATTCCTATGGCTTAGGATCGGGGTCCCGACAGAACGCCCTGAAAATTCAGTATGATTTTGTTTGGAATATTTAAGAACTTTTGGTAGTAAGAACACATCGGGGAGATCCACCAGTGGGGCACAAGCCTGCAAGACGCGACCACCCCCTGGGTGCCCCCTGCCTTCTGGGTCCCACATGATCCCCCTCCACTTATTACAGTACCCATCCACTTCGACTTCCTCCAGAAAAATCCCACCATTGCTCAAAATCGTTTTTAGCTCATCTTGCTGCCATTTTCGATCTTCTTTGTGAAAGCTCCATTTGCAAAACTATTTTAGGGGATTGTTCATCGGTATACGACTCCTACAATGGTCCAATTAGTTTTTATTCTAGTGCTTTATATGTTGCAAATTTTTGCTGCTGTGGTGACCTTGTTGCAAATATGTACGGTCCCAAGTAGTTTTGATGCATGAAATAGCTTCTAGGAACTTGTGAGAGTAGTTACTATAAGTTTTGATTGAGCTTTATTCACCTTTGTTTGGAGTCACTAAAATTTTCAGAGATAGAAAAATGTTAAGGAAAATATACAAGGTGGTTCCTCAAGCAAGAAGACCCCGAGGCTCGCGATACACGAACCCGACTTTGAACCACCAATGGAAGCTCAAGTGCGGCCCTGTGAATGGCCGTCGGATCCATTCATGGTCCATGCTAGATTCAAGGAGGAATTTTACGCATACATACGAAATGCTCGCCTTGAAGATTTTGGTTCAGACCAATGCAAGCAATATTATCAACTCACTGATTCCTTCGTGCGGAGGCTTGAATTTTATCCACGCGTATTACACATTCCATTCTATTTAATCTTTATGATGAATCTTATACTATGTACCTAGAGGATTTTAACTGTGCATGCAAAATTCCACAATGGGGTAGCCATAGTGATCCTCATAAAACTGAATATATTGATTTTCTGGCTAGCATCACCATGGGAGAAACTAGAAATATTACATAGGCTACCTTGGGGAGCATTCACTTTCCTGCCATACATTATCGTGCTCTCTTCATAGGTAGATGTACTAATGGTAAACATGAGCATAGCCACCTTTGTGCACCCGACCTTAGTATTCCTAAGAGTGCGGTCATGGGTGATAGACGATATAACTTGGGGGCTATTATTGCTAGGAGGCTACATAAAAATGCTAAGGATGGTGATTTCTTTGGGGGAATTTATGCCACCCGTGTAGTTAATTATCTTGAGATGCCTATAAGAGAGAATGATATTGAGTTACCACTTGATTTTCTTGATTATGAGGCTATGGTGCGTTACCAGCTTCTTGAGAGAAATGAACAATCCCTCCTGTACCGACTAATTTTTGACACACAGGGTGCTGTCCATATTACCCTTCCTGCTCCTACCTTCTTTAACTTTCAGGGAAAACGGAGATACTTTATAACTAGAGAGGAGGCAAACGAGTACGAGAGAGAGGCCAAAGCCGCTCGGCTCCATGCTGAAGCCATTCAAGCGGTAGCCGCTGCAGCCCAGTACAACCCCAACTATGACTTTGGATATCATCCAGGTCGGCCATGGCCCTAGACCAACTTAGGCAAAAATCCAAACTTGGTGGAGTATGTATTTCTCACCGACATTACATTCATGTTCACACACTCATCCCAATTGTCGGTGTTAATATTTTTTCATTGCACAATCCATGGTAGTTTATTTCTTCTTTTGCTTTCTTCTTCTGTGTTTCATTAACCTTGAGAAAAAATTAGTTCTAGGTTTACCTTCTAGTATTGCTTAGTTGTAGTGTTAAAAGAAATCCAAAAAATATTTCTTGTTCTTCTTTTGCTTGTTGGGAGCTTTCCCATGTAAATAGTTTTTCTTTCTTCTTTGGGTCGTAAGGAGAAGACCACGATGACATGTTGAGTGGCTTTCATATACATTATTATTTATCTATCAGAGAGCCCATATTACCTTGTCTTCTCCTTTGAGTAAATGCTTGCAGATCCCAACTCAGTACAATGCACGTGCACTATTATTATTATTATTCACATCGTTTGGTCATGCAAGTGAAAGGCAATAATGACGATATATGATGAAGTGACTAAGATGGAGAAAATATGATACGAACTCGACCCATTTTGTTTTTTTAAATATGATTAGCTCATCGTTCTCGATTCAGCTTATTATGGATTGAACATGTTTGGAATGACAATTAGTGATTATAGTTACTTATGCCATGCTTAATTAGCTAGGAATGGATAATGGTTTGTCTGGATTGCCAAGATGCATATTAAAATGGTTGTGATGTAGTATGATAGAATGGTATCTGATGTCTACTACGCAACCTTCTCCTTGTAGATGTTCTTAGGCCTCCAAGTGCAGTGGTTTGTAGGACAGTAGCAGTTTTCCCTCAAGTGGGTGACCTAAGGTTTATCAATCCGCGGGAGGCGTAGGATGAAGATGGTCTCTCTCAAGCAACCCTGTAACCAAATAACAAAGAGTCTCTTGTGTCCCCAACACACCCAATACAATGTTAAGTTGTATAGGTGCACTAGTTCGGCGAAGAGATGGTGATACAAGTGCAATATGGATAATAGATACAAGTTTTGTAATCGGAAAATATAAAAATAGCAAGGTAATTAATAATAAAAGTGAGCACGAACGGTATTGCAATGCTTGGAAACAAGGCCTAGGGTTCATAATTTCACTAGTGAAGTTCTCTCAACAATGATAACATAATTGGATCATATAACATCCCCTCAACATGCACCAAAGAGTCACTCCAAAGTAACTAATAGCGGAGAACAAACGAAGAGATTATTGTAGGGTACGAAACCACCACAAACTTATTCTTTCTGATCGATCTATTCAAGAGTCTGTAGTAAAATAATACGAAGCTATTCTTTCCGTTCAATCTATCCTAGAGTTCGTACTAGAATAACACCTAAAGACACACATCAACCAAGACCCTAATGTCACCTAGATACTCCATTGTGACCTCAAGTATCCGTGGGCATGATTATACGATATGCATCACACAATCTCAAAATCATCTATTCAACCAACACATAGAACTTCAAAGAGTGCCACAAAGTTTCTACCGGCGAGTCAAAACGTGTGTCAACCCATATGCATAGGTTCCTGATGTCAAGAAACCCGCAAGTTGATCACCAAAACATACATCAAGTACTCACATGAATATCCCATTGTCACTACAGATAGACACGTGCAAGACATACATCAAGTGTTTTAAAGACTCAATCCGATAAGATAACTCCAAAGGGAAAACTCAATTCATTACAAGAAGGGAGAGGGGGAAGAACATCATAAAATCCAACTATAGTAGCAAAGCCCGCGGTACATCGAGATCAAGACATCTCAAGAACACGAGAGAGAGAGAGATCAAACACATAGCAACTCGTACATACCCTTAGCCCCGAGGGTGAACTACACCCTCCTCGTCATGGAGATCGCCGGGATGATGAAGCTGGATTGGTTTTTGGTGGCTACAGAGGCTTGCAGCGGCGGAACTCCCGATCTAGGTTTCTTTCTGGATTTTTTGCTATTTATAAGACCAGATGATATCGAGAACAAGTCAGGGGGACACACGAGGGAGTCATGAGCCCCCAGGCGTGCCTAGGGGGGTGGGCGCGCCTCCCTGGCTTGTGGCTTCTTTGGGACTCCCCTTTGGTATCTTTTTCTTCTGGTATTTTTGATATTTTCCATAAAAAATCACGGCTGAAGTTTTATTCCGTTTGGACTCCGTTTGATATTCCTATCTGAAAAAGGTCAAAAACAAGGAGAAAACAGGAACTGGCACTGGGCTCCATGTCAATAGGTTAGTCCCAAAAATAATATAAAATAGTATATTCATGCATATAAAACATCCAAAGTTGATAATATAATAGCATGGAATGATCAAAAAATATAGATACGTTGGAGACGTATCAAGCATTCCCAAGCTTAATTCATGCTCGTCCTCGAGTAGGTAAATGATAAAAACAGAATTTTTGATGTGGAATCATACCTAACATATATTGTGGCATGAATATTCAGATCCATATGATTCAAGACAAAAAGTTTAATGTTGACATAAGAACAATAATACTTCAAGCATACTAAGAAAGCAATCATGTCTTCTCAAAACAACATGGCCAAAGAGTGTTATCCCTACAATATCATATAGTCTGGCTATGCTCCCTCTTCCCCACACAACATATTTAAATCATGCATAACCCCGGTATTAGTCAAGCAATTGTTTTCACACTAATACTTTCTCAAACCTTTTCAACTCTCATGCAATAGATGAGTGTGTGCCATGGACATAGCACTATAGGTGGAATAGAATATGGTGGTGGTTGTGAGGCAAAAAGGAGGAGATGGTCACATCAACTAGGCGTATCAACGGGCTATGGAGATGCCCATCAATAGATATCAATATGAGTGAGTAGGGATTGCCATGCAAGAGATGCACAAGAGCTATAAGTTTATGGAAGCTCATAAAGAAACTAAGTGGGTGTGCATCCAACTCGCTTGCTCACGAAGACCTAGGGCAATTGAGGATGCCCATCATTGGAATATACAAGCCAAGTTCTATAACGAAAATTCCCACTAGTATATGAAAGTGACAATATATGGGACTCTCTATCATGAAGATCATGGTGCTACTTTGAAGCACAAGTGTGGTAAAGGATAGTAGCATTGTCCCTTCTCTATTTTTCTCTCTTTTTTTTGTTTCGGCTCTTTGGCCTCTTTTTTCATTTTTTTCATTCATTTTTTTCGTGGGCTCTTTGGCCTCTTTTATTTTCTTTTTATTTCAAGTCCGGAGTCTCATCCCAACTTGTGAGGGAATCATAGCTTACGTCCTTTCCTCACATGGGACAATGCTCTAATAATGATGATCATCACACTTTTATTTACTTACAACTCGATACTTAGAAGAAAGATATGACTCTATATGAATGCCTCTGGCAGTGTACCGGGATGTGCAATGACTCATGAGTGACATGTATGAAAGGTAACGGTGGCTTTGCCACAAATACTATGTCAACTACATTATCATGCAAAGCAATATGATAATGATGATGCGTGTCATAATAAACGGAACGGTGGAAGTTGCGTGGAAATATATCTCGGAATGGCTATGGAAATGCCATGATGGGTAGGTATGGTGGTTGTTTTGAGGAAGGATATATGGTGGGTGTATGCACCGGCGAAAGTTGCGCGGTACTAGAGAGGCTAGCAATGGTGGAAGGGTGAGAGTGCGTATAATCCATGGACTCAACATTAGTCATAAAGAACTCACATACTTATTGCAAAAGTTTATTAGCTATCAAAGCAAAGTATTAGATGCATGCTCCTAGGGGAAGGGTTGGTAGGAGTTAACCATCGCGCGATCCCGACCTCCACACAAAGGATGACACTCAATAAATAAATCATGCTCCGATTTCATCACATAACGGTTCACCATACGTGCATTCTACAGGAATCACAAACTCTAACACAAGTATTTCTATCAATCCATGATTACTCACTAGCATGACTCTAATATCACCATCCTTATATCTCAAAACTACGTGCAAAGAATCAAACTTCTCATAGTATTCGATGCACTCTATATGAAAGTTTTTATTATATCCCTCTTGGATGCCCATAATATTAGGACTAGATTCATAAACTAAGCAAATTACCATGTTGTTTAAGACTCTCAAAATAATATAAGTGAAGCATGAGAGTTCAACTATTTCTATAAAATAAAATCATCACAATGCTCTACAAAGATATAAGTGAAGCACTAGAGCAAAAGGCAAACTACTCCAAAAGATATAAGTGAAGCTCAATGAGTAGTTGAATAATTATTTGGCTATGTGGAGACTCTCCCATTTCAGATCTTAAGTACCTTATTCAAACAAAATAAATTTACACTCCAAGGATAGCACGAATCGTGTGAAGAAGCAAAAATTTAGGTTCAGCCGATACTGACCGGTAATTGTTGAAGAAGAAAGGTGGGATGCCAACCGTGGCATCCCCAAGCTTAGGTGCTTGAGACTTCTTGAAATATGTATTGGTGTGCCTTGGGCATACCCAAGATTGAGCTTTTGTGTCGCCTTAATTCCTCTCATATGATGGTTTCCGAAATCTTAAAAACTTCATCCACACAAAACTCAACAAGAACTCGTGAGATAGGTTAGTATAAATAAATGCAAAACTTTATCATCCTCTACTGTTGAAAATCACTAAGATTATTATTTGACATTTTATACTAAATTCCTCTGCATATTTAAAACTCCCATCCTCAAATGGAATCATTAAACAAGCAAACATATGCGAACAATGCAAACATAACAGCAATCTGCCTAAACAGAACAGTATGTAAAGAATGCAGCGAGATCCATATTTAATTAACTCCAAAAAAATCTGAAGCAATTCCACGCTGTAGAGGATTTGTAATAGCATACTGTGTCCAAATTTCAAGCTATTCCAGCATACATAAAATTCTAGGGAATTTTTACACTACAAGCAAACTTTCTGTTTTGGAACAACAACTCCTATACTTGCAAATTAAGCATAGTAAAAGCTATCCTGGACATTTTCATTGAACTAAAAGCTATAAAACATGATTAATACAGTATACTAATCATGTTAACACACAAAAACAGTAAGGATACATATTGGGTTGTCTCCCAACAAGCGCTTTTCTTTAATGCCTTTCAAGCTAGGCATGATGATTTCAATGATGCTCACATAAAAGATAATGATTGAAACATAATGGAAGCATCATGAAGCATATGACTAGCACATTTAAGTCTAACCCACTTCCTATGCATAGGGATTTTGTGAACAAACAATTTATTGAAGCAAGAATCAACTAGCATAGGAAGGCAAAACAAGCATGACTTCAAAATTTTCAACACATAGAGAGGAAACTTGATGTAATTGCAATATGTAGAGGCATATGATCCTCTCCCATAATAATTTTCAGTAGCATCATGAATGAATTCAACAATATAACCAGCACCTAAAGCATTCTTTTCATGATCTACAAGCATAGAAATTTACTACTCTCCACATAAGCAAATTTATTCTCATCGATAGTAGTGGGAGTATCGTAAAAGACTTGAATACTACATATACTTTCCACATTAAAAGAGCAATGTTTAGCAAAAGGATACTCATAATTGTGAAAAGTTTTATCATCATTCTTATTCATATCATAAGTATCATCACAATAATCATCATAGATAGGAGGTATGCAATAATCATAGTAAATTTGATCATCAAAGTGGGGGACTAAAAGGATCATCTTATTTTAACGTAGCATCCTCATGCTTGGGACAAACATTAATTGTAGCAAATATATTCTCAAACATGTCATTCTCGTCAAACATAGCATCCCCAAGCTTGTGGTTTCGCATATCATATACATAATCACTCTCATCATTAATAGTATGAATAGCACCAATAGTATAGCAATTATTATCATCCTCCACATTTATTTTTGATTCATTCTCATGAGGCATATCAATAGTAGGAGCAACATTATTTGGGAGAGATACCTTTTTACCTTTACCTTTTCTTCTTTTATTCTTCTTTACCCCATCATGTGAAGGTTTACTTAATTTTTCCAAGCTTCTTTTTGGAGAGGTTGGTTGAATAGAAAGCTCCTCCTCGTTACCTGATTCATCATAAGAAATAATAGGACGGTACTGGGAAACCTCTTCCCCTTCATTAGTATTATCTTTATCTTCCATTTGTTTTCTTTCCTTTAAGTAATTGGCAATATAAGGATTCTCAATGCAATTTACCGCACAATATAAATAAATTTCTTCTAGATCATAATCAAGCATTTTCATGACAGCCCAATCTGGGAGGCTCTTAGTTATACGTTTCATTTCTTCATATCTCAGAAGCAAACTAAGTTCATTATGATACGCAAGGGAAATCAAGTCATCACAATTTTTGGACACGATTTGGTCATGAATTTTTTTGCATTGGAGATTTAAATGACCATGTTCATTGCAAAGTTCACAAGGACGGCTATCAATATTAAATATTTCAGCACAATCATCTAGCCTCACATGTAACAACTTAGTTTCTAAATACTTATGCGTCTTACAAAATCTATCTTCTCTTTTTGGTATATATTTGCAAACTCTATGTATTCCACATAAATCAACATGCTTATATGAAATATTTTCATCATAAATAGTGCAATCACAATTAGAATCATGGATATTCAAAGTATTCATACTAACAACATTGAAATCATGCTCATCCTTCACATATTTTATGCCAAGCATCCTACTAATTCTTCTTCTAGAACTTGAGCACAATTTTCTTTTCCATCATTTTCACGAAAGACAATAAAAAGATGAAGCATATGAGGCAACCTTAATTCAATTTTTTGTATTTTTATTTAAATAAAATAAACTAGTGATAAAACAAGAAACTAAAATATTTGATTGCAAGCTCTAAAGATGTACCTTCAAGCGTTAACCTCCCCCGCAACGGCGCTAGAAAAGAGCTTGATGTCTACTACGCAACCTTCTCCTTGTAGATGTTGTTGGGCCTCCAAGTGCAGAAGTTTGTAGGACAGTAGCAATTTTCCCTCAAGTGGGTGACCTAAGGTTTTTCAATCCGCGGGAGGCGTAGGATGAACATGGTCTCTCTCAAGCAACTCTGCAACCAAATAACAAAGACTGTCTTGTGTCCCCAACACACCCAATACAATGTTAAGTTGTATAGGTGCACTAGTTCGGCGAAGAGATGGTGATACAAGTGCAATATGGATAATAGATATAAGTTTTTGTAATCTGAAAATATAAAAACAGCAAGGTAATTAATAATAAAAGTGAGCATGAACGGTATTGCAATGCGTGGAAACAAGGCCTAGGGTTGATACTTTCACTAGTGAAGTTCTCTCAACAATGATAACATAATTGGATCATATAAGAGCCCCTCAACATGCAACAAAGAGTCACTCCAAAGTAACTAATAGCGGAGAACAAACGAAGAGATTATTGTAGGGTACGAAACCACCACAAAGTTATTCTTCCTGATCGATCTATTCAAGAGTCCGTAGTAAAATAACACGAGGCTATTCTTTCTGTTCAATCTATCCTAGAGTTCGTACTAGAATAACACCTAAAGACACACATCAACCAAGACCCTAATGTCAACTAGTTACTCCATTGTCACCTCAAGTATCCGTGGGCATGATTATACGATATGCATCACACAGTCTCAGAATCATCTATTCAACCAACACATAGAACTTCAAAGAGTGCCCCAAAGTTTCTACTGGAGAGTCAAAACGTGTGCCAACCCATATGCATAGGTTCCCGATGTCAAGAAACCCGCAAGTTGATCACCAAAACATACATCAAGTACTCACATGAATATCCCATTGTCACCACAGATAGACACGTGCAAGACATACATCAAGTGTTCTTAAAGACTCAATCCGATAAGATAACTCCAAAGGGAAAACTCAATTCATTACAAGAAGGGAGAGGGGGAAGAACATCATAAGATCCAACTATGTAGCAAAGCCCGCGGTACATCGAGATCAAGACATCTCAAGAACACGAGAGAGAGATCAAACACATAGTTACCGGTACATACCCTCAGCCCCGAGGGTGAACTACTCCCTCCTTGTCATGGAGATCACCCGGATGATGAAGATGGCTACCGGAGATGGATTCCCCCTCCGGCAGGGTGCCAGAACGGGCTCCCGATTGGTTTTTGGTGGCTACATAGGCTTGCGGCGGCGGAACTCTCGATCTATGTTTATTTCTGGAGTTTTTGGTATTTATAAGACCAGATTGCATCGAGAACAAGTTAGGGGGACCCACGAGGGAGTCACGAGCCCCCCAGGCGGACCCAGGGGGTGGGCACGCCTCCCTGGCTCGTGGCTTCCTCGGGACTCCCCTCTGGTATATTTTTCTTCTGGTATTTTTGATATTTTCCATAAAAAATCACGGCGGAAGTTTTATTCCATTTGGACTCTGTTTGATATTCCTATCTGAAAATGGTCAAAAACAAGGAGAAAACAGGAACTGGCACTGTGCTCTAGGTCAATAGGTTAGTCCCAAAAATAATATGAAATAGCATATTCATGCATATAAAACATCCAAAGTTGATAATATAATAGCATGGAACGATCAAAAATTATAGATACGTTGGATACGTATCAGTATCCTCCTCCGAATGAGTCGAGTGGCTTGCCTTGGCACATGTTCACGCATGTAGTTGAAAGCAAAACCAACATAGCCTCCATGATGTTTATATTCATGGTGATTTATATCCTACTCATTCTTGCATTCAATGTTGGTGAATCTCAAAGCATGTTCATGACTGTTGTCGCTCTCTAGTTGGTCGCTTCCCAGTCTCTTGGTAGCCTCCATTGTACTAAGAGGGAATACTGCTTGTGCATCTATTTCCATAAACCCAAAGTTGTTCGAAATGAATCCACCATATCTAACTATATGCGGTATTTACCTGTCGTCCCAAGTAAATTTGCATGTGCCATACTCTAAACCTTCAAATAAATATTCTGTTTTGTATGCCCGAATTGCTCATGTAGTGACGAGGAGCTGTCAGTATCTTCCATGCTAGGTGGGTTCTTCTCACGATATGTGTTGATTCACTATCATTCACGAGAAAGTGGCTGGTAATCGGAATGCCGAGTTCCATGCTCAAAAGCCTAATCAAAGTATAATGAAACACAACTCTTCCAGGAATGTTGTTTGTATGGACAGTACCCGTGGATACGGCCCGCCGTGGAGTGTGATCGATTGGTGGAGGGGGAGTAAAAACTTTAATATTCTGTTTGGGAACCGCCTATAATGTATCTAGCATGGAATATATTGAGACCTCTTAGTTGTTGTGTTGACAATGAAAGCATACCGCCAAAAAAATTTATTCATCCCTATTTTAAAAGCTCGAGCTCTGGCACCTCTACTAATCAATACTTCCCTCTACGAAGGGTCTATCTATTTTACTTTACTGTTGAGTCATCCTTTTCTTATAAAAAGGCACCATTTAGAGAGCACCTCCGTCATTTGAATGCTTTGTTATTAATTTATATTGAGTATGAGTATGACTGGATCTCTTTTACCATGAATTACAATGTCTAGTCAGTCCTTGTTCTTTGGAGGTGCTCAAAATTTATGTTTTGCGGTCTTAGAAAGGGCTAGCGAGATACCATTATATCATATTGTATTATGATTGTTTTGATAAAATTATTGTCATCCAAGACTTATTATTATTGCTTGCTAGTTGATTATACCATTGATATAAGTGAATATGAGACCTAAATATTATTGTGAATGTGGTTAGTCTATAATCTTTGCTGAAAATCTGAACATCAGTTAGACATATTACAACACCAAGATCAAACAGAGTTTGTAAAAGTTTTTATTTATCACTTTCAGTTTATCAACTGAATTGCTTGAGGACAAGAAAAGGGCTAAGCTGGGGGGAGTTGATACGTCTCCAACATATCTACTTTTCCAAACTCTTTTGCCCTTGCTTTGGACTATAATTTGCATGATTTGAATGGAACCCACACGGACTGACGTTGTTTTCAACAGAATTGCCTTGGTGTTATTTTTGTAAATAAATAGAAGTTCTCAGAGTGACCTGAATATTTACGGAGAATATTTCTGGAATTAATAAAAAATATTGGCGAAATCTAGTGGAGAGGGGCCACCACCTAGCCACAAGCCTGCACGACACGACCCCCCTAGGCCACGCCCCTGGCTTGTGGGGCCCCTGAGGCTCCACCAACCTCGTTTCCACTCCTATATATTCCTATTCGAGGAAAAAATAGAGAAGAGTTCATCATGTTTTACGATACGGAGCCGCTGCCACCTCCGGTTCTTCCTCGGGAGGGCAGATCTGGAGTCTGATTTGGGCTCCGGAGAGGGGAAATTGACGCCATCGTCATCACCAACCATCCTTCATCACCAGATTCATGATGATCTTCGTTGTTCGTGAGTAATGCCATCATAGGCTTTCTGGACGGTGATGGGTTGGATGATATCTATCATGTAATTGAGTTAGTTTTATTAGAGTTTGATCCCTCGTATTCATTATGTTCTGAGATTGATGTTGCTATGACTTTGCTATGCTTAATTCTTGTCACTATGGCCCGAGTGCCATGATTTCAGATCTGAACCTATTATGTTTTCATGAATATATATGAGTTCTTGATCCTATCTTGCAAGTTGTAGACACCTATTACAAGTTATGATCCGCATCTCGCAGGGTGACAATAACTAGGATTCTTTCCGATGATTACCGTAGTTTGAGGAGTTCATGTATTCACTAAGTGCTAATGCTTTGGTCCGATTCTCTTTTAAAAGGAGACCTTAATATCCCTTAGTTTCCATTAGGACCCTGCTGCCACAGGAGGGTAGGACAAAAGATGTCGTGCAAGTTCTTTTCCATAAGCACATATGACTATATATGGAATGCATGCCTACATTACATTGATCAATTGGAGCTAGTTTTGTATCACCCTAAGTTATAACTATTGCATGATGAATGCCATCCGACATAATTATCCATCACTAATCCATTACCTACGTGTTGGAAATATGCCCTACAGGCAATAATAAATTGGTTATTATTATATTTCCTTGTTCATGATAATCGTTTATTATCCACGCTAGAATTGTATTGATTGGCAACTCAAATACATGTGTGGATACATAGACAACACACTATCCCTAGTGAACCTCTAGTTGACTAGCTCATTGATCAAAGATGGTCAAGGTTTTCCTGGCCATAGGCAAGTGTTGTCACTTGATAACGGGATCACATTATTAGGTGAATGATCTGATGGACAAGAACCAAAACTATGAATGTAGCATATGATCATGTCAGTTTATTGCTACTGTTTTCTACATGTCAATGTATCTGCCACTATGACCATGAGATCATGCAACTCCCGGACACTGGAGGAATACCTTGTGGGTTATCAAATGTCACAATGTAACTGGGTGACTATAAAGGTGCTCTACAGGTATCTCCAAAGGTGTCTGTTGGGTTGGCATGGATCAAGACTGGGATTTGTCACTCCATGTGACGGAGAGGTATCTCGGGGCCCACTCGGTAATACAACATCACAACAAGCCTTGCAAGCACTGTGACTAAGGAATTAGTTACGGGATCTTGTATTATGGAACGAGTAAAGAGACTTGCCGGTAACGAGATTGAACTTGGTATGGAGATACCGAGAATCGAATCTCGGGCAAGTAACTTACCGTAAGACAAAGGGAGTAGCATACGGGATTAACTGAATCCTTGACATAGAGGTTCAACCGATAGAGAACTTCGTCGAATATGTGGGAGCCAATATGGACATCCAGGTCCCGCTATTGGTTATTGACCGGAGAGTGTCTCAGGTCATGCCTGCATAGTTCTCGAACCCGCAGGGTCTGCACACTTAAGGTTCGGTGACGTTTCGGTATAGTTGAGTTATATGTGTTTGGTGACCGAAGTTTTGTTCGGAGTCCCGGATGAGATCCCGAACATCATGAGGAGTTCCGGAATGGTCCGGAAACAAAGATTGATATATAGGAAGTTGGTATTTTGATTCGAGAAGGTTTTCGAGCATTGTCGGCAGTGTACCGGGAGTGACGAATGGGTTCCGGGGGCTCACTGGGTGGGCCCACCATGCCCCAAGGGGTTCGCATGAGTTTATTGGATGCGCAATAAGGCTTAATGGGTTGACAAGTTATCCAAGGAAAGCCCATGAGGAAAAAGGTGGAAAATCCAAAAGAGGTGGGCAATTTAGGAAGGAGTCCTAATCCAAGTGGGATTGGAGGAGACTCCTCCCTCCTCCACTTCGGCCGAAGCCAAGAGGTTCTCCTTGAGCCTCAAGGCTAGCCCCTACCTCCTCCTATATATACTATAGGGTTCATGGTTTTTGAGACACAACTTTTCCACGTGCAACCCTAAACCTCTACTTCGTAGTTCTTCCTCTAGATCGAATTTCTGCGGTGCTTAGGCAAAGCCCCGCCGGAATAGATCACCACCACCACGGGAGCACTGTCACGCTGCCGGGGAAGTCATCTACATCCCCGTATCTCTTGCTGGATCAAGAAGGCAGAGATCATCATGAGCTATACGTGTGCGGAACGCGGAGGTGCCATCCGTTCGGCACTTGATCGGGACAGATCATGGGACGGATCGTGAGACGGTTCATGGGACAGATCGAGGGACGGATCGTGAAGACGTACCACTACATCAACCGTGTTTATTAACGCTTCTTCTAAGCGATCTACAAGGGTATGTGGATCTGATCTCCCTCTCATAGAGGATCATCACCATGATAGGTCTTCGTGTGCGTAGGAAATTTTTTATTTCTCATGCTACGTTCCCCAACAATGGTATTAGAGCGATGTAAATGCGTAGATGATATCTCGAGTAGAACACAAAAGAGTTTGTGGGCGTTGATGTTCTTTTTGCTGCCCTCCTTAGTCTTTTCTCGATTCGGCGGTATTGTTGGATTGAAGCGGCCAGGACCAACCTTACTCGTACGCTTACGAGAGACCAGTTTCATCGACTAACATGCAACTTGTTCCATGAATATGACTGGAGGGTGTTTGTTTCTTCAACTTTAGTTGAATTGGATTTGACCGAGGCGTTCCTTGGAGAAGGTTAAATAGAAATTTGCATATCACTGTTGTGGCTTTGCGTAAGTAAGATGCGATCATACTAGATACCCATAGCAGCCACGTAAAACATGCAACAACAAATTAGAGGACGTCTAACTTTTTTTTTGCACGGTATACTTATGATGTGATATTGCCAAAGACATGATATGATATATTGGATGTATGAGATGATCATGTTGTAATAGGATAATATCCACTTGCACGGCGATGCTACGGCAACCGGGAGGAGCCATAGGGTTGTCTTTAAACTAACGTGTGTGCCCGCAGATGCGTTTACTATATTGCTAGGTTGTAGCTTTAGTAGTAATAACATAGATAGCAGGACAACCTCGATGGCGGCACAATGATGGAGATCATGATGATGGAGATCATGGCGTGGCGCCGATGACTATGAAGATCATGTCGGTGCTTTGGTGATGGAGATCAAGAAGCACAAGATCATGGCCATATCATGTCACTTATGATTTGCATGTGATATTAATCCTTTTGTGCACCTTATTTTGCTTAGAACAATGATAGTATTATAAGGTGATCCCTCACTAAAATTTCAAGATAAAATTGTGTTCTCCCCGACTGTGCACCGTTGCGAAAGTTCGTCGTTTCGAGACACCACTTGATTATCGGGTGTGATAGACTCAACGTTCACATACAACGGGTGCAAAACAGTTGCACACGCGGAACACCCGGGTTAAACTTGACGAGCCTAGCATGTATAGACATGGCCTCGGAACACAAGAGACCGAAAGGTCGATCATGAATCCTATAGCTGATATGATCAACATGGAGATGTTCACCACTGAAACTATACTCAACTCACGTGATGACCGGACTTGAGTTAGTGGATTTGGATCATGCGCCACTCAAATGACTAGAGGGATTATCATGAACATAGTCAAAAGGTCTTTGCAAATAATGTTGTAGCTTGCGTTGTAGCTCTACTGTTTTTTATATGTTCCTAGAGAAAATTTAGTTGAAAGATGACAGTAGCAATTATGTGGACTGGGTTCCTAAAGTGAGGATTGTCCCCATTGTTACGCAGAAGGCTTATGTCCTTAATGCACCGCTCGGTGTGCTGAACCTCGAGCATCATCTGTGGATGTTGCGAACATCTGACATACACGTTTTTTATGACTACGTGATAGTTCAGTGCGTAATGCTTAACGACTTAGAATTGAGGCGCCAAAGACGTTTTGGACGTCACGCAACATATGAGATGTTCCAAGAGATGAAATTGGGATTTCATGCTGGTGCCCTCGTTGAGAGGTATGAGACCTTCGACAAGATTCTTTGTCTACAAAGTAAGGGAGAAAAGTTCAATCGTTGAGCATGTACTCAGATTGTCTGAGTGCTACAATCGCTTGAATCGAGTGGGAGTTAATCTTCCAGATGAGATAGTGGTGGTTCTCCAAAGTCACTCCCACCAGCTACTAGAGCTTCATGATGAACTATAACAGATCAAGGATAGATATGATGATCCTTGAGCTATTCGCGATGTTTGACACCGTGAAAGTAGAAATCAAAAAGGAGCATCAATTGTTGATGGTTAGTAAACCACTAGTTTCTAGAAGGGCAAGGGCAAGAAGGGATACTTCATGAAACGACAAGCCAGTTGTTGCTCTAGTGAAGATACCCAAGGTTGAACCCAAACCTGAGACTAAGTGCTTCTGTTATGAGGGGAACGGCAACTGAGGCGGAACTACCCTAGATACTTGGTAGATGAGAACGCTGGCAAAGTCGACAAAAGTATATTGGATATACCTGATATTGATGTGTACCTTACTAGTACTCCTAGTAGCACCATGGTATTAGATACCAGTTCAGTTGCTAAGTGTTACTAACTTGAAATTATAGCTACGGATTAAATGGATACTAGCAAGGGTGAGGTGACGATGTGTGTTGGAAGTAATTCTAAGGTTGATGTGATCAAGCATCGCACGCTCCCTCTACCATCGGGATTAGTGTTAAACCTAAATAATTGTTACTTGATGTTGGCGTTGAGAATGAACATGATTAGATCGTGTTTATTGCAATACATTATTCATTTAAAGAGCATAATGGTTATTCTATTTGCTTGAATAAATAGCTTCAATGGTTTATTGAATCCCGATTGTAATACTACACATGTTCATAATATTGATGCCAAACGATAGAAATTAGTAATGATAGTACCACTTACTTGTGGCACTGTCGCTTGAGTCATGTTGGTATAAAATGCATGAAGAAGCTCCATGCTGATGGATCTTTGTACTCACTCATTTTTGAAACGTTTGAGACATGCAAACCATGCCTATTGGTATAAACGCATGAAGAAACTCCATGCATATGGATCGTTTGGACTCACTTGATTTTGAATCACTTGAGGCATGCAAATCATACCACATGGGCAAGATGACTGAAGGCCTCGTTTTATCAAGTTAGATGGAACAAGAAAGTAACTTGTTGCATGTAATACTTTTTGATGTGTGCAGTCCAACGAGTGATGAAGCACGCAGTGGATATCGTTATGTTCTTACTTCAATGATGATTTGAGTAGATACTAGTGTATTTGCTTGATGAAACACAAATCTGAATTATTGAAAGGTTCAAGTAGTTTTAGAGTGAAGTTGAAGATCGTCGTGACAAGAGGGTAACATGTCTACAATGTGATCATAGAGATGAATATCTGAGTTGCGAGTTTGGTACACAATTAAGACAAATGTGAAAATTGTTTCACATCTCATGCCACCTATAACACCATAGTGTGATGGTGTGTCCGAACGTCATAACCACGCCCTACTTGATATGGTGCATACTATGATGTCTCTTATGAAATTACCACTATCGTTTATGGGTTATGCATTAGAGACAACCGCATTCACATCTAATAGAGCACCACGTATTTCCGTTGAGATGACACCATATGAACTATGGTTTGGAGAAACCTAAGTTGTCGTTTCTTAAAAGTTTGGGGCTGCGATGCTTATGTGGAAAAGTTTCAGCATGATAAGCTCGAACCCAAAGCGGATAAATGCATCTTCATAGGACACCCAAAACAGTTGGGTATACCTCCTATCTCAGATCCGGAAGCAAACTGTTTGTTTCTAGAAACGGGTCCTTTCTCGAGGAAAATTTCTCTCGAAATAATTGAGTGGGAGGGTGATGGAACTTGATGAGGTTATTGAGCCGTCACTTCAACCAGTGTGTAGCACGGCGCAGGAAGTTGTTCCTGTGGCCCCACCAATTGAAGTGGAAACTGATGAGACTGATCATTAAGCTTCAGATCAAGTTGCTACAAACCTCGTAGGTCGACAAGGTCATTTGCTACAATAACCCTGTCTTGGAGCTCATGTTGTTGAACAACAATGAACCTACGAGCTATGGAGAAGCGATGGTGGGCCCAAATTCCGGCAAATGGATGGAGGTCATGTTGTTGAACAACAATGAACCTACGAGCTATGGAGAAGCGATAGTGGGCCCGGATTCCGGCAAATGGCTGGAGGCCATGAAATCTGAGAGAGGATCCATGTATGAAAACAAAGTGTAAACTTTGGAAGAACTACTTGATGATCGTAAGACTATTAAGTACGAATGGATATTTAAAAGGAAGACAGACGATGATGGTGAAAAGTCACCATTAAGAAAAGCTCGACTTGTCACAAATATGTTTCCGACAAGTTCAAAGAATTTACTATGATGAGACTTTCTCACTCGTAGCGATGCTAAAAGTCTGTTGGAATTATGTTAGCAGTTGCTGCATTATTTATGAAATATTGCACATAGGATGTCAAAACATTGTTTCCTTGACGGTTTCCTTGAGGAAAGGTTGTATGTGATACAACCAGAAGGTTTTGTCGATCCTATGGATGCTAACAAGTATGCAAGCTCCAGCGATCCTTCTATGGACTGGTGCAAGCATCTCGGAGTTGTAATATACGCTTTGATGAGATGATCAAAGCTTTTATGTTTATACAAGGTGTCGGGACCCCGATCCTAAGCCATAGGAATCCAGCTTGTAACACATCGCATCTCTTTGCGGTCTCACGCATGGTTATCCCCACGGCTGCAGCCTTACATTAGCCGGGACCGTTTGCGCCTTTTGACTCGCGTATGCGATTGTGTCGCTAGCAATCCAATGTCAAAGAACCCGGATCGACATGTCTAGTCATAAACTAAAGTGGCAGTTCCGTACAGGGACATCCATACATGACCTAGCAAAGCAGGTGTCGGTCATCAGCGAATGTAGACGAGTCGTAGCAAGCTACAAGGACTCCATTACAACGCGTGACATTTCCCAAAGGGACAAACACAGCAGCTAAGAAGGACACATGTCGGTCAACCAATGTGTTCGGAGCAGTAGCGAACAACCATGGCTCGATGGAATCACAAAGGGGCATTTCCCCGTAAGGAGTGCTACTAAGGCATACGACTAGGTATTCGAACCCCATACATATCAAGTACAACACACGTACGCATGGCATACCGATATGTATAGATACATCGATGGCATCACAGCATAACCATAAACAAAGAAACTTTATTTAAAAGGCTCGGAAGAGCCTCACACATAATATTACAAGGTAGGGGTCTCACGACCCATCATCACAAGTCATACACACAATTCTTACAAGCCAGCGGAAGATTTAAAACTGTCTGAGTACAGACAGATGGAAAGATAAAAGCACATGGCTTGACTATCTACAGACCCATCCTAGGGCCAGATCGTAGCTGGGATACCAGCTACTCGTCGTCATCGATGTCTAGATAGAACCCTCCATTAGGGTTATTAACAACCTCTGCAACAATTTATTAAGCAAACGTGAGTACAAAAGTACTCAAGAAGACTTCAGGATAAACTATCTACTCATGCAATGTATCAACAAGGAGTTGTGGGATTTCATACGAAAGCCAGCATTTGACTCTTGTCTAGACAACTTGCATTTTTAAATAGTTTTGACAACTATGTTTCTCGCACACGAGTCCACTAACACCACAACAATACTCCATCGTGGAATCATTCCGTGTCCCTACGGAAATACCGTCCACGACACTCACGCTTATCTTGACAATTTTATGAGTAGCCATTATAGTTATCTATGAACAACATATGTTTCCAAGTAGTCCATATCCACAGACGCGGCTATTCGAATAGATCATAACCCTGCAGGGGTGTACTTCTTCACACACGCTCTCGCCACTTATCGCTATGTGCACGTCATGCACCTCGGCAACCTTCAAGCGGAAGCCCAGCGAGGGAGTCGGCCACGACCGTTAACCACGTTAATACTTAGTCTAGGTCTATCGCCTATCAGAGGTAACCCGCACGAAAGTCCGGCCGAGGTTTCCGCCACGGCCCCAAACGATGTGCGCAGGGTTCTCAAGCCCACCATCCGAGTGCCACTTGGTACACCGTGCCACTGCCTACCGCATCATAGCCCACCTCTAATGTCAGCGCTACGCACGGCCTCCAGCATGACTATAAACACCAGAAACTACTTGCAACTCCTGGAGCAAGTACGAAGCGATTAATAAGTCGAGTGGGGTCATATTTCTGGGCCCAGCATGTGGTAGTATCTCATCTTGGATTACATACACGGAACTTCGTTCCTAAGGTTGGTTACAATGAAACAACCCGCCATGTACTCCTACATAGCCTTTCACCGGTACCTTTACCAAATCAGGTTCAACACACGACCTTTACCAACTGAACACATTCTCACGATCTTGTTCATCACCCAGATGACAGACCATACACAACTCTAAGCATAGCATGCATAGCAGGATAAGGCACATCATGGCTCAAGCATCTACTAGGTATGCTAGGTTGCAAGGTTCAGCTATTTACTGTGACAAAGATAGGTCATGCAAAGGAAGTGGGTTCAACTAATGTGGTAAAAGCATTGAAAGCATTTTGATCTAATGCAATAAATAAGAGCAGGAGTGAGAACATGGGATTTATCGGGATGATCAAAATGGTTGCTTGCCTTGTTTCTCAGCAGAGGGGTGATATCCGTCAGTCGGATATTCAGACGTATCCGGAGGGGCGGAGCCTATCAAAATAACAACAATCAATCAATATCAAACATATGCAACAAAATGATGCATGAAATGCAATGTAGCATGGTTTGAGATGACTAGCAGAACCCTTTGGGGCGATCTGGATTTGAAATCATCACTCAAATATCATTTGAATTATAATTTATCAAATTCTTTTAATTGATTTGACCTGATGCTGTTTCTTATCTTTGTTTTTCATGCATGAAAATAGCACCACTGGATTCCTTGGATTTTTCTGATCCATTTACATATATTATTTGTCCAATTTGGAGTTATATTCAATTTTCTATGAATTTCCAAAGTTTTGAACTTAATCTGGAAATATATTTAAACAGAAAAGTCTTTATTGCATCAGCATGGCATCAGCAGGTCCAACTGGCCGTTGAAAGTCAAACCTGACCAGTGGGACCCACTAGTCAGTGACTCTGGCCAGTTTTAATTTAGATTTAACTTAATTAGTTAATTAACACAGTAGGACCCACCTGTCAGTGTCTATTTAAGTTAATTAAATAAGTTATTTTTATTTTTTTCTAAACTTAATTAGCCAAAGGCTAGCCCCACCTGTCATAGGCTGAGGGGGTCAGATCCACCGGCGGCGAGGTCGATCTCGCCGACGGTGAGCCTCCGGCGACCACCAGAACGGTGGAGGGGCTCGAAAATGCATCTCCGATGACCAAACTTCTCGCGGAGGGCACCAGACGAATGACACTTCACCCGCGGCTCCATTTTTGCACGCAGCAGGGGATGAAATGGCCGGAGATGACGCCGGTGACGAGCTTGGCGGCGGCCGAAGCTCAGGCTATGTCGGGATCGACGAAACCGAAGGCAAAACGAGCGGGGCTTAGCTCCTAGAGCACCTACGCGATGCACTGAAGCCATTGGTGGCCTCAGATGGACCAGCCGATCACCGGAGAGCTACCGGCGACGAGGTCCCGCGGCGGATCTCGTCGGGCTCCGGTGGAATCGGGGTCTAGAGGAAGGGATCGAGGGGGAAACTTAGGGGAAAGGACCCTGAGCTCACGGGGAGTGCAGAGGCGTCGAGAATGGGCGCGGGGATGGCCTGAGGAGGGAGAACGACGGCGGCGAGCTCCGGTGACCCAAGGAAGAAGACGATGGCTTCACGGCGTTTCGGAGCTTCTCGGCATCGAGCGACTAGCTTGAGAGCTTCGGGGGATCATGGCGTAGTTGTTGCGCGGCTCAGGTGAGAGGGAGAGGGGCAGGAGCGACGGTGAACTCGAGCTCAAGCTTCGGTCATGGCAGCCGAGAGAGAGAGAGAGAGAGAACAGGGGGGAATGTGGAGGGGATGAGCACGGGGAGGCCTCGGGGAGCTTATCCCTGTTCGCGCCAGCGCGACGCGGCGTCCAGGAAGGCACGCAGCTGCGTGGGCGCGCCGAGGAACGCTGCGGCCACCTCCTGCTCCGACTGGCAGGAGGAAGACGACAGGCTAAGGTGGGCTAGGCTTCAGGTGAGTGAGAGGTAGAGTTTTCTATTTTCTTTCCTTCCTATTTTCTGTTTTATTCTTTCTGATATTGTTTCATTTCTTTTTGGCTCCAAACTATTCCTAAAAATAGTCTGAAAAATACCAGAGTGTTAGTTGGAATATTTCCAACCACTCATAAAGTTTTCAACATTTTTGGAAACTTTGAAATATTTCAAATCAAATATATAATTGATTTCAGTAGCTTTTAACTTAAATTTAAAATGCCAAAAGTAGTTTGAAAATAAGTTTCATCTCTGATATTTTGTTTTCAACATTTATCAAAAATATTGAAGTTTTATGAAGGCCATTTTGGGTTCATTGATTTGGCACTTGTTGGAATTCTTTTGAATAAGGAGTGGCTAGGGTTTTGCTTTGGATTACTTTACTTTGCTTTGGATTTCTTTTCCTTTCTTGAATGCAATGAAAGAAGATATGAGCACAAGTTACTAAACCCTAACAGGGAATACCAGGGATGTGACAACTCACCCCCACTCATAAGAATCTCGTCCCGAGATTTGGAAGTCGTCGTGAATAGCGCGGGATACTCAAGTCGGAGACGATCCTCTCTTTCCCATGTTGCCTCCTTTTCAGAATGATTTGACCATTGAACTTTAAGAAACTTGAGGTTTGTACGTCGAGTGGTACGCTTACCTTGATTAAGAATACGCACAGGGTATTCTCGGTATGAAAGGTTATCTTGGAGATCAAGCGTTTCGTGGTCCACTTCGCGGATAGGATCCGAAAAGCAACGCCTGAGTTGCGAGACGTGGAATACATCATGAACCTTGGAAAGATGCGGAGGAATTTCCAATTGGTAGGCAACTTCTCCTCGTTTGGCAAGAATGCAAAAAGGACCAATGTAACGAGGAGCCAACTTGCCCTTGATACCGAATCGATGGGTACCCTTCAAAGGTGTAACCCGAAGGTAAGCCTTCTCGTCAACTTCAAAGGTCACAGCCTTATGATGACGATCATATTGGCTCTTTTGACGATACTGGGCTATTTTCAACTTTTCACAAATAATGCGAACTTGCTCTTCTGCATCCTGGATCATATCCGGACCAAAGAGTTGCCTCTCTCCAGTTTCTGACCAATTAAGAGGTGTTCGACATCTTCGTCCATAGAGAACTTCAAAGGAGCTTTGCCCAGGCTTGATTGATAACTATTGTTATAGGAAAATTCGGTGAATGGAAGACACTTCTCCCAATTCATACCGAACGATATAACACAAGCTCGGAGCATATCTTCTAGGACCTGATTCACTCTTTCTACTTGACCACTTGATTGAGGATGGAAAGAAGTGCTAAAAGATAAGTGAGTCCCCATGGCATTCTGAAAACTCTCCCAGAAGCACAAGTAAAGATACTTCCACGGCCTGAGTTAATCTCCAGAGGAACACCATGAAGAGACACTATTCGAGAGACATATAACTCTGCTAGCTGGCTAGCTGTTATACTCTCACGAACTAGAAGAAAATGAGCTACTTTGGAAAGACGGTCAATGACCACAAAGATAGCATTATTTCCTTTATTGGTCTTGGTAAATCCGGTGATGAAATCCACACTGACTTTATCCCATTTCCATTCAGGAATAGCTAAAGTTTGAAGGGTGCCAGCAGGCCTTTGATGTTCTGACTTAACTCGACGACAAACGTCGCAGTTAGCAACGAACTCAGCAATTTCTCTCTTCATCCTAGTCCACCAAAACCTCTGGCGTTGGTCCTGATACATCTTAGTACTACCAGGATGAATGGTGAGAGGAGAATCATGAGCTTCCTTAAGGATTAACTGCCTTAGATGTGGATTTTTGGGAACCACTAGACGATTCTGGAAGAACACAACATCTTGATCATTTATGGAGAATTCCTTCGTGTTTCCGCTAATAATATTCTCCTTGATCCGTGATATACCCTTATCACGCTTCTGGCCAGCTATTATTTGATCCATAAGAGTAGGCTTCGCCACTAGGGTAGAATGGAATCCTTGAGGAACTATGTGAAGATTTAACTTCCAAAATTCCTCATAGAGACGTGGTTGACCTCGTTGTAGCATCGGATTGTTAAAATAAGACTTACGACTTAGTGCATCAGCCATAACATTGGCCTTCTCGGGGTGTAAGTTATCCCTAAGTCGTAATCTGTGATCAACTCAACCCACCGTATTTGCCTGAGATTCAAATCCGGCGGGGTGAAGATATATTTCAGACTTTGGTGATCAGTGAATATTTCGCAACGATTACCAAGAAGGTAATGTCGCCAGGTTTTAAGTGCATGGACTACTGCTGCAAGCTCAAGATCATATGTGGGATAATTATCCTCATGTGGACGCAACTGTCGAGATGCGTATGCAATCACATGACGATCCTGCATGAGAATGCAACCTAATCCTTGTCGCGAGGCGTCGCAGTAGATAACAAAGTCCTTAGAGAAATCTGGTGGTAGCAACACATGTGCGGAAGTCAGGCGTCTTTTCAGTTCCTGAAAACTATGCTCACACTGTGGTGTCCACTCGAACTTTTTATCTTTCTTGAGGAGTTCAGTTAGAGGCTTTGCAACCTTGGAGAAATTCTCGACAAAGCGGCGACAATAGCTCGCTAGACCTAGTAAACTCCTAACTTGCTTAACCGATTCAGGTTGAGTCCAATCAAGGACAGCTTGAACTCTCTCGGGATTGACAGCAATACCCTTACCAGAGATTACGTGACCTAGATAGGTAACTTCTGGTAACCAAAATTCACATTTTGAAAACTTGGCATAAAGGCGATGCTCTCGAAGTTTCATCAATACCAGCCTTAGATGCTCGGTGTGTTCTTGTTCATTCTTCGAGTAGATGAGGATATCATTGAGGTATACTACGACGAATTTATCCAAATACTCCATGAAGATTGAATTCATCAAGCGAGAGAAGGTGGCTGGGGCATTGGTTAAACCGAAGGACATGACGGTGTACTCGTATTGGCCATAACGAGTGACAAAAGCCATTTTTGGAATGTCTCCGTTCTTGATCTTGATTTGATGGTATCCCAATCGCAAATCCATTTTTGAGAAGACTGAGGATCGAGCGAGATGATCATACAGATCGTTGATCCTGGGGAGCGGATACTTGTTCTTTATGGTGACCAGGTTAACTGGTCGATAATCTACAACCATCTGATCCGTCTTTCTTTTTAACGAAGAGGACGGGACAAGCCCAAGGAGAAGAGCTAGGACGAATGAAACCTTTATTCAAGGCCTCATCTAATTGCTTCCTAAGTTCGTCTAGCTCTAGGGGTGCCATCTTATAAGGTCTTCTGGCTATTGGGACAGTTACCGGGACAAGGTCTATCACAAACTCTACATCTCTGTTAGGTGGAATTCCTGGCAGTTCCTGTGGAAAAACATCTGGGAAGTCACGGACTACCGGAATGTCTTCAAGTTCTGGAAGAGGGTTGGCATTGAGGGAATAGAGTTGGCATTTGGCAACTCGAGTAGAGACATTGACTATCTCACCCGAGGGATGGGTAAGCTGAACATTTCTAGAATGAGTATCAATCTTGGCATAATGAGTTGACATCCAGTCCATACCCAAGATGATGTTGATATCCGAAGATTTCAGGGCTATCAAAGATGCTAGAAAAACTAACCTGTCTACTAGAATTTCATTGTCATAGGTTATCCTCGAGGTTTGCCACTTACTACCAGTGGTTTGGACAACCAATGGGAATAGCATATCACAGAAAGACATGTGATGCAACTGTGCTTAACTTTCTGAAAAGAAGGAATGAGAAGACCCAGTATCAAAAAGAACAAATGCTGGGTGATGATTAACAAGGAGCGTACCGAGTAAGATGTCGGGATCCTCTGCAGCTTCTTCTGCTGAAACATAGTTCACACGGCCACGTGCAGGAGTTGGCTTCACATAGTAAGCTTTGCCCGACTTCCCTTCCCAACGGACTTTCCGAGTTGCTTGGCACCCATATTCTGAGGACACTCTCGGGAATAGTGCACTGGTTCTCCACACTTGTAACAGATCACCTGATTGGCACGTGGTGCAGCATTGCTAGCTGGACCACCATAGGTTTTTGCTGGAGGGTTGGTCCGATTCGCGTGAGGCGCCACATAAGATGGCCTCGGAGTGTATCTTGGCGGTAGAGAACTGTTTGGAACCCACAACCTGTGTTTTGGGAACACAGAACCAGATGACGAGCCAGAGTCACAGGGGTGCTTCTTTCTAGCTTCATAATCGGTATGACCAGTCTCGGCACTGATCGCCTTGTTGACAACAGCTTGAAAGCTGGTACATTCGTGGAGGCGCAAATCACGACGAAGTTCAGGGCTCAGACCCTTATAGAATCTTGCTTGCTTCTTGGCATCAGTAGACACCTCCTCTGTTGCATAGCGGGCGAGGTTACCGAACTCGCGGCTATAGGCATCCATGGTCAAATTTCCCTTGGTGAATGCACAGAACTCCTCTCTCTTTCTGTCCATCAGGCCCTCTGGAATATGGTGCAGACGGAAGGCTGCACTAAAGTCTGCCCATGTGGCTGCTGGTTCAGCACGACGCATAGCTTCAAAGTTCTCCCACCACAGATTGGCGGGTCCTTCCAGAAAGTACACCGCAAAGGTCACCTTGTCGGCCTCGGCAACATTTGCAGAGCGAATCTTGCGCGATATACTGCATAACCAATCATCAGCGTCGAGGGGATCGACGGAATGATGGAACTTTGGAGGATTCAGCTTCACAAAGTCATTGAGGGACACTGCATCATTCCTAGGCTGACGAGTCGTATTTTGCTCAATACGCTCTAACAGACGGTTGGTCTCCCTTTTGTTTCTCTCTGCCTCAAGCATAACTTCCGCCACAGAGGGCGGGTGAGGCAGTTCCTCCTACGATGCTTGACTACCCTCTCCTTGCTCATGAGCAGGGGCACGGTTCAACCTGGTGAACACCATCCTGACAAACAAACTCACATCTTAGACCAATATCAACATC
This sequence comes from Hordeum vulgare subsp. vulgare, assembly GCF_904849725.1. Classification (NCBI taxonomy): domain Eukaryota; kingdom Viridiplantae; phylum Streptophyta; class Magnoliopsida; order Poales; family Poaceae; genus Hordeum; species Hordeum vulgare. The sequence goes on along the minus strand of NC_058521.1, from coordinate 41,945,220 downwards.
AACACTAACTATGGATTAAGAATGCACTGAACACATGGTATGCGGAAATGAACCTCCGAACAGCATGGTAACAAGAAACTGCTATATATACACCATGGTTCATACACACCATTACATAGTTCAGTACAACCTTAACCGAAGAGCAAACTACTGAAAACAAGAAACTACTCAGGAGAGGCTTTCCAAGCTTCCTATACATTATTTATCTATGCCTCCGGAATTCATCTCACAACATAAACATACTTCACAAGTCACACCGGACTGTGGAAGTACAACTACTACCATACTATTCTTCCACTCACGGTTTAGGCATCTGCATAGAACATCTCATAAAGATTGCCTCCATGGCCTGGAAGCTCAACCTGCGGATCAGGAAACACTCGAGCCTGAGACCCCTGAGAACCGTAAGGACACGGGTGTGGTCTTGGTCCGCTGACTAGTGGTAGTATAGGTCCCCGAAGAGGGGTGACTCCTCCTATAGCAGGCCAGTCAACAAGAGCCGGAAGATGGGTCCTAATAGGGTTCAGCATCTCCATATCCCCATACCTTGTCTGGACTACAGGTGCCAACTGTGTCAAAGCCGTCCACAGACGGGCACGTGTAGCATAGAGCTCCATACAAAGGGCACGAGCATTCCTGTCTCTATTCTCTAGCATCTCAGCAGTGGACTACTGCAGCGGATCCTCCATAGAGGAATCAAAGTAGACCCCACTGAGGTATCTGATGTCTACTACGCAACCTTCTCCTTGTAGACGTTGTTGGGCCTCCAAGTGCAGAGGTTTGTAGGACAGTAGCAATTTTCCCTCAAGTGGGTGACCTAAGGTTTATCAATCCGCGAGAGGCATAGGATGAAGATGGTCTCTCTCAAGCAACCCTGCAACCAAATAACAAAGAGTCTCTTGTGTCCCCAACACAGCCAATACAATGGTAAGTTGTATAGGTGCACTAGTTCGGCGAAGAGATGGTGAAACAAGTGCAATAAGGATGGTAGATATAGGTTTTTGTAATCTGTAATTACAAAAACAGCAAGGTAACAAATGGTAAAAGTGAGCACGAGCGGTATTGCAATGCGTGGAAACAAGGCCTATGGTTCATACTTTCACTAGTGAAGTTCTCTCAACAAAGATGACATAATTGGATCATATAACTAGCCATCAACATGCAACAAAGAGTCACTCCAAAGTCACTAATAGCAGGGAACAAACGAAGAGATTATTGTCGGGTACGAAACCACCACAAAGTTATTCTTTCTGATCGATCTATCATAGAGTTCGTATTAGAATAGCACCTTAAGATACATATCAACCAAGACCCTAATGTCACCTAGATACTCCATTGTCACCTCAAGTATCCGTGGGCATGATTATACGATATGCATCACATAATCTCAGAATCATCTATTCAACCAACACATAGAACTTCAAAGAGTGCCCCAAAGTTTCTACGGGAGAGTCACAACGTGTGCCAACCCCTGTGCATAGGATCCCAACGTCACGAACCCGCAAGTTGATCACCAAAACATACATCAAGTACTCACATGAATCCACTTGTGCCAACCCATATGCATAGGTTCCCAATTGTCACAAACCCGCAAGTTGATCATAGTAGATAGACACGTGCAAGACATACATCAAGTGTTCTCAAAGACTCAATCCGATAAGATAACTCCAAAGGGGAAACTCAATTCATTACAAGAGGGAGAGGGGGAATAACATCATAAGATCCAACTATAGTAGCAAAGCCCATGGTACATCGAGATCAAGACATCTCAAGAACACGAGAGAGAGATCAAACACATAGCTACTGGTACATACCCTCAGCCCCGAGGGAGAACTACTCCCTCCTCGTCATGGAGATCACCGGGATGATGAAGATGGCCACCGGAGATGGATTCCCCCTCCGGCAGGGTGCCAGAACGGGCTCCAGATTGGTTTTTGGTAGCTACAGAGGCTTGCGACGGCGGAACTCCCGATCTAGGTTTCTTTTTGGAGGTTTCTGAATTTATAGGAATTTATGGCGGTGGAATTGCGTCATTCGGGCCCACGAGGAGGTCACAAGCCTGTGCGCCACCACCAGGGGGGTGGCGGCGTGAGGGCTTGTGACTCCCTCGTGGCCCTTCTGGCCTTCTCCCAAAGCTTCAGGGGTCTCTTTTGGTACAAAAAAATCATCGTAAAGTTTCATTCCATTTGGACTCCGTCGGAAAATGGGCCAAAAACACGGAAAAAACAGAAACTGGCACTTGGCACTGAGTTAATAGGTTAGTCCCAAAAAAGATATAAAATAGCATATTCATGCATATAAAACATCCAAAGTTGACAAGATAATAGCATGGAACCATCAAAAATTATAGATACGTTGGAGACGTATTAGTATCCTTCTTCACCTGGCTCAGAGGTAGGAACATAGCAGAACTCTGAATTCTGCAGCAGTGCATGTCTAGCCCTCATGATGGTCAGCATTGAATAGGCAGCATCTTGTACTGCCATGTCAACAGTGACCCCCAATCCATAAGACCAATGGATCGGCTCCTCAGCTCCAGGGTAATCTGGGAATACCCTAAAAGTGCAGAGGTACTGACTCTGATTAAAATCCCGGTACTGCTCCTCCAGTGTGTACTCTGGGTACTAGTGGTAACCAGATACTGACATCATCCTGACTAGCATGGCTGTATGACCTGGCACATCAATGCACCTAGTCAGACGAACCACCTGACAAGAAGGACAGCCAGGGATCTGAAAATAGAGAGTAATGCAAAAGCATTAGAGCTCTGAAGACAAAATTGGGCAGCATAACGGCTGTAAATGCTCAAAAACAATTTTGAGACAACCCATAAAATATAATAGCGTAAGTACTCAACTACCAAGTTCAATTCCATGGTAATCAAAACTTACTTTATTTTCCATGGAATAAAAGAAACCCGAAGTAACTCTCGACTCGTTGTCCTATAATCTACCGATCGCAAACACGAGCCTAAGAGAAAGATAAGTAACCTAGTCCTTAATCCCCGCAGAAAAGACGAAGATGACCGCAATAGAATAAATTGAGAAGAGAAGCAAGAGTCTTACGTTCCCTTCCACAAAAAATTCCCTTATGTATAGCTAAAGCAATTCTAGACTCAACTTCGACCAGTTTGGCTTAGTAATCCTGGAGTCAGTCAGGCTCTGATACCAACGCTGTCGGGACCCCGATCCTAAGCCATAGGAATCCAGCATGTAACACATTGCATCTCTTTGCGGTCTCACGCACGGTTATCCCCACGGCTGCAGCCTTACCTTAGCCGGGGCCGTTTGCGCCTTTTGACTCACGTATGTGATTGTGTATCTAGCAATCCAATGTCAAAGAACCCGGATCGACATGTCTAGTCATAAACTAAAGTGGCAGTTCCGTACAGGGACAAGCATACATGACCCAGCAAAGCAGGTGTCGGTCATCAGCGAATGTAGATGAGTTGTAGCAAGCTACAAGGACTCCATTACAACGCGTGACATTTCCCAAAGGGACAGACACAGCAGCTAAGAAGGACACATGCCGGTCAACCAATGTGTCCGGAGCAGTAGCGAACTACCATGGCTCGATGGAATCACAAAGGGGCATTTCCCCATAAGGAGTGCTACTAAGGCATACGACTAGGTATTCGAACCCCATACATATCAAATACAACACACGTACACATGGCATACCGATATGTATATATACATCAATGGCATCACAACATAACCATAAACATACAAACTTTATTTAAAAAACTCGGAAGAGCTTCACACATAATATTACAAGGTAGGGGTCTCACGACCCATCATCACAAGTCATACACACAATTCTTACAAGCTAGTGGAAGATTTAAAACTGTCTGAGTACAAACAGATGGAAAGATAAAGGCACATGGCCTGACTATCTACAGACCCATCCTAGGGCCAGATCGTAGCTAGGATACCAGCTACTCGTCGTCGTCGATGTCTAGATAGAACCCTCCATTAGGGTCATTAACAACCTCTGCAACAATTTATTAAGAAAACGTGAGTACAAAAGTACTCAGCAAGACTTTAGGATAAACTATCTACTCATGCAATGTATCAACAAGGAGTTGTGGGGTTTCATGCGGAAAGCCAGCATTTGACTCTTGGCTAGACAACTTGCATTTTTAAATAGTTCTGACAACTATGTTTCTCGCACACGAGTCCATTAACACCACAACAATACTCCATCATGGAATCATTCCGTCTCCCCACGGAAATGTCGTCCACGACACTCACGCTTATCTTGACAATTTTATGAGTAGCCATTATAGTTATCTACGAACAACATATGTTTCCAAGTAGTCCATATCCGCGGACGCGGCTATTCGAATAGATCATGACCCTGCAGGGGTGTACCTCTTCACACACACTCTCGCCACTTATCGCTATGTGCATGTCATGCACCTCGGCAACCTTCAAGCGGAAACCCAGCGAGGGAGTCGGCCACGATCGTTAACCACGTTAATACTTAGTCTAGGTCTATCGCCTATCTAAGGGAAACCCGCACGGAAGTCCGGCCGAGGTTTCCGCCACGGCCCCAAACGATGTGCGTAGGGTTCTCAAGCCCACCATCCGGGTGCCACTTGGTACACCGTGCCACTGCCTACTGCATCATAGCCCACCTCTAAGTTCAGCGCTACACACGGCCTCCAGCATGACTATAAACACCAGAAACTACTTGCAACTCCTGGACCGAGTACTAAGCGATTAATAAGTCGAGCGGGTCATATTTCAGGGCCCAACATGTGGTAGTATCTCGTCTTGGATTACATACACGGAACTCAGTTCCTAAGGACGGTTCCAATGAAACAACCCGCCATGTACTCCTACATAGCCTTTCACCCGTACCTTTACCAAATCAGGTTCAACACACGACATTTACCAACTGAACTCATTCTCACGATCCTGTTCATCACCCAGATGACAGACCATACACAACTCTAAGCATAGCATGCATAGCAGGATAAGGCACATCATGGCTCAAGCATCTACCAGGTATGCTAGGTTGCAAGGTTCAGCTATTTACTGTGACAAAGACAGGTCATGCAAAGGAAGTGGGTTGAACTAATGTGGTAAAAGCATTGAAAGCATTTTGATCTAATGCAATAAATAAGAGCAGGAGGGAGAACATGGGATTTATCGGGATGATCAAAATGGTTGCTTTCCTTGTTGCTCAGCAGAGTGGTGATATCCGTCAGTCGGATATTCAGACGTATCCGAAGGGGCAGAGCCTACCGGAATAACAGCAATCAATCAATATCAAACATATGCAACAAAATGATGCACGAAATGCAATGTAGCATGGTTTGAGATGACTAGCAGAACCCTTTGGGTGATCTTGATTTGAAATCATAATCAAATATCATTTGAATTATAATTTATCAAATTCTTTAAATTGATTTGACCTGATGTTGTTTCATAACTTTGTTTTTCATGCATGAAAATAGCACCATTGGATTCCTTGGATTTTTCTGATCCATTTACATATATTATTTGTCAAATTTGGAGTTATATTCAATTTTCTATGAATTTCCAAAGTTTTGAACTTAATCTGGAAATATTTTTAAACAGAAAAGTCTTTATTGCATCAGCATGACATCAGCAGGTCCAACTAGTCGTTGAAAGTCAAACCTGACTAGTGGGACCCACTAGTCAGTGACTCTGGCTAGTTTTAATTTAGATTTAACTTAATTAGTTGATTAACAGAGTAAGACCCGCCTGTCAGTGTCTGTTTAACTTAATTAAATAAGTTATTTTTATTTTTTTCTAAACTTAATTAGCCACAGGTTGGCCCCAGCTATCATAGGCTCAGGGGGGTGAGATGCACCGGCGGCGAGGTCGATCTCGCCGGCGGTGAGCCTCCCGCGACCACCAGAACGACGGAGGGGCTCGGAAATGCATCTCCGATGACCAAACTTCTCACTGAGGGCACCACACGAACGACACTTCACTCGCGGCTCCATTTTTGCACACAGCAGGGGATGAAACGGCCAGAGATGACCCCGGCGACGAGCTTGGCAGCGGCCGAAGCTCGGGCTATGTCGGGATCGACGAAACCGAAGGCAAAACGAGCGGGGCTTAGCTCCTAGAGCACCTACGTGACGCACTGAAGCCATTGGTGGCCTCAGATGGACCAGCCGGTCACCGGAGAGCTACCGGCGATGAGGTTCCTCGGCGGATCTCGTCGAGCTCCGGTGGAATTGGGGTCTAGAGGAAGGGATTGAGGGTGGAAACTTCCGGGAAAGGACCCTGAGCTCACGGGGAGTGCAGAGGCATCGAGAGTGGGCGCGGGGATGGCCTGAGGAGGGAGAACGACGGCGGCGAGCTCCGGTGACCCGAGGAAGAAGACGATGCCTTCACGGCGTTTCAGAGCTTCTCGGCATCGAGCGACTAGCTTGAGAGCTTCAGGGGATCACGGTGAAGCTGTTGCCGGCTCAGGTGAGAGGGAGAGGGGCAGGAGCGGCGGCGAGCTCGAGCTCAAGCTTCGGTCATGGCGGCCGAGAGAGAGAGAGAGAGAGAGAGAGAATAGGGGGAATGAGGAGGGGATGAGCACGGGGAGGCCTCGGGGAGCTTATCCCCATTCGTGCCAGCGCGACGCGGCGGCCAGGCAGGCACGCAGCTGCGTGGGCACGACGGGGAACACGGCGGCCACCTTCTACTTGGACTGGTAGGAGGAAGGCGACAGGCTAAGGTGGGTTGGGCTTCAGGTGAGCGACAAGTAGAGTTTTTCTATTTTCTTTCCTTCCTGTTTTCTGTTTTATTCTTTCTGATATTGTTTCATTTATTTTTGGCTCCAAACTATTCCTAAAAATAGTTTGAAAAATACCAGAGTGTTAGTTGGAATATTTCCAACCACTCATAAAGTTTTAAACATTTTTGCAAACTTTGAAATATTTGAAATCAAATATATAACTGATTTCAGTAGCTTTTAACTTAAATTTAAAATGCCAAAAGTAGTTTGAAACTAAGTTTCATCTCTGATATTTTGTTTTCAACATTTATCAGAAATATTGAACTTTTAGGAAGGCCATTTTGGGTTCATTTATTTGGCACTTGTTGGAATTCTTTTGAATAAGGAGTGGCTAGGGTTTTGCTTTGGATTTATTTACTTTGCTTTGGATTTCTTTTCCTTTCTTGAATGCAATGAAAGATGATATGAGCACAAGTTACTAAACCCTAACAGGTAATACCAGGGATGTGAAACAAGGTTTACGAGAAACTTGTATTTCTAATGAAGTGAGTGGGAGCACTATAGAATTTCTGATAAGTATATGTGGTTGACATATTGTTGATCGGAAGTAATGTAGAATTTATGGAATGCATAAAGGGTTGTTTGAAAGGATTTTTTCAAAGGAAAACCTGGATAGAGCTACTTGAACATTGAGTATCAAGATCTATAGAGATAGATCAAAATGCTTAATAGAACTTTCAATGAAATGCATGCCTTGACAAGTTTTTGAAGAAGTTCAAAATAGATCAGCAAAGAAGGAGTTCTTGGCTATGTTGTAAGGTGTGACTTTGAGTAGGACTCAAAGCCGGGACACGGCAGAAGAAAGAGAAAGGACAAAGGACGTCCCCTATGCCTTAGCCGTAGGCTCTAAAGTATGTCATGCTGTGTACTGCACCTGATGTGTGCCTTGCCATGAGTCTGTCAAGGGGTACAAAGAGTAATCCAGGTTTGAATCAATGAACAACGATCAAAGTTATCCTTAGTAACTAGTGGACTAAGGAATTTTTCTCGATTATGGAAGTGATTAAAGATTTCATCATAAAGGGTTACGTCGATGGAAGCTTTGACACTACTCCGAATAACTCTGAGTAGTTAACCGGATTCGTATAGTGGAGAAGTCATTTGGAATAGTTCCAAATGGCGCGTAGTAGCAGCATCTATAGGATGACATAGAGATTTGTAAAGGACACGCGGATCTGAAAGGTTCAGACCCGTTGACTAAAACCTCTCTCACAAGCAAGACATGATCAAACCCCAGAACTGTATGGGTGTTAGATTCATTAAAATCACATAGTTATGTGAACTAGATTATTGACTCTAGTGCAAGTGGGAGACTGTTGGAAATATTCCCTACAGGCAATAATAAATTGGTTATTATTATATTTCCTTGTTCATGATAATCGTTTATTATCTACACTAGAATTGTATTGATTGGAAAGTCAAATACATGTGTGGATACATAGACAACACACTGTCCCTAGTGAGCCTCTAGTTGACTAGCTCGTTGATGAAAGATGGTCAAGGTTTCCTGACCATAGGCAAGTGTTGTCAGTTGATAACGGTATCACATCATTAGGAGAATGATGTGATGGACAAGACCCAAAACTATGAACGTAGCATATGATCGTGTCAGTTTATTGCTACTGTTTTCTGCATGTCAATGTATTTATTCCTATGACCATGAGATCATGCAACTCCCGGACACTGAAGTAATACCTTGCGGGTTATCAAACGTCGCAACGTAACTGGGTGACTATAAAGGTTCTCTGTTGGGTTGGCATGGATCAAGACTGGGATTTGTCACTCCATGTGACGGAGAGGTATCTCGAGGCCCACGCGGTAATACAACATAACAACAAGCCTTGCAAGCAATGTGACTAAGATGTTAGTTACGAGACCTTGTATTATGGAACGAGTAAAGAGACTTGCCGGTAACGAGATTGGTTATTTACCGGAGAGTGTCTCGGGTCATTTCTTCATAGTTCTCGGGCAAGTGACATTCCGAAGGACAAAGGGATCAACATACGGGATTAACTGAATCGTTGGCGTAGAGGTTCAACAAATAGAGATCTTCGTAGAATATGTGGGAGCCAATATGCACATCCAGGTTCCGCTATTGGTTATTTACCGGAGAGTGTCTCACGTCATGTCTACATAGTTCTCGAACCCGCAGGGTCTGCACACTTAAGGTTCGGTGACGTTTTGGTATAGTTGAGTTATATGTGTCGGGTGACCGAAGTTTTGTTCGAAGTCGCGGATGAGATCCCGGATGTCACGAGGAGTTCCGGAATGGTTCGGAAACGAAGATTGATATATAGGAAGTTGGTATTTGGAATCTGGAAGGTTTTCGGGCATTGCCGGCAGTGTACCAGGAGTGACGAATGGGTTCCGGGGGCCCACTGGGTGGGCCCACCACGCCCCCAAGGGGTCCACATGAGTTTATTGGATGCGCAATAAGGCTTAAGTGGATTACAAGTCATCCAAGGAAAGACCATGAGGAAAAAGGTGGAAAGTCCAAAAGAGGTGGGAAATTTACGAAGGAGTCCTAATCCAAGTGGGATTGGAGGAGGACACCTCCCTCCTCCACTTCGGCCGAAGCCAAGAGTCTCTCCTTGAGCCTCCAGGCTAGCCCCTCCCTCCTCCTACATATACTAGAGGGCTTCGGGTTTTTGAGACACAACTTTGCCGCGTGCAACCCTAAACCTCTACTTCGTGGTTCTTCCTCTAGATCGAATTTCCGCGGTGCTTAGGCGAAGCCTTGCAGGAATAGATCACCACCACCACCGGAGTGCCGTCACGCTGCCGGGGAATTCACCTATATTCCTGTCTCTCTTGCTGGATCAAGAAGGCGGAGATCGTCATTGAGTTGTACGTGTGCGGAACGCGGAGGTGCCGTCCATTCGGCACTTGATCGGGATGGAGATCGTCATCGAGTTGAGTATAGTCATTGGAGAAGGTTAAATAGAAATTTGCATATCACTGTTGTTGCTTTGCGTAAGTAAGATGTGATCATACTAGATACCCATAGCAGCCACGTAAAACATGCAACAACAAATTAGAGGACGTCTAACTTTTTTTTGCAGGGTATGCTTGTGATGTGATATGGCCAAAGACATGATATGATATATTGAACGTATGAGATGATCATGTTGTAATAGGATAATATCCACTTGCACGGCGATGCTACGGCAATCGGCAGGAGCCATAGGGTTGTCTTTAAACTAATGTTTGTGCTTGTAGATGCGTTTACTATATTGCTAGGTTCTAGCTTTAGTAGTAATAGCATAGATAGCATGACAACCTCGATGGCAGCACAATGATGGAGATCATGGCGTGGCGCCGATGACGATGAAGATCATGCTGGTGCTTTGGTGATGGAGATCAAGAAGCACAAGATCGTGGCCATATCATGTGACTTATGATTTGCATGTGATATTAATCCTTTTGTGCACCTTATTTTGCTTAGAACGCCGGTAGCATTATAAGGTGATCCCTCACTAAAATTTCAAGATAAAATTGTGTTCTCCCCGACTGTGCACCGTTGTGAAAGTTCGTCGTTTTGAGACACCACGTGATTATCGGGTGTGATAGACTCAATGTTCAGATACAACGGGTGCAAAACAGTTGCACACGTAGAACACTCGTGTTAAACTTGACGAGCCTAGCATGTAGAAACATGGCCTCGGAACACAAGAGACCAAAATGAAGATCATGAATCCTATAGCTGATATGATCAACATGGAGATGTTCACCACTGAAACAATACTCAACTCACGTGATGACCGGACTTGAGTTAGTGGATTTGGATCAAGCGCCACTCAAATGACTAGAGGGATTATCATGAAGATAGTCACGTGATAGTTCAGCGCTTAATGCTTAACGACTTAGAATTGAGGCGCCAAAGACGTTTTGGACGTACCGGAACATATGAGATGTTCCAAGAGATGAAATTGGTATTTCATGCTCGTGCCCTTGTTGAGAGGTGGAAAATCCAAAAGAGGTGGGAAATTTACAAAGGAGTCCTAATCCAAGTGGGATTGGAGGAGGACACCTCCCTCCTCCACCTCGGCCGAAGCCAAGAGGCTCTCGTTGAGCCTCAAGGCTAGCCACTCCCTCCTCCTATATATACTAGAGGGCTTAGGGTTTTTGAGATACAACTTTGCCACGTGCAACCCTAAATCTCTACTTCGTAGTTCTTCCTCTAGATCGAATTTCTGCGGTGCTTAGGCGAAGCCCTGGAGGAATAGAACACCACCACCACCGGAGTGCCGTCACGCTGCCGGGGAATTCACATATATTACCGTGTCTCTTGCTGGATCAAGAAGGCGGAGATCGTCATCGAGTTTTACATGTGCGGAACGTGGAGGTGTCGTCCGTTCGGCACTTGATCGGGACGGATCATGGGACGGATCGTGAGACGGTTCGTGGGACGGATCGTGAAGACGTGCCACTATATCAACCGCGTATATTAACGCTTCCGCTTAGCGATCTACAAGGGTATGTGGATCCGATCTCCCTCTCGTAGATGATCATCACCATGATAGGTCTTCGTGTGCGTAGGAATTATTTTTGTTTCCCATGCTACGTTCCCCAACACTACGAGCTTTCCACATATTGATCTTTGCTAAGTTACTTCTCCGTTGTTATGGTTACAATCACTACAAAACTACTACTGTCACGTTTGCGACAGTTACCATTGCTTCCATACTACTTTGTTACTAAATACTTTGCTGCAGATATTAAGTTTTTCAGGTGTGGTTGAATTGACAACTCAGCTCCTAATACTGGAGTATATTCTTTGGCTCCCCTTGTGTCTAATCAATAAATTTTGGTTGAATACTCTACCCTTAAAAACCGTTGCGATCCCCTATACTTGTGGTTTAGCAAAACCCTGCTTGATTAGTTCAGCACCACCACCACGTCGTCGTTGGTGAACTAATCTTCCTCTTCGCCCCTCTTGCTGGATCAAGAAGGCGGAGATCGTCATCGAGCTGTACATGTGCTGAACGCGGAACTGTCGTCCGTTCGGCACTAGATCAGGATGGATCGTGATGGGATCGCGGGACGGATCGTGATGAGACCGCGGGACCGACTGCAATTTGGATCGCGAAGATGTTCCACTACATCAACCGCGTTATATACGCTCCCTCTTAGCAAACTACAAGGGTATGTAGATACAATCTCTCCTCTCGTAGATGGTCATCACCATGGATAGATCTTATGTGTGCGTAGGAATTTTTTTGTTTCCCATGCGAAGTTCCCCAACAGTGCCATCATGAGCTAGGTCTATGCAGAGATGACACCTCAAGTAGAACACAAAGAAGTTTGTGGGCGTTGATATTAAGATTGCTGCCCTCCTTAATATTTTCTTGTTTCGGCGGTATTGTTGGATGAAGCAACCCGGACCAACCTTAGTTGTACGCTTACGAGTGACCGGTTCCATCGACTGACATGCAACTTGTTGCATAAAGATGGCTCGCGGGTGTCTGTTTCTCCTACTTTAGTTGAATCCGATTTGACAAAGGCGGTCTTGGAGAAGGTTAAATAGCAAGTTGTGTATCACCGTTGTGGTTTTGCGTAGGTAATAATCGTTCTTGCTAGATACCCATCGCAGCCACGTAAAACATGCAACAACAAATTAGAGGGAAAGTCTAACTTGTTTTTGTAGGGTATGTTGTGATATGATATGGTTGACGACATGATGTGATATATTTGATGTATGAGATGGTCATGTTTTAATAGTTAAACACCTACTTGCATGTCGATGCTAAGGCAACTAGCAGGAGCCATAGGGTTGTCTTTAATTATTTTGTGCTTGGTGATGCTTTGCTTTATCGCTAGTTCAGTAGCTTTAGTAGCAGTAGAATAGTTAGTGTGACAACCTCGATGGCAGCATGATACGTCTCCAACGTATCTATGATTTATGAAGTATTCATGCCAAGTTTACAATAATTTTATATGATTTTGGTATGGTTTGATTAGAACTAACCCGGACTAACACTGTTTTCAGCAGAACTACCTTGGTGTTGTTTTTGTGCAGAAATAGAAGTTCTCGGAATGAGCTGAAAATTTATGGAGAATATTTTTGGAAAATATAAAAAATAATGGTGAAAGAATAAACCGGAGTGGGTCCACCAACTGGCCACAAGCCAGGGGCGCCCCCTATCTTGTGGGCCCCTCGAGCACCGCCTTGACGTGAGACCGACGCCAAAAATTCCTATAAATCAAGAAACCTCCAGAAAGAAACCTATATCAGGAGTTCCGCCGCCACAAGCCTCCAGAGCCACAAAAACCAATCGGGAGCCCGTTCCGGCACCCTGCTAGAGGGGGCAACCATCACCGGAGGCCATCTTCATCATCCCGGCGGTATCCATGACGAGGAGGGAGTAGTTCACCCTCGAGGCTGAGGGTATGTTCCAGTAGCTATGTGTTTGATCTCTCTCTCTCTCGTGTTCTTGAGATGGCACGATCTTGATGTATTGCGAGCTTTATTAATATAGATGAATCATATGGAGTTTTCCCCTCTCTATCTTCTTGTGATGAATTGAGTTTTCCATTTGAAGTTTTCTTATCGGATTGAGTCATTAAGGATTTGAGAACACTTGATGTATGTCTTGCGATGTGATATCCGTGGTGAAAATGGGGTGTTCTATTGATCCCCTTGATGTATGTTTTGGTGATCAACTTGCGGGTTCCGTGACCTTGGTAATCTATGCATAGGGGTTGGCAGATGTTTTCATCTTGACTCTCCGGTAGAAACTTTGGGGCACTCTTTTAAGTTCTTTGTGTTGGATTGAACATGACGAATCTGAAATTGTGCAATGCATATCATATAATCAAGCCCATGGGTACTTGTGGTGACATTGGAGCATCTAGGTGACGTTAGGGTTTTGGTTGATGTGTATCTTAAGGTGTTATTTTAGTACGAACTCTAGGGCTGTTCGTGACACTTATAGGGATAGCTCATAAGATTGATCGGAAAAGGTAAATTTGAGGTGGTTTGGTACCCTACAATAATTTCTTCGTTTGTTCTCCGCTATTTGTGACTCTGGAGTGAACACTTTGTCGCACGTGAGGGATGTATATATATGATTCAACTATGTTAGTATTGTTGAGAGAACTTGCACTAGTGAAAGTATGGACCCCAGGCCTTGTTTACAAGCATTTATACAATGTTTTTCTCGATGTTTACTATTTTTTACCTTGCTGTTTTTGTATTTTCAGATTACAAAAACCTATATCTACCATCCATATTACACTTGTATCACCATCTCTTCGCCGAACTAGTGTACCTATACAATTTACCATTGTATTGGGTGTGTTGGGGACACAAGAGACTCTTTGTTATTTGATTGCATGTTTGCTTGAGAAATACTATTCCTACGACTCCTACGGATTGATAAACCTTAGGTAATCCACTTGAGGGAAATTATCTACTGTCCTACAAAAGTTTGTGCTTGAAGGCCCAACACGAGTCTACAAGAATAAGGTTGTGTACTAGACATCACAACACAATGATGGAGATCATGGTGTGGCGCCGGTGACTATGGAGATCATGCCGGTGCATTGAAGATGGAGATCAAAAAGCACAAGTTCATGGCCATATCCTGTCACTTATGATTTGCATGTGATGTCAATAATTTTTATGCACCTTGTTTTGCTTAGGACGCCGGTAGCATTATAAGGAGATCCCTCACTAAAAATTCAAGATAAAATTGTGTTCTCCCCGAGTGTGCACCGTTGCGACAGTTCGTTGTTTCAAGACACCACGTGATGATCGGGTGTGATAGACTCTACGTTCACATACAACGGGTGCAAAATAGTGCACACGCGGAACACTCGGTTTAAACTTGAAGATCCTAGCATGTATAGACCAACCTCGGAGCACAAGAGACCGAAAGGTCGAACATGAGTCATATAGTAGATATGATGAACATAGAGATGTTCACCATTGAAGCCAACTCAACTCACGTGATGATCGGACTTGAGTTGGTGGATTTGGATCACGTACCACTCGAATGACCAGAGGGATGTCAATTTGAGTGGGAGTTCTTAAGTAATATAATTAATTCAACTCATTATCATGAACGTAGTCAAAATGTCTTTTCCAAATTATGTTGTAGATGATTAGCTTGCACTGTAGCTCCCTTGTTTTTGATATGTTCCTAGAGAAAACGAAGTTGAAAGATGATAGTAGCAATTATGCAGACTGGGTCCGTAAAATGAGGATTGTCCTCATTGCTGCATAGAAGGCTTATGTCTTTAACGCACTGCTCGGTGTGCTACCCACCGAGCGTCGTCTGTGGATGTTGCGAACATCTAACAAACATGTTTGATGACTACGTGATAGTTCAGTGTGTCTTGCTTTATGGCTTAGAATTGAGGCACCCAAGACGTTTTGAACGTCACAGAACATATGAGATGTTCCGAGAGCTGAAATTAAGATTTCAGGCTCATGCCCGTGTTGAGAGGTATGAGACCCCCGACAAGATTCTTTGCCTACAAAGTAAGGGAGAAAAGCTCAATAGTTGAGAATGTGCCCAAATTGTCTTGGTACTACAATTGCTTGAATCAAGTGGGAGTTGATTTTCCAGATAACATAGTGATTGACATAGTTCTCCAAAGTCACTCCCACCAAGCTACTGAGCTTCATGATGAACTATAACATATCAGGGACATAGATGGTGATCCCTAAGCTATTCGCGATGGCAATGGCGTTGATGTAGATGCCCTCCGTGATTGAATCCCCCTCGAGTAGATTACTGGAAAAGGCTCCCAGATTGGATGTCTCGGAAACAGAGGCTTCCGTTGCCAGAAATGTATTTTTAGGTCTCGCTTCGATAATGGGGAATATTTGGGAATTTATAGGACAAGAATTAGGGTTAGGAGGCCTGGAGGGGGCTCACAAGCGAGGGGGCCGCGACCTACGCCCCGGGAGGTGCCCTGCAGGCTTGTGGCCTCCTGACAGGTGCCCTGTCCCCTAATCCAAGTGTGGCAGGTCTCTTTCGTTCCATAAAAAATCATTCCAAAGATTTTATTCCATTTGGACTCCATTTAATATTTCTTATCTGCAAATCCCAAAAACAAGGAAACAATAGAAACTGGCACTAGGCTCTAGATTAGTAGGTTAGTCCCAAAAATAATATGAAATAGCACATTAATGCATATAAAACATCCATAACAAATAATATAGTAGCATGGAACAATCAAATATTATAGATACGTTGGAGACGTATCAAGCATCCCCAAGCTTAATTCATGCTCGTTCTCGAGTAGGTAAATGATAAGAAACAAATTTTTTGATGTGGAATGCTACCGAACATATTTATCCATGTAATATTCTTTATTGTGGCATGAATATTCAGATCCATAAGATTCAAAAAAGTCTAATATTGACATGAAAACAAAAATACTTCAAGCATACTAATAAGGCAATTGTGTGCTTTCGAAATAACATGGCCTTACAAAGTTATCCCTACAAAATCATATAGTTTGGCTATGCTCCATCTTCAACACACAAAGTATTCAAATCATGCACAACCCCGATGAAAGTCAAGCAATTGTTTCAAACTTTTTATGTTCTCAAACTTTTTTAACTCGCACGCAATACAGGAGCGTGAGCCATGGATATAGCACTATAGATGGAATAGAATATGGTGGAGGTTGCAAAGAAAAAAGAAGAAGATAGTCTCATGTCAACTAGGCGTATCAACGGGCTATGGAGATGCCCATCAATAGATATCAACGTGAGTGAGTAGGGTTTGTCATGCAACGGATGCACTAGAGGTATAAGTGTATGAAATCTCAAAAAGAAACTAAGTGGGTGTGCATCCAACTCGCTTGCTCGCGAAGACCTATGTCCACTTTAGGAAGCCCATCATTAGAATATACAAGCCAAGTTCTATAATGAAAAATTCCCACTAGTATATGAAAGTGACAAAATAGGATACTATCTATTATGAAGATCATGGTGCTACTTTGAAGCACAAGTGTGGAAAAAATATAGTAGCATTGTCCCTTCTCTCTTTCTCTCTATTATTTTGGTGGGCATATTTGGCCTCTTTTATTTTTTATGGGCTTCTCTGGCCTCTTTTATTTTTTCGTAAAGTTCGAATACACATCCCAACTTGTGAGGGAGTCATAGATTTCCATCATCCTTTTATCTCACATGGGACAATGCTCTAATAATGCAAATCATTACACTTTTATTGACTTACAACTCAATTCCTAGAAGAAAATATGACTCTATATGCATTCCTCCAATGGTGTACCGGGATGTGCAGCGATCTAGTGTAGCAAACACATAAAAAGGACAAGCCATGAAAACAGCATGCTAGCTATCTTACAATCATGAAAGGCAATATGAAAATGATGGTGCGTGTCATAATAAACGGAACAGTGGAAGTTGCATGGCAATATATCTCAGAATGGCTATTAAAATGCCATAGTAGGTAGGTATGGTGGTTGTTTGGAGGAAAATATATGGTGGCTGTTTTGAGGAAGGTAGGTTTAATGCACCAACGAAAGTTGCGCGGTACTAGAGAAGCTAGCAATGGTGGAAGGGTGAGAGTGCGTATAATCCATGGACTCAACATTTGTCATAAAGAACTCACATACTTATTGCAAAAGTCTATTAGTTATCGAAGCAAAGTATTATATGCATGCTCCTAGGGGAAGGGTTGGTAGAAGTTAACCATCGCACGATCCCGACTCTCACACAAAGGTTGACAATCATTAAACAAATCATGCTCCAACTTCATGACATAATGGTTCACCATACGTGCACGCTACAGGAATCACAAACGTTAACACAAGTATTTATTCCAATTCACAATTACTTACTAGCATTTATCTCATATTACCATCTTCATATCTCTAAACTATATGCAAGGAATCAAAATTCTCAGCATATTCAATGCACTTAATATGAAAGTTTTTATTATATCCCTCTTGGATGCCCATTATATTAGGACGAAATTCATAACCTAAACCAATTACCATGATGTTCAAAGACTCTCAAAATAATATAAGTGAGGTATGGGATCTCAATATTTTCTATAAAATAAAACACCACCATGCTCTAAAAGATATAAGTGAAGCACTAGAGCAACATTGCCTATCTCAAAAGATATCAGTGAAGCACATAGAGTATTCTAATAAATTCACGATTCAGCGTGTGTCTCTCAAAATATGTTTGTAGAAAGGATGATTTTGGCAAACTAAAAAGTAAAGACTAATATCATACAAGACGCTCCAAGCAAAACACATATAATGTGGTGAATAAAAATATAGCCTCAAGTAAATTTACCAATGGATTGAAGACGAAAGAGGGGATGCCTTCCGGGGCATCCCCAAGCTTAGGCTCTTTGGTATCCTTGAAAATGAATTGGGGTTTCTTGGGAATCCCCAATCTTATGCTCTGCCACTCCTTATTCCATAGTCCATTTAATCTTTACCCAAAACTTGAAAACTTCACAACAGAAAACTCAACAAAAAAACTCATGAGATCCGTCAGTATAAGAAAAATAAATCACCACTTTAGGTACTGTTGTGAAATCATTCTTTATTCATATTGGTGTAATATTTACTTTATTCCAACTTCACCATGGTTCATACCCTCCGATACAACCCATAGATTCATCAAAATAAGCAAGCAACACAAAGAAAATAGAATCTGTCAAAAACAAAATAGTCTATAACAATCTGTATACTTTGAATACTTCTCTAACTCCAACAATTCTGAAAAATTACGACGATCTCTGATATTTATATGTAAATCTTGTGTAAAAAATTCAGATTAAAAGCACATTCCAGTGAATTTACAAAATTCCTGGACTGAGGGAAAAAGTTTATGTTTTTCACCAAAATCAAATCACAAACACCGTAGACCATCCCAAAAGTCTTACTTAGTTCAAACACTAATTAAAACAAGAAAAAAAATTATTACAAAGGTAATAATGTGTGCAGAACTCAAAAATAGAAGAAAAAACTAAAACATAAAAATAAAATTGGGTAGCCTCCCAACAAGCGCTATTGCTTAACGCCCCTAGCTAGGCATAACAATTTCAATGATGCTCACATAAAAAGTAGTAATTGAGATATGCAAAAGAGCATCATGAATAGCATGAAAAACACATTTAAGTCTAACCCACTTCCTATACATAGGAATTTTGTGAGCAAAATATTTATGGGAACAAGAAACAAGCATAACTTCAAAACTTTGAACACATAGAGAGGAAACTTGATATTATTGCAATTCCTACAAGCATATGTTCCTTCCTCATAATAAATTTCAGTAGCATCATGAAGTAATTCAACAATATAACTATCATATAAAATTTTCTCTTCATTATCCACATGCATGCAAAGTTGATACTCTTCCAAAATAGTGGGATTATCATTAACTAAAGTCATGACCTCTCCAAACCCACTTTTATCAAAAAATTCATAAGATTGAACACACTCCAAAATAGTGGGATCAATAATGCATAAAGTTGACACTCTTCCAAACCCACTTTCAATATCATATTCATCATGAGAATTAAATAAATTATCAAGATCGTACGAAGCATTATCACCCAATCATGATCATTCCAATAAGTAGTGGTCATGGCAAACTCATCAAATATAGCATTCCCAAGCTTGTGGGTTTGCATATCATTAGCACAATCTATATTAATAGAATTTATATCAATAACATTGCAATCATGCTTTTCATTCAAGGAAACAACATGAATCACTTCATCACAATTCTCAGATTCACGAATATCAAGCAAAGCTTCATAGAGATAATCCACTACACTCAAATCACTAGCAATTGGTTTATCATAATTGGATCTCTTGAAAAGATTAGAAAGTCGATTAGTATCCATATCAATAGATTTTTAGCAAGCGAAGATGCAAGAAAATATAAGGCACATCGTAACACAAGCAGACAAAAAGAGATCCGGCGAGAAAAAGGCGAATAAAACGATAAATCCTTTTGGTTTTTTCTGAGAATCGTTTTAGAAGTGGGGGAAAGCGAGAGGTAAAAGGTAAATAAAGTAAATGCAAGAGATGAGTTTGTGATGGGAACTTGGTAGGCTTGATCTTGCTATGTATCCTCCCCAGCAACGGCGCCAGAAATCCTTCTTGCTACATCTTGAGCTTGCGTTGGTTTTCCCTTGAAGAGGAAAGGGTGATGCAGCAAAGTAGATAAGTATTTCTCTCAGTTTCTTGACAACCAAGGTATCAATCCAGTAGGAGGAACAAGCAAGGCCCCAATCTTAGCACCTACACAAACAATCAAACACTTGCACCCAATGCAACAAAGGGTTCTCAATCCCTTCAAGGTTATTTGCAAGGATGAGATCTGATAGAGATAGATATAAAAGATTGATAAAACTAAAAGTAAAACAAAATTAAGTAAATGGCAGAAATATATTTTTGGTATTTTTAGTTTATATATCTGAAAATATAATATGGAAAATAGACCCGGGGGGCATAGGTCTCGCTAGAGGCTTCTCTAGTGAAGGAAAATAATACGGTGGGGGAACAAATTACTGTCGAGAAATTGATAGAAATGCGAATAATTATGAAGATATCGAAGGCAATGATTATGCATATAGGCATCACGTCCATGTCAAGTAGACCAAAACGATTCTGCATCTAATACTATTACTCCACATATCGACCGACTCCTGCCTGCATCTAGAGTATTAAGTTCATGAAGAAGAGAGTAACACATTAAGTAAGATGAGATGATGTCGAGGGATTAACTTAAGCAATATGATGAAAATCCAGTCTTTTTATCCTCGATGGCAGCAATGCAATACGTGCTCGCTGCCCCTACTTTTTCACTGGGTGAGGACACCGCAAGATTGAACCCAAAGCTAAGCACTTCTCCCATTGCAAGAATTACCAATCTATTTGGCCAAAGAAAATCAATAACTCGAAGAGACTTGCAAAGATATGAAATCATGCATATAAGAATTCAAAGAAGATTCAAATAATATTCATAGATCTTCAACAAACACACATTCATCGGATCTCAACAAACACACCGAAAAAGAGTATTACATCGGATAGATCTTCATGAAGATCATGAAGAACATGGTATTGAAGAACAAAGAGAGAAAAGAAGCCATCTAGCTACTGGCTATGGACCCGTAGGTTTGTGGTAAACTACTCACGATGTCACGCCCAAGATGCGACTCTATCCTCAATTTGGCACGAAGGCCTCGTCAGGGATAGAAGCGCATCTCGTCGTGTCGCAAGAATGGATATCGTTACAAGTACATGTATTGAAAAGAACAGATATATATATATATATAGAATTGGCTTACACTCGCCACACGCTACATCAGAGTCATAGCAGTACAATACATAATCATCATGAAGAAGAGCAGGGTCCGACTACGGAAGAAAACAAACGAGAAAAGAAGAACGACGTCCATCCTTGCTATCCCAGGCAGCCGGCCTGGAACCCATCCTAGATCGATGAAGAAGAAGAAGAAGAAGCAACTCCAAATGAACAATCAACGCGCTCGCGTCAAGTAACCTTTACCTGTACCTGCAACTGGTGTTGTAGTAATCTGTGAGCCACAGGGGACTCAGCAATCTCATTTCCAAAGGTATCAAGATTAGAAAAGCTTAATGGTGAGGTAAGGTTAAGTGGTGAGGTTGCTGCAACGGCTAAGCATATATTTGGTGGCTAAACTTACGAGTACAAGAAATAAGAGGGGGAAGTTCTACGCATAGCGAACGAGACTACTGATGATCAAATGAATGACCCTGAACACCTACCTACGTCAGACATAACCCCACCGTGTCCTCGATCGGAGAAGGAACTCACGAAAGAGACAGTCACGGTTACACACACAGTTGTCAAGTTTTAATTAAGTTAACTTCGAGTTACCTAGAACCAGTGTTAAACAAAGTCTCCACGTTGCAACATAACCACGGGCACGGCTTTCCGAAAGATTTAACCCTGCAGGGGTGCTCCAACTAGTCCATCAGAAATTACCACAAGCCGCATAGAAACCCTCGATCACGACACTCGCGATCTCGTCGGATTCCTTAGTGGGAAACCTCAACCCTGAGATTACCCAAAGCATCACCGGAATCCCGATGCACAAGATATCTCGTCAAAGGTAAAACTAATCCAGCAAGGCCGCCCGGTGTGTCGACAATCCCGATAGGAGCCGCGTATCTCGATCTCAGGACACGACGGATGAGCGACGCGTACGGTGGCCTGATAGAAATCACCCAAGTTGCCCTGGGTTGGCCCCGGACAGTGCTCTGTTTTGGACCAGCACTGGCCCTACCTGTATTATGTAGAATTACTACTCGGGTAGCTCTAACTCCCTATGCATTTCAATTTAACAGAATTATTATGTTGGGCAAACAGTACCAATTTTGGGTCTTTCCAGACCAGCTTTAATCTAAAACGAATTATCAAGGGGGTCCCCATAACAACCCCGATCGTGTTAGGAGCGCTCAATTATGGAACATAACACCGGTAGCCGAAACTAAGGGGGCAAAGGTGGAACAAAACACCAGGCTAGAAAGGCCGAGCCTTCCACCTTTTACCAAGTATATAGGTGCATGAAATTAAATAGCATTAATATGGTGATATGACAAGGAACCCATGTAATCACATGAAGGCATCTAAACCTGCAACTAGAAATGCTAACAACAAGGTTAAGCAAGCAGTAACATAGCCAATAAGTGGTTTGCTAGGTTGAACAGTTGAAGGTTTTCATGGCATCATTGAGAGGCTGGTATTTAACATGTGGTAGGCAACGAGACATAATCGATAGAAGCGGTAAAACTAGCATGGCAATGATAGTAACGGTATCTGGGGACATGGTCATCTTGCCTGAGATCCCGCTTGGAAGAAGAATGCCTCCGTGAAGCAGAAGAACCGACGTAGTCGAACGGGTCCTCACAATCCGGCACCCTGCGGAACTCTATCGAGACGAAGCAAACTGGAAACACAAATCAACACACGATATTCACCGCACGATGCACAACACATATGACGCATGAACATCTGAAATGCAAGCAAGTTACGGCATGACAATCCACGACAAACAAACACTACACATTAAGTGAAGTTCAATATGCAACGAGTTGCATATTGACGAAACTCCACGCTTAATTATTTAGTTTTATCCCGATTAGTTACACGGTAGTATTAAATGTGGTTAAACATGGCAAGAGGTGAAGCGTAATTAATCTACCTATCTAGGCATTTTAAATGAGGTCGGAAATGACATATAGCACCTCCGAGACGACCTCACATGTTAATTTGCAATTCTGTCCAGATCTGAACTAACACATTTAATTAGTTGTTAAACAGCAAAACAAATAGGTTCTCGTGATTCTACGCGTCGTTACAAGAAATTTAGACATAGAGATCATCTCCAACGGAGCTACGGATCAAAAGATACAATGGCAGCAACATTAAAGTCGCGATGAAAGGCAAACGGGGCGGCAAGCCCCGATGCCTCAATAAGCTCAATGGCACCCGGGTATTTCGCCGGGTGCATGCGAATATGCTCAAGATCTATGTAGAGATGAACAGATAGACCCTTAGGAACTATGACTGTAGTAAAAATGTCCGCCTGGACGTGTGTGCGGAAACGTGAGTCCGTAGAGTCACGTACGACATCATATTGATCAATGTCGCGGCGGAAAGTGAGGTATGAATACGCACCAAGTGTGGTGAAGTTCGTGATCGCACGACCTAAAGTAGCAGGGGGGTTCTAGTGAGATGCGACGAGCTTCACCTGCGGGCTGAGCAGGAGGAGGTGGTGGCATGTAGGACGCCCTGCGAGTCCCGGGCTTTGGCTTGGACCTCCGATCGGCGGGCTGGTCAGCAATGTCCTCGGCGGCAATCTCATCCTCGAAGTCGGGGTCATCACCATCAGACGACGAGGGGAGCTATGGAGATGGAGACGGAGAACGTCGGGCAGTCCGTTTGAAGGGACGACGTGGCCCATCCGAGTCCGACCCCGTGCTAGGAGGGGCGCGAGAGGATGAGCCAGCAACGTTCTTCCGTGCGGCGTGCTTGGTCTTCGGCATGGTGCACAATATCCTACACGGATGGAAGTCCCCAAATAAGGAACGAACATGGTCAAACCATAGGAACGAACATGTAGACTTGGGAGAGAGGGAATCAAACGCGAGGGGAACGGAGGAGTACCTGTAGACGGATCCCGCGGAGGAAGAAGAGGAAGGAAAGAAGGATCCGCGGAGGAGATCGGGCAGATCTCGGGAGAGGGGGAGCTGGCGAGAGCTCCTGGAGCTCGCGGCGACGGCGGTAAGGGAAAAAGGGGGCGCGTGAGGGCTAGGGCAAAGCCCAGCCCCGCGCCCAGCTATTTATAGGCCCCGAAGCGTCGGACGTCCGGAGCGAATTGTGCCGTCGGACGACCGACACTGGTCGGACGACCGGAATGAGATTTGCCGCCGGACGTCCGAGACACGTCGGACGACCGAGAGAGAGAGGAGGAGGCAGAAGCTCATTCTGATTTTTTTATATGATGAGGTGATACTAAGTATTCTCGCATGTGTAGCAGCCAAAGGGACCTCTCAACTAACATATTTTGGACATGGTCTGATGTAAGTCTTTTAATACGATTACTACGATAAATGTGGGTCCAAAATGCGTGAAACGCATGAGTGCATAGAATCATGCACAAGTTATCCTGTAATAAGAGCAAGGCACATGACACAAGGGTCATGGCACAAATTTGTCTCATTCATATGACCATGAAGAGCTAAGAGAACACCAACACAAGCATTTCATCAATGTGGTTGACAAGGACATGCAGGAAATTACGAAGTGGAAATAGTATTATGTTCATGCCATGATGGAACCTACACAGTGTTGACTCTAATATTGTACATGCATGAAGTAAATACTTGTTACCGGAAAAGCATTGGTATGACATAGAAGTAGCCGAGTCCTGTCTTGACTCTAATTTCTTTGTGACTAGCACCATCTTTTTCCGAGAATAAGTCAAGATAGCAATGCTTCTCCAAAGTACCTAAACCACCAATTAAGCACAATATGGTCCCCAAACTTATTGGGTCTGAAGTAGTTAGTCCAACTACAATATATATATATATAGGGTAAGATCACTTAATTATGTGCATATAGATATAAGTTTTACTTTCAAGCACACCCTAACCTTTTTAATGAATACGTCTAATTTACCATATACATATATTTGATCAAAGATACGATAGACACGACATGTGCATCTACACATAGTAGATATGCCTACACAATCCTATCAAGATCCAAGAATATACAATTTGGACAAATGAACACATAATTTTCTATTACAGAACATTCATGTCATCCAAAATGGATCAGGGTGACAAATCAACACATGGTAGCACCCCAAGTTCAACACATGAACTGGTCAAGGCATCAAGCCATGTACGACATATATTTTGCACAACCTTACATGCATGTCTCACCCCAGTAGATTTATAAGTGTAGGTAATATGATTATAACTCCCACAACATTATGAAATAAGTAGTGTGAGCTCTACCGGGAGACACATGAATTTCTCGGCACGTTGTGTAGGTCAACTGAAGATAGAGCCGAAATAAAATGACCATGAAAAACACTACCAAGTCAGAGATACCATTTGTGAGAAAACAATGACATTTAGATTTATCAGTGGTGGTAGGTGACAAACGAGCACAAGAATCGTTTTATACTTACACAAGTGTGATATGGGAGTACAACCATAAGCATAATGTTTAGATGACATACGTTAACATCCCAATTAGTTATATCATAGTGTGGAGGATTAATTCGAAAGGCATGTATCAACAATGCCCTTCTTTTAGATACGATCTAGTGGTTATGCCATGCGCATTGGTGTAGTAGGACATTATACTCACGCACTTCTAAGGAATTAGATACCAACACGGCTTATTATGCGAATTAACATATGTGTAGCATGACACACCACACAGTTATAGGATAACCACATGTGGTGGATTCTGAGTGGCATGCATCGGATGTTTTGTCTTACCAGGGGATGTGACATGCACAAAGCATATCATCCTCACATAATGTGATAATCCATGTATTTATCATACAAGGCAATCAATCGTCCAACTAAAGTGATAAAAGGATGCCAATATAAACTTCGGATGGCTTAGACATCAAACTAATTGATTTGATAATCTTGCACCGAATACTACATGGAGTCCAATACATATGTACACATCTTGGGTTAGTGATGTGCGTAGAGCAGAACACTCCCCCTTAATGTGATGAGCTATTAACGTCTCAAAAGACCCACACAACGGTGCAACTACGATGCAAGTAATGATCAGGACTACACACAACTATATGACATACATAGCGACCTACACATGATAGATAACATATAACAATCATACTAGTAGGCGCAACTTGTCAAAGTACATGCTAGGTACCAAACCTGAACATGAGAAGGAGTGGGGCAGGCAACTTTCAATGTAAACAGTTTAAGTACAAGTCACCGCAAAGAGGCACATTGGATATGGGATATGGGCTCGATAATCCAAGTGACTTGGCTTGAGATGATACAAATGATGAAGAGTCCTCAAATCTTCATTGTGTATACAAGTCTCCAATGTCCTCCAGAGTCACCTATTGATCAAGTTTGAGCTTGTTGGTCCCCAACTACGTTGGGTCCTAAGAAGTTAGTCACAATAGGCTTGGCAACCCAAATGGTTCTTTTCTTGACACCATTTTGAGTTCCAACAAACTTGGCAAACACATTGCCAACCTTATCCTTCCCAAGGGAATAGCTGTCATCAATAGTGATTGGGTTGGATAAGTTACCTCTCGTGCAAGATGAAGCGACGTGACCCTTCTCACGACATAAGTAGCAACATCTACCCTTTGTTTTCTTCCCAGTTGATTTCTCACCTCGGGGAGTGTTGGCTTGGGTCTTATTGGGAAGAGGCCTTCCTTCAACTTGTAGCTGAGTGTGTGATTGAGTTTGTGGCTGCTTCCCTTGTTGCTTGTGACTTTGAGACTTCGTCTTCAGAGGGCATGATCTAACATGGTGCCCTTTAACTTTGCACTTGAAGCAAATGATTTTGGCCGAATTCTTAACTCGTTCTAGGCCACTCTTGTTCTTGTTTGAGTTTACTCCAACATCATTTTTGTCATTCGGATATGTTTGCTCACACAGGACGTTGTTGAGTGTGGACATCCCTTCATGACACTGTTCCAAGTCTTTTTTCAAAGAAGTGACTTGGGCCTTGATCTCTTTGATTTCCTCTGCACGGTTAGTGTCAATAAAAGTACTAGAGGAAGTGTAAGTTTCATTGTTAGAGCAACAAGGCAAGGAAAGTAATTCATCACACGAGGCAGCAACATTATGAGTAGACGAATTACGAGATCTGGCACATGGAGATATAGTACTTTGATTAGAAGTGGTGCCATTTTCCACATGAGGCTCACTTGATGTTACCTTGGTGATGATAGCCTCATGAGCTAACTTTTGCACATTATGGGATGTTAGAAGATCGGCATGAGAGCTTGTGAGCATTGCATGGTTTTCTTCCAACTTCCCATAATTTCTAGTTAGTAAATCAAATTGAGCACGTAGCTCAACATTCTCCTTCAATGTTGATACTTCAAAAGAGATAGGGTTAGGTATACAAGTATCATCAACAATATGAAAGTAGTAAGTAGCAATTAGAGACTTCTCATGAGTAGATTGAAGCTCCTCATAGATCTTAGAGGTTTTGATGAGCTCTCCCTTGACATTCTTGCATTCAAGGAGAAGGACCTCAAAATCCTTTTTAAGTTTATCATGAGCAACTTCAATCTCTACTTTTGAAGATCTTAAGTCTCTACATGCTTGGTGACTCTTCTCAAGTTCATGTTCAAGTTGTTCACTTTTAGCTTGTTCATGATTAAGTGAATCATTACAATTTTCAAAGTAAGCAAGAATATCTTGGAATCTTTGAAGAGTGTTATTTTTAGCTTTATGAAGAATTTTGCTGATCACATAGATGTTTTCAATCTAGTCATCATCATCATCCTCATCGCAAATATCATCGTCATTGCACAGGGAAGATGATACCTCATTATTACCTCTTGCCATGAGGCACATGTGAACTGGAGGAGTTGATGATGATTCTTTTGGTGAATTAGATTCTTCATTAGTCAAAAGTACTTCATATTTCTTGGTTTCCCCTAAATGATTAGTCATAGAACAACTAGGGAGAAACAAGAGATTTTGATCAAGAGGACACGGAAAAGCAAGCATATCACCACAGACATTTGTCGAGGGATCTTTAGGTGAAATGCATGACCTATCAGCACAATAATTTACACTATGTGTGGTGCTAGATATGCTCGTGTCCATGGAGGCTATGAAATTTTCATCAAAATGTATTTATTCACTCACCACATCGTTACCTTGTGAGATTGAAGATGCTGAGGTGTGCAAGAAATCGGATATGGAATTAGTGGTGGACTCTTTATGATCGAAAAGAGTGAAGAGCTCATGCACCAACTCCTTTATCATAATATCGTCTTCATCAAGATTGGACCCACCATATATATCTTCAAGTTTAGTCCAAACTTCATGAGCTTACTTGCAAGTCGAGATAGACTTAAACACTTCAGGACTTAGGGTTCGATGAATGGCAAGAAAAGCCTCACAATCAAGATACATTTCATTAGTAGATGAAGATGCATCATTCCTTTTGTCGGCAATCCCTATAAGAACAATTCGTAAAGTATTTGGGCCCATGGCCCGAAAGTGATGAAGCATATGAATTCTCCATAGGGTATAATTTGTGCCATCAAAGTCAAAGGTGTCATTGTGCACTAATCCAATAGTCGACATCGATACTCTCTAGGTCGTGAGACCTAATTAAAGAGAGACCTCGCTCTGATACCAATTGAAAACACCTCGATGACGCCTAGAGGGGGGGTGAATAGGCTATTTAAAAACTTCTTCGGATTTGGCTTGAAACTAATGTGGAAATAAACTAAGAGGGTACTTGTCAAGGACAAATCCTAAATGCACTAGGCACTGCAGCGTGTATCAACAAACACGATCTACTAAGATGGACACAATACAGTTACTAACAAGCACAAGTAAGTTACACAAACTTACTTGAGCTATATCACATGACAAGTAGGTGAACAACACAAGATACTTAATCACACTATATCACATGATATATCAAAATCTGCAAGTATGAACGTGTTGATATAGAAGGTATGCTTGAATGATTTATCTTGTACAAGAAATAGCCAACACAATATAATGAGCACAAACCATATGCAATGTATGTAGCTCAAGTAACACAAGTAAACCACAAGTAAGTAGTTAGGGTTAAGGATAACCCAGGTCACTGAGACGAAGATGTATCCCGATGTTCACTTCCTTGGAGGGAAGCTAGTCACCGTTAGAGAGGTGGATGTTACCACGAAGGTACACCAACGCCACGAAGGCTCACCCTATTCTCCCTTTGAGATAACACCACGAAGGCGTTTCTCAACCACTAGTGGTAAGCCTTTGAGGTGGCTTCCAAACCCTCACAAAACTTTTCCGGGGGTAATCACATGGATTGATTCCTCTCCGAAGAACTCCTACTTCCTAGGAGTCTCCAACCTCCAAGAGTAACAAGATCACGGGGATTGCTCAAAACTTGCTCAAATCACAAATCACTTTGGTGGGAAGAAGGAGAGGGAGACGATCTATCATTTGATTGGAACAACTCTCAAAGGGGCTCACAAATGCTCTTGGGATCTAAGATTTGGTGTGAGCAAATGTGTGTGAGGTGGAAATGTGTTCTTATCAGGATATGGTTGTGTTGGGCACCCTCTCACGAAGTGGGTGAGAGGTATATATAGTGGGGAGTGTAAAACAGCCGTTGGGACACTTTAAGTCACACAGGGTCCCGACGTCCGACAGTTTCCGGAAGTCCGGGCGTCCGCAAGGGGTCGGACGTCCGACAGGGGTCGGTCGTTCGAGGCATGTAGATATGACTGAAAACACTGTGAATTGAACAGCGACCGGACGTCCGAGAAGACCGGAAATCCGAGTTATTCGACTCAACTTCTTCTGGTGGGAGGATCCGGATTTCCGAACAGGGACGAACGTCCGGCCCTCGGACGTCCGGAGGGAGCCGTAAATCCGAGTTATAGAGCTCATGTTCTTCTGGTGCAGGGCTCCGGATTTCCGAAGCTGGTCGGACCTCCGGCCCTCAGATGTCCAGAGGGAGCCGGAAATCCGAGTTATATGACTCAAATACTACTGGTGGAGGGCTTCGGATTTCCGAAGCCTGCCGGTCGTCCAGCCCTCGGGCGTCCGGAGGGACCCGAAAGTCCGAGGCAATAGACCTGTTTTGAGATAGGAACATAGTGGAGAATATGTGGTATTGAGTAGGATAGTGAATATCTAGTTTGAGCAAGTTCATCACAAAAACCTGTGATCCCCTCTTAATAGTGCGGGATCCCTAAAGACTCAAGAATTGTAAAAGGGATACCGATGATCCATACTTGAGTGTGTACTTCTATTCGCTGATCATCACTCCGCACCGCTAACATCAAAGTAACTGATACCTTGAGTTAGCCCTTTCACTTGAGCTTGATGTTGTTGTTTCTTCTTGGCTCAACATTGAAAGCAAGACATGATGAAGTCTTCAAGTAGCTCTCCCATACACAATGTGGAAAGCCTGTATTATATATTTATTTTCATTTGTCCACCATGTGAACATCCACAAGGATCAAGCATGTAGTGCTCAGGAATGCTTATCTTGATCTTGTCCTTGTTAGCACATGAGCCTGTCCTTATCAACACATGATCATTCACAATAGCTTAAGAAGGGTTAGTGATTAATTATCTATATGTGTGTTGTCAGCAACACCAAAACATGATTAAGGGCATGACTGCACTTTCACCCGCGCACGGTGACGCCCGCTAGCCAGCCCCGCCGCCGCCCTCCACCACCGGCCTGCCCCCGGCCCGCGCACCGACCTGCTGTGCAACTAAGTTCTGCAACTCCACCTTTGTTGCAAAAGCTTTCTGCAACACGCCATTTTTGGCAAAAAATTCTTCCGTAAAAATACCTATGTTACAGAAAGACGAAGAAAAAAAATTCTACAACAAGCAAATTGTTTCTAAAACTCGACTGTTGTTTCAGGAATTAACGTATCCAAAGTTTATTTTTTACAACAAAGCGAAAGTTTCTGCAACTCGAGCTTCGTTTCAGGAATTAAGTCCACAGCGGATCGGACGGAGCAGATCGGACGGCTATACGCGCGAGATCGAACGACTATCGAGGTGGTGGATGTTTAATAAATATCCACCGGTAGATGCGTAGAAGTCCCCAAATTCATGGCAAAGTTTGTACAAATGATCTCATATTTTGCATAAGGGTGCATCCTGGAATGGCAAACAATGTTGCTAACTGAAGTTTTCATTTTCTTTGGACATAAAATTCATTTTCTATTTATCGAGTGCTCAAAATGAGTTTTTTTGTGAAGGACCTACCATATATTTGTTTGCAAAATTGGACCAAATCACTTTTCTAAAATACTAGGCCACATTTAATGTACAATTCACTAAATGGTTGGGTGTTAAAAGCTTTTATCCACCTCTAGTGAAAAAGACAAATTGCCGCCGATTCAGTAGGAAGCGGGTCAAATTTGAACTAGAGGTGCCTCATAGTTTGGTAAAGAAGTATCTATTTAATCAGAGATCCAACAACAATTTGGCAAGATTCAACCCCTAGCTATGAACGGTCATGCCCGACGTTTCGACCGCATTTTGAAACATGCATAACAAATTAAAAAAAATCAAAAAACACAAAACCTTCGCATTGTGTCATAATATGTGACCAAGTTACCAGGAAAAATAATAAACTTGTAATACTGTGATTATTTTAAAAAATTGTTCTCAGAAATGGGCTATCGTGTGTGAAGATTCATGGCTTTCATGCCAAAAGATCAATCTTATGGCCACATTCATGGCATAGTTTGTTAAAACGATCTAATATTATGCACAAGGGTGCATATTGGAATGGCAAACAATGTTGATTAAGGAAGTTTTCATTTTAATTGTATAAAAATTCATTTTCCATTTTTCGAGTGCTCAAGATGAGTTTTTTGTGAAGGACCTACCATATATTTGTTGCAAATTTGGACCAAATCATTTTTCTAAAATCGTAGGCCACATTTAATGTACAATTCACCAAATGGTTGGGTGTTAAAAGCTTTTATCCACCTCTAGTGAAAAAGACAAATTGCCACCGATTCAGTAGGAAGCGGGTCGAATTTGAACTAGAGGTGCCTCATAGTTTTCTCATGTTTTTTTTCCAAAAATCACTTTTAGGTAAATAAGTATCTATTTAATCAGAGATCCAGCAAAAAATTGGCAAGATTCAACCGCTAGCTATGAACGGTCATGCCCGACGTTTGACCGCATTTTGAAACGGGCATAACAAATTTAAAAAAAATCAAAAAATGCAAAACATTCGCGTTGTGTCATAATATGTGACCAAGTTACCAGGAAAAATAATAAACTTGTAATACAGTGATTATTTTAAAAAAGTGTTCTCAGAAATGGACTATCGTGTGTGAAGATTCATGGCTTTCAAGCCAAATGATCAATCTAATGGCCACATTCATGGCATAGTTTGTTAAAACGATCTAATATTATGCACAAGGGTGCATATTGGAATGGAAAACAATGTTGATTCAGGAAGTTTTCATTTTCCTTGTATGAAAAATTCATTTTCCATTTTTCAAATGCCCGAAATGAGTTTTTTTGTGAAGGACGTACCATATATTTGTTTCAAAATTGTACCAAATCATTTTTTCTAAAATATTAGGCCATGTTTAATGTACAATTGACAAAATGGTTGGGTGTTAAAAGTTTTTATCAACCTCTAGTGAAAAAGACAAATTGTCGCCGATTCAGTAGGAAGCAGGTCAAATTTGAACTGCTGCTGCATTATAATTTGCTCTTTATTTTTCCCAAAATCATTTATAGGTACATAAGTATCTATTTAATAAGAATTACATGGTGTGGTGGCTTGACACCGAGGTTTGGATGGTGGTCGAGGGCCCCAACTCCAGAGCGCGTGAACTTGCATGCGAGCCGCATGGTCACCGCGTTATCGTTGCGTTGCCACGCACTCTGGGTGGAATAGGCATGTTTGGTGGGTTAGACACTCCCTCGGTAAGTGTCAGGAAGAAGAATACAATAGAAGAATCTCACGAGGAGACCGAATAAGCTCAAACATGAATTAGCAGCCAAGTGTTTGATTAGCCAAAAGATCAATCTTATGGCCACATTCATGGCATAGTTTGTTAAAACGATCTAATATTATGCACAAGGGTGCATATTGGAATGGCAAACAATGTTGATTAAGGAAGTTTTCATTTTAATTGTATGAAAAATTCATTTTCCATTTTTCAAATGCCCGAAATGAGTTTTTTTGTGAAGGACGTACCATATATTTGTTTCAAAATTGTACCAAATCATTTTTTCTAAAATATTAGGCCATGTTTAATGTACAATTGACAAAATGGTTGGGTGTTAAAAGTTTTTATCAACCTCTAGTGAAAAAGATAAATTGTCGCCGATTCAGTAGGAAGCAGGTCAAATTTGAACTGCTGCTGCATTATAATTTGCTCTTTATTTTTCCCAAAATCATTTATAGGTACATAAGTATCTATTTAATAAGAATTACATGGTGTGGTGGCTTGACACCGAGGTTTGGATGGTGGTCGAGGGCCCCAACTCCAGAGCGCGTGAACTTGCATGCGAGCCGCATGGTCACCGCGTTATCGTTGCGTTGCCACGCATTCTGGGTGGAATAGGCATGTTTGGTGGGTTAGACACTCCCTCGGTAGGTGTCAGGAAGAAGAATACAATAGAAGAATCTCACGAGGAGACCGAATAAGCTCAAACATGAATTAGCAGCCAAGTGTTTGATTAGAAGTGTGGGTAATGCACATACACAATAGGCCTAAATTTTGGCTGAGGATGATCATCTACTAAGTAGACTCTCTTGCCAAAATTTTAGCTCAAATGGATGAACCTAGGTGACACTTGCTTTGCAAAGTACCACACTGTGCAGAAATATGGATGTTGAAGCTGGGATCAAATGAATCAATGGATTGAGCTGAAATTTGGTGTATGATGTTAATTAGGGCATATGAAGGCACTCTAAAAAATTTATACCATTTCGACATGCCAAAGTGACACTTCCTTCACAATATGTCAATCTGGACAGAAAATGGTAATTGAAATTGGGCTGACATAGATGATTGGATTGAGCTGAAATTTAGAGGAGGATTATAATTTGGGCACATTAAGGCACTGTAAAAATTCATAAAATTTGGATAAACAGAAATTGTACTTCCTTCACAATGCTCTCTACTGAGCAAAATATTGGGAAAAATATTGAGGGAAACTGGATGAATTAAATGAGATAAAATTTGGTGGAGTGAGGTTATATGACAAGTTTTATTACATGGTAAATTTTCATCAACTATATAGCAATATAAAATGTAGTTGCTTCACAAACTAAAAATATTACCAGAAACAAAGATTGGATGATGAGCTCACATGGATTGTTAGATGGGGCTAAAAATTTGTGGAGAGCTGTGTTTTGGGCACATAGAAGATGTGGAAAAAATTCAACTCATCATGATATTCCTCTCTAGTACTTCCTTCACAAAGCTGTTAGCTGAAGACAAACTTTAGAAATTTGCTGAGACAGATTTACTAGGCAAATGGTTACGAAAGTTTTCATGAGGCAATAATTTGGATAGGAAAGAGTGGCCAAAAAATATGAGGGTCATCAAAGAAATAGAAATAACATTTCCTTCACAAAGTGCTATTCTGAACAGAATAGGAAAATGAATATTGCTGAATTATTTTTGAACTATGGAAGGAAGGGTTTTCACATATTTGAGGAATATATGATCCAAAGTATTTATGAGAATTTTTCAAGAATTTTTGGAATGATAAAATAGTAGGTTGCTTCACAAACTAGGCAAAAAATAACACATGGACATGATACGTAGGCAAAACTGATGATGTGGTACCTAGTCATAGCTATGATTGGTCGTAATTAGCTACAAATTCGACACCGAAACAGGGCTATGTGCTTTTACGACTTTTTCCAATAAGGAAGTTATGACCTTTTTGATGAAAAAGGTCGTTAGTTTTTGGGGTTAGATTTACGACCAATTCTGCGAGTGTCACTGAGAGAAGGTCGTTAGTTGACATATTTCTTGTAGTGAGAGGGAGGTGTTTGGGTTTCATGGCAAAGACAGGTGGCATTATATCAAGTGGTAGGCAGTGAGCATGGAACGAAGGAAACGTGATTCTAAGCATAAGAAAGCTAGATACGGTGTCAAGGTCACAGTCATCTTGCCCGTGATGTCTTCAGCTTGGAACTGCTCTTGATCTTCCTGCATGTACTCTCCAAAATCCACGTACTCTCTCTCTCCATTCCTGATGCTACCCAAGATAAGATAACAGCCAATGAACACCGGCAAAACATAATGCAACAATCAATATGATGCATGTGTGAAGAAGGGAGCATGCATCACTATTCTAGTCATTTTCATGTGCTTTAGTTGAGTTAATTGAATTCTGGACAGAACTTCATATTAAGTTATATTTACATGCATGAATATGGCATGAGCATGTGCATCACAAGAAAACGGTGCAAAAACATATAAAGAACATACAGAACGGAGTCACGGATCAACCAGAAACTACAAAACAAGTTTCAAGGGCCTACGGGTCAAAACAGCCACAAACACACTCTGATGGGCACTCCCTGGTGTAACCAGGTTGCCACATGATCAAGCAACAAATTATAAGTGGGGTGGTGCATGGGAACACACCACACCATCAACAATGCCCACACAAGCTTCAAAACAATACGAACATACAATCTGTTTTCAACAAGAACATAGCAGTTTGTCTACAACACTACTAGAAAAAAGGTTGTTAGTGGCGCACCTATTTTGGGTATTAATGGCGCACTATAGGTGCGCCACTATTATCACGCCACTACTAATAAATAGTAATGGCGCACGCCTGGTGCGCCACTGATTAAATAGATACTTCTTTACCACCTGGTGCGCCATTACTATCCTAGACACTAATGGTGCACTTTTAGATAATGCGCTAGTGGTGTGTTTATTCATGTGCGCCACTAAAGTGCTATTTTGTGGGCCACTACTATGAATATTAGGATTTTTTTGGCTTTTCTGATATTTGCACAGGTCACAAAATACATTACAACACAGAATATAAACAGCAGATTTATCAAATACAATAGAAGATTAGTCTCCGAATACAATTCATCATATTAGTCTCAGAATTCAAAATACCGAACAAAGTTAGAACATTACAAGTGTCGAGACCGCGAGTAGTGAGTTTGTCTTCACATTACAAGTCAATATTTAAACTGCCATCACATAGAAGAGGGTTGGGGTCACGATGAGCATCATCGCGATGAAACTAATCTTCATCCGGTTCCTCCTCCGCTCCCTTCTCTCTCCCGCTAGATAGCCGCGTATCTAGCTTCCGCCTCCGCCCTAGTGGTGTACCCTTTGAAACTGTTACCGCTGAAATGGTGAACCTGTCTCCGACACTCCTCCCAGTCGGCGTAGACTCCGGGAACCTCACCCTTGTACACGACATACGACGACATCTCTATGCACTAGACAAACAAAACGTTAGTAGCAATTCACAGATAATATATAAGCAATATATAAGTATGCGACAAAAGGATTGGAAGATAAAAGCAACACATTAATAGCACGATTCATGGTCCTACTAATAAATAGCATCGATTACATATAAGTTGAACGATTGTCCAAACTAAAGAGACATAGAAGTTCATTAAAGTTTAATTACAACATGAGCTAATCGATATTTCAGAACTACATAGCATATATACTTTCGACTCGACTCAGGGACCGGAGCATGGATGAAGCCGTTGTCTTTCGTGATGGTCATGAATGTGCGGTCGTTGTCAGCCTGCATTTGTAGCATTGTGTCTATTCCACTGTTGGACGGTTGACAGTTGAGGTAGAACTGGCCCGATCTAGGAAGGACATCTTGATAGATGATTTCCGCAAACTCCGACTTGATGCGAAAGAATTCTTGTCTGATATCCTCGTCCTGGATTGCCCACAAGCATGCGGCCCATTCTTTGAGATCATTTGGTAGCATACGGTGATGTTGGTCCCGTACGATCGCCTGCATGGGATGGAGGGCGTAGTAGGCATCCTTCTGACTGCCAGGCGACTGCTTGACGCAGGGGAACGTCGTTACGTGGGTGAACACGTGCTTGCCGTATTTACGAATTGGCCTCCTGAAGGTGCCTCCAGATTTGGCGTAGCCGGGGAGGGCATCATCAAGAACATTCTTGATATTTGTGTAGTCTTTATTCGACTGACGGTCCGAGTCAAAATACGTGGCCATGGAATATTTTGTGTTAAGAGGATGAGTGTGCAATGTGTGTCACTGCACAAAACACGGAATGTTAGAAAAAAAAGAACGATCGAAATCTAAGAAATCATATGTTACGGGGCGGTGAGGGGATGACTTACTCGGAAAAGTAAGGCACGAGAAAGTTATCCTTATTTGCGTTCGCCAGAATGACGCCTTCTAGGTATGAACTCGTGACTTGCCGGTCCCCAGCGCTGCCCAAGATCTTGGCACGCATGTAGAAGGGGTCGACTATCACGATGTCCGGGGTCTTGTGTCTAATGATTCGCATCTCCATACTGAGCGAAAATAGCCAAATGAAGGTGTAGTGCAGCGGATAAAGGTTAAGCATAGCGAAGATGTCATCAAACTGCATGACGATCATACGCCCGATGGTGCTACCGACAAAGCCCTTGCCCTCTGGCACCTTGGCCACAAAAACTGGGTATGACAGATCATTCTCGGAGAGACGCCGCTTCTCCATATAAAGAACACCGTCATGCAGACTCCGCATAGCACCGGTTGCAGCATTGAGCAGATTAGTCGGTAGCATCGGCCTACCCGCCACATGAACCCTCCTCGAGATATCCTTAGATATTGGTGGCCCATCCTGAGCACGGATCATACTCGGTGCCGGCTGGCTCGCAGCCTTGTTATTTTTTATTTTCCGTCCCTTCTGCTTCTTCTGCTGTAATGGGATCGAGTTCTGCTCAGAGACCACCTTCTTGAGTGTGTTGGGGCTGATAATATTTTGCACCTCGGCTATTTGAGTCTCGGTGAAGATGGCAACTGGAGGCGTCTCCTGAGAACTGAACAGACGACGCCTTTTGCAATTGGGTTTCTTCGCGGTACCAGCTAGATCGCGATCGTCTTTTGCAGGGTTGGGTTCTTGAGAAGGAGGCCCCAACAATTCGTCACCGTACCCATGTTCGTTGATGTACTTATCGACGTTGGAAAATGTACCATCGTTGTCGTCCGGATACTATGCCATATGCATGTCCGGATCAGCTGACGGCGGTAGCGTTGCGGCGGTCTTGCCATGGCTTGGCGCCAGCACGACTAGCGGTGTTGTCTGTGGGGTGGTGTCCCCCTCCCCCAAACGAATCTGGCTCTTCGGCCAAAGCATGGACCAGTTTAAGAAGGCGTTGAAGGTCATCACATCATCTTCGTCGGCCCCAGGGGGTCGATACGGAGGTATCAAGTCGTCGCAGCCCCGCAGCACCTGAACCAGTTGAACCCTATACACAGTGGGTGGCATCGGATTACCGTGGAACACGCGGTTGCCCGGTTCAACGGTTTTGGCCTTGGCGACATCGATCAACTCGCCATACACGAAGTGCAGGAGAGTGCATGGAACGTTGGCGGCGCCCTGCGAAAACATGTAGGTCGTCAGGGATGCCCAGTCAAAGGCAAGGATATGAAGTCATCGGCCGAGGCTTAGTTACCGTGATGGCGTCGAGCTCGGCTAATGTCGAGGCACCGCCAATGGCGGGCGTGCAAGTGACAGAGGGGACACTTGCTGCCGAGGTGTCGGCCGGCGTATTCTTCCCACACATGGGTGCATTAAGTTCCAATAACGGCGCCGACGCCGGAGGCACCTGCAATGTCGCCTCCGCCGGAGACACCGATGCCGGCGCATTGTGCGAGTTGCTGCCCGTGAAGCTGGGAATCGGGGGCGGCCCCTGTTGGCCGCCCGCAATCCACCCCCACAGCCCCTCAAGCAAGGAAGGCATAATGGCGGTGATCTTCACTCCCAGTTGGTCTCGCACTTGCTCTTGGACTATCTCCAGAATCTGCGCCACTTGTGCCTTGAGTTCTTTAACCTCGCGCTCCTGGCTTTTCGAGCTGGTCTTTCTCTCCTTTCGCCCAGCCTTATAGTATTCCGACCATTTCGTGGACAAGCCTTCGTCGGCCACACGACCAACTCACGAAGGCTTACTGAACTTATCTTTGTGTTTCATTATGTTCAACGCCCTATTTAAAGTGGTGTCCCAAGGGGCAGACGGGGAGCTCTGAGACCCCGCGCTACTGCTTTTAGTTTCCCGCGAAAGGAACGTGAACCATTTAGAAATTTGGCTTCATTAATTAGAATGCAACCATATGGAGCTAATTACGCGGGGGTGTATTCCTTACCAGAACACGCTTAAGCTCCTTCACCTTCGGATCCGTGGTAAGCTCCTTTGTTACCGGGTCCACCCTGTACCGGGCCCTGACATAGTTCCTGGTCTACTTTTCATGGTATTTATCGAAGAGGGGCGGTAGGCCTTGCTCGGCACGCTTCGCGTCCTCCTTGTCCCATTTAGGTTCCGCCACTCTGTAACTGCCGGGACCGAGTTCGTGGACCCCTAAGTTCAAGTCCCGCATATCTTCCCCCCATTGACTTGATTCTGCGGATGCGTTGCTCTCGCACTTGATCTTGAACTCCAGGTAGTCAGCTTCGCTGATCGAAGGATTTGTCTCCTTGATCTTCTCATAACTATCACCTCTTAGAATCCTTCTCTTCACCGCGGCTCTCCAAGTAGCCAGGGTCGTGCTCATCTTCGTGAGGGCGGCACTATTCACTTTATTCCTTGAGAGGCGTGTGTTTGCGATGTTACCAGGGAACTTGTATTGTTCGTGCAGCTTCGTGAAGAGGAGGTTGCGCAAATTCCCTCGGTCATGATGCCTTAGGTTCTCGGTGTTGATCGAGACGGTGCTCCGGAGAACGCACCCGAGTTGTCCCGCGTACCCACCGACTAATACTTTGGGCGCCGTTGGATGCCCATTGGAGGACACTTCAGTAAATTCGTCCTTGACGGTGCCGAGCACATTCGGGCGTTGGTCCTTCCGTTGCCTCTTCGGTTGGCTGCCATCTGTGAGTTCACTGCCATCATCAGTGGTGGCATCCCCGACGGCACCATCAGTGGTGTCATCCCCGACGCCACTAGGGGTTGTGTAGTCGGGATTGGTGTCTTCCGTGGCGTCCTCATAGTGGTGAGGTTCTTCCTCCATCTCCTGGGACAGCTCCCAGAATGGCTTGCCCGAACCGCCAGCCTCATTCTTCTCAGATTTAGATGAGATCAGGGTAGTATCTATTCTTCTCAGATTTAGATAAGCCAAGCGTACTAATTCTACTCTTGCTTTTGCACTGAACACAACAAATTAAATAAATATGTTTTTCATGCAGAAGAGCTAGGATTTCATGACATTGAAAGGGACAAATAATACTTTGCATGTTTGTTCAGCAACTTTTCAAATTTATTTGTGATAAAATTTTAAAAAATATGTGTTGCTCATAGTGGTTAAATTCAATGAATATGGTGTGTTGATGTTAATTCTTAGGTAACTTACTGACTTGTGTGATGAGATGGGGTTTCCATGTGAAGGCAGTGCATATCATTTGAAAGTTATAATTCTACAAATATTCAAAGCACAAACTTGGCTAGCATACAGGAAGTCAAAAGTTTTAAAATCCCTTTGCTCATCTCACTAAGGGCCTAGAACATGCAGCTGCAAAGCTCACTTTCTATTTTCGAAGTCACTACCACAACTAGTTAGCAACATGTAAAATGAAAGAAAACAAGGGAGAGAAAAGAATGCTCATGTTACTAATAGATTAAGTTTTTTTGCATGAGAGGATTTCTTTGGGAATTAGTTCAAATTCAAACAAAAATAACATAGCATTCAAGCCCAAATTGGTGAATCATTGGTGCTGCCAAGTAGCCAGGTAACGTGCATTATCTATGCTTTTGTTTTGGTTGAGAATCAGGCACCTTCTAGGTCAAGAAAATTGGGCATGACCTTTGCTAATTTTCTTGACCTAGGAGTGCCCCATTCTCAATCAAAACGGAAATTAATCAACATTTCAGGAGAAAGGGGTAACCATTGCTCATATCACTATTTGCATGAGTTCAGAACACAATTAAGCAAACATTTATAATGATGAGTCCAACCAACAACAATTTTGTCTGCCTCACAGATTGATCTCCAATTTCAACTATCACAGGGTTGATCCGATAATAAGAATGAAGGAAGTATTATGCAAAACTTTTGCTGCAGATTAAAATCAGGTATTGCATAGACAACCATACTATTATAGGGCATAAAAGTATTCCATTGTGGACATGATGTTATGAGGCTGCAATGCTGTTATGAGATGAAAGCTCTCATTCGTTTCCGATTTAGACTAGCACTGTTTATTTAGGCTAAGTTGCTGAGTTATCAAGGTTCCTATGAATTCCTTCCTTCTTCAGAAGTACAGTAAAAATTATAAAACAGTTGTAACTTGTGCAAAATCGGTACAAACTGTAGTCATTTTCCAAATCACACTCCTGCAAGTGCAAGTGTTGAGGAGCCGCCTTTTTGAAGAAGGAATGCATAGGTGGGTGTATAATGTTAGTGGTATTTTGATTTTTCTAACTCCAGTATCATGCCTTGTGAAGGTTGAAGGGAAAATGCGGCGGCCTTCCATTGTATTTCCTGCTGCTGCTAGGAGAATGGATACTCTCAATGATCTACTGGCAGCAAGTGATCTTGTTTCACTGCATTGTACATTAACAAATGAGACAATGCATATACTTAATGGGGATTGTCTGCAGCACATTAAGCCTGGTATGTTTTTCTTGCTTCCTTTTTTTCTGCTTGTTGCATTATACTAACACTTTCAGTATTCTGAAATCTAAAATAGTGAGTCTCTTTTCTTTTGAATTCCACAGGAGCATTCATCATCAACACTGGTAGTTGCCAACTTGTAAATGACCGTGCGCTCAAACAGCTCTTGATTGATGGTACCATAGCTGGTTGTGCATTGGATGGCGTTGAAGGTCCACAATGGATGGAAGCATGGGTATGGAATTTAAACATATGATATGGATTTTGTCCATAAATGGCCACTTGGGGTTGGAATAAGTATATATAAGATCAAACTACATCATCATTTCGAAAACCATATTATTCCTGATGTGCCTCCAATGAAAGGAATCTCTCAAGAAAAATTAAAGATAAAATATGGTTTTTTATTTTAACATTCCTTCATTTAGAAGTTGACCATTTCGTATAGCACTAAGATGTGTAGCAGTAAAACTACATAACTAGCTACAAGACCTTTCTTGCCCAAACAAACTGACCATTAGTGTGAAGTAAGGACAAGCAATTGGTGCCCCTTTTCACAGCTATCACTGTATTACTTATTCCTCAGAGAAGTAAGCTTGCTTGTTTACCTCTGGTTGGTCACAGGGGAGATGGGAAGAGCAGCCTGCTACGTCTCCATCGTATCTATTTTTGCAAACTCTTTTGCCCTTGTTTTGGACTCTAATTTGAATGATTTGAATGGAACTAACCTGGACTGACGCTGTTTTCAGCAGAATTGCCTTGGTGTTGTTTTTGTGCAGAAATGAAAGTTCTCGGAACGTCCTGAAAATTTATGGAGAATATTTCTGGAAAATATGAAAAATACCTGCGCAAAGATCCACCGGAGGGGATGGGCCAGTGGGCCACAAGCCCTGTAGCCGCCACCCCCTGGTGGTGGCTAGCAAGCTTGCGTGGCCCACGTGGCCCTGCCGCCCCCAAACTCAGCTCTATATATTCACTTTCGTCCCAGAAAAAATCACGAGAGAAGATTTCGTCGCATTTGCAATACGGAGGCGCCGCCACATCCTGTTCTTCATCTGGAGGGCAGATCTGGAGTCCGTTTTGGGCTCCGGAGAGGGGAAATCGTCGCCATCGTCATCATCAACCTTCTTCCCTCTCCAATTCCATGAAGCTCTTCATCGTTCGTGAGTAATCTATTCGTTGGCTCGCTGGGCGGTGATGAGTAGGATGAGATCTATCATGTAATCGAGTTAGTTTTGACGGGGAATTATCCCTAGTATCCACTATGTTGTGAGATTGATGTTGCTACTACTTGCCATGCTTAATGCTTGTCACTAGGGCCCGAGTGCCATGATTTTAGATCTGCAATTATTATGTTGTCACCAATATATGTGTGTTTTAGATCCGATCTTGCAATTTGTAGTTACCTACTATGTGTTATGACCCGGCAATCCCGGAGTGACAATAACCGGAACCACTCCCGGTGATGACCATAGTTTGAGGAGTTCATGTGTTCACCAAGTGCTAATGCGTTGGTCTGGTTCTTTATTAAAAGGAGAACCTTAATATCCCGTAGTTTCCTTTTGGACCCCGCTGCCATGGGAGGGATGGACAATAGATGTTATGCAAGTTCTTTTCCCTAAGCACGTATGACGACACACGGAATGCATGCCTACATCACATTGACGAACGGGAGCTAGCCACATATCTCTCTGTGTTATAACTATTGCATGATGAATATCATCCAAACAAATCACCAACCCATTGCCTACGAGTTTGTCCCACTGCTGCTGTTACTTGTCTTGCTCTGCTGCTGTCACCACTGTTG
Source organism: Hordeum vulgare subsp. vulgare (assembly GCF_904849725.1). Lineage (NCBI taxonomy): Eukaryota > Viridiplantae > Streptophyta > Magnoliopsida > Poales > Poaceae > Hordeum > Hordeum vulgare. The sequence goes on along the minus strand of NC_058521.1, from coordinate 41,901,581 downwards.
CTGCTGCTGTTACTTGCTTGCTCTGCTGTTACTTGCTACTGTTGCTACTTGCTACTGTTGTTACTTTGTTGTTGATACTTTGCTTGCAAATACTAATCTTTCACGTGTGGTTGAATCTGACACATTCAGCTGCTAATACTTGAGAATATCCTCTCACTTCCTGACTGGCGAATCAACAAATTTGGGTTGAATACTCTACCCTCGAAAACTGCCTCGATCCGACGCGCTAGTGGGTCATTGCAAGACAATTTCTAATTGTTGAGCAATCGAGAATAGCATTTGTCTAGCCATTGCCAGAGATTTGCTAAACATCATTTTTCTAGCGCCGTTGCCGGGGAAGCGTTTGCTATATTCTCTGAGTCACTTGGGATTTATATCTGCTGATCACTATTAAGAATCTGAAAGATCCAAAAACCAGAGTTTTGCCCTCAACTATGAGGGGAGGTGAGGAATTGTCATCTAGCTCTGCACTTGATTCACCTTCAGTTATGAGTAAGTTTGCGACATCACCTCCTGCTAGAAATCTTGATATGTCGCCTGTGCTTGATGATGTTATGCCTGATACTGCTTTGCCTGATACTGCTAGAGATGCTATGCCTGATGATGCTAGAGATGTTATGCCTGATACTGCTTTGCCTAATACTGCTAGAGATGCTATGCCTGATGATCCTAGAGATGCTATGCCTGATACTGCTAGAGATGCTATGCCTGATACTGCCTTGCCTGATGATGCTATGCTTGATACTGCTAGAGATACTACTTTGCCTGATGTGCCACTAGGGGTATTCCTTGATGCCCATATTGCTAGAGTTACTGCCAATGCTCGTGATGCTTCTGAAACTGTCGATACTATTGAGATAGAACCTGCTTTTGCTCCTGCTAGATCTAGCTCTCCTAGATATGAATTGCCTGATGTACCTGAGGGTTATGTTATGGAGGGAGAGATAGCTGAGGATTTTCTTGCGTGTAAGGATGCCTAAGACGCTGAGAAATTACTTCTCAAGTGGAAGGAAAAATCTTTGAAAGCAAGGATGAAATACGGCCCGAAGTTTGCCACTTCACCTATCTTTATCACCGATAAGGATTATGAATTCTCTGTCGACCCTGAGATAATCTCTCTAGTCGAATCTGATCCTTTCCACGGTTATGAGTCTGAGACAGTCGTATCCCATCTTACAAAACTACACAATATAGCCACCCTTTTCACTAGTGAGGAGAAGATCCGCTACTACTATATCCTTAAGTTGTTTCCTTTCTCTCTAAAGGATGACGCTAAAGCCTGGTTCACTTCTCTTGCTCCTGGATGTGTGAGTAGTCCCCAGGATATGGTCTATTACTTCTGTGAGAAATATTTCCCTGCCCATAAGAAGCAAGCTGCCTTGCAGGAAATATACAACTTTGCTCAACTCCAAGAAGAGAGTCTCCCACAAGCTTGGGGGAGGCTCATCCAGCTACAGAATGCTTTTCCTGATCACCCTCTTAAGAAGAACAAGATACTTGCTATCTTCTATAACGGACTTACCGATGCCTCTAGAGACCACCTAGATAGTCGTGCCGGTTGTGTTTTTAGGGAATGAACTATCGAACAAGCTGAGATCCTCCTGAATAACATCTTGATCAACGATAATGCTTGGACTATTACCGAACCACCGCCTAAGCGAACTCCTAAGAAAAGAGGTATTCTATTCCTCAGCCCCGAAGATATGCAAGAAGCCAAGAAATCTATGCAAGAGAAAGGCATTAGATCTGAAGATGTCAAAAATCTACCACCTATCGAAGAGATCCATGGTCTCGATAACCCGATAAAAGTAGTAGAAGTGAATTATGTGCCTAGGTTTGATGAGAGTGGTATTCCTTTTGACAAACCTGCTAGCCTATGCTTTGATGAATTTGACAACTTTTTTGCCAAACAACAGAGTTTCAATGATTATGTTAGCAGACATTTGGAACAAAGTACTCGTATGCTTAGCCATTTAAGTGCTTGTGTAGACATAAATGTCAATGATCTGAAGCTTCTGAGTAAACATGCCTCTATGATTACTACTCAGGTAGAACAAGTACTTAAAGCTCAGAATGACTTGCTCAATGAAATAAATGACAACTTTGTCAGAGTCATTACTAGAGGAGGCAAAATGACTCAGGAACCTTTGTATCCTGAAGGCCATCCTAAGAGAATTGATCAAGATTCTCAAGGAATTAATGCTGATACACCCAGTCATCCTAAGGAGAAGAAGAAGGATGATAGAAACCTACATGCCAGTTCACCAAATACTGTCACACCTGAAGAACCTAATAATATTTCTGCGTCAGATGCTAAAACACAATCTGGTGATGAACATGAACCTGGTGACAATATGGACAACGATGTTCATAATAATGCTCAGCCTAGCAATGATGAGGATGTGGAGATTGAACCTATGGTTAATCCTGATAACCCACAACCTAAGAGATACGATAAGAATGACTTCACTGCTAGGAAGCATGGTAAAGAAAGGGATCCATGGGTTCAGAGACCTATGCCCTTTCCTCCTAAGCCATCCAAGAAAAAGGATGATGAGGATTTTGAGCGCTTCGTTGAGATGATAAGACCCATCTTTCTGCAGATGCGGTTAACTGATATGCATAAAATGTCTCCATATGCCAAGTACATGAAAGATATCGTGACCAATAAACGGAAGATACCGGATCTTGAGATCTCCACCATGCTTGCCAATTACACTTTCAAAGGTGGAACTCCTAAGAAACTTGGTGATCCCGGAGTGCCCACTATACCTTGCTCCATTAAAGGAAACTACGTAAGAACTGCCTTATGTGACCTTGGAGCCGGTGTTAGTGTTATGCCGCTCTCTCTTTATCGTAGACTTGAACTGGATAAGTTGACACCCACTGAAATTTCTCTGCAAATGGCCGACAAATCAACTGCTTTCCCTATCAGCATTTGCGAGGATATGCCTGTTGTGGTTGCTAACACCACTATCTTAACATACTTTGTTATCTTGGATATTCCCGAGGAAGATGCCATGGCTATCATCCTCGGAAGACCCTTTTTAAACACGGCAGGGGCTGTTATAGATTGCAACAAAGGCAATGTCACTTTCCATGTCAACGGTAATGAGCATACAGTGCACTTTCCGAAGAAACGATATCAAGTACATTGCATCAATGCTATCGAAAAGACTTCATCGATTCTTATTGGGAGCTTTGAATGCCCTGTTCCTCGTGTCAAGATGAAGTATGATTTGCTTGTTGGGGAGATACATATCCCCATTGAGGTGACTTAGTGGCTATTCGAAAATTCTCCATTCTCTTTTGTGATTCGAGAAGGTTTTGTCATGAGGGTTCGATCAACCCCATTGACGGATTTCTTTCGATGACCATGAAATGGATGAATCAAAGAGTCACATACCTCTGTTTTGAGCTTTCACTTTCTGCTGCTTAGAAGAAAAATGATTGATTAGTTTTTCCTGTTTTCTGTTTTAGCGTCCCGGCAAAAAATACCCCGAAAATAAAAGTTCTCCGATGGTCCTGAAAATCTAGTATGATTTTTTCTGGAATATTTGAAACATACTGGGCCTCAGAGCTCGCCTGGGGGCCAAACCAGTGGGCCACAAGCCCTACAGCCGCCGCCCCCTGGTGGAGGCTAGCAAGCTTGTGGGGCCCACAGGGACCCCCTCCACTCATTCCAGCTCCCATCCTCTTCTTCCACCTCGAGAAAAAATCATTTCGCACCTCAAACCCGTGTTCTTGCTCATTTGGTTGTGATTTTTGATCTCCTTGCTCAAAGCACCATTCTCCGAACCGTTTTGGGGAAATTACTCCTTGGTAAGTGACTCCTCCATTGGTCCAATTAGTTTTTTCTCTAGTGCTTTATCCTTCGCGTATTCTTGCTACCTTGGTGACCCTGTTCTTGAGCTAGAAATGCTGATTTTAGCTGGTTCCAAGTAGTTTTAGCGCGTGATACGGTCTTTAGGCACTAGTAGGAGTAATTGCTACGAGTTTGGTTAATCTTTATTCACTTTTCTTTCGAAGTCTGTAAAAATTTCAGAATTTTTCAGAGCTAGAAAAAGGAAAAGATGAGGAGGTTCTTGAGAGGCTCTTCAAGCCGTAACCCCAAGGAGGATGAGAAGAACCACCCCAAATATGTGGTTCCTCGAGTCACAGAAGTTCGAGCGTGCGAGTGGCCAAGTGATGAATTTTTACGCGCCGCCGGGCTTTATGAAGACTTTTATTACTTGGTGGAGAGCGCGGGTCTTACTGCGTTCGTTGAAGATAAGTGCTCACAATACCTCCTCCTCACCAATATTTTCGTTCAAAGCTTCAACTTTTATCCGAGGAAGAATCCTCCCATGGTTGAGTTCATGTTGTATGATATCCCGCAGTGCATGACGCTACAGGATTTTTGCAATGTATGCAAATTACCTTAAGTTGGGGATATCCATGACCCTCGTCCACGGGACTTGGAGGATTTCATTGGTACTATTGCTGTTGGAGAGGAGAGAGGAGTGTCTCGCGCTAGGATTGCTAGCATACATTTTCCTGTGCTTCGGTACTTCTCATTATTTGTGGGAAAATGTTTGATTGGCCGTGAGGAGGCTGGATCACTGTTGGGGAACGGCGCATGGGAAACAAAAATTTTCCTACGCGCACGAAGACCTATCATGGTGATGTCCATCTACGAGAGGGGATATTCGATCTACGTACCCTTGTAGAGCGCATAGCAGAAGCGTTAAGAAAACGCGGTTGATGTAGTGGAACGTCCTCACGTCCCTCGATCCGCCCCGCGAACCGTCCCGCGATCCGTCCCACGATCTAGTGCCGAACGGACGGTACCTCCGCGTTCAACACACGTACAGCTCGACGATGATCTCGGCCTTCTTGATCCATCAAGAGAGACGGAGAGGTAGATGAGTTCTCCGGCAGCGTAACGGCGCTCTGGAGGTTGTTGGTGATCTAATCTCAGCAGGGCTCCGCCAGAGCTCCGCAGAAACGCGATCTAGAGGTAAAACCGTGGAGATATGTGGTCGGGCTGCCGTGGCAAAGTTGTCTCAAATCAGCCCTAAAACCTCCGTATATATAGGTGGGAGAGGGGGGCCTTGCCTTGGGGCTCAACGAGCCCCAAGGGGGTCGGCCGAGCCAAGGGGGGGAGTCCTCCCCTTCCAAACCGAATCCAACTAGGTTTGGAAGGAGGAGTCCTTCCCCTTTTTCCCACCTCCTCTTTTTTTCCTTTTCTCTTTGATTTTCTTCCTATGGCGCATAGGGCCTTCTTGGGCTGTCCCACCAGCCCACTAAGGGCTGGTGCGCCACCCCCAAGGCCTATGGGCTTCCTCGGGGTGGGTTGCCCCCCCGGTGAACACCCGGAACCCATTCGTCTTTCCCGGTACATTCCCGGTAACTCCGAAAACCTTCCGGTAATCAAATGAGGTCATCCTATATATCAATCTTCGTTTGCGGACCATTCCAAAAACCCTCGTGACGTCCGAGATCTCATCCGGGACTCCGAACAACATTCGGTAACCAACCATATAACTCAAATACGCATAAAACAACGTCGAACCTTAAGTGTGCAGACCCTGCGGGTTCGAGAACTATGCAGACATGACCCGAGTGACTCCTGGGTCAATATCCAATAGCGGGACCTGGATGCCCATATTGGATCCCACATATTCTACGAAGATCTTATCGTTTGAACCTCAGTGCCAAGGATTCATATAATCCCGTATGTCATTCCCTTCGTCCTTCGGTATGTTACTTGCCCGAGATTCGATCATCAGTATCCGCATACCTATTTCAATCTCGTTTACCGGTAAGTCTCTTTACTCGTTCCGTAATACAAGATCCCGCAACTTACACTAAGTTACATTGCTTGCAAGTCTTGTGTGTGATGTTGTATTACCGAGTGGGCCCCGAGATACCTCTCCGTCACACGGAGTGACAAATCCCAGTCTCGATGCATACTAACTCAACGAACACCTTCGGAGATACCTGTAGAGCATCTTTATAGTCACCCAGTTACGTTGCGACGTTTGATACACACAAAGCATTCCTCCGGTGTCAGTGAGTTATATGCTCTCATGGTCATAGTAACAAATACTTGACAAGCAGAAAACAGTAGCAACAAAATGACACGATCAACATGCTACCTCTATTAGTTTGGGTCTAGTCCATCACGTGATTCTCCTAGTGACATGATCCAGTTATCAAGCAACAACACCTTGTTCATAATCAGAAGACCCTGACTATCTTTGATCAACTGGCTAGCCAACTAGAGGCTTGCTAGGGACAATGTTTTGTCTATGTATCCACACATGTATATAAGTCTTCATTCAATACAATTATAGCATGGATAATAAACGATTATCTTGATACAGGAATTATAATAATAACTATATCTATTATTGCCTCCAGGGCATAATTCCAACAGTCTCCCACTTGCACTAGAGTCAATAATCTAGACCTCACATCATCATGCGAATTACATTGTAATAAATCTAACACCCATACAGTTCTGGTGTTGATTATGCTTTGCCCGTGGAAGAGGTTTAGTCAGCGGGTCTGCTACATTCAGATCCCTGTGCACTTTGCATATATTTACGTCCTCCCCTTCGACGTAGTCGCGGATGAGGTTAAAGCGTCGTTTGATGTGTCTGGTCTTCTTGTGAAACCGTGGTTCCTTTGCTAAGGCAATGGCACTCGTGTTGTCACAGAACAAGGTTATTGGATTTAGTGCGCTTGGCACCACTCCAAGATCCGTCACGAACTGCTTCATCCAGACACCCTCCTTAGCCGCCTCCAAGGCAGCCATGTACTCCGCTTCACATGTAGAATCTGCTACGACATTTTTCTTGGAACTGCACCAGCTTACCGCACCCCCATTAAGAATAAATACGTATCCGGTCTGCGACTTAGAGTCATCCGGATCTGTATCAAAGCTTGCATCGACGTAACCCTTTACGGCGAGCTCTTCGTCACCTCCATACACGAGAAACATCTCCTTAGTCCTTTTCAGGTACTTCAGGATATTCTTGACCGCCGTCCAGTGATCCACTCCTGGATTACTCTGGAACCTGCCTGCCATACTTATGGCCAGGCTAACGTCCGGTCTAGTGCATAGCATTGCATACATGATAGAACCTATGGCTGAAGCATAGGGGACGGTGCTCATATGCTCTCTATCCTCATCAGTTGCTGGGCACTGAGTCTTACTCAATCTCGTACCTTGTAAAACTGGCAAGAACCCTTTCTTGGACTATTCCATTTTGAACCTCTTCAAAACTTTATCAACGTATGTGCTTTGTGAAAGTCCTATCAGGCGTTTTGATCTATCCCTGTAGATCTTAATGCCTAGAATGTAAGCAGCTTCTCCTAGGTCCTTCATAGAGAAACTTTTATTCAAGTAATCCTTTATGCTCTCCAAAAACTCTGCGTTGTCTCCAATCAGCAATATGTCATCCAAATATAATATTAGAAACGCCACAGAGCTCCCACTCACTTTCTTGTAAATAAAAGATTCTCCAACCACTTGTATAAACCCAAATGCTTTGATCACTTCATCAAAGCGTTTGTTCCAATTCCGAGATGCTTGCACCAGTCCATAAATGGATCGCTGGAGCTTGCACACCTTGTTAGCATTCTTAGGATCGACAAAACCTTCGGGTTGCATCATATACAACTCTTCCTTAAGGAAACCGTTAAGGAACGCCGTTTTGACATCCATCTGCCAGATTTCATAATCGAAAAATGCACCTATTGCTAACATGATTCTGACGGACTTAAGCATCGCTACGGGTGAGAATGTCTCATCGTAGTCAACTCCTTGAACTTGTGAAAAACCCTTTGCCACAAGTCGAGCTTTATAAACGGTCACATTGCCGTCAGCGTCCGTCTTCTTCTTAAAGATCCATTTGTTCTGAATAGCCTTGCGGCCCTCAGGTAGTACTTCCAAAGTCCACACTTTGTTCTCATACATGGATTCTATCTCGGACTTCATGGCCTCTAGCCATTTGTTGGAATCTGGGCCCACCATTGCTTCTTCATAATTTGCAGGTTCATTGTTGTCTAACAACATGATTGACAAAACGGGATTACCGTACCACTCAGGAGCAGCACGTGGTCTCGTCGACTTGCGTGGTTCGACAGGTACTTGAACCGGAGTTTCATGATCATCATCATTAACTTCCTCCTCAATCGGCGTCGCAACGACAGAGGTTTCCCCTTGCCCTGCGCCACCATCTAGAGGGATGAGAGGTTCGACAACCTCATCAAGTTTTATCTTCCTCCCACTCAATTCTCTCGAGAGAAACTCCTTCTCGAGAAAAGCTCCGTTTTTAGCAACAAACACTTTGCCCTCGGATTTGAGATAGAAGGTGTACCCAACTGTCTCTTTTGGGTAACCTATGAAGATGCACTTTTCCGCTTTGGGTTCCAGCTTTTCAGGCTGAAGCTTTTTGACATAAGCATCACATCCCCAAACTTTAAGAAAGGACAACTTTGGCCTTTTGCCATACCACAGTTCGTATGGTGTCGTCTCAACGGATTTTGATGGTGCCCTATTTAAAGTGAATGCAGCTGTGTCTAATGCATAACCCCAAAACGATAACGGCAAATCGGTAAGAGACATCATAGATTGCACCATCTCTAATAAAGTACGATTACGACATTCGTACACACCATTACGCTGTGGTGTTCCAGGCGGTGTCAACTGTGAAACAATTCCACATTGTCTTAAGTGAGCACCAAACTCGAAACTCAGATATTCACCCCCACGATCAGACCGTAGGAACTTAATCTTCTTGTTACGATGATTTTCAACTTCACTCTGAAATTGCTTGGACTTTTCAAATGTTTCAGACTTGTGCTTCATTAAGTAGACATAACCATATCTACTCAAATCGTCAGTGAAGGTGAGAAAATAACGATATCCGCCGCGTGCCTCTAGGCTCATCGGACCGCACACATCGGTATGTATGATTTCCAACAAGTCACTGGCACGCTCCATTGTTCCGGAGAACGGAGTTTTAGTCATCTTGCCCATGAGGCATGGTTCGCACGTGTCAAGTGAATCAAGGTCAAGTGACTCCAAAAGTCCATCGGCATGGAGTTTCTCCATGCGTTTACACCAATATGACCTAAGCGGCAATGCCACAAAAATATGGCGCTATCATTGTTAACTCTAACTCTTTTGGTCTCAATGTTATGTATATGTGTCTCACTATCAAGATTCAGTATGAACAATCCTCTCACATTGGGTGCATGACCATAAAAGATGTTACTCATAGAAATAGAACAACCATTATTCTCTGACTTAAAAGAGTAACCGTCTCGCAATAAACAAGATCCAGATATAATTTTCATGCTCAACGCAGGCACTAAATAACAATTATTCAAGTTCATAACTAATCCTGATGGTAAGTGAAGTGAAACTGTGCCGACGACGATTGCATCAACCTTGGAACCATTTCCTACGCGCATCGTCACTTCATCTTTCGCCAGCCTTCGTCTATTCCGCAGTTCCTGTTTCGAGTTGCAAATATGAGCAACAGAACCGGTATCGAATACCCAAGCACTACTACGAGAGCCGATTAAGTACACATCAATAACATGTATATCAAATATACCTGATTTTTATTTGGTCGCCTTCTTATCAGCCAGATACTTGGGGCAGTTGCGCTTCCAGTGACCCATACCCTTGTAATAGTAGCACTCTGTTTCAGGCTTAGGTCCAGCTTTGGGTTTCTTCGTCGGATTGGCAACACGCTTGCCGCTCTTCTTTGAATTTCCCTTCTTGCCTTTGCTGTTTCTCTTGAAACTAGTGGTCTTATTCACCATCAACACTTGATGCTCTTTACGGAGTTCAGACTCTGCGACTTTCAGCATCGCAAACAACTCGCGGGGTGACTTGTTCATCCCTTGCATGTTGTAGTTCAACACAAAGCCCTTTAGCTTGGCGGCAGTGATTGAAGGATTCTGTCAGTGATAGCCTCTTGCGGGAGTTCAATCCCCAGCTCAGCTAGACGGTTTGAGTACCCAGACATTTTGAGCACATGTTCACTGACAGACGAATTCTCCTCCATCTTGCAAGCATAGAATTTATCAGAGGTCTCATACCTCTCGATCCGGGCGTTCTTCTGAAAGATAAACTTCAACTCCTGGAACATCTCATATGCTCCATGACACTCAAAGCAACGTTGAAGTCCCGGTTCTAAGCCATACAAGACTGCACATTGAACTACTGAGTAGTCCTCCTTACGTGTTAACCAAGCGTTCTTAACATCCTGGTCAGCCGTAGCGGGTGGTTCATCTCCTAGCGCAGCATTAAGGACATAATCCTTCTTCCCAGCTTGTAAGATTAGCTTAAGATTACGAGCCCAGTCTACAAAGTTGCTTCCATCATCTTTCAACTTAGCTTTCTCTAGGAACGTATTAAAATTCAGGGTGACTGTCGCGTGAGCCATGATCTACAATACAAATATATTCAAAGTGGACTTAGACTATGTTCAATATAATTAGAGTTTAACTTAATCAAATTACTTGCTAAACTCCCACTCAAAAAGTACATCTCTCTAGTCATTTGAGTGGTTCATGACCCACTTACACTAGCTCAAGTCCGATCATCACGTGAGTTGAGTATAGTTTCAAAGGTAAGCATCCCTATGCTAATCATATCATCTATATGATTCATGATCGACCTTTCGGTCTCATGTGCTTCGAGGCCATGTCTGCACATGCTAGGCTCGTCAAGCTTAACCCGAGTGTTCCGCGTGTGCAACTGTTTTGCACCCGTTGTATGTGAACGTTGAGTCTATCACACCCGATCATCACGTGGTGCCTCGAAACGACGAACTGTAGCAACGGAGCACAGTCGGGGAGAACACAATTTCGTCTTGAAATTTTAGTGAGAGATCACCTCATAATGCTACCGTCGTTCTAAGGAAAATAAGGTGCATAAAAGGATTAACATCACATGCAATTCATAAGTGACATGATATGGCCATCATCACGTGCTCCTTGATCTCCATCACCAAAGCACCGGCACGATCTTCTTGTCACCGGCGCCACACCATGATCTCCATCAACGTGTCGCCATCGGGGTTGTCGTGCTACTCATGCTATTACTACTAAAGCTACATCCTAGCAAAATAGTAAACGCATCTGCAAGCACAAACGTTAGTTTAAAGACAACCCTATGGCTCCTGCCGGTTGTCGTACCATCGACGTGCAAGTCGATATTATCTATTACAACATGATCATCTCATACATCCAATATATCACATCACATCATTGGCCATATCACATCACAAGCATATCCTGCAAAAACAAGTTAGACGTCCTCTAATTTTGTTGTTGCATGTTTTACGTGGTGACCATGGGTATCTAGTAGGATCGCATCTTACTTACGCAAACACCACAATGGAGATATATGAATTGCTATTTAACCTTATACAAGGACCTCCTCGGTCAAATCCGATTCAACTAAAGTTGGAGAAACTGACACTTGCCAGTCATCTTTGAGCAACGGGGTTACTCGTAGCGATCAAACTAGTCTCTCGTAAGCGTACGAGTAATGTCGGTCCAAGCCGCTTCAATCCAACAATACTGCGGAATCAAGAAAAGACTAAGGAGGGCATAAAAACACACATCACCGCCCACAAAAAGTTTTGTGTTCTACTCGAGAAGACATCTACACATGAACCTAGTTCATGATGCCACTGTTGAGGAACGACGCATGGGAAACAAAAAATTTCCTACGCGCACGAAGACCTATCATGGTGATGTCCATCTACGAGAGGGGATATTCGATCTACGTACCCTTGTAGATCGCATAGCAGAAGCGTTAAGAAAACGCGTTTGATGTAGTGGAACGTCCTCACGTCCCTCGATCCGTCCCGCGAACTGTCCCGCGATCCGTCCCACGATCTAGTGCCGAACGGACGACACCTCCGCATTCAGGACACGTACAGCTCGACGATGATCTCGGCCTTCTTGATCCAGCAAGAGATACGGAGAGGTAGATGAGATCTCCGTTAGCGTGACGGTGCTCCGGAGGTTGGTGGTGATCTAATCTCAGCAGGGCTCCGCCCGAGCTCCGCAGAAACGCGATCCAGAGGTAAAACCGTGGAGATATGTGGTCGGGCTGCCGTGGCAAAGTTGTCTCAAATCAGCCCTAAAACCTCCGTATATATAGGTGGGAGAGGGGGGCCTTGCCTTGGGGGTCAAGGAGCCACAAGGGGGTCGGCCGAGCCAAGGGGGGGAGTCCTCCCCTTCCAAACCGAATCCAACTAGGTTTGGAAGGAGGAGTCCTTCCCCTTTTCCCACCTCCTCTTTTTTTTCCTTTTCTCTTTAATTTTCTTCCTATGGCACATAGGGACTTCTTGGGCTGTCCCACCAGCCCACTAAGGGCTGGTGTGCCACCCCCAAGGCCTATGGGCTTCCCCGGGGTGGGTTGCAGCCCCCGGTGAACACCCAGAACCCATTCTCATTCCCGGTAACTTCGAAAACCTTCCGGTAATCAAATGAGGTCATCCTATATATCAGTCTTCGTTTCCGGACCATTCCAGAAACCCTCGTGACGTCCGTGATCTCATCCGGGACTCCGAACAACATTCGGTAACCAACCATATAACTCAAATACGCATAAAACAACGTCGAACCCTAAGTGTGCAGACCCTGCGGGTTCGAGAACTATGCAGACATGACTCGAGTGACTCCTCGGTCAATATCCAATAGCGGGACCTGGATGCCCATATTGGATCCCACATATTCTACGAAGATCTTATCGTTTGAACCTCAGTGCCAAGGATTCATATAATCCCGTATGTCATTCCCTTCGTCCTTCGGTATGTTACTTGCCCGAGATTCGATCGTCAGTATCCGCATACCTATTTCAATCTCGTTTACCGGCAAGTCTCTTTACTCGTTCCGTAATACAAGATCCCACAACTTACACTAAGTTACATTGCTTGCAAGGCTTGTGTGTGATGTTGTATTACCGAGTGGGCCCCGAGATACCTCTCCGTCACACGGAGTGACAAATCCCAGTCTCGATCCATACTAACTCAACGAACACCTTCGGAGATACCTGTAGAGCATCTTTATAGTCACCCAGTTACGTTGCGACGTTTGATACACACAAAGCATTCCTCCGGTGTGAGTGAGTTATATGATCTCATGGTCATAGGAACAAATACTTGACACGCAGAAAACAGTAGCAACAAAATGACACGATCAACATGCTACGTCTATTAGTTTGGGTCTAGTCCATCACGTGATTCTCCTAATGACATGATCCAGTTATCAAGCAATAACACCCTGTTCATAATCAGAAGACCCTGACTATCTTTGATCAACTGGCTAGCCAACTAGAGGCTTGCTAGGGACAGTGTTTTGTCTATGTATCCACACATGTATATAAGTCTTCATTCAATACAATTATAGCATGGATAATAAACGATTATCTTGATACAGGAATTATAATAATAAATATATTTATTATTGCCTCTAGGGCATAATTCCAACAATCACTTAGTTCTCCAGACCTTGCGGTTTTGCGCGAAGGCCTTTATAATGATAAGACTTATAGCCTAGGTTCTATAGTAGCCCAGCGGTTGAACACCAACCGTTCCAAGGGTGTCGTCTATGGAGGTATCTATGCTACCCGTCTTGCCACACACTTTGAGATACCCGTTAGACTGGGAGAGGAAGGAGAGATGCTTCTTCCTGACAAATATCTGGATTATGACAGCATGGTTCGCCATGATTTTCTCGATAGAGATGCTAGTAGACGGATGATTATAACCTGGTATTTAGTCAGGGTACTCGAGAGACTATTACTTTGCCTGCTCCTTCTTTGTTCGATCTTCATGCAGGCAGGTACACTATTATGCCCTCGGACATCTACGCATATTGGGGCTTGGCCCAACCACAGGTGCCCGTGCCCGAGCCGCCAGTCGAGTACCAGACGTTAGTTTATCAGTGGGAGCCAGAGGAGCTCACACAGCAGTGGCATCCACAGTCTGCTCCGGAGTATCCCGCAGATGGTTATTTCCCGCCTTGGGAGTAGACCAAGCTAGGCCAAAAGCCTAAGCTTGAGGGAGTACGTGTTCTCACCAACCTTACATTCATGCTTATGCTTTCACTTTGTTAGTCGGTGTTCACACTTTGCCACTGTATTATCCATGCTAGTTTATTTTCGTTTTGTTGTTTTCTTGTTTTGTGTCCTTTTGAGAAAACCCAAAAAGATTTTCCTTTCTTATTTTGCTTGTTGGGAGTTTTCCCGTGTAAATAGTTTTCTTTTTCTTTGGGTCAAGGTAGAAGATATTGGTTACAATGTTTATTAGCTCTTGCATGCATACCTGTTTAGCTTTCAAAGAGCCATATTACTTTGTCTTCTCCTTTGTGTTTGCCTGCAGATTCAGCTTAGTCCATTGCACGAGCACTCTTATTATTGTTCACATCGTTCGATCGTGCAAATGAAAGGCAATAATGATGATATATGATGAAGTGACTGAGACTGGAAAAGCTGGTATGAACTCTATCTATTTTGTTTTTGTAAATATGACTAGCTTGTCATGCCTGATTCAGCTTTGTTGTGAGAGAACCATGTTTGCAATGACAACTTAGAGATCATAGTTTCTGATGTCATGCTTAACTAGCTCAGAGCTTATAATGGTTTGTCTTGAATGCCAACATAGATTTTGAGATGACTATGATGTAGTATGATAGGATGGTATTCTCCTTTGAATGATTGAAGTGGCTTGACTTGGCGCATGTTCATGCATGTAGTTGAAACAAAATCAACATAGCCTCTATGATGTTCGTGTTCATGGTGATTTATATCTTGTTCATGGTTGCATTCAATGGTAGTCAAACTCATTGCATCTTGATGATTGTTGTCGCTCTCTAGTTGGTCGCTTCCCAGTCTTTTGCTAGCCTTCACTTGTACTAAGCGGAACACTGCTTGTGCATCCACTTCCATAAACCCAAAAGTTTTTCCATGAGAGTCCACCATACCTACGTATTTGCGGTATCTACCTGTTGGTCCAAGTAAATTTGCATGTGCAATTATGTCACATCCCTGGATCCCTAACTAGGGTTTAGTATTTGTGCTCATGTCTTCTTCCATTGCATTCAAGAAGTTGAAACAAAATCAAAGGAAGTGCTGAAACTCAAACCAAAAAAAACCCCTAGCCGCTTCTTATTCAAAGGAAATTCAAATCTTGCCAAAATCAATGAACCCAAAATGGCCTTCTAAAAAGTTCAATATTTTTGATAAATGTTGAAAACAAAAGATCAGAGATGAAACTTATTTTCAAACTACTTTTGGCATTTTAATTTTAAGTTAAAATCTACTGAAAACAACTATATATTTGTTTTCAAATATTTTAAAGTTTCCAAAAATGTTGAAAACTTTAGGAGTAGTTGGGAATATTCCAACTAACACTCAGGGCTATTCAAACTAATTTTTGAATTGCTTTTTGAAGTCAAAAAAATAGCAATTAATATCAGCAAATAAAAAAGAAAACAGAAATAGAAGAAAAAGGAAAAAGTCTATCCTACACTCACCAGTAGAGGCCCAGCCCACAGCGGCAGGGTCGTCTTCTTCCTCTGCCTTATAGCGGAGGAGAGATCGACCACGGCGGCTTCCCTCCACCTCCTGCTTCGCCGTGGCGCTCCCCGGTGTCCCCAGGATAGTGCGATGTCGGGAATGACTCCCCCGAACGCGTCCTTATCCTCCCCCGCTCTCCATTCTTCCCCCTCCTCTCGGTTTTCTTCTCTCCTCTCCCTGCCGCCATTAGCAGGAGCTTGAGCTTGAGCCAACCGAGCTCTCTGGCCACAGGGAAGCCTTCCCGAGTGCTCCATCCTCTCCGCCTCATCGAGCTCGATGCACACGCAAAAGGAATCGGCCTCCTCGAGCTCTGCAACGCCCCTTTGCCGTCGTCTTCAACCTCCGGCCGGCGGCAAATCGACGTTGGATCGCCGGCTACAACACCTCCCCGAGCAGTCTGAGCCCAGCTTCATCACCACCGTGAGCTCACGAGCGTTTCCCCTGTTTCCCCTCTCTCTCCTGCACTCTAGCCACAAGACCGACGAACTCGAGCTCTGGCAGCCGCCTCGGCTCGTCGTCGGCATCCTCCGGCCACCCTCAGCCCCTCCTGATGCCCGTAGTGGATGAGGCCGAGCCTGGGGATCATCCCAGTACTCTCGCTGCTCAATTCCGAGAATGGCAGCCAGATCTGGAGCATCTCCGGCAAAGATCGGCCGCGGATCTGGTCGCCATCGGTCAGTCTCCGGCAGGGGACGACGTGGCCGGCCTAATCCCTCTTATTTAGCACTAATTAGGCACTAACAGTGGGCCCTAGAAGTGGGTCAAACCCACTTAGGGGCTGGTCAGCGCGGGATTATCTCTTGTGTCGCTGACCAGTGGCCCCCACCTGTCAGGTTTGACCTGACCAGGTCGGCTGACGTGCTGACGCAGTGCTGATGTAGTTATGACGCAATAAAGAGATTTTCTGTTTTAAAAGAATTCCAGAAAATGCCCAAAACTTCTAAAAATCATAGAAAATAATCTGTAACTCCAATGAAAATAATTTATATATGAAAAATGATCAGAAAAATCCAAGGAATCTAATTTTTATATTTTCAAACATTTTTGAAAATGTTAACATCACCAAACAGATAAATTATGAATAGGATAACCTTATTAAATAATTTGGAGTTGGAATTTGAAATCCATTTGAATTCCACTTCAAATATTATGACCAAACCATGATCAAGCACAACCAACAGCCCAACATACCACCATCATGCATGCTAAAACAAGATTACCTGAGCATCAGGTCGAATCAATTAAAAGCGTATTAGAAAATACCTTGTTTGAAGTGATATTTGAATCTTGATTCAAAGCAACTTCAACTTAAGAAATGGTAGCTACATTAGCCTACCACCTTTCATTTTCATGCCATGCTCATGCATCATCTTGTTGCATATGATTGTTATTGATTGATATTGTTTTTACCGGTAGGCCCCGCTCCTCCGGATTCCACCGAATATCCGACTGACGGATATTGTCCCTTTGCTGAGCAACTAGCCAAGCAACCATTTTGATCATCCAGATAAATCCCATGTTCTCGCTCCTGCTCTTACTTATTGCATTAGGTCAGAATGCTTTCACTGCTTTTACCACGTTAGTTGAACCCACTTCCCTTGCATGACCTGTCCTTGTCACAGTAAATAGCTGAACCTTCCAACCTAGCATACCTGGTAGATGCTTGAGCCAACATGTGCCCTATCCTGCAATGCATGCTATGCTTAGAGTTGTGTATGGTCTGTCATCTTGGTGATGAACAGAATTGTGGAAACGTGATTCAGTAAGTAAAGGTTTCGTGTTGAACCTGATTTGGTAAAGGTACCGGTGAAAGGCTGTGTAGGAGTACATGGCGGGTTGTTTCATTGGAACCGTCCTTAGGAACTGAGTTCCGTGTATGTAATCCAAGACGAGATACTACCACATGTTGGGCCCTAAAATATGACCCCGCTCGACTTATTAATCGCTTAGTACTCGGTCTAGGAGTTGCAAGTAGTTTCTGGTGTTTATAGTCATGCTGGAGGCTGTGCGTAGCGCTCACCTTAGAGGTGGGCTATGATGCGGTAGGCAGTGGCACGGTGTAGCAAGTGGCACCCGGATGGTGGGCTTGGGAACCCTGCGCACAACGTTTGGGGCCGTGGCGGAAACCTCGGCCGGACTTCCGTGCGGGTTACCCTCAGATAGGTGATAAACCTGGACTAAGTATTAACGTGGTTAACGGTCGTGGCCGACTCCCTCGCGGGGCTTCCGCTTGAAGGTTGCCGAGGTGCATGACGTGCACATGGCGATAAGTGGCGAGAGCGTGTGTGAAGAAGTACACCCCTGCAGGGTTATGATCTATTCGAATAGTCGCGTCCGCAGATATGGATTACTTGGAAACATATGCTGTGCATAGATAACTATAATGGCTACTCATAAAACTGTCAAGATAAGTGTGAGTGTCGTGGACGGCATTTCCGTATGGAGACGGAATGATTCCACGATGGAGTATTGTTGTGGTGTTAGTGGACTCGTGTGCGACAAACATAGTTGTCAAAACTATTTAAAAATACAAGTTGTCTAGCCAAGAGTCAAATGCTGGCTTTCTGCATGAAACCCCACAACTCCTTGTTGATATCTTGCATGAGTAGATAGTTTATCCTAAAGTCTTGCTGAGTACTTTTGTACTCACGTTTGCTTAATAAATTGTTGCAGAGGTTGTTAATGACCCTAATGGAGGGTTCTACCTAGACATCGACGACGACGAGTAGTTGGAATCCCAGCTATGATCTGGCCCTAGGATGGGTTTGTAGATAGTCAGGCCATGCGCCTTTATCTTTCCCTCTGTCTATACTCAGACAGTTTTAAATCTTCCACTGGCTTGTAAGAATTGTGTGTATGACTTGTGATGATGGGTCGTGAGACCCCTACCTTGTAATATTATGTGTGTGGCTCTTCTGAGCCTTCTAAATAAAGTTGTATGTTTATGGTTATGTTGTGATGCCATCGATGTATCTATACCTATCGGTATGCCATGTGTACGTGTGTTGTACTTGATATGTATGGGGTTCGAATACCTAGCCGTAGGCTTTAGTAGCACTCCTTACAGGAAATGCCCCTTTGTGATTCCAACGAGCCATGGTAGTTCGCTACTGCTCCGGACACATTGGTTGACCGGCATGTGTCCTTCTTAGCTGCTGTGTCTGTCCCCTTTGGGGAAATGTCACGCGATGTAATGGAGTCCTTGTAGCTTGCTACGACTCGTCTACATTCGCTGGTGATCGACACCTGCTTTGCTGGGTCATGTATGTTTGTCCCTGTGCGGAACATCCGCTTTGGTTTATGACTAGACATGTCGATCCGGGTTCTTTGTCATTGGATTCCTAGCGACACAATTGCATACGCGAGTCAAAGGGCGCAAACGGTCCCGGCTAAGGTAAGGCTGCAGCCGTGGGGATAACCGTGCGTGAGACCGCAAAGAGATGCGATGTGTTACAGGCTGGATTCCTATGGCTTAGGATCGGGGTCCTGACACATTCTCTAAACCTTCAAGAAATAATCTGTTCTGCATGCCCAAACCGCTCATGTGGTGACAGAGGGCTATGGGTATCTTCCATGTTAGGCATGTTATCCTCGACATGTGTTTATTCACTGTCATTCACGAGAAAGGGGCCGGTAATTGGAATGCATTGGTATCAGAGCCTGACTGACTGTAGGATTACTAAGCCAAACTAGTCAAAGTTGAGTCTAGAATTGCTTTAGTTATATATAAGGGAATTGTTTGTGGAAGGGAACGTAAGACTCTTGCTTCTCCTCTCAAGTTATTCTATTCTGGTCATCCTCGTCTTTTCTGCGGGGATTAAGGACTAGGTTACTTATCTTCTCTTAGGCTCGTGTTTCTGATCGGTAGATTATAGGACAACGAGTCGAGAGTTACTTCGGGTTTCTTTTATCCCAAGGAAAAGGAAGTAAGTTTTGATGACCAGGGAATTGAACTTCATAGTTGAGTGGTTACGCTATCCTATTTTTATGGGTTGTCTTAAAATTGTTTTTGAGAATTTACAGCTGTTATGCTGCCCAATTTTGTCTTCAGAGCTCTAATGCTTTTGCATTATTCTGTATTTTTAGATGCCTGGCCGTCCTTCTCGACACGTGGTTCGTCTGACTAGGTGCATTGATGTGCCGGGTCATACGGCCATGCTAGTCAGGATGATGTCAGTATCCGGTTACCGTTGGTACCCAGAGTACACAGTGGAGGAGCAGTACCGGGATTTTAATCAGAGTGAGTACCTCTACACTGTTAGGGTATTCCCAGATTACCCTGGAGCTGAGGAGCCGATCCATTGGTCTTATGGATTGGGGGTCACTGTTGACATGGCAGTACAAGATGCTGCCTATTCAATGCTGACCATCATGAGGGCTAGACATGCACTGCTACAGAATTCAGAGTGCTGCTATGTTCCTGCCTCTCAGCCAAGTGCAGAAGGATACCCCAGTGGGGTCTACTTTGATTCCTCTATGGACGATCCGCTGCTGCAGTCCACTGGTGAGATGCTAGAGAATAGAGACAGGGATGCTCGTGCCCTTCGTATGGAGCTCTATGCTACACGTGCCCGTCTGTGGACGGCTTTGACGCAGCTGGCACCTGTAGTCCAGACAGGGTATGGAGATATGGAGATGTTGAACCCTGTTAGGACCCATCTTCCGGCTCATGTTGACTGGCCTGCTATAGGAGGACTCACCCCTCTTCGGGGACCTCTACTACCACCAGTCAAGGGACCAAGGCCACATCTGTGTCCTTACGGATCCCAGGAGTCTCAGGCTGGAGTATTTCCTGATCCGCAGGTTGAGCTTCCAGGCCAGGGAGGCAATCTTTATGAGATGTTCTATGCGGATGCCTGAACCCACGAGTGGAAGGATAGTATGGTAGTAGTTGTACTTCCACAGTCCTGTGTGACTTGTGAGGTATGCTTGTGTCGTGAAATGAATTCCGGAGGCATAGATAAATAATGTATTGGAAGCTTGGAAGCCTCTGATGAGTAGTTTCATATTTTCAGTAGTTTACTCTTCGTTTAAGGTTGTAATGAACTATGTAATGGTGTGTATGAACCATGGTGTATATATAGCAGTTGCTTGTTACCACGCTGTTCGGATATTCATTTCCGCATTCCATGTGTTCAGTGCATTCCCATAGTTAGTATTGATGTTGATATTGGTCTAAGCTGTGAGTTTGTTTGTCAGGATGGTGTTCACCAGGTTGAACCGTGCCCCTGCTCATGAGCAAGGCGAGGGTAGTCAAGCGTCGCAGGAGGAACTGCCTCACCGCCCTCTCTTGCGGAAGTTATGCTTGAGGCAGAGAGAAACAGAAGGGAGACCAACCGTCTGTTAGAGCGTATTGAGAAAAATACGGCTCGTCAGCCTAGGAATGATGAGTGTCCCTCAATGACTTTGTGAAGCTGAATCCTCCAAAGTTCCATCACTCCGTCGATCCCTCAACGCTGATGATTGGTTGTGCAGTATATCACGCATGATTCGCTCTTTGAATGTTTCTGAGGCCGACAAGGTGACCTTTGCGGCGTACTTTCTGGAAGGACCCGTCAATCTGTGGTGGGAGAACTTTGAAGCTATGCGTCCTGCTGAACCAACAACCACATGGGTAGACTTTAGTGCAGCCTTCCGTCTGCACCATATTCCAGAGGACCTGATGGACAGAAAGCGAGGAGTTCTGTGCATTCACCCAGGGAAAGTTGACCGTGGATGCCTACAGCCACGAGTTCGGTAACCTCGCCCGCTATGCAACACAGGAGGTGTCTACTGATGTGAAGAAGCAAGCAAGATTCCGTAAGGGTCTGAGCCCTAAGCTTCGTCATGATTTGCGCCTCCATGAATGTACAAGCTTCCAAGCCCTCGTCAACAAGGTGATCAGTGTCGAGACTGGTCATACCGACTATGAAGCCACAAAAAAGCACTCCCGTGACTTTGGCTCATCATCTAGTTCCGCGTTCCCAAAATGCAGGCAATGGGTTCCAAATAGTTCCCTGCCACCAAGATACACTCCGAGGCCATCCTATGGGGCGCCTCAAACGAATCAGACCAACCCTCCAGCAAAAACCTATGGTGGTCCAGCTACCAATGCTGCACCACGTGCCAATCAGGTGATTTGTTACAAGTGTGGAGAACCAGGGCACTATTCCCGAGAGTGTCCTTAGAATGTGGGTGCCAAGCAACCTGGAAAGTCCGTTGGGCAAGGCAAGTCGGGCAAAGCTTACTATGTGAAGCCAACTCGTGCACGGGGCCGTGTGAACTATGTTTCAGCAGAAGAAGCTGCAGAGGATCCCGACGTCATACTGGGTATGCTCCTTGTTAATCATCACCCAGCGTCTGTTCTTTTTGACACCGGGTCTTCTCATTCCTTCATTTCAGAAAGTTATGCACAGTTGCATAACATGTCTTTCTGTGATACGCCAATCCCATTGGTTGTCCAAACCCCTGGTAGTAAGTGGCAAACCTCCAGGTTAACCTATGACAATGAAATTCTAGTAGAGAGACTAGTTTTTCTAGCATCGTTGATAGCCGTGAAATCTTCGGATATCAATATCATCTTGGGTATGGACTGGATGTCAGCTCACTATGCCAAGATTGATACTCATTCTAGAAACGTCTAGCTTACCCATCCCTCGGGTGAGATAGTCAATGTCTCTACTCGAGTTGCCAAATGCCAAGTCTATTCCCTCAATGCCAACCCTCTTCCGGAACTTGAAGATATTCTGGTGGTCCGTGACTTCCCGGATGTTTTTCTAGAGGAACTACCAGGAATTCCACCTGACAAAGATGTAGAGTTTGTGATAGACCTTGTTCCGGGAACCGTTCCAATAGCCAGAAGACCATATAAGATGGCACCCCTGGAGCTAGCCGAACTTAAGAAGCAATTAGATGAGGCTTTGAATAAAGGTTTCATTCGTCCTAGCTCTTCTCCTTGGTCTTGTCCCGTCCTCTTTGTCAAGAAGAAAGACGGAACAGATCGGATGGTTGTGGATTACCGACCAGTTAACCTGGTCACCATAAAGAACAAGTATCCGCTCCCCAGGATCAATGACCTGTATGATCAGCTCGCTGGATCCTCAATCTTCTCAAAAATGGATTTGAGGTTGGGACACCATCAAATAAAGATCAAGAATGGGGACATTCCAAAAACGGCTTTTTTCACTCGTTATGGCCAATACGAGTACACCCTCATGTCCTTCGGTTTAACCAATGCCCCAGCCACCTTCTCTCGCTTGATGAATTCAATCTTCATGGAGTATTTGGATAAATTCGTCGTAGTATACCTCGATGATATTCTCATCTACTCAAAGAACGAACAAGAACATGCCGAGCATCTAAGGTTGGTATAGATGAAACTTCGAGAGCATCACCTTTATGCCAAGTTTTCAAAATGTGAATTTTGGTTACCAGAAGTGACCTATCTAGGTCACGTAATCTCTGGTAAGGGTATTGCTGTCAATCCCGAGAGAGTTCAAGCTGTCCTTGATTGGACTCAACCTGAATCGGTTAAGCAAGTTAGGAGTTTTCTTGGTCTAGCGAGCTATTGTCACCGCTTTGTCGAGAATTTATCCAAGGTTGCAAAGCCTCTAACTGAACTCCTCAAGAAAGATAAAAAGTTTGAGTGGACACCACAGTGTGAGCATAGTTTTCAGGAACTAAAAAGACGCCTGACTTCCGCACCTGTGTTGCTACCACCAGATTTCTCTAAGGACTTTGTTATCTACTGCGACGCCTCGCGACAAGGATTAGGTTGCATTCTCATGCAAGATCGTCATGTGATTGAATACGCATCTCGACAGTTGCGTCCACATGAGGATAATTATCCCACACATGATCTTGAGCTTGCAGCTGTAGTCCATGAACTTAAAACCTGGCAACATTACCTTCTTGGTAATCGTTGCGAAATTTTCACTGATCACCAAAGTCTGAAATATATCTTGACCCAGCCGGATTTGGATCTCAGGCAAAGACGGTGGGTTGAGTTGATCACGGATTATGACTTAGGGATAACTTACACCCCGGGGAAGGCCAATGTTATGGCTGATGCACTAAGTCGTAAGTCTTATTGTAACAATTTGATGCTACAACGAGGTCAACTACATCTCTATGAGGAATTTCGGAAGTTAAATCTTCATATTGTTCCTCAAGGATTCCTTTCTACCCTGGTGGCGAAGCCTACTCTTAAGGGTCAAATCATAGCTGGCCAGAAGCGTGATAAGGGTATATCACTGATCAAGGAGAATATTATTAGCGGAAACGCTAATGAATTCTCCATGAATGATCAAGGTGTTGTGTTCTTCCAGAATCGTCTAGTGGTTCCTAAGAATCAACATCTAAGGCAGTTAATCATTAAGGAAGCTCATGATTCTCCTCTCACCATTCATCCTGGTAGTACTAAGATGTATCAGGACATACGCCAGATGTTTTGGTGGACTAGGATGAAGAGAGAAATTGCTGAGTTCGTTGCTAACTGTGACGATTGTCGTCGAGTTAAGGCAGAACATCAAAGGCGTGCTGGCACCCTTCAACCCTTAGCTATTCCTGAATGGAAATGGGATAAAGTCAGTATGGATTTCATCACCGGATTTCCCAAGACCAAGAAAGGAAATAATGCTATCTTTGTGGTCATTGACCGTCTTTCCAAAGTAGCTCATTTTCTTCCAGTTCGTGAGAGTATAATAGCTAGCCAGCTAGCAGAGTTATATCTCTCTCGAATAGTGTCTCTTCATGGTGTTCCTGTGGAAATTAACTCAGACCGTGGAAGTATCTTTACTTCTTGCTTCTCGGAGAGTTTTCAGAATGCTATGGGGACTCACTTATCTTTTAGCACTGCTTTCCATCCTCAATCAAGTGGTCAAGTAGAAGGAGTGAATCAAATCCTAGAATATATGCTCCGAGCTTGTGTTATATCGTTCGGTATGAACTGGGAGAAGTGCCTTCCATTCGCCGAATTTGCCTATAACAATATTTATCAATCAAGCTTGGGCAAAGCGCCTTTTGAAGTTTTCTATGGACGAAGATGTCGAACACCTCTTAATTGGTCAGAAATCGGAGAGAGGCAACTCTTTGGCCCAGATATGATCCAGGATGCAGAAGAGCAGGTTCGCATTATTCGTGAAAAGTTGAAAACAGCCCAGTCTCGTCAAAAGAGCCAATATGATCGTCATCATAAGGCTGTGACCTTTGAAGTTGACGAGAAGGCTTACCTTCGGGTTACACCTTTGAAGGGTACCCATCGAGTCGGTATCAAGGGCAAGTTGGCTCCTCGTTACATTGGTCCTTTTTGCATTCTTGCCAAACGAGGAGAAGTTGCCTATCAATTGGAACTTCCTCCGCATCTTTCCAAGGTTCATGATGTATTCCACGTCTCGCAACTCAGGCGTTGCTTTTCGGATCCTATCCGTGAAGTGGACCACGAAATGCTTGATCTCCAAGATAACCTTTCATACCGAGAATACCCTATGCGTATTCTTGATCAAGCTGGGCGTACCACTCGACGTCGAAACCTCAAGTTTCTTAAAGTTCAATGGTCAAATCATTCCGAAAAGGAGGCGACATGGGAAAGAGAGGATCGTCTACGACTTGAGTATCCCGCGCTATTCCCGACGACTTCCACATCTCGGGACGAGATTCTTTTGAGTGAGGGTGAGTTGTGACATCCCTGGATCCCTAACTAGGGTTTAGTATTTGTGCTCATGTCTTCTTCCATTGCATTCAAGAAGTTGAAACAAATACAAAGGAAGTGTTGAAACTCAAACAAAAAAAACCCTAGCCACTTCTTATTCAAAGGAAATTCAAATCTTGCCAAAATCAATGAACCCAAAATGGCCTTCTTAAAAGTTCAATATTTCTGATAAATGTTGAAAACAAAATATCAGAGATGAAACTTATTTTCAAACTACCTTTGGCATTTTAATTTTAAGTTAAAAGCTACTGAAAACAACTATATATTTGTTTTCAAATATTTTAAGTTTCCAAAAATGTTGAAAACTTTAGGAGTAGTTGGGAATATTCCAACTAACCCTCAGGGCTATTCAAACTAATTTTTCAATTGCTTTTTGAAGCCAAAATAAATAGCAATTAATATTAGCAAATAAAACAGAAAACACAAACAGAAAAAAAGGAAAAAGTCTATCCTACGCTCACCTTTAGAGGCCCAGCCCACAGGGGCAGGGCCGTCTTCTTCCTCTGCCTTCTGGCAGAGGACAGCTCGACCACGACGGCTCCCCTCCACCTCTTGCTTCGCCGTGGCGCTCCCCGGTGCCCCCAGGACAGCGCGACGTCGGGAATGACTCCCCGAACGCGTCCTTATCCTCCCCCGCTCTCCATTCTTCCCCCTCCTCTTGATTTTCTTCTCTCCTCTCCCTCCCGCCATTAGCAGGAGCTTGAGCTCGAGCCAACCGAGCTCTCTGGCCACAGGGAAGCCTCCCCGAGTGCTCCATCCTCTCCTCCTCATCGAGCTCGACGCGCACGCCAAAGGAATCGGCCTCCCTGAGCTCTGCAACGCCCCTTTGCCGTCGTCTTCAACCTCCGGCCGGCGGCAAATCGACGTTGGATCGCCGGCTACATCACCTCCCCGAGCAGTCTGATCCCAGCTTCATCACCACCGTGAGCTCACGAGCGTTTCCCCCTGTTTGCCCTCTCTATCCTGCACTCTAGCGACGAGACCGACGAACCCAAGCTCCGGCACCCGCTTCGGCTCATCGCCGGAGTCCTTCGGCCACCCTTAGCCCCTCCTGATGCGCGTAGTGGATGAGGCCGAGCCTGGGGATCATCCCAGTACTCTCGGCACTCGATTCCGAGCACCACAGCCAGATCTGGAGCATCTCCGGTGAAGATCCGCCGTGGATCTGGTCGCCGCCGGTCAGTCTCCAGCAGGGACGACGTGGCCGGCCAAATCCTTGTTATTTAGCGCTAATTAGGCACTGACAGTGGGCCCTAGCAGTGGGTCAAACCCACTTAGGGGCTGGTCAGCGCGGGATTATCTCATGTGCCGCTGACCAGTGGCCCCCACGTGTCAGGTTTGACCTGACCAGGTCGGCTGACTTGCTGACGCAGTGCTGACGTAGTTATGGCACAATAAAGAGATTTTCGGTTTTAAAAGAATTCCAGAAAATGCCCAAAACTTCTAAAAATCATAGAAAATAATCTGTAACTCCAATGAAAATAATTTATATATGAAAAATGATCAAACAAATCCAAGGAATCTGATTTTGATATTTTCAAACATGTTTGAAAATGTTAACATCACCAAACAGATAAATGATGAAGAGGATAACCTTATTAAATAATTTGTAGTTGGAATTTGAAATCCATTTGAATTCCACTTCAAATATTATGACCAAACCATGATCAAGCACAACCAGCAGCCCAACATACCATCATCATGCATGCTAAAACAAGATTACGTGAGCATCAAGTCGAATCACTTAAAAGGGTATTAGAAAAATACCTTGTTTGAAGTGATATTTGAATCTTGATTCAAATCAGCTTCAACTTAAGAAATGGTAGCTACATTAGCCTACCACCTTTCATTTTCATGCCATGCTCATGCATCATCTTGTTGCATATGATTGTTATTGATTGATATTGTTTTTACCGGTAGGCCCCGCTCCTCCGGATTCCACCGAATATCCGACTAACGGATATTGTCCCTCTGCTGAGCAACAAGGCAAGCAACCATTTTGATCATCCCGATAAATCCCATGTTCTCGCTCCTGCTCTTACTTATTGCATTAGGTCAAAATGATTTCACTGCTTTTCCCACGTTAGTTGAACTCACTTCCTTTGCATGACCTGTCCTTATCACAGTAAATAGCTGAACCTTGCAACCTAGCATTCCTGGTAGATGCTTGAGCCAAGATGTGCCTTATCCTGCTATGGATGCGATGCTTAGAGTTGTGTATGGTTTGTCATCTGGGTGATGAACAGAATTGTGGAAACGTGATTCAGTAAGTAAAGATTGTGTGTTGAACCCGATTTGGTAAAGGTACCGGTGAAAGGCTGTGTAGGAGTACATGGCGGGTTGTTTCATTGGAACCGTCCTTAGGAACTGAGTTCCGTGTATGTAATCCAAGACGAGATACTACTGTTGGAAATATGCCCTAGAGGCAATAATAAATTAGTTATTATTATATTTCTTTGTTCATGGTAATCGTTTATTGTCCATGCTATAATTATATTGATTGGAAACACAATACTTGTGTGGATACATAGACAAAACACTGTCCCTAGTAAGCCTCTAGTTGACTAGCTCGTTGATCAAAGATGGTCAAGGTTTCCTGACCATAGGCAAGGGTTGTCACTTGATAACGGGATCACATCATTAGGAGAATCATGTGATTGACTAGACCCAAACTAATAGACGTAGCATGTTGATCGTGTTATTTTGTTGCTACTGTTTTCTGCGTGTCAAGTATTTGTTCCTATGACCATGAGATCATATAACTCACTGACACCGGAGGAATGCTTTGTGTGTATCAAACGTCGCAACGTAACTGGGTGACTATAAAGATGCTCTACAGGTATCTCCGAAGGTGTCCATTGAGTTAGTATGGATCAAGACTGGGATTTGTCACTCCGTGTGACGGAGAGGTATCTCGGGGCCCACTCGGTAATACAACATCACACACAAGCCTTGCAAGCAATGTGACTTAGTTTAAGTCACGGGATCTTGTATTACGGAACGAGTAAAGAGACTTGCCGGTAAACGAGATTGAAATAGGTATGCGGATACTAACGATCGAATCTCGGGCAAGTAACATACGGAAGGACAAAGGGAATGACGTATGGGATTATATGAATCCTTGGCACTGAGGTTCAAACGATAAGATCTTCGTAGAATATGTAGGATCCAATATGGGCATCCAGGTCACGCTATTGGATATTGCCCGAGGAGTCCCTCCGGTCATGTCTACATAGTTCTCGAACCCGCAGGGTCTGCACACTTAAGGTTCAACGTTGTTTGATGCGTATTTGAGTTATATGGTTGGTTACCGAATATTGTTCGGAGTCTCGTATGAGATCACGGACGTCACGAGGGTTTCTGGAATGGTCCGGATACGAAGATTGATATATAGGATGACCTCATTTGATTACCGGAAGGTTTTCGGAATTACCGGGAATGTATCGGGAATAACAAATGTGTTCCGGATGTTCACCAGGGGGGGGCAATCCCAAGAAGCCCTATGCGCAGGAGAAAGAAAAATCAAAGAGAAAAGAAAAAAAAGGGGAAGTGGGAAAGTGGAGAATGACTCCACCTTCCAATCCTAGTTGGACTAGGATTGGAAGGGGAGGACTCTCCCCTTGGTTCGGCCGAACCCCTTGGGACTCCTTGAGCCCCAAGGCAAGGCCCCTCCCCTCCCACCTATATATACAGAGGTTTTAGGGATGATTTGAGACAACTTTTCCACGGCAGCCCGACCACATACCTCCACAGTTTTTCCTCTAGAGTGCGTTTCTGCGGAGCTCGGGCAGAGCCCTGCTGAGATTAGATCACCACCAACCTCTGGAGCGCCGTCACGCTGCCGGATAACTCATCTACCTCTCCGTCTCTCTTGCTGGATCAAGAAGGCCGAGATCATCGTCGAGCTGTACGTGTGCTGAACGCGGAGGTGTCGTCCGTTCGGCACTAGATCGGAGCGGATCGTGGGACGGATCGTGGGACGGTTCGCGGGGCGGATCGAGGGACGTGAGGACATTCCACTACATCGACCGCGTTTATTAACGCTTCTGCTGTGCGATCTACAAGGGTACGTAGATCTGAAATCCCCCTCGTAGATGGACATCACCATGATAGGTCTTCGTGCGCGTAGGAAATTTTTTGTTTCCCATGCGACGTTCCCCAACAACTACCACATGCTGGGCCCTGAAATATGACCCCGCTCGACTTATTAATCGCTTAATACTCGGTCCAGGAGTTGCAAGTAGTTTCTGGTGTTTATAGTCATGCTGGAGGCCGTGCGTGGCGCTGACCTTAGAGGTGGGCTATGATGCGGTAGGCAGTGGCACGGTGTACCAAGTGGAACCCGGATGGTGGGCTTGGGAACCCTGCGCACATCATTTGGGGCCGTGGCGGAAACCTCGGCCGGACTTCCGTGCGGGTTACCCTCAAATAGGCGATAGACGTGGACTAAGTATTAACGTGGTTAACGGTCGTGGCTGACTCCCTCGCTGGGCTTCCGCTTGAAGGTTGCCGAGGTGCATGACGTGCACATGGCGATAAGTGGCGAGAGCATGTGTGAAGAAGTACACCCCTGCAGGGTTATGGTCTATTCGAATAGCCGCGTCCGCGGATATGGACTACTTGGAAACATATGTTGTTCATAGATAACTGTAATGGCTACTCATAAAACTGACAAGATAAGCGTGAGTGTCGTGGACGGCATTTCCGTATGGAGACGGAATGATTCCACGATGGAGTATTGTTGTGGTGTTAGTGTACTCATGTGTGAGAAACATAGTTGTCAAAACTATTTAAAAATACAAGTTGTCTAGCCAAGAGTCAAATGCTCGCTTTCTGCATGAAACCCCACAACTCCTTGTTGATACCTTGTATGAGTAGATAGTTTATCCTAAAGTCTTGCTGAGTACTTTTGTACTCACGTTTGCTTAATAAATTGTTGCAGAGGTTGTTAATGACCCTAATGGACGGTTCTACCTAGACATCGACGACGACGAGTAGCTGGTATCCCAGCTATGATCTGGCCCTAGGATGGGTCTGTAGATAGTCAGGCCATGTGCCTTTATCTTTCCCTCTGTCTGTACTCAAACAGTTTTAAATCTTCCGCTGGCTTGTAAGAATTGTGTGTATGACTTGTGATGATGGGTCGTGAGACCCCTACCTTGTAATATTATGTGTGTGGCTCTTCCGAGCCTTCTAAATAAAGTTGTATGTTTATGGTTATGTTGTGATGCCATCGATGTATCTATACATATCGGTATGCCATGCGTACGTGTGTTGTACTTGATATGTATAGGGTTCGAATACCTAGCCGTAGGCTTTAGTAGCACTCCTTACAGGGAAATGCCCCTTTGTGATTCCAGCGAGCCATGGTAGTTCGCTACTGCTCTGGACACATTGGTTGACCGACATGTGTCCTTCTTAGCTGCTGTGTCTGTCCCCTTTGGGGAAATGTCACGCGATGTAATGGAGTCCTTGTAGCTTGCTACGACTCGTCTACATTCGCTCGTGATCGACACCTGCTTTGCTGGGTCATGTATGCCTGTCCCTATGCGGAACTGCTGCTTTGGTTTATGACTAGACATGTCGATCCGGGTTCTTTGTCATTGGATTGCTAGCGACACAATTGCATACGTGAGTCAAAAGGCGCAAACGGTCCCGGCTAAGGTAAGGCTGCAGCCGTGGGGATAACCGTGCGTGAGACCGCAAAGAGATGCGATGTGTTACAGGCTGGATTCCTATGGCTTAGGATCGGGGTCCCGACACATTCTCTAAACCTTCAAGAAATAATCTGTTCTGCATGCCGGAACCGCTCATGTGGTGACAGAGGGCTATGTGTATCTTCCATGTTAGGCGTGTTATCCTCGACACGTGTTTATTCACTGTCATTCAAGAGAAAGGGGCCGGTAATTGGAATGCCCAGTTCCACGCCTAAATCGAAAACATAACTGTAAAACAAGACTCCCCCCGGCTTGATGTTAGTATGGACGGTACCCGAGGATTCGGCTCGCCGTGGAGTGTGATTGATTGGTGGTGGGGGAGTTAAAACTTTACTTTTCTGTTTGGGAACCGCCTATAGCATGAGTAGCATGGAAGATATTGAGAACTCTTGGTCATTGCGTTGACAATGAAAGCATGCCACCAGAAATTATTATCTATGTTTTCAAAGCTTGAGCTCTGGCACCTCTGCAAATCAATGCTTCCCTCTATGAAGGGCTTGTCTATTTATTTTCCTGTTGAGTCATCCTCTTCTTATATAAGCACCAATTGGAGAGCACCTCTGTCATTTTTATGCTTTTCTTTTGATTGATATTGAGTATGACTATGACTGGATCTTCGTTGCTATGAATTACAATGTTTAGTCAGCCCTTGATCTTTGAAAGTGCTCTGCATTTATGTTTTGCGGTCTCAGAAAGAGCTAGCGAGATACCACCTATTCATATTGCTTCATGCTTGTTTTGATTGAATTGTTGGTATTTGAAACTCATTATTATTTGCTCGTTAGCTGATTATGCCATTGATATTAGTTTACCGTGAGACCTTCGCGTGACTTGCTTATGTGGTTAACATGTGATCTTGCTGCAATTTTGGTTATGAGTTAGACATAGTTGCAACAACAAGATCAAACAGAGTTTGTCAAAGTTTTTCTTTCTCTCTCAGTTTGTCAACTGAGTTGCTTGAGGACAAGCCAAGTTTTAAGCTTTGGGGAGTTGATACGTCTCCATCGTATCTACTTTTCCAAACTCTTTTGCCCTTGTTTTGGACTCTAATTTGCATGATTTGAATGGAACTAACCTGGATTGACGCTGTTTTCAGCAGAATTGCCTTGGTGTTGTTTTTGTGCAGAAATAAAAGTTCTCGGAACGTCCTGAAAATTTACGGAGAATATTTCTGAAAATATGAAAAATACATGCGCAAAGATCCACCGGAGGGGATGGGCCACTGGGCCACAAGCCCTGTAGCTGCCACCCCCCTGGTGGCAGCTAGCAAGCTTCTGGGGGCCACGTGGCCCTGCCGCCCCCAAACTCAGCTCTATAAATTCACTTTCGTCCCAGAAAAAATCACGAGAGAAGATTTCGTCGCGTTTGCGATACGGAGGCGCCGCCACATCCTGTTCTTCATATGGAGGGCAGATCTGGAGTCCGTTTTGGGCTCCGGAGAGGGGAAATCGTGGCCATCGTCATCACCAACCTTCTTCCCTCTCCAATTCCATGAAGCTCTTCATCGTTCGTGAGTAATCTATTCGTAGGCTCGCTCGGCGGTTATAGTAGGATGAGATCTATCATGTAATCGGGTTAGTTTTGATGGGGATTGATCCCTAGTATCCACTATGTTCTGAGATTGATGTTGCTACTACTTTGCCATGTTTAAATTATTATGTTGTCACCAATATATGTGTGTTTTAGATCCGATCTTGCAAGTTGTAGTTACCTACTACGTGTTATGACCCGGCAACCCCGGAGTGACAATAACCGGAACCACTCCCGGTGATGACCATAGTTTGAGGAGTTCATGTGTTCACCATGTGCTAATGCATTGGTCTGGTTCTTTATTAAAAGGAGAACCTTAATATCCCGTAGTTTCCTTTTGGACCCCGCTGCCACGGGAGGGATGGACAATAGCTGTCATGCAAGTTCTTTTCCCTAAGCACGTATGACGACACACGGAATGCATGCCTACACCACATTGACTAACGGGAGCTAGCCACATATCTCTCTGTGTTATAACTGTTGCATGATGAATATCATCCAAACAAATCACCGACCCATTGCCTACGAGTTTGTCGCACTGCTGCTGTTACTTGTCTTGCTCTGCTGTTGTCACCACTGTTGCTGCTGCAGTTACTTGCTTGCTCTGCTGTTACTTGCTACTGTTGCTACTTGCTACTGCTGTTACTTTGCTGTTGATACTTTGCTTGCAGATACTAATCTTTCAGGTGTGGTTAAATCTGACACATTCAGCTGCTAATACTTGAGAATATCCTCTCACTTCCTGACTGGCGAATCAACAAATTTGGGTTGAATACTCTACCCTCGAAAACTGCCTCGATCCCACGCGCTGGTGGGTCATTGCAAGACAATTTCTAATTGTTGAGGAATCGAGAATATCATTTGTCTAGCCATTGCCAGAGATCGGCTAAACACAGCCTCAAACCGTGCTCCTGCTGCTCGAGGTGGGGGTGGGGATGGCGGATGCGGGCAGAGGTGGAGCTCCTGCTGCTCGAGGCGGATCCCGGGGGGTGAAGCTCCTGCGTTGGCCGTTGGTGATGGTCGACGAGGGGCCGCGCTGGTGGAGGTTAGCTGTCCGGCGGTGGGGCTCCCATGGCGGCCAGAGAAGATAGAAGAGGAGGCGGTCGTGGGTGGAGCTCCTGCGGCGGTGGCTGACGAGGGGGTCGCGGCGGTGGCCGGGGGCGGTGGCAGCAAACCCTAACCGGGCCTGGGTGGAGGGAGGGGAGATGGGAGGGAGGCAGGGGTGCGGTTGGAGTGGAGACGCGGGGGAGAGACGAGTGAGGGGAGGGAAAGAAGGGGATACTACAGGGGAGGGTTAGGAATGGTGCACCATTTAGGGGTGCGCCATAAAAAGTGGTATATCAATGGCGCACCTTTTAGTGGTGCACCATAAATATCTTGATAGCAATGGCGCACCTTCTCCTCGTGCGCCATTACTAACTTTTTTTTATTTTTTTTGGATTTTTAGTTGCATGTAATAATTTTGGTTATCACTTTTTTACTCATAACTTTTTTATCACCTCCTTTCAACCCTTGGTTACATCAATGCAATAGCCGTTGTCATCACAAGTAGTAATCTTGTTTCATGCAACAATGCTACATTATTAAGTCATGGATGGAATTATAAGTTACTTTTTTATTAATATCTTCATGCAAAAATACCACCTCGTGCATTATTTTTCCGAGGGAATTAAGTCATGTAAGAAAGTTTTATATTCGTTTTTGCATGAATTTTAGTCGTATACCACTTCTTTTCAGGTAATTAAGTCATGTAAGAAAGTTTTATACTTGTTTTTGCATTAATTTTAGTCTTCTATCACTTATCCATATACTTTTTACAAGGTTTCTGCCGCAACGCGTGGGGTATCATCTAGTTATCTAAATTTTCTTAGATGTATTGCATGCACATGACTTAATAACCAAAAAGTAATGGAATAGCCCAACGGTTTACACCTAACCCATCCATAAAGCTCACGGAGAGAGACACTTACAAAAAATCATGTTATGAGGTGATATCACATTGTGCAAAGATTTATAATTAGATGACATGGTTGAAATCAAGTGACATGAAATAACAGTCATCAAAGATTGAGCTTGTCGCTGACACACACACGCGGCCGACACGTCATGATTCGATCTTAGCTATCTTTTCGAAATGATCTTCTTTCCCTTATTTCTCACGGTTGAATAATTTAGCCCCGGAACCCCTTGAATTCTTCTCTTGAACGAACGTCCTTTAGGTAGGGTGGTCCTGCTTCTTCTTCTGGACTGTGCTACTTCATCATCGTCGTCATCTTCCATCTTCTGGTAGCCGTACTTGTCGAAGTCTTGCTCATTGGCGACTCCACCCATTCCGATGATGTTCCTTTTGCCTCTCCTCACGACAACATGACTGGGCTTTGACGGGTTGGTAATGAAGAAGCATTGGTCCACTTGGCAAGCCAATACCCATGGCTCATTTTTCGCGGTGACGTTTGCGCCCGCGGACTTGAATTTGGCTTCGTGTATAACCTTGGTGGTGAAATACCGGTCTTCTTTTAGGACGCTCTTGGCCCATCTGACACGGAACATTGGGACCTTCTCTCCAACGTAGCTCAGCTCCCAGATCTCCTCGATCCTTCCGTAGTATCTGCCCTTGTCGTTACCGGTGTAGGATTCCATCGTTACCCCAGAGTTCTGATAATCGCTCTTCATGTCCTTTTCCTCGGTGTAGAATGTGTATCCGTTGATATTGTACGCCTCATAGGTCATCAGGTTGTGCTCGGCGCCCTGTGACAAGGCGAATATGAGTTTTTCTTCCGCGGAAGAATCCTCATGTAAAGGGTACGACAGAAACTTGTCCTTGAACCAGCGTGAAATATGAGTTGTTCTCTTTGATTATATCTCCGTCCGTCCTCTGTTGGCCTCGGTCATTGTACATCTTCTCAATAAAGGTCTTGAGCTCTACCACCCAAGGATCGACCACGTCTATGTGTTGTAGCGCAAATAGGTTTGCTCTTTCAAAGTCGGTGAGTCGACCCTTGAAGTCGACATGAATTTCGCAACGACCCTCGCGGTGACCCCATCCAGCGAGCCTGCCGAGGTGCCTGTTGACGAGCAGACCAACGGGGTTCTCGATGCCTAGATAATTCATGCAGAAGGAGATGCACTCTTCGGTCAGAAAGCCCTTGGCTATGCTTCCATCTGGACGTACCCTGTTGCGAATGTATCCTTTGATGACACCATTCATCCTTTCAAACGCCATCATGTTGTGCAGGAACGTCGGCCCGAGTTGGATGATATCATCCATGATATGGACCAGAAGATGCACCGTAATGTCGAAGAATGCGGGCGGGAAGTACATCTCAAGCTCGCATAGTATCACCACGATCTCCTCATGTAGCCTTCTGAGTTGCCTCACGCCAACCGACTTCCGAGAGATGACGTTGAAAAAGTTGCATAGGCCAAATAGCATTTCACGGACGTGCACGTCCATGATCCCACAGATTGCAATTGGAAGTATCTGCGTCATCAGCACGTGACAGTCGTGAGACATCATCCAACTGAACTTCTACTTCGCTGAGTCTAGGTATCTGCTTATCTTCCCCGCGTAACCGTAAGGAAGTTTTACACCTACGAGGCAGGTGAAAAACTGCTCGATCTCCTTCTGACTTAGAGTGAAGCACGCGGGAGGGCAGTCATATTCGATCTTCTTGGCCTTATTTCCTTTGGGACGACTTTCCGTGTCCTTCGCCTCATCATCATCATCATCATCATTAGGGCGTTTTGCGTGAAGCTCCCCCTGATGCCCATTGATTGCAAGTCTGCCCCTTGCTTTCGACACATCTTTGGTCCTCTCTGGCATGTTGAGCAGGGTACCAAGAAGACTCTCGCACACGTTCTTCGTGATATGCATGACATCAAGGCTGTGAGGCACACGGAGGATCTTCCAGTACGACAAGTCCTAGAAAACAGACCTCATTTTCCATACCTTCAGTAGCGGCTCTGGCGCCTTTCACTTCTTTCCGACAGTGGACACTCTTTCCAATTTCAAAACAGCTCATCTATTTCCTCACCGCTCCTCGTACGTGGGGTCTTCGGGGTTCGGTTTCACCATCAAACGGATCCTTGCATTTTCTCTATGCGTCATAGTCGCGAAGCCACCTTCGATGTCCCATGAACACGATTTTCGAAGACCCGGGATCTCTATCTAGCTGGCGATACGTTGTGTCATCCATGCACCTGACGCATGCACAAAATCCGTGGACCACCTGCCCCGCGACATATCCGTAACCAAGATAGTCGTGCACCGTCGTGAGCAGTGCGACTCTCATAGGGAAATATTGTTTCGCTGCGGCGTCCCACGTATTGGCTGGTGTTTTCCATAGCGTGTCGAGCTCTTCTTTCAGCAGCCCTAGATACAGATTGACGTCGTTCCCTGTTTGTTTCGGCCCTTCAATTAGCATACTCATGTGAATGTACTTCCTCTTCATGCACATCCAGGGGGGAAGGTTGTACATCCACACAAACACATGCCAGGTGCTATGTGTGCTTCTCTGGCTGTCAAATGGATTGACTCCATCGGTGCTCGCGCCCAGCATGATATTCCTTGGATCGTCCCGAAATTCAGGGTGTTCGAAGTTCAACGCTTGCCACTGGCTCGCATCCTTAGGGTGACTTAGTGATACGTCTCCAACGTATCTATAATTTTTGATGGTTCCATGCTAATATCTTGTCAACTTTG
Organism: Hordeum vulgare subsp. vulgare; assembly: GCF_904849725.1. Lineage (NCBI taxonomy): Eukaryota > Viridiplantae > Streptophyta > Magnoliopsida > Poales > Poaceae > Hordeum > Hordeum vulgare. The sequence continues at coordinate 41,864,343 of NC_058521.1, read as the reverse complement.
GATGTTTTGTATGCATGAATATGCTATTTTATATCTTTTTTGGGACTAACCTATTAACTCAGTGCCAAGTGCCAGTTTCTATTTTTTCCGTGTTTTTGACCTTTTTCAGAGAAGAATATTAAATGGAGTCCAAACGGAATAAAACCTACGAAATGATTTTTTCCATAACAGAAGATACGCAGGGGACTTGAGAACCAAGGCAAAGGACCTCGGGGGAGGTCACAAGCCCCCTAGCCACGGCCTGGGGGCGCCTAGCAGGCTTGTGGGCCCCCCGTGGCTCCTTTGCCCTACTTCTTCCGCTTATAAATTCTCTAAAAATCCAAAACCACCAGAGAGAGCCACGAAAATACTTTTCCGCCGCCGCAAGCTTCTGTCTCCGCAAGATCCCATCTGGGGACGGTTCTGGTGCCCTGCCGGAGGGGGGATTCAGAAACGGAGGGCTTCTTCATCAACACCATTGCCTCTCCGATGATGCGTGAGTAGTTCACCACAGACCTTCAGGTCCACAGCTAGTAGCTAGATGGCTTCTTCTCTCTCTTGGATCTTCAATACAAAGTTCTCCATGATCTTCATGGAGATGTATCCGATGTAATCTTCTTTTCCAGTGTGTTTGTCAAGATCCGATGAATTGTGGATTTATGATCAGATTATCTATGAATATTATTTGAGTCTCCTCTGATTTCTTATATGCATGATTTTGTATCCTTGTAATTCTCTTCGAGTTGTGGGTTCCCTTTGGCCAACTTGATCTATAATTTTTGCAATGGGAGAAGTGCTTGGTTTTGGGTTCATACCGTGCGGTGTCCTCACCTAGTGACAGAAGGGGTAGCGAGGCACGCATCATGTTGTTGCCATCAAGGGTAAAAAGATGGGGTTTATATCATATTGCATGTATTTATCCCTCTACATCATGTCATCTTGTTTAAAGCGTTACTCTGTTTGTTATGAACTCAATACACTAGATGCATGCTGGATAGCGGTCGATGTGTGGAGTAATAGTAGTAGATGCAGAAAGTATCGGTCTACTTGTCTCGGACGTGATGCCTATATGTACGATCATTGCCTTAGATATCATCATGACTTTGCGCGATTCTATCAATTGCTCGACAGTAATTCGTCCCCCCACCGTAATACTTGCTATCATGGGAGAAGCCTCTAGTGAACACTATGGCCCCCGGGTCTACTTCACATCATATTTTCGCATCTACACTTTTACCTTGTTGCACTTTCCATCTTCAGATCTCACCTTGCAAATAATCATGAAGGTATTGACAACCCCTTTATAGCGTTGGGTGCAAGTTTGTTTGTTTTTGCGCAGGTACATTGGTGCCTCATCTTGATACTCCTACTGGATTGATACATTGGTTCTTAAACTGAGGGAAATACTTACTGCTACTGTGTTGCATCACCCTTTCCTCTTCAAGGGAAAAACCAACGCAAGCTCAAGAGTTAGCAAGAAGAATTTCTGGCACCGTTGCCGGGGAGGATCAAGTCAAGAATAGTCTCCCGTCAACGTGCCAATTTCTGGCGCCGTTGCCGGGGAGTATTCAAAGTGAAGCATATCCAAGTAACCATCGCAAACTCAGCTCTTGCATTTACATTATTTGCCTTTTTCGTTTGCCTTTCGTTTTCTTGTGTGCTATGTGCCTTCAATATGCTTGCATCTTCGCTTGTGGAAAATCTATTGATATGGATCCTCATCCACTTGATAATCTCTTTAAGAGATCCAATTATGTTGAACCAATTGCTAGTGAGTTTTGCGCACTAGATTATCTTTCTGAAGTTTTTCTTGAGATGCGTGAATCTGAAAATTGTGATGAAGAGATTTGTGAAGTGATTCACGAGGATTCCTTGAATGAAAATCATGATTGCAATGGTCTCACTATAAATTCTATTAACGACAATCATGCTAAAAATATGCAAAACCCTAAGCTTGGGGATGCTAGTTTTGCTATGTCCACTACTTGTTGCAATGATCGTGATTGGGGTGATGATTTTTCTTATGATCTTGAAAATTTGTTTAAGCCTCATGATGAATATGATATTTGTAAAAATTTTGAAAGTGGGTTTGGAGAAGTCATGACTTTAGTTGATGATAATCCCACTATTTTTGAAGAGCGTCAACTTTGCATGCATGTGGATCATGAAAATAATATCCTATGTGATAACTATATTGTTGAATTTGAATATGATCGAGAGAGGAAAATATTGTGGTAGAAACTTTCATGTTACTAAATTACCTCTCGTTACATTGAGATTGATATTGTCTCTTTCTTCTTCCTTGCATATGGTAGTTATTGCTTGTCTTGATAATTTTTTTTCCTATAAAATGCCTATGCATAGGAAGTATGTTAGACTTAGATATGTTTGTCACATGTTTCATGATGCTCTCTTCGTGTCCGATTGCTATCTTTTATGTGAGCATCACTGAATTATCAATGCCTAGCTAAGGGCGTTAAACGATAGCGCTTGTTGGGAGGCAGCCCAATGAATAAGTTTATTTTTGCTTTTTGATTTATGTTTTGTTGTGTGCACACCATCATAATTCTGTTATGATTGTGTTGTTTATGTTTCTTTTAGTGTTTGTGCTGAGTAAAACCTTTATGATTAGTTTTGGTGATGGTTGTTTGATAATGCTGAAAAGGACAGAAACTTTGTGCTCATGAAATTATTTCTAATTCCTTTCCAGAAAGAGATTTTTATTTGATTCTTTCTGCTGTTGGTTGATATGCAAATTGCCCTAATTTTCACAATTTTTCAGAATTTTTGGGATACCAGAAGTATACAGATTGCTACAGACTGGTTTGTTTTTTAACAGATTCTGTTTTTGTTGTGTTGATTGCTTATTTTGATGAAACTATGGATAGTATCGGGGTGTACCTGTAAGTGCATCTAGTGCCCCTTAGTGATTTTGGTGGTTTGAAGACTTATAGGTTAAGTATCTAATGTGTTTATGAGTGTAGACATGATCTATAAGTCACTAAGGAGTTTGAGATATTTGATGAATATCGGCCCCTAAAAATGTATATCTTCGGTTGAAGAAATTGGTCCAAAGCTGAAGAAATGAATCGCGAAGAATCTGCGATGAAATTGATATTCCTCATGAAGATACTGAAATTGAGGAATTCGGTGTGTCCTGAAGAAAATCATTTTGAAGACTTTGAAGCATGAAGATTTACTCTTTCTGTTTTATTTTCTTCGCATTTGAGTAATAGGAACACCGTACTGTTAAAGGGGGTCGAAGTTACACTTTGGAATGAATTTCCTCATGATGCTCAACCCAAGCCTAATCCTACCAAAAGCCTCAAGTGAGGAATACGAGTGACATGAGGACTCTCACATTTGAGGGTTCCGACTGGTTCGATAGCCACGCCACATCATTGGTCTTATCCACACCAACGATCATATTATTTAAGGGCATTAGTGTCAAATCTTGTCGGGATGCTCCGAGGCTATAAATAGCCGCCCCCACAACCATTAGCTGGTTGGCTGCTCCATTAGGAACTGACACTTGTCATAAGAGCAACCCAAATTCCTCAGAGTCTTCGAGAGTAATTCATCGGTGAGGAAATACCCCATACACCGAAACCACAAGCCAAACCTAGTGATTGAGGATCACTGAAGAAGTTGTTCATGTGTGGGACTGAAGCCTTTTACCTTTGAGGACTGTGCATCCTCCAGATGGTTAGGCGTCATGGTCTAGAGCTTTCCAGCAGTCAATTGTGGATCACTGAGTGACCAAGTTTGTGAGGGTTTGGAAGTCTGCCCTGAAGATTTACCACAAGTGTTGGGCGAGGACTGTGTGTTCTTAGCCCAAGGAGAACACGCTAGGGACTATGTGTCCTTTGGTTTCAATACCAAGATGCTCCAAACCAGATGTACGACTGTCACAACAGTTGGAACTGGGTCATCAACTACTGTCTTCACTAAGAAACGGGTTCTAATTCCTCAACTCCTTACTTTCCTCAGATCATGCGTTGATGACTTTCACTGCTACTGTTTGAAGAATTTGCTGAAGACTTTCTCTGAATTTCCTCAACCCCAAATTCTTCACGCTAGTTAATCCTCATCTGTATTTTGCGTGCCTACTCACTGTGCAATCTGTTTTCACATTCCTCACTCTGAAAAACTCCTGTTGTGAAACTTTGCACTTCTGATCCTTTATTGTTTCCGCTTTAAGTTAGTCATCAGTGAGGAATTTCCTCAAAAGGAATTTCCTCAGTGATGAAATTCTAAAAATCTCCTATTCACCGCCCTCTAGTCGATATAACGCACTTTCAATTGGTATCAGAGCAAGGTACTCCCTTGTTCTGTGTGATTTTGGTTTAACCACCTCGAGTTTTAGTTATGTCAACTGCAGGCATGTTTAAGGTGACTGCGGCATGTCCTACCTTCGAAGGAAAGAACTTTCCCTTCTGGAAGAACAAGATGCAAATGCATCTACAAGCTACTGATAATGATCTCTGGTATATTGTGGAACATGGAGTCCCCATCATATCTGCTAGTGTCTCTGCTACTGATGTGAAGAAATTCAAGCAACTCAATTCTCAAGCGAAGAATATCTTCTGTGGCCATCTGAGCCCAGGCCACTTTGGAAGAGTGAGTGCTTTGGGCTCTGCAACACTGGTCTGGGAGAGACTGTGCAAAGTAAATGAAGGAGTATCAACCCAGCGTGACTCTCGTGTTGATATTCTTCGCAATCTCTTCAATCGCTTCAAGAGGCATGACAATGAAAGCTGCCAAGACACCTTTGATCGCCTCAGTGACATATCAAATGAACTACAAGCACTGGGAGCTCGAGACATTACTGATCACAAAGTTGTGAAGAAACTGCTGAGATCTTTGGATTCTTCATTTGATACTTTAGTTCTGATGATTCAAGAAAGACCAGACTACAAGATGCTTGATCCAGCTGATATACTCGAAAGGCTAAATACTCATGAATTCCAGCTAGAAGAAAAGAAAGATCTATATGGATCAAGCTATTCTAGACCACGTGCACTGAAGGCTAGAGCAATTTCCTCATCCGAAGAAGAAGATTCGGATGACAACATTGGTGACCCTGAAGAATTTGGACAGGAGCTTGCAATGCTCGTGAGGAAATTCCAGAGGTTTACACGACGTGGCCAGTTCGGTAAATCTTCAAGAAGAGACATGAGGAAATCAGAATCTTCATCTGGGGACTACAAGAAAAGAACCTGCCACAAGTGCAAGAAATCAGGTCATTACATTGCTGATTGTCCCCATTGGGGAAAGGAATCAAAGAAGAAGAAATACAAGGATGACAGTTCTGATGACTCGAAGAAGAAGAAGAAATCTTCAAAATCCTCATCTTCAAAGCCCTCATCGCACAAGAAGACTAGTTTCAGAAAGGCTCGGCCACTTATTGGCAAGGAAATGGACTATGAGGCAGAATCAGAGGAATGTGATGAAGAAGAGGGTTCTAATGAAGACTCAGAATCCGGACAGGCTAGTCTTGCACTGGCAACTACTTTCGTCAACAAGTCAATCTTCAATCTTGAAGAAAATGATTGCACCATCCACACTGATGACTATGCTGATGACATCGCTCCAACCTATTGCTTCATGGCAAAAGGTTCAAAGGTACCAAATAATGCCTCCCCCGCTGATTCAAGTGACTGTGAACCTGATGATTATAAAAAACCCAGTTACAGTAAACTTGCTATCATTGCCACTAAACAACAAACTGTCGTGGAAAAGCTTCAGAAACTGCTAGATAGAAGTGATGATCTGTTGAATGATGAAATGAACCTTACCCAAATCCTCACTGATGATGTGAAGAGTCTTCAGTCTAGATTTGATAATCTTCAAGATCGTTATGATACACTCCTCGCTGATCATGAGAAGCTTTCCTATGAATTTCTTCAAAGGAAGCTTGATCTAGAGAAGTTGAGGATGTCTCACGATGATCTTCGTATGGAAAATGATTCATTACTAGCTCAACAGATCAACGCTGGTCAAGTTGAATTCATTCCTCCATGTCTTAAATGCATTGAACGCAAAACTGCTAATTCTTCACCAGAATCATCAAATGCTTCTATTGCTACAAATTCTTCAACTGCACCTGTAGTGTCTATTTCCTCACTTGAGGAAAACACAAATGTTAGTGATGAAAATGCAGGGTTGAAGGAATTGTATGTGACAGGCATATACAAAAGCCTCAAAGGACATCAAACCCTTTGTGATGTGCTCAAAAAGAAGATCTTGAACAGGAACCCGAGGAAAGAAGGAATTGCCTTTGAGAGGAACTTAAATGCTGATGGATCTTATTGGAAACCTGAGCAGTATCCCAAAACCTCATGGGTTGCTGCTACTGGGCCTCCTTTTGATCCATCTGATCTAACTAGATTTTCATGTAAATTATCCTATTCCTCAGATGAGTCATTTGACTCCAACTATAACCTGTTCAAAAATCGATCTGGTGAAGTATTTGCTCGATATGTTGGAACTAACTGCAGGAATGGCCCTCCCTTGAAGAAAATCTGGGTTCCCAAAAGCTGTCTTGAAAATCTTCAGGTGAATGTCCTCATGACACCACCACTGAAGAATCTGAACCCCAGATCAAATTCCTCAGGAGGACCAAAGTGTTCAAGAGGATCAAAATCCTCAACTGGTCAAAATTATGCTCGTACCCGTGCTAATGCGTCTAACATGCATGGAAACTACAAGGAATATGAATATGAGCGTTACTCTTCAAATCATTATGTTCATAAATCCTCAAACCAGTTCTCTGCATATTCATATGAGTACTTTAACCCCCCCCCCCCTACTGTTAAGAGAAGTGCATTAGCTTCAATGCCACCTTTCTCATATGGTGCTTGCAGGATGATGAATGCTTTGCCACCCCTTCAGATGTGGGTGGTGAAGAAATCGAACTAATCACTTCTGCAGGTCAGGTCTCCAGATGAAAATCATCATCTGAAGAATTTGCTGGAGACCTGAGGAAATGCTTGATAGGACGCAAGCTAATGATGGTGAAATAGAAATATTTCACACGTTCTTATAATTCTGTTGTGATGAAATTCTTATCTGATGAAATTGATATCATATTCTTCAAATCTGAAGCATATGAGATGGTAAGCTGTACTAATTCATCTGCAGGATGACAAACCCAAGAATACTGAGTGGGTTCTTGATAGTGGCTGCACACATCACATGACTGGTGATAAAAGCTTGCTGATGAATATGCCACTAACTCCATCACCTCTGAAGCAAATCACATATGCTCACAAAGGTAAAAGCAAGGTATTGGGACTTGGCAAAGTGGCTATTTCCAAGGATAGGCATATGGACAAAGTGATGCTTGTTGAATCCCTTGGTTTTAACCTAATGTCAGTCTCGATGCTTTGTGATCTTGATATGATTGTTATCTTTAGTAGATATAGATGTGTAGTCATCATGGAATCTGACAGATCCAAAGTCTTCGAAGGTGTAAGAAGAGGGGATTTGTACATTGTTGATTTCTCTACAGGTCCTCAACCAGCCACTTGCTTACTAGCAAAAACCTCAGAAGGATGGTTGTGGCACCGAAGACTAGGTCATGTAGGCATGAGGAATTTGCGCACGCTCGCGAAGAAGAAGCATGTCATGGGCATCGAATGAGTCAAATTCCTCAAGGATCATCTCTGCGGTGCATGTGAATCTGGGAAAATGACCAGATCCAAGCATCCCTCGAAGACTATCATGACCACTACACGTCCATTCAAATTGCTTCATATGGATCTATTTGGACCTACTCACTATACCACACTAACCAATGCAGCATCTTTATATGGCTTCGTCATAGTTGATGATTATTCCAGATATACATGGGTGCATATCATAGTGTATAAAACTGAAGTGCAGGAAATATTGAAACGATTTTCTTCAAGGGCCTCGACGAACTTTGGCATCAAGGTCAAACATATCAGGGGTGATAATGGAACAGAGTTCAAAAACACTGGTCTTGATGATTATCTTGATGAACTTGGTATTACTCACGAATTATCTGCTCCTTATACTCCTCAGCAGAATGGTGTCATCGAAAGGAAGAACAGGACTGTGGTTGAGATGGCAAGAACTATGCTTGAAGAATATCAAACTCATCATCGCTTTTGGCCTGAAGCAATCAACACTGCATGCCATATCATCAACAGGGTATATCTTCACAAATTCCTCAAGAAAACCTCATATGAACTCCTCACTGATAAGAACCCAATGTAAGTTATTTGAAAGTCTTCGGTGCAAAATGTTGGATTAGAGATCCTCACCATAGCTCAAAATTTGCACCTAAGAAACATGAAGGTTTTATGCTTTGTTATGGAAAGGACTCGCATACCTACAGAGTCTTCAACAACTATCACAACAAAGTTGTTGAGACTGTAGATGTGCGGTTCGATGAAACTAATGGCTGGCAAAGAGAGTAATTGCCTTCTGATCCAGATAAGCTGTCTCCTGAGGAAGCAATAAAGCTCAAACCTACTAAAGACATTGTCCCCACTGAGGAAATTGGTGAAGAAACGATCCCCGTCACTGATGAAAATCAAGAAGATGCTCCTGAGGAAATTGCACCAGAACCACTTCCTCAGCCCAGACGAAATCCTCAACCAGCTCATCCGAGGATTGCAAATGAAGTAGAACTTGACAAAATCCTCAACGACATCAACGCGCCAGGTCCTCTCACTCGCTCAAAAGCTTCACACTTAGTTAAATTTTGTGGGCATTTTTCCTTTGTATCCATCACAAAACCCTCAAAAGTTGCTGAGGCTTTTCTGGAACCGGAGTGAATCCAAGCTATGCAAGACGAACTTCTTCAATTCAAGCTGAATGACGTATGGGAGCTCGTCAAACGACAAGATCCTTGTAAGCACCACATCGTCGGCACCAAGTGGATTTTCCGAAACAAGCAAGATGAGGACGGTCAAGTGGTGAGGAACAAGGCACGACTTGTAGCCCAAGGCTACACCCAGGTTGAAGGAATAGATTTTGATGAAACTTTTGCACGTGTTGCTAGACTTGAAGCTATTCGAATACTACTTGCTTATGCTAATCATCATAACATCATCTTATATCAAATGGATGTGAAAAGTGCATTCCTCAATGGTAAGCTTGAGGAAGAAGTATATGTTGCTCAGCCCCCAGGTTTTGAGGATCCAAAGAATCCTGACAAAGTCTTCAGACTCAAAAAGGCTCTCTATGGTCTGAAGCAAGCCCCTCGGGCATGGTATGATACATTGAAGGAATTCCTCATGAAGAAAGGCTTCAAACCTGGTTCACTCGATCCAACTCTTTTCACTAAATCCTATGATAATGAGCTATTTGTGTGTCAAATATATGTCAATGATATCATATTTGGCTGTACTGACAAACGATATAGTGATGAATTTGCTTACATGATGAGTGAAGAATATCAGATGTCTATGATGGGGGAGCTGAAATTCTTCTTAGGTCTTCAAATTCGTCAACAACGCAATGGAATCTTCATATCAAAGGAGAAATACCTCAAGGATGTTCTGAGGAAATTCGACATGCATGAATGCAAAGGTGCCAAGAGTCCAATGCCTAACAACGACCACCTCGGCACTAATGAAAATGGTAAAGATTTCGATCAGCAGGTATATCGCTCTATGATTGGCTCTTTATTGTATCTATGTGCATCTAGGCCAGATATAATGCTTACTGTTTGCATGTGTGCACGTTTTCAAGAAAAACCGAAGGAATCACACCATAAGGCTGTGAAGCATATTCTTCGATACTTAGCTCACACACCAACACTAGGATTATGGTATCCCAAGGGCTCAAATCCTCATGTGGTAGGATATTCTGATTCTGACTATGCTGGTGACCGTGTGGATCGCAAGTCAACTTCTGGCACATGCCATTTCCTCGGAAGATCAATAGTTTGCTGGTCCTCAAAGAAGCAGAACTGCGTATCACTCTCCACTGCCGAAGCTGAGTACATTGCTGCTTGTTCATGCGGTGCTCAATTACTATGGATGAAGCAAACCCTCAAGGACTACGGCATCAACATGAAGAATGATCCTCTCTACTGCGATAATGAGAGTGCAATCAAGATTGCATACAACCCAGTACATCACTCGAAGACCAAGCACATTCAGATTCGTCATCATTTTCTTCGGGACCATGTCCTCAAGGGCAATATCCTCATCGATCATGTGAAGACTGATGATCAACTGGTAGATATCTTCACTAAGCCCTTGGACGAGAAAAGGTTTTGCAAGTTGCGGTGTGAGCTAAATATCTTAGAATCTTCAAATGTTTTGTAAAAACATGCACACATCCTAACACTTATGCAAAATTGATGACTTAGATGTGCAACACATGATGAATCGATTTTCTTCAACTGATGAAGAATATCACTCTGAATGTGAAAAAATCAACGAAGAAATTGATTCTCAGGGCCCTATGACAATTGTACGCGGCGTCTGTAATCAACATTCTTATATGGTGGGTCACGCCACCGCCCAACGTGAAATTTCCTCAAGTTGATTTTCTTCAAATGTTCCATTTTTTCAAAATGTGTTTTTCTTCAAAACAGTTGTTCTTCATTGTGATGATTTATCACAAAATCCTCAAGTTACTCAAATCTTCAAAAACACTTGATGACTTCCGTTTGACTAGATAGACTGTGATTTCAAGTCCTCAACAACATTCACTTATAGCTATTTCTTCAAGTTGATATTTCTTCTAAGTGAATGTGATCGGACCCTACTTTCCCTCTATGCTACTCTCATCCAGTCTATTCGAATCTTCATATGCGTTCTACTTGAAACTTTGTTCAAAATCCTCACTGCTTCCCTGTCAGCTAATGATTTTGTAACAAAAATCCTCAAATCTTCAAAAATTGTTTCTTAATGCACAGTAACTGAACCCCACTTCCCACGTTCGGATAACCACGATCTCCACTATCTCCACCGCCTTGCTCGGGAACTACACGTGTCCTGCGGAGACGTAGAGGCAGGGGCTGTTTGGTCCGAAATCTTCGCGCCAACAATAACTGTCTGGCTATAAATATGTCCTTATCCCCCTCGGCAAACTCTTCTTCGCTCCATCGCTCTCCTGCTACAGCAAAAAGCACCAAACCCTAGCGCCACCGCTGGAAGTCTCATCGCCGGTGAGGAAGAGCTTCACTGCCTCAACTTCTCCGTTGCCGAAACCACGCCGGAGTCGGACCATCTTCGTCCGCCGCCGCCGTAGACGTCCTCTCTCGCCGGGTTAGGGCGCATTGGACACGTGACCGAAGAGCCTCCCTACACAACTTTTCTTTGTTCTTCGTGCGCGCCCTCAAGGGTAAATAAAATCCCATTTTTACAGCAAGTTAGATCTACTATTTTACATCTCCTATGTGAAATCTGTTTTTCCTCAAGAATCGATATGCACTTGATTCCTCAAACACTGCCTATCACCACACCACTCATGAACTTCACTAAGCATCTAAGATTTTCACGAGATTCCTCAATTGTGCGAATTTTTGGATCTGTACAACTCTGGAACCCAAGAACAGCATGCTTAGGAAAATTCCTCAAACACTAGTTAAATTCCTCACCTGTCAAACTTTTTCATGTTCTTCAAATCTGAGAACGCATATGACCTCTCCAAATTCCTCGCAACTATACTCTGTTCACAGGTACACACATGTCAGCTGATGAATCTCTCGGTTCTCATCACATTAACTCATTTGCAGCGTTTCTTGAAGAAAATATTCAAGTCTCATCAGAATCCTCAAGAGTTCAATCTCATCAGCAAAATCCTAAGCTGAAGAAAATGGAAGATGACAGAAAGCAGAAGGGAGGAAAGAAACTTGAGCAAAACACAGCTTTGGATATCCCTGAGGATATTTACTTGGACTATTGCACACCTGATGAAAATGAAACAATGGCCAAGAGAAAGATTCGGCTACAGAAGATAGAATGTCGATGGGCTAAGGAATGGAAGGAATACAGGTTTGTAACTGCCAAGTATGCGAAGAAATTCGCCCTGAAGCCTCCTGGCAAACGGGCCCCACTTGAGGCTCATCAAGTAGCACATCCCTCAAGCCTCAAGACCCTTGATGACTATCCAGATGAGAAGGAAAAGCATCTGTCTAAGCTCAAGAAGCAGGCAGATGCTGCAGTGAGGAAATTCAATGAATCCTGAGCTGCTGCCTCAGTTGCAGCTACTTCGTCTGCCGCTGAGATCTCTCGTTCAACAATTCCTCAACCACAGTCTATGCCGTCAAAGCCAAGGGCTCCAAAGCCTCAATAGGAGTCTCCTCAGGCATCAGTTACAAAACCCTCAGCGCCAAAACCCTCAGCTCCAAAATCCTCAGCACCACCACAAAAGCCTCAAGAGACACCAGTACAGAAGCCTGTCATGAAGCCAATGACCGCCACCTCCAGCTCCTCACTCCCGGCTGCAACCAGCACGGAGACAAAGTCTTCACCACCTCCGGTGAAGACTCAGGTGTCTGCTGAAAGAGCAACTCTGCCAAGCCCGAGCAAAATCATCACAGTCCCGTCTGCATCAGAGGGCAGTGATGAATATGATGATCAAACCCTACAAGCGATAATCAGAAACAAGCACGAAAGGGTAGCTCAAGCATCACGCAGGGCCATTCCTCTGGCCATGGACCCCAAGGTTCTCCTAGACTACATAAACATCTGGTATGAGGACCCAAACACTCCGCTTGATGATTTGAAACTGCCCCTGGCATCAGCCACATGGTGGCCACTTTCATCAATGAAGCCAAGTCGAAAGAACAGCAAGCCAAGCAGTCCAAGGTTGCGAAGCTTAAAAAGGAGAAATTCCTCAAGCACAATCTCCTCAGCTTGACGCCTGATGCACTGGTGTCAATACAGGCTGAGTCAAGAATTTAACTGATAAGTACTCCAAGCTGTCAGATCGTCAGAGTCTCAAGAGCAATTTCATCAAGCTGGCCACTAAAGCTGTTGATGACTACAACAAGAAGGTTGCACCTCCAGCACCAACTCCCCAGCCCTTGATTGAAGAGCCAGCTGATGAATCTCCTCAAGCCGAGGAAACTCCTCAAGCTGAGGAAATACCCCAAGAGAGCCGTGTGGATGTACCGGCTATTGAAGAAATCACCGTGGAAAATCAAGCTGATGAACCTGCTGCAGCTGGTGAGACTGCCCCTGACCCAGCTGCTTCATCAAAGCAAGCTGATGACTCTGCTCCAGCTGGTTCCTCAAAGCCAGCTGAAGAATCTGCCGAGAGAACCCCTTCACCAAAAGCTTCAAAGGTGAAGAAGATGACTCCATCTACATCAGACGTGAAGAAAACCAGGGCTGCTGAGAAGGAAGCCAAAAAGAGAAAGGCCTCCTCAGCAGAAGAAGAAACAGAGGCCAAGCGCCTCAAAGCGCTTGACGATACTGCTCCACTGGACCCTGTGCCCCTAAATGTCGCTCCGTCTTATGAAATGGTCATCCTTGATGACCAAGCGAAATGGACAGATGAGGAAATGAAGGATGCCGCCTCTGAGGAACACACTGACGAAGAAATTCGTATTGACGACAGTCCTCAGCCCTTCATTCCTCAGAAAGATACTGCTCAAGGATCAGCTGCACCAGCTGATGAAACTGCCTCTGTCACCAAGCCAGCTGAGGAAGAACAAAGTGAAATTCCTCAAGCTGATAAAATTCAAAGTTCTGAGAAAAATCCTCAAGATGAGGAACAGGCTGATCAAACTCCTCCATCTGAGCAAAATCCTCAAGATGAGGAACAGGCTGACCCAACTCCTCCACCTGACAAAGATGAACCCATTCCTCAACCTGATGCCCAGCCAGAGCAAGCTCCTCAGCCTGAAGCCCCAGCTGATGAAATTCCTCACCCTGAGGACAATGCTGAGGAAAATGCACCTGATCAATACAATGCCTTCTTCGTGCTCAACCCCGAGACTGCAATTGTTGTCTCCCCTCCTGTTCCTCAGCAAAATCTTCAGCCAGTTCAGCGTCAGCCATTCTCCAAGCGACCACAGTTTCAAAAGGAGAATTTCTTTGAAGAACGCATGTACTTCATTGGAGAGAATCCCTATGACAAGCCTCAGATGAGGCATATGAAGTTTTGGACAAGGACACAGCTAAATTACTATGCCTCTGTGCTGTGTGGAAGAAACAAGATATTCTAGCACAGGCATATTCCTCACGTTGAACTTGAAGCAATACCGTGCCTAGAGCCAGTCCTCAATGTACTCCATGACGCTGGTCTGCTGCCAATGTCCTCCGACATATCTGATTGGAACAGTGAGCTCATTCTTCAGTTTTATGCCACTCTTCACATATCTGGAAACCCTGAAGACATTAACACCTGGGTATTTGACTGGATGACACAAAACACTCACTACAAGGCTCCTTCTACTGAGCTCCTCCGTGAACTGCCTGTACCAATTCCCTCAGAGGAGGCTGTGAAGCTTTATGGTGAGCGTGAGCTGCCCAACGAGATGATGGAAGTCCTCATGAAGCCTCTGGCTGAAGGAAAATCACCGAGAAAAACCTTCCTCGTCCATGAGCTCAAATATACACCAAGGTCTGTCTATAGAATCCTCTGCAGTGTGCTCACGCCGATCAAAGGCCATGATGATGAAGAACATGTCGTAGGCCTCATGAAGAATATCCTCTTCAACATCATCCATGGTATTCCTATCAACATCCATGATTTCTTCTTGAGGACTTTGGCCGACAATGCTATGTGTCCATTTGATCACAAGATATATGCCCCATGGATCATGAGATTCATCAGGACAAGGACATGCATCAACTTCCACGCTGATTTCCAAAACCATGTTGGTTATATGCCTCCTATCCGGGTCAACAAGAAGAATTTCGAGCCCATTGAAGGAAAAGGCAAATCAGTGATTGATGAAGGCAGTAGGCCCCTTGATGGCCAGTTCAGAGAGCCAGAAGCTTATTCTTTATGGGATGATACTGAGACTCATCTGGCAAGCCCCGTTCCTCCTCGCGTGATGAATACAAGAGAGCTCCTCCTCAATCTTCACCAGAAGGTGGATGCCAATCACAAGTGGGTCAAACGCCAGTTTGGTGCCATTGTGAAAACCCTCACTGAAACACAGAACTCTGTGAAGCTTAACCATCACTATCTGCATGAGGTTTTTGATCGCACCTGGGCTACACTTGCACATCTGAAGACTTAGACAGAGCTTGAAGAAATGGACTTTGAGCGAGACTTTGACTGGTCGTGGCCTCCCAAGAAGAAGTTCAGGCCCATTCCAGTTCCAGACCTTGAAGACAGCTCCTTTTCTTCATTCCGCACTTCTGAAACTGATGAAGAACAGCTCGACACTGCTACCGGTCCAAGGAAGAAGACTACTCCCAAGAAGCATCACGACTCTTCATCAACCGCCAAGAAGTAAAGTCTTCACGGGCGTTAGTCCTCAGTTTGTCCCTTTTTGTCACTTGATGACAAAGGGGGGGGGAACTTGAGAGTTAGTCTTCAAGCGGGATATTTTGGGGCTTATGAACTATATTTAAGTTACAAACTCTTGGCTCTTCTGAAGTTTTTATGTAATGAGTTGTAACTTAAGCCCGATGGTACTCTGACGCTTTTGAACGTTTTTCTTCGCATGCTTATTCCTCAAGTTTTAATGCACGCATGCTGGAATTCGTCAGATACCATTTGTCATCATGCATCTTCATTTTCTTCATACGATGTGTTACATGTATGCATGATTTACAAGACTCAGGGGGAGATCTCCATGATATAAATCATTAATGTGCATTTTTTGTGAAAATCAAAATCCTCAAGATATGCACATCTTCAAGGGGAGTCTCTCTGAATCTTGATTTCAAATTCCTCAAATGAGTATTTACACTTCATATTTTTGATCCCTCTTGAAGACTTAACCTAATTGTCATCAACCACCAAAAAGGGGGAGATTGTAAGTGCATCTAGTGCCCCTTAGTGATTTTGGTGGTTTGAAGACTTATAGGTTAAGTATCTAATGTGTTTATGAGTGTACACAGGATCTATAAGTCACTGAGGAGTTTGAGATATTTGATGAATATCGACCCCTACAAATGTATATCTTCGGTTGAAGAAATTGGTCTGAAGCTGAAGAAATGAATCGCGAAGAATCTGCGATGAAATTGATATTCCTCATGAAGATACTGAAATGGAGGAATTCAGTGTGTCCTGAAGAAAATCATTTTGAAGACTTTGAAGCATGAAGATTTACTCTTTCTGTTTTATTTTCTCCGCATTTGAGTAATAGGAACACCGTCCTGTTAAAGGGGGTCGAAGTTACACTTTGGAATGAATTTCCTCATGATGCTCAACCCAAGCCTAATCCTACCAAAAGCCTCAAGTGAGGAATACGAGTGACATGAGGACTCTCACAGTTGAGGGTTCCGACCGGTTCGATAGCCACACCACATCATTGGTCTTATCCACACCAACGATCATATTATTTAAGGGCATTAGTGTCAAATCATGTCGGGATGCTCCGACGCTATAAATAGCCGCCCCCCACAACCATTAGCTGGTTGGCTGCTCCGTTAGGAACTAACACTTGTCATAAGAGCAACCCAAATTCCTCAGAGTCTTCGAGAGTAATTCATGAGTGAGGAAATACCCCATACACCGAAACCACAAGGCAAACCTAGTGATTGAGCATCACTGAAGAAGTTGTTCCTGTGTGGGACTGAAGCCTTTTACCTTTGAGGACTGTGCATCCTCCAGACGGTTAGGCGTCATGGTCTAGAGCTTTCCAGCAGTCAATTGTGGATCGCCGGGTGACCAAGTTTGTGAGGGTTTGGAAGTCTGCCCTGAGGACTTACCACGAGTGTTGGGCGAGGAATGTGTGTTCTTAGCCCAAGGAGAACACGGTAGGGACTGTGTGTCCTTTGGTTTCAATACCAAGCCGCTCCAAACCAGATGTACGACTGTCACAGCAGTTGGAACTGGGTCATCAACTACTTTCTTCACTGAGAAACGGGTTCTAATTCCTGAACTCCTTACTTTCCTGAGATTATGTGTTGATGACTTTCACTGCTACTGTTTGAAGAATTTGCTGAAGACTTTCTCTGAATTTCCACAACCCCAAATTCTTCACGCTAGGTAATCCTCATCTGTATTTTGTGTGTCTGCTCACTGTGCAATCTGTTTTCACATTCCTCACTCTGAAAAACTGCTGTTGTGAAACTTTGTACTTTTGATCCTTTACTGTTTCCGCTGTAAGTTAGTCATCAGTGAGGAATTTTCTCAAAAGGAATTTCCTCAGTGATGAAATTCTAAAAATCTCCTATACACCCCCCCTCTAGTCGATATAACGCACTTTCAGTACTAGCCATGGAAAAGTGAGAATACAGTAATCTAACATCAATCTAAATAGAAATCAAGTTTACTACAGTACCTAAAGAGTTGGTAGTTTGATTTCTTATGCTAATGATATCACGAGTTTCTGTTTAAGTTTTGTGTTGTGAAGTTTTCAAGTTTTGGGTGATGTTCTCATGGACAATGGGATAAATAGAGGAAAGAGCTTAAGCTTGGGGATGCCCAAGGCATCCCAAGCCAAATTCAAGGACACCAAAAAGCCTAAGCTTGGGGATTCCCCGGGAAGGCATCCCCTCTTTCGTCGTCAATCCATCGGTAACGTTACTTGGAGCTATATTTTTATTCACCACATGATATGTGTTTTGCTTGGAGCGTCGTGTATTATAGGAGTCTTTTCTTTTTGTTTTGTCACAATCATCCTTGTTGCACACCTTTTTGAGAGGGACATGCACTCATCATTAATTTGCTAGAGTACTCATTGAGCTTCGCTTATATCTTTTGAGTTAGGCAATTTAGCTCGCATGTGCTTCACTTATATCTTTTGAGCTAGATAACTTTGCTCTAGTGCTTCACT
The DNA here is from genome assembly GCF_904849725.1 of Hordeum vulgare subsp. vulgare. Classification (NCBI taxonomy): domain Eukaryota; kingdom Viridiplantae; phylum Streptophyta; class Magnoliopsida; order Poales; family Poaceae; genus Hordeum; species Hordeum vulgare. The sequence goes on along the minus strand of NC_058521.1, from coordinate 41,846,465 downwards.
TCAATCTTTTTAGAGCACGGCGGTGTCATATTTTGAAGAAATAAACACTCTCGATCTTCACTTATATCTTTTTGAGAGTGCTCTCTCTTAGTAAATTGGTAATTGGCTTGTGCTATGAAAGTAGTCCTATAGATGATAGGCATCCAAAGAGGATATAATAAAAACTTCCATATTCAAGGGCATTGATTAGTAAGAGAAGTTTGATTCCTAACAATTAAGTTTTGAGATTTGGATTTCGTAATATTAGAGTTATGTTAGTAGGGTGTTGTGAATCTAGAAATACTTGTGTTGAAGTTAGTGATTCCCGTAGCATGCACGTATGGTGAACCGCTATGTTAGGAAGTCGGAGCATAATTGATTTACTGATTGTCACCCTTTGTGTGGCGGTCAGGATCGCGCGATGGTTAACACCTACCAACCCTTCCCCTAGGAGTATGCGTTTAGCACTTTGTTTCGATTACTAATAAAAATTTCGCAATAAGTATATGAGTTCTTCATGACTAATGTGAGTCCATGGTATAGATGCACTTTCACCTTCCACCACTGCTAGCCTCTCTAGTGCCGCACAACTTTCGCCGGTGCACAAACCCACCATATACCTTTCTCAAAACAACCACCATACCTACCTATTATGGCATTTTCATAGACATTCTAAGATATATTGCCATGCAACTCCCACCGTTCCGTCTCATGACTTGGTCCGTCACTTTCATATTGCCATTGCATGATCGTAAGATAGCTAGCGAGATGTTTCAACGTCATACGCTAAGCTAGATCGTTGCACATCCCGGTACACTGCCGGAGGCATTTCCTATAGAGTCATCATTGTTCTAAGTATTGAGTTGTGTGTAAATAAAAGTGTGATAATCATCATTATTAGAGCATTGTCCCATGTGAGGAAATAAAAAAAGAGGCCAAAGATGCCCAGCAAATAAATGAAAAAAGCCAAAGAGCCCAAAAAAGAGAGAGAAAAAGAGAGAAGGGACAATGTTACTATCTTTTTCCACACTTGTGCTTCAAAATAGCACCATGTTCTTCATGATAGAGAGTCTCTTGTTTTGACACTTCCATATACTAATGGGAATTTTCATTATATAACTTGGGTTTCCTCAAAATTGCCCTAGGTTTTCGTGAGCAAGCAAGTTGGGTGCACACCCACTAGTTCTCCTTTTGAGCTTTCACACACTTATAGCTCTAAGTGCATCCGTTGCATGGTAATCCCTACTCATTCACATTGATATCTATTGATGGGCATATCCATAGCCCATTAATACGCCAAGTCAATGTGACCATCTCCTCTTTTTGCCTCATAACCTCCACCACACTCTATTCCACCTATAGTGCTATATGCATGGATCACGCTCATGTATTGCATGAGAGTTGAAAAGGTTTGAGAAAGTAAGAGTGCGAAAACAATTACTTGGCCAATACCAGGGTTGTGCATGACTTAAATTCGTTGTGTGGGGATGATGGAGCATAGCCAGACTATATGATTTTGTAGGGATAACTTTCTTTGGCCTTGTTACTTCAAAAGTTCATGATCACTTTGCTAGTATGCTTGAAGTATTATTGTTTTCATGTCAATGGTAAACTGTTGTTTTGAATCTTACGGATCTAAACATTCTTGCCAGAAGAAAGAAGTTACAAAGGACAAATATGTTAGGTAGCATTCCACATCAAATAATCAGTCTTTATCACTTCCCTACTCGAGGACGAGCAGGAGTTAAGCTTGGGGATGCTTGATACGTCTCCAACGTATCTATAATTTTTGATGGTTCCATGCTATTATCTTGTCAACTTTGGATGTTGTGTATGCATGAATATGCTATTTTATATCTTTTTTGGGACTAACCTATTAACTCAGTTCCAAGTGCCAGTTTCTGTTTATCCGTGTTTTTGACCTTTTTCAGAGAAGAATATTAAACGGAGTCCAAACGGAATAAAACCTGCGGAATGATTTTTTCCATAATAGAAGATACGCAGGGGACTTGAGAACCAAGGCAAAGGACCTCGGGGGAGGACAGAAGCCCCCTAGCCGCGGCCTGGGGGCGAGCCTAGCAGGCTTGTGGGCCCCTCGTGGCTCCTTTGCCCTACTTCTTCCGCCTATAAATTCTCTAAAAATCCAAAACCACCAGAGAGAGCCATGAAAATACTTTTCCGCCGCCGCAAGCTTCTGTCTCCGCAAGATCCCATCTGGGGACCGTTCTAGTGCCCTGACGGAGGGGGGATTCGGACACGGAGGGCTTCTCCATCACCACCATTACCTCTTCGATGATGCGTGAGTAGTTCACCACAGACCTTCGGGTCCACAGCTAGTAGCTAGATGGCTTCTTCTCTCTCTTGGATCTTCAATACAAAGTTCTCCATGATCTTCATGGATATCTATCTGATGTAATCTTCTTTTGCGCTGTGTTTGTCGAGATCCAATTAATTGTGGATTTAGGATCAGATTATCTATGAATACTATTTGAGTCTCCTCTGATCTCTTGTATGCATGATTTCGTATCCTTGTAATTCTCTTTGAGTTGTGGGTTTCGTTTGGCCAACTTGATCTATAATTCTTGCAATGGGAGAAGTGCTTGGTTTTGGGTTCATACGTGCGGTGTCATCACCTAGTGACAGAAGGGGTGGCAAGGCACGCACCATGTTGTTGCCATCAAGGGTAAAAAGATGGGGTTTATATCATATTGCATGAATTTATCCCTCTACATCATGTCATCTTGCTTAAAGCGTTACTTTGTTTGTTATGAACTCAATACACTAGACGCATGCTGGATAGCTGTCAATGTGTGGAGTAATAGTAGTAGATGCAGAAAGTATCGGTCTACTTGTCTCGGATGTGATGCCTATATGTATGATCATTGCCTTAGATATCATCATGACTTTGCGCGATTCTATCAATTGCTCGACAGTAATTCGTTCACCCATCGTAATACTTGCTATCATGAGAGAAGCCTCTAATGAACACTATGGCCCCCGGGTCTACTTCAAATCATATTTTCAGATCTAGACTTTTACCTTGTTGCACTTTCCACCTTCAGATCTCACCTTGCAAATAATCATGAAGGGATTGACAACCCCTTTATAGCGTTGGGTGCAAGTTTGTTTGTTTTTGCGCCGGTACATTGGTGCCTCATCTTCATACTCCTACTGGATTGATACCTTGGTTCTCAAACTGGGGGAAATACTTACTGCTACTATGCTGCATCACCCTTTCCTCTTCAAGGGAAAAACCAACGCAAGCTCAAGAGGTAGCACTCAGCATCTTGTCTTTTTTATTTATCAGTGGATCATTTCCATCATCTTCTCGCTTCTTCTCCTCCCTATCCGCGTGCCAACGCAGGAGCTCTGGTTTCTTAGGGTCCGTGAAATACCGCTGCAGACGAGGAGTGATCCGAAAGTACCACACCACTTTTCGAGGAGCTTTCTTCCTCTTCTTGTATCGAGTGACGCTGCACACCGGACATATGCTAGACTCCGTGTGCTCGTCCCGATAAATGATGCAATCATTCATGCACACATGGTATTTCATGTGCGGTAAATCCAGAGGACACACGATTTTCTTCGCCTCCTCGAAACTGGTCGGGCACTTGTTCCCCATGGGAGACGTTCGTGCCAGAATGACATGTTCTCGTCGAAGCATGTGTCGGTCATTTTGTGTTTTACCTTCATCTCCAGAGCCATCAGCGTTACTTTCAGGCGGGTATCCTCGGGCCTGCATCCTTCATACAATGGAGTAACCGCGTCTATCTCTAGTTGATCCAGCTTGGCTTTCTCTCGGGCGGCAGCTCTTGCGTTACCCGTCTGCTTGAGAAGCAGCTCTTGAATATGAGGGTCCTGCACCCAGCCCATCGATGGTCCATCGTCGTCTGCTCCGGCATCTTCATCTTCATGATCATGCCCTTTGTCTTGATCTTCCTCATCATTATGTCCGGCATCTTCTACATGATGACTGTGTCCTGCATCTACTTCGTGATCATGTCCTGGAGATTCCGCGTCTTCTCGCCCGCCCTCGCCGCTATTGTCTTGGTGCCCTTCCTTATTTCTTGCCCACCCTCCATGGACGACTTCATAATCATCTTCATCACCTTGCCACCGATAGCCATCCATGAAACCATGCACGAGCAGGTGGTCCCGCACCTGTTTGGAATCCGGGTCCATAAGGCTCTTCAGCTTGCATCTTCGACACGGACATCTTATCTCTGTCTCGTTCTTTTGAAGCATCTCGGCCTTCGCGGAGCTCAAAAACCTATTCACCCTGCCTTCGGTCATCGTGCAGACCATGGTCGCGTGCGGGGTAGAGCAAAACGACATTTTAGAACCCAAAAAAATTGGCATGACTTTGCCTAAAAATAGGACAAAAAAGAATGGATAGTGCCAAATTCTCGCCGAAACGGAAATGAATCAACATTTCGGCAAAATATTGGCAACTATCGCATTTCAAATACCGGTACCTGCAAACACAAACATATGCAACACCACAAACATACGTAGATCTAGGCCATAAAAAGTGTATACGTTGGAGGGAGAAAAAAGTAGATCTCGAACATAAAGAAAGCTTTCCCCTTACTTACCTATCAAAAAAAGGAAATTTAACCACTTAATTTGCGTGAATCTATGGTGCAAATGAGGTGAGGAGGAGGAGGCAGCCGAGACCAACAAGGTTGGTAGAGGTGGAGAGAATGAAGTGGGGGGAAAGTGAGTGTGAAGTGGCTGTCAAAAATATCTAGCTGCTCTCAGGTTACCAATGGCACACCTCCTAAGAATGCGCCATTGGTAACCAGGGTTACTAATGGCGCACCTGGTATGAATGCGCCATTACTAGTTTTGAAAAAAAACTGAAAAAATTTGTTAGTAGTGGTGCACCGTGGATGTGGTGCGCCATTACTATTTAAAGCTAGTAATGGCGCACTTTCCCCTCGTGCGCCACTTCTAAGTCTAGGAAGGGTGTGGGGCCAGGACAAAACTAGTAATGGCGCACCACACACCAGGTGCGCCATTAGTAATGTTGCCAATAATGGCGCACCTATATCTGGTGCGCCACTGTTATATAGCAGTGGCGCACCATGATTAATGTCCATATTAGCTATAGCCGTTTTCCTAGTAGTGCAATATTTAAAGTAGCTACAACCATCTAAATGAATCAAACAAGACAGGAGACAGAAGCCATCCAAAATCTCTACAACCCTGTACAAGAAGCTAATGCAAAGGAATCACCCATGAGCAGATATATAGACACTAACTTGGACAAAATATCACAGTTTTTGGGACTTAGTGAAAATCACAGATTTTCACTAGCTGCTTATACTCTGAAGCATTTTGGCAGCCTCCAAATTGATATCTACAGGAAGTTTATAAGCATGAAATTTAACAGGGAGCTAAACAAACGTAAAAGCTCACAAACTTTAGTTTGCCGCATGTGCTAATTCCCAACACAGGAGCTAATTCACACAAGACAACGGGGGAAGAAAATAACTCCAGTTTTCCAGACTTAGTGAAAATCACAAGGTTTCACAAATCTGTCAGTTTCAGCCAAGTGTTCACTTTGACAGGGCACAATAGGTGCATACAAATGCCTATGTACAAAATGAATGTCCCATGCTGTAGAGGGGTTCGCCCACTGCCATTCCATTAAGGAATCATCCACAAAGGGCCAAAGCACCACCTAATGTAAAGCCCTAAACATGGCATCATATGAGAAAATAACAGGTTTATGAAGATGCTCCAAAGTGAAATCTGACTGCACCAGTAGATTCCTGGGATGATTCTACCCCAAAATCATATGTCGTACATGGGTACTTGCATGTAACAACAATGCACAAAGCTAGCTCGAAAAATGTCACATAGAATCCTATAAGCTACAAATAACTATCATCACATGTGGGAGCTATCACGTATTGCATCACCTACACATGCACATACATTAGGACAAGAGCAACCTACCTAGGCATATCATGGACTCACTAACATATAGAAATGTGGCCATCCACACACACACACACATGTGCAACACATACACATGCACATGTATATGTGGACTCCCACCACACACATCTACACCTACACACACACAAGGGATTACTCACCCACATAAACACCTAGAAGAGTCACACAACACCTTATATGTGGAGATGCAAACATGTATATGTTTGTGCACACTTGCACAAGTGTGTGTGTGCAAACACATACACACACAACTCCATCTACACACACATGCACTACACTCTAGTGCAATCATGGGAGAAGAAATAAAACATCAAGCACATCCCCTAGTAGTAAAAGGAAACAACACAAAAATATGACATCAAAAGAAAAAATGAGATCAAGAAAAAAATAAAAGGGGAGGGTGTGGAGATCGAACCCACAACCCCTCTGGTGCAACCACATGCACACACCACTAGGCTATGCATCGGCGCTTAACATAGTGAGGGCTTCAGGCTAGGTAAGCCCTCTCTGGCGCTTGCCCTGCAACTGGTGAAATAAAAGAAAAAGAAAGGCGCCCGAGGGGATTCAAACCCACGATGCTGGCGACGACGCGCGGCTCGGTTGCCACTGCGCTGAGTTGACTGAACTTAACAGAGAGGGGGGGTGCTCTTTTGAGCAGCCCCTCTGCACCTGCACCTACTACGGAGGCGGCCGGAACAGGGGAAGATAGCGAGGAGGCTACAGGTGCTCATCGACGGGGGTGGCTACCGACGAGGGATGCGGGGACCTAGGGGAACTCGTTCCCGTGCTTAACTCTACGGGAGGGAGCCCGCAACGGCGGCTCGACAGCGCGCCACTGCTCCTCCACGGCGACGACGACAACAACGACACCTACGCTACGGCGATCCTACGGGGAAGCGGAGAGGGGAAGGCGACATCGATGGCTCACCCTGGGCGCTGAGAAGGGGAGGAGCGGCTCGACGGAGAGGAAGAAGCGGTGAGGCGACGACGACGCTCTACTCCGCTAGCTCCGCTCGAGACGACGACGGCGAGGAGGGGCCGACAGAGGAGGGGATCCATCCTCCTAGCGTCGGGAATGGATCGACGAAGGATCCAACATCCTTCCTGCGCGCTTGGATTTGCCGGGGACGCACTGGCGACGAGGGGAGGGACGACGGCGACGACGACACTTTCTCTGAACTCCCCTCTCTCTCTGAAACCTTACCTGCAGAGGGGAAGAAGGAGGGAAAAGGAGGTGGCGATGGGGAGAGGGAACCCTAGGGGTCACACACGCCGAGGGGGGCTAAATATGCAAGGGTTTTGATGGTGTTGGCGTCCGTGCCACGGTCGCGCGTCTCTCTCTCTCTCTCGCTGTCTCTGACGGAAAGCATGGAGGAGGGGGATGACGTCGGAAACAAGAAGGAAAGGGGAAGGGGTCGCGCTAGCGAAGAAAGGAGGCGAGGCCCGGGTGGAGAAGGAGTAAGCCGACCCACCTGGGCTTCTCTGGCGCCTGGGTAAAAACAGGAAAAAACAAAAGGGTTTTCCTTTTACAAAAACTAAAAGCCACAACCAAAAATTCACAAAGACAAGTAGAGGGGTTTATTTAGAAAAATAAAAATAGATAGGGGATGAGGGATTTATGCCCTATTTAATAAATATATAAACCACATTTTTAGACAAACTAAATTACACAAGAAACATGAATTTATAATGTTGTTTTTAATAAAAACCCCATGGACCTAAAGGCTAATATTACAATGAGAGTTACCCCCTCAACCACAAGTAATATCTCTAAAGGTTTAACATTTTTAAAACGGGTTCCAACAAAGTTTAACACACAAGTTAAAAATACCAAAAGGGGAAGGGCTTTGCATTGTTTGAAAAGCATTGTAGTTTGAAAGCATGTTTGGAAACATTGTTTGAAAACACCGGAACATCACACCACCCAAAGCAATCTATCACTATCATGATGGATCAACTCCTAGCAACAGAAGAAGGAACACAATGCAATTAAAAAGGATGCCATGATGCAAGATGATGACATGAAATGAAGCCACATGAAATGATAACTTTATATAACATCCCAAGGATGGTTCCACAAAATAGGGAAGGATCCAAATATGGAAAGGATTACATCTGGGCTGTTACATTGGTGTGCCACCCTAGGGCCTTGGGCTCACTCCCAGGTGGGTGGGCCCCTCCCGATGAACACCCAGAACCCATTCGTCACTCCCGGTACACTACCGGAATTGCCCAAACTTTTCGGTAACCAAATGAAACCATCCTATATATCAATCTTCATTTCCGGACCAATATGAAAACCCTCGTGATGTCCGTGATCTCATCCGGGACTCCGAACAACATTTAGTAACCACACATATAACTAAACTATACTAAAACATCATCGAACTTTAAGTGTGCATACCCTGCGGGTTCGAGAACTATGTAGACATGATCCGAGGCGCTCCTAGGTCAATATCCAATAGCAGGACCTGGAAACCCATATTGGATCCTACATATTCTCCGAAGATCTTATCGGTTGAACCTCAGTGTCAAGGATTCATATAATCCCATATGTCATTCTCTTTGTCCTTCGGTATGTTATTTGCCCGAGATTGGATCATCGGTATCCGCATACCTATTTCAATCTCGTTACCGGCAAGTCTCTTTACTCGTTCCGTAATACAAGATCCCGTGATTTACACTTAGTCACATTGCTTGCAAGGCTTCTGTGTGATGTTGTATTATCGAGTGGGCCCCGAGATACCTCTCCGTCACACCGAGTGACAAATCCCAGTCTTGATCCATACTAACTCAAAGGACACCTTCGGAGTTACGTGTAGAGCACCTTTATAGTCACCCAGTTACGTTGCGACGCTTGATGCAGACAAGGTATTCCTTCGGTGCCAGTGAGTTATATGATCTCATGGTCATAGGAACAAATACTTGACACGCAGAAAACAATAGCAATAAAATGACACGATCAATATGCTACATTCATAGTTTGGGTCTAGTCCATCACATGATTCTCCTAATGATGTGATCCAGTTATCAAGTGACAACACTTGCACCTAGTCAGAAAACCTTGACTATCCTTGATCAACTGGCTAGCCAACTAGAGGCTTGCTAGACACATTGTTTTGTCTACGTATCCACACATGTATCTATGTTTTCATTCAATACAATTATAGCATGGATAATAAACGATTATCATGAACAAAGAAATATAGTAATAACTAATTTATTATTGCCTCTAGGGCATATTTCCAACACTTATATGTCCATGTGATGGAGCGACCACACCGTCATTGTCTCGATCTGACGGACAAAATCGTCCATCACAACGGTCTTCTTGAGGAGTCGAGGCGTCTGTTGTGGTGCGACTACTGGTCCTCCTCATCACCGAAAGCGATGACGATCTCCTCCTTGCCTGAGGAATCGGCTGCCATGGACGCCGAAGGGCTTGGAGAGCATCGACGGCGGCGCCAAGAACGACAGGACGAGGAGCTAGCACCGACTCCGCCTACCGGCATGGAGCTCCTTGACTTCGGTATCGTTGTCGCTGGGATCAAAGATGAGGAGGGGTTCAAGCACGAAGACAGGGGAGGGGAGGGGGAGTGCACCTCTGTGTGCCGCCAACACAAGGCTTAAATATCCGGGGCCAGGTGGCCAACCCGCTTCAATGAGGCGCAACGACAGGAGTAGGTTCCTAGGGACGCGACATCCACACTGAAGCGGCGACATCCGAGAGGTCATGTCCATCAGCACCGCCCTCATGCATAGTCTAATCGCCAAATTAATGTTGGTCGTTGCATGCCTCGACCGGCATGAATGTGACGCGCAAGCGGCATAGCCGTTCGATGGAAAGCACAGAAATACGGTTTTTTTGGTGGGTCAAGGCGGTTAGATACGGGCTTGAGAAAGGTGTGGATGCCCACAAAGCCGCTTACGTTTGTCTCCGGTTTACAGAAGAATGCACGTCCGGACTGTTTAGTGGACCAATACATGCCCGCTTTAGATGACTTTTGTGGTCTGGACCGCATAGTCCGGATATATGCAGACAGTTTTGTAAGTGCATCTAGTGCCCCTTAGTGATTTTGGTGGTTTGAAGACTTATAGGTTAAGTATCTAATGTGTTTATGAGTGTACACATGATCTATAAGTCACTGAGGAGTTTGAGATATTTCATGAATATCGACCCCTAAAAATGTATATCTTCGGTTGAAGAAATTGGTCTAAAGCTAAAGAAATGAATCGCGAAGAATCTGTGATGAAATTGATATTCCTCATGAAGATACTGAAATTGAGGAATTCGGCGTGTCCTGAAGAAAATCATTTTGAAGACTTTTAAGCATGAAGATTTACTCTTTCTGTTTTATTTTCTTCGCATTTGAGTAATAGGAACACCGTACTGTTAAAGGGGGTCGAAGTTACACTTTGGAATGAATTTCCTCATGATGCTCAACCCAAGCCTAATCCTACCAAAATCCTCAAGTGAGGAATACGAGTGACATGAGGACTCTCACAGTTGAGGGTTCCGACCGGTTCGATAGCCACGTCACATCATTGGTCTTATCCACATCAACTGTCATATTATTTAGGGGCATTAGTGTCAAATCATGTCGGGATGCTCCTAGGCTATAAATAGCCGCCCCCACAACCATTAGCTGGTTGGCTGCTCCGTTAGAAACTAACACTTGTCATAAGAGCAACCCAAATTACTCAGAGTCTTCGAGAGTAATTCATCAGTGAGGAAATACCCCATACACCGAAACCACAAACCAAACCTAGTGATTGAGCATCACTGAAGAAGTTGTTCCTGTGTGGGACTGAAGCCTTTTACCTTTGAGGACTGTGCATCCTCCAGACGGTTAGGCGTCATGGTCTAGAGCTTTCCAGCAGTCAATTGTGGATCGCCGGGTGACTAAGTTTGTGAGGGTTTGGAAGTCTGCCCTGAAGACTTACCACGAGTGTTGGGCGAGGACTGTGTGTTCTTAGCCCAAGGAGAACACGGTAGGGACTGTGTGTCCCGGGACTTTGTGTCCTTTGATTTCAATACCAAGCCGCTCCAAACCAGATGTACGACTGTCACAGCAGTTGGAATCGGGTCATCAACTACTGTATTCGCTGTGAAACGGGTTCTAATTCCTCAACTCCTTACTTTCCTCAAATTATGTGTTGATGACTTTCACTGCTACTGTTTGAAGAATTTGCTGAAGACTTTCTCTGAAATTCCTCAACCCCAAATTCTTCACGCTAGTTAATCCTCATCTGTTTTCTGCGTGCCTGCTCACTGTGCAATCTGTATTCACATTCCTCACTCTGAAAATCTGCTGTTGTGAAACTTTGCACTTCTGATCCTTTACTGTTTCCGCTGTAAGTTAGTCATCAGTGAGGAATTTCCTCAGTGATGAAATTCTAAAAATCTCCTATTCACCCCCTCTAGTCGATATAAAGCACTTTCAAGTTTGAGGATGAGTGTTGGATATGCCCTAAGAATCATCAATTTAAAAACAAGTCTTGTAGCTAGTTGGACGAAGTTAGTGACACTTTGCATGAACCAAACCAATTGACTCCATCGATGGGATATCCTCATGAATCATTTTATTGTGAACATGCCAGAACATCCAAAATAGCAGCAACACATTTGCTGCTCCTCGTCGTCGCATGTTCTTAACGCATGAGGATCATGTGTCGTTCGGCGCACTATCGTTCTATCACTGGCATGTGGGCCTGTTGGAAATCTGGCCGACATGTCAGTGGCCCAACGACACACAGGGCACGACAGAGGAGCCACTTTCGTTCTTAACATGGATAGAAACCATTATGGATCGGCCTAGTCCTCGCAAATGGCTCTTCCTATGATTTGTAACAACTGCGTGAAATTCATCTTGTGCCTCCAAGACACAAATATCGCATTGGTCCATCACAACCAAATCCCCTTTGACCTTGTTATTCTTAGTTGCCAGTGCCCTACACTCCATATTACAAGGAAAAGTGTGTATTTTTTGGTGGCACAAAAAAAATATGTAGCATCACCCAAGTTTATTGGCCCCCATTCGGCCTATACCTCCCAACCCCATCTGGTTCACCATACTTGCTTAGCTACCACACGACTCCCCATGCTTCACTTGTTTTGAAAGATCACCGGAATATCCTGTTACCAACAATAAACACACAATATTGAGGAGCATACATGAAGCAGGCAAAAATGATATAGCATGGATCTCTTTTATATGTGGTTAAAGCTCACAAACAACTTAAAAAGAAAATAAATGCTCAATACCAATTCTAGATCATTGTTTAGAGAACGGATGTTTGGCTCCCGGGAGCCATGGAGGCCGAAATTTTTGAAAAAAATCAAAATTAAAAAAATTTAGTTCCAAAAAATCTGAAAAAAAATACAACTAAATAAGGATATGATCCGTGTGCGTGTCAAATTTCAGGTCGAAATACTTTGAAACGCGGTCTGTACAAAAAAGACAAATTCATGGTCTGAAATATGAATAGTAACATGTGTTAAAAGGTTTCAGATTTGTCTTGTTTGCACGGCCCTCATTTCAACGTATTTTGTTCTGAAAATTTACACACTTATGTATTATACCTTCATCTATCTATGTATTTTTTTCAGATTTTTTTGAAATATTAAAATGTGAAATTTCACGAAATTTAGAGTTTGAATTTAAAGGCCTCCAGGGAGCTCGGGAGCCAAAGGCAATTTCCGGTCCTTCTATACACATCTCACAAAAAGCATGCTATTATAAAAGGAACATGAGCATTTATTGTATTTATTACATGGGCATCATGGTCAGATGTTGAAACCATCCACTTATTACATGTTTTACTCTAAATGATATAGAAGAGGTCACTCCCAGGACAGCAGATTCATAGCAAGCACATTATGCAGATATGAGGGGATTGGTCACATGACCTACGAAGACCACCACACCGGCAATGTCTTCCCGAATAAGGAAGAGGAAAGGGTGATTCGCGACAAAATCCACCAAATCCACCTTCAGGGGCATTGACATGGCCACGCCCATTGCAACTGTAGCTGCGCCAGCCTCAGTTCCTTCTTCGTTCACTTCGACAAACGACTTGTGGAAGACATGTGAGATTTCCAGCCCTTGCGAAGAATCCACCATCTCTGACAGATCAGCCTCTTCGCTAAATGGCAATTGGAGACCCAAAGCTCTGAGCAAGCTAGATGCTTCAAATTGATATGATATCTTGAACTTGGGGAGCTGGAACCGACCAACTTCAACCGTCTGCTTTGGGATATGGTTCTCGATGAACTCCGGTTCAGTGCTCAACCGCTTGGCCAAACTCCAGAGACCATCTTGTGCTCCAGGAAGAAGAATGTACATGGAAAACTGCCTCTTGTCATGACCCTTCGCGTAAGGAAGCTTAAGTACCTTCAAGTTGTCGGAAGAGGAAATGTATTGCTTCTTTGTACTGGACATGAATTGTGTTTGAATTGAGCTCCCGTCAAGAAGGTGGAAACTGTCACATTTTGTATTTGATTCATCAAACTTTTGATCCCAGGCCCCTTTGAAATAAAGAGCATTACCAAGGACCAGTTTTGTAGTATTGTCAACAGATCCTGGAGGAAGGATCTGTTTGATGAGACCTGTGGTGACTTGCTCTACCCATGAGTTCACTTGACCAACAGCTTCTAGAGTCTAGACCAAGGAACAATACATCAGCATTAGGACAAATGGAGAAATTACAATACGTAATATAGTTGTAGTTTCTAGCATGACCAAAACTAAGAAAAATGACAATACATAATTTAGGACAACTGGAAAATGCTAAGCAGTAGATCATGATGTGCCACCGAACTTTTGACAATCAAACAACTTTCAAAAATAATTTGAAAGAACATGATGTAATACTGAAGCTGAAAGTGCAAGAAAACATACTAATGTTTTAGTGAGGAAATCGTGTACTCTCTTTTTTCAGAGAAATAGCTGACGTTGTTTCAACAAACAAGCTGCCCAAGGAAAGGGGGTCACCTTATGCTGGAAATCCACGGACTGTGTCTTGGCCTTGTACTGGCACACAGCGAGCTCCTCGAAGGAAGGCTTGAGCGAGAGCGACGCATCGACAAAGATGCCGTTGGCGAAGGCGATGCGCGGGCCACCGGTGCTGGACTCATTGGCGAGCACAAATTGCACCACCTGCTCCGCGAGCGCGTTCAGTTCCTTGGCGTCACCTGCACCCCCATCTCCGAGTATGGCGACGAGCTGGTCACGGGTGGCGCCGCCCGCGCCAGCGGTGATGAGACTGAGTGCGACGTGCAGGGAGAGCGGAGAGAAGGCGACATTGCCGGCAGCACGCTCGGGGTTGGAGGAGATGGCGGAAGCGAGGCGGAGGGCGAAGCGGGTCTGGTGTGCGATGGAGAGACGGACGTCGGTGGCGAGGGTGGTTGCCATGGCTGGTGTGGTGGTTCGTTGGGCTGTGGTCAGAGTTGAGGGAAAGAGGGCTGACTGGAAAATGCTATTTTCGCGGGTTTTTAACGCGCGTGGCCTGAAATGTGAAACGGGGTTTAGTTTTGGTTTTGATTTTGGAACCATATGCACTTTGGTACTTTGGTAGCCAACAAAAACCCGTTAAAGTAGTTTGAGATAGGCTTGATTGCATCATAAAGGGAGATAAACTGCTTTTTAGCGCCGTTTAACTAGTCACGACCGCGTCCTTTGGTCTACCCTCGTATCCGAATTTCGTAGAACATCGGATTATACGAAGATTACTACACGTCTCATGGCCTTTTAGATGCTTTTGCTTTGAAAGCATGATGCTTTCTTAAGATCACACAACTGAGATTACGATGCAAACGTGTAAAGTTTTAACTAGTGACAGGGTGTGTCATCTATTTGTCCGTCTGCAGAACCACATTTCTTTTTTTTCCTCATATATCCGGTCACTTGCACATGATTGCTGAAAAGAATGAGAGGAAGAAAAAGAACGAATGAAGAAAAGAAAAAGGAGGTCTGGTATGAGGTCGCGTCCTATGTGGCGGATAGCCCGGGCGCATCCGCGGACGTATGAGAGGTCATTTGAGGGGTCCGGTTGTAGATGCTCTCAGAGTATCTTCAGCCACGACTTGCAAATCCAGACCCTTAAACACCTGCGAACGCGTCCGGTCAGTGACCGGACGTGTCCCTTATTTGTCCGTACGTGAATGCACACTCGTCATTTTCTTCCCCATATGTCAGGTCACTTGCACGTGATTGATGAAGAGAAAGAAAGATTGATGGAGAGAAATAGAGAGAAAGTAAAGAATAAATAAAGAAAAAAATGTGGTCCGTGGTGGGGCCGCGTCCTATGTGGCGAACTGGCCGGGGCGTGTCCGTGTCTGTCCGCGAGCCCTCATATACTCTCCATATTTGAGATGCATATGAGGGTTTGCGGACAGCCCGAGCATATAAAAATAATATGAGGGGTCTGATGGGGTTAATTTTTTTCTTTCTCCTGTCCGGTCACTCATCCGACGCGTCTATGAATATATAAGGAGTCATTTAAGGGATCCGGTTATAGATGTTCTTATGTTCCAAAGGGGAGCAGGTTCCAAATTCTCTAGCCGCTCATATTACAAATCGAGTTTATGACTTTAATTTTGCTTTTCAAACTACTAGAATTAGCTCATCATCATACTTATATTTACTTACAACTCAATATTACAAATCGATACCTAGAACAAAGTATGACTTTATATGAATGTCTCTGATAGTGTACCGGGATGTGCAATGATCTAGCGTAACACGGACATAAAAAACGGACAAGTCATGGAAATACCATGCTAGCTATCTTACGATCATGGAAAGCAATATGACAATGAATGCTCAAGTCATCAAAACGGAAGCGATGGAAGTTGCATTGCAATATATCTCGGAATGGCTATGAAAATGCCATAATAGGTAGGTATGATGGTTGTTTTGAGGAAGATATAGTAAGGCTTATGTGTGAGCGTATCACATCACGGGGTTTGGATGCACCATCGAAGTTTGCACCGACTCTCGAAGTGAGAAAGAGCAATGCACGGTACCGTAGAGGCTAGCAAATTGCTGAAAGGTTAGAGTGCGTATAAGCCATGGACTCACATTAGCCATAAAGAACACATACACTCATTGAAAGATTTTATTAGCTCTCTCGAAACAAAGCACTACTCGCATGCCCCTAGGTAGAAGGTTGAGAGGATTGAACCATCGCACGACTCCGATTATAACAGCACAGAGGATTTCAAAAAAAGGACAAATTATGCTCCAACTTCATCACATAACCAGGGACTGTACGTGCATGCTTCATAAACCACAAACCTAAACATCAATATTCTTACTAATCCACAATCATCAAATAGTGCACCCACATATTATTATCTTAATGTACAAAACCATTGCAGGGAATCAAACATACCATACTAAGTTATCTACAAGTTTTATGTAGGATTGTATGACTAACCATGTAAATGATCAATTCCTTTTGACTCTCTAAATAGGTATAAGTGAAGCATGAGACTTTAATTCTGTCTACAAAATACCATGCTCTAATAAATATAAGTGAAGCAGAAACGCATTCTACAAATAACGGTTTTCTATATGTAGAGAAACTGGCAATCCAAACTTCAAATGATATAAGTGAAGTGCAAGAAGCATTCTATAAAGCCATACTCAAAAGATATAAATGAAGTGCAATGAGCATTTTATAATTAACCATGGACTATCTCATACCAGCATGGTTCATAAAATAAAAGTGAAAACGAAAGACAAAAGACGCTCCAAGATTTACGCATATCACGTGAACGAAACGAAGACGAAAACATATTGGTACTTGTTGAAGAAAGATGGAATACCTTTCGGGGCATCCCCAAACTTAGACGCTTGAGTCTCCTTGGATATTTCCTTGGGCTTCCTTGGGCATCCCAAGCATGAACTCTTTGCCTCTCCGCCTTGTCCTCATATGGAGACCTACTCGATATTTGAACACTTCATTCACACAAAAGTTTACGGAAAACTCTTGAGACCGGTTAGTATAATAATGCAAATTACTACATTAAGTACTGTTGAAAACTCATTAATAATTTTTTGCATTATAACTACTACAATATAACTTCTCCATTGCTTATACCACCTATACAATCGACAGTTTCATCAAAACGAGCTAAACAATGCATCAAAAACAGAATGTGTCAAAAGCAGGACAGTTAGTAGTAATCTGAACATTGACCATACTTCTATAAATAAAATAATTCTGAAAAAATATTAAGAAATAAAAAAATTGGACAGCATTACTGTGTAAAAATTTCCGAAAATTTACTCGTCCCAGTAAAAAATGTAAATTCATGCACTATAGCCAAAGTTTCTGTTTTTGGACCGCACATACCAACAAGCAATCTAATCATCCTAAAGGAAAATCTTGGCTCATTATTTTTACAATACAATGGATTTGTACAAGGGAATAATTATTTTTGTGAGAAATTCATAAAAAATTCAACATTGTTTCCATGAGCATGAACACAAGTGTTCAAGGTCGACCCTCACTTCTCCAATGCATAATCTTCCAATCGCTTCTCTTTTTGAAAAAGTTTTAAGTTCCCCTCTATATTTTTTTAAACCTTTAAAAGCACTCAACAGAAATAAATGACACTTTAAAGTTTATAGGTTGTCTCCCTGGCAGCGCTTTCTTTAAAGCCATTAAGCTACGCATATAGTGCTCAATTAATTGATCCACCCGGATCCCAAGGTATATCAAAGACAATTTTAATTAACAACGATTTGTAATTAGTAGTGAGGAAAAATCAACATATATCATGCAATGACGAAGCTTGACTGTCTTCCTATGCATTGGCATGCTATAAAAGAACAATTCATGCACATCAAGTAAAGGCCAATACATAGCATAAGTAGTTTCTTGCAATTTTATAGTGCTCGAAACATAAAGAGGTGGAGATGTAGTTCCTCTCTTATAATATTTACAAGTAGGAGTAGCAAGCACATGCATATTATATCCTTCAAAATCATCATGTATAGTGGTAAAACGCAAGCCATCAATATAATCCTTAATAAGTGCAAACTTCTCCGATATGGTGTAGTTGGGAGAATTCAAACAGATAATATGACTATCGTGTGTGGGTGTAATAGCAAAAAAATCATGCTTAATATAAGGAACAATAGCAAGTTCATCTTCACAAGCATAATTCATATTGGCCTCTTGGACAAGCATAGCAAGCATCAATTTCATCAAAAAGGGATATTTCAAAAGAATCAACACGATCATAGCACTTATCATAGCATTCATCCTTTGGTAAGCACAAAGGGAAATTAAACAATGTATGAGTTGAATAGTTACTCTCATTAGAAGGTGCGCACGGATAGCAAATCCGCTCTTCGTCCTTTTGTTCTTCACTCTCCTCATCATCTTTTTCATCTAATGAGCTCACAGTTTCATCAATTTATTTTTCTATAGACTCCTGCAAAAGATTAATCTCTTCTTGGACAAGAGAGGTGTCCTCAATATATAGTTTAACATAATTAAGCATTATAAGCATATTTTTCATATCAATATTTAAGTATGGCAAAAATTTCAGATTTGTAAAGAGTAGCATCATACTTTTCAATCAAAGAAGAAATTTCATAAGCACCCTTAAAAGCAACAAATTCTTCAATTTGTTCACCATCATAATAAATATAAACACCTTTAGCATAAGAAGATAAGATTCCATTATCACTAAACTTACATTGGTAGAGAAGGTGTTTTTTAGGGTCTTCACAACAAGAAGTAAAATCATATATTTCACATAAATTCCAAACATAGCAATGAAAAGTATTAATATGATGCCATAAAAGTTCCCTTTTTGAGATAAGCAGTGTCGCACATAATAAGCATGCTCATCTAATGATTTGTCCTCAACTAGACTAGTTGGGGTTTCAGCACGAGCACATAGGGATCGAAGATGATCGAAGTAAAAAGCTTCAGTAGTATGATAGATTTTGGGTGGTTATTCAACCATTGGTTACTACTTAGTGATAAAGCAAACAAGCACACACGAGAATATTCACCCCACGCTATTGCTCCCCGGCAACGGCACCAGAAAAAGGTCTTGATAATCCACAAGTATAGTGGATCGTTTGTAGCCCTTTTTGATAAATAAGAGTGTCGAACCCATTGAGGGGCTAAAGGTAGAAGAAATATTCTCTCAAGTTCTATCGACCACCGATACAACTCTACGCACACTTAACATTTGCTTTACCTAAAACAAGAATAAAACTAGAAGTACTTAGTAGGTGTAATAGATAGGTTTGCAAGATAATAACGAACAAGTAAACAGAAAGTTAGGTGTTGTTTAGTAGAAAGCTTTTTGTGTAACGCAAGAAAAATATTGTCCATAGGCAATTGAATATAACATGGTAGATAGTTATCATGTTCAATGAGGGATAGGCATACGCTAACACACTTTCTGTACTTGGATCACATGCACTTATGATTGGACCTCTAGCAAGCATCCGCAACTACTAGAAATCATTAAGGTAAAACCACCATGGCATTAAACATCAAATCCTCTTTACTCCCATAGACGCACAACTCCCTTACTCGGGTGTAAGTTTCTCTCACTGTCGCCACCCAATATAAGCGAATCATGAACATGTTGCAAACCCTCCAACGTGTATCCTTCACATGTGTGCCTCACGGAAGGCACCTTAGGACACCAATATTTCAACACACAACTCATATCAATAACATCGTATCACAAATAACCCGTAGGACAAAACGAATCTACTCAAACATCATAGGATAGCCATATATCATTGGGAAATAGTATGTAGTGTTGAGCACCATGTTCAAGTAGAGAGTTAAAGTGAGAAAAGAGGTGTCACACCACTGAATAGAGGGGGATAGAGTTGGTGTTGACAGCGGCAAGATTGTTGATGTAGATCACCGTCATGCTCCTTGCCCCGTCGGCACTCCGGCACCACCCAGAGAGAGGGGAGAGAGCCCCACTCCTTATTCTTCTTCCTTGGCCTCCCTCCTAGATGGAAGGAGAGTTCCCCCTCTGGTTCATGGACTCCATGGCGGCGGAGGATCTCCCTCTCTGTTCTCTATTGTTTCACGCTCCTGGTTTCTAGCCCTTCACCATTTCTTAAATTCCTAGAGAACCGTATCACTGATCGGGCTGATTTTTTTTAGTAATTTATATTTCTTGCGCCCGAAGAATAGCCCAACCTGACTCACGGTGTGGCCACTAGTGGGCAGGCCGCACGAGGGGATATGGGTTGCGCCATGTTGGGTAGTGGAGGCCGTGGGCCTCCGTTTACGTTGATTCCACCTCCCAAAAATCATATATATTCCAAAGTAATTCTCCATACATTTTTATCACCTTTGGACTTTGTTTAATATGGATATTCTGCAAAACAAAAAACATGCAACAAACAGGAACTGGCAGTTGGCACTGGATCAATATGTTAGTCCAACAAATCATATAAAATATTTCCAAAAATATGTGAAAGTTGTATAATATTGGCATGGAACAATAAAAAATTATAGATACGACGGAGACGTATTAGCGGGGAAATGTCTCCTTGTGTCTGCTCCTGGTGATCTCCACCCTCAGCACACCCACCAACTCCCTGCTGCCGGCTAGAGTTGTCGGCACTCTCGTTGGCAAACACAAGTAGGAGAAAGGCTACCAGCAGCGTTGGTTTTACCCTTACTTGTAGCGCTAGGGCCTACTCTACTGCTAACGCGCTACAGCTAACCTGTTAGAAGTAGCGCTCGATTGAAGGCGCTACTGGTATCTATGTTAGCAGTAGCGCTGGAATAAATAAAGCGCTACTGCTAAGCCAGCGCTATTGTTAATATTCCAGCGCTACTGCTAATATTCCTTCTTTTAATATTTAATTCGCATCGTATTTATGCCCCCTACGTATTTGTGCGTTCTCTATAAAGTGGTTTCATCATATCATAATAAAGTATTTATGCATCACATCATACACATAAAGTATGATGTCATATAACTCATCATCATCTTACGTACTCATCTAACAACTCATCATCATCTTAATCATATACCAAGTTAAAAAATCTTGTAAAACGGAAAAACATCATAATAGTCATCATATGCATGCATCCTAATCGATCATGTCAAGTTAATATAAACCAAAATAACTTGTCTCTCATAAGACCTAGTCCTTGCTCCTAGGTATAATGTCATAAAACAGAATAACATCTATGTCTCCATGATGAAGCACAGAGATCCAACGGTCTCCAACTTGTGGCTTGCGATCCTTCCTTAGTTCTCTCCATGTTTCAATTTGGAGCCTTTTTTATTTTGATTTGCGGTTACTCGAGTATGGAGCATCGAACTCATCCCTCAGCGGGCTTTTAAATTTCATATGACCTTCTGGGTGCATCAATAGAGGCACTACATCATTTGGCAGTTGTTGTTGAAGAATATAATAATAACCTAGTTAGCAATGTAATCAACACCATTTATGCAATAGTAGAGCGTACTTTATTAGGAAACTCTTAAAAATATATTTCGGCGAATGTCATCCGGCCTCAACCTATGCACTAGTGGCATGTAAAATGTATAATTTTGGCCAATTCCCAAATTAAACGGGAAGTTATCCCTAGAAACCAGGACACCAACAAGAAAGTAGAGAAGAACATCCTTCTCCTCCCAAGTTAGATGTGATCCATACGTGTAGTGTGTCGTGTCAATTAATTTCCATAATTCACTCGAAGAAACGAAATAAGCTGTAAATTATAATTTAACAAATTTAGTATATGGATGAACACCAACTATTTCTTAATATAGAATGCAAATTACTTGACAAATATGGTTGAGGAACTCACATGGAGGTAAAACAGGAAGCATATCAGCAACCACCCAAATGTCGATGTTGCCTGGCATATTATCTTCAGGACGAAAATCGAAGGTTATTTCCTTACCCTCCTGAAATCCATATGACTTGCAAAGATCTTCCCATCTTCCAACTATAGTTCATACACTCATATACATCTCAGGTCCTGACAGGAGGGCATAGGCGCCAGGAGGGGGGCAGCAGCACTTGGAGGGGGGCGGGGGGCTTACCGGAGCGGGAAGGGAAGGGGGCTTACTAGAGCGGGTGAAAAGGACGTGGATGTCGCCTAGAGGGGGGGGTGAATAGGCGCTTTAAAATAGTTAAGGTTTAGGCTTGAACAAATGCGGAATAAAACTAATCGTTTAATATGTCAAGCACAAAACCTACAACAACTAGGCTCACCTATGTGCACCAACAACTTATGCTAAGCAAGATAAACAACTAAGTGATAGCGAGATATATTACAATAAAGAATATGTCTATCACAAAGTAAAGTGCATAAGTAAAGGGTTCGGGTAAGAGATAACCGAGGCACGGGGAGACGATGATGTATCCCGAAGTTCACACCCTTGCGGATGCTAATCTCCGTTAGAGCGATGTGGAGGCACAATGCTCCCCAAGATGCCACTAAGGCCACCGTAATCTCCTCACGCCCTCGCACAATGCAAGATGCCGTGATTCCACTAAGGGACCCTTGAGGGCGGTCACCGAACCCGTACAAATGGCAACCCTTGGGGGCGGTCACCGAACCCGTACAAATGGCAACCCTTGGGGGTGGTCACCGAACCCGTACACGTGGCAACCCTTGGGGGCGGTTACCGGTACCCGTACAAATTGCTCGGGGCAATCTCCACAACCTTATTGGAGACCCCGACGCTTCCCGGAGCTTCACACCACAATGATTGAGCTCCGAGACACCACCAAGCTTCTAGGACGCCAAAGCATCCACGAAGAACAATATCAAGGGTACTAAGTACCAAAGGTAGTAAGCTTCTCAACTTCTCACTTCCACGTATTACCGTGGAGAACTCAAACCGATGCAACTAATGCAATGGCAAGAACACACGAAGTGGTCAAGTCCCTCACACTCAAATCCCTCCACAACAACAAAAGCTATGGAGAAATATGAGAGGAAGAACAAGGAGCTCACAAAGAACTCCAAGATCAAGATCCAAGGGGTTCCCCTCACATAGAGGAGAAAGTGATTGGTGGAGATGTGGATCTAGATCTCCTCTCTCTTTTCCCTCAAGAGAAAGCAAGAATCATTGGAGGGATTGAGAGTAATCAAGCTCTAAGAATGTCAACAATGGAGGTAGAACAAGAGCTCAACAGATGGATAAGGCAAGGGGGAAGAAGACCCCCTTTATATAGTGGGCGGAAGAATCAGACCGTTACCCCCACTCTCTGCCCGAGCTCCAGCGGTACTACCGCTGGCTGCAGCGGTACTACCGCTGGCACTCCAGCGGTACTACCGCTGTCACTCCAGCGGTACTACCGCCAGCTAGCGGTACTACCGCTGGCACTCCAGCGATACTACCGCTGGCCCCAGCGGTACTACCGCTGGGCCCCTGGTAGTGCAAAGGCACTACCACCGCCAAGAAAGTCTTCGCAAAAAGGTCCGTCCACGAACAACCGCTAGGCAGGCGGTACTAAGCTCCTGGGGCGGTACTACCGCTGACCAGGGGCGGTACTACCGCGAGCCAGCGGTACTACCGCTAGGGCCAGCGGTACTACCGCCAACTCTAGCGGTACTACCGCTAGGTCGAGCGGTACTACCGCTAGGTCCAGCGGTACTACCGCTCGCCACTGAAACAGCCATAACTTTCGCATACGAGCTCCGAATCGAGCAAACCCAAGCTTGTTGGATTCAGGACGACAAGGGCTATCCAAACAGCGACCATGCGGTTATGAATATGCCAAAGATATAGAGATGTGAGATCTCTATGAATGAAGAACCGGCAAAAACTCCAACATCGAAAACATCATAGTAGATGCATATGGACTCCGTTTTCGATGAAATCGAGCTTGTAATGAAGATGACCATAAGCTCTAAAACTCACAAAGAGAAACACCAACTAAGAACCAAGAAGTATGATGCAATGATGCAAATGGTTTGAGCTCTCAACGAACGATACGATCAAGCTACTCACTTGAGAGCCCCCCTTGATAGAACAACAATCTATCCTAACCAGAAAACCTATCAAGGGCAAACCTATACCTTGCACCTCATCCTCTTGAGCTAGACGATGATGATCTTGGCTTCCTCAAGATGGACCACCTTTCTTGATTGTGTTGGCTTGATGAATACTAGTTGATTGCTCCCCCATACTCACTATGGGTGAGCCACTCTTCAGCATATCTTCACAAGTCCATTGCCACCATAATGGACGGCAAGCTTCAAGCATGCTATCTTCATGCTGATCCACTTGAACTTGCACGTCGCAATCTTGATGACGATCACAACTTGACGTCATACTCCATGGGTTGTATGAGATCTTCCCTTTGACGCAAGCTCATGGAAACACACCTAACCCCCACATAGAACTCTCACAAAGACCATGGGTTAGTACACAAACACGTAATGGACAATGCTTACCATACCATGGGATCACTTGATCCCTCTCGGTACATCTTGTACACTTTGTGTGTTGATCATCTTGGTTTACTCTTTGTCTGAGATCTTGATCAACCATTGATGATGATCACAACTTGACGTCATACTCCATGGGTTGTATGAGATCTTCCTTTTGACGCAAGCCCATGTAAACACACCTAACCCCCACATAGAACTCTCACGAAGATCATGGGTTAGTACACAAACACGTAATGGACAATGCTTACCATACCATGGGATCACTTGATCCCTCTCGGTACATCTTGTACGCTTTGTGTGTTGATCATCTTGATTTACTCTTTGTCTGAGATCTTGATCAACCATGTCTCTCTATGACCATTCTTTGGATAATACCTTGGATACCATCTTGGTCATCATATAAACTCCTTGAACCCAACAGATGGACTTCAAGAAGTGCCTATGGACAAATCCATACCATGGGATCACTTGATCCCTCTCGGTACATCTTGTAGGCTTTGTGTGTTGATCATCTTGATTTACTCTTTGTCTGAGATCTTGATCAACCATGCGTCTCTATGACCAGTTTTTGGATAATACCTTGAATACCATCTGGGTCATCATATAAACTCCTTGAACCCAACAGATGGACTTCAAGAAGTGCCTATGGACAAATCCTATAAATGTAACTTAAGGCAACCATTAGTCCATAGGAATTGTCATCAAGTACCAAAACCACATATGGAGATATATGCTCAATATATGCTCCAACAGCGGGGAAGGCGTCTTACCGGAGCGGGAAGGCAAGGGGGCTTACCGGAGAGGGAGGGGAAGGGGCTTACCGGAGTGGGAGGGGAGGGGGGCGGTGGCGCCTGGAGGAGACGGCGGCGATGGCGAGGGAGGCGGCGGCAGCGATGATGACGACGACGGCGAGGGAGGCGGCGACGGCTTGAGATCGAGCAGAGGGGGTGGGGGAGTGGGGGAGTTAGGAAATTTCGAGACCGTGGTGGGGTGTTAACTGAACATAGGAGTAGCTCTGGTTCCAGACGAACGCTACTGCTATTGTACTTAGTAGTAGCGCTTTCACCATGCCAGCGCTGCTACTACAGCTACTGCCGGTGGCCTCGTTGGGCCCCTTTTAGCAGTAGCGCTGGATGCGATGCAACGCTACTGCTAAGGTCCGTAGCAGTAGCGCTGGATTAGGAACAACGCTGCTACTATAGCTACTGCGGGTGGCCTCGTTGGGCCCTGTTTTTCAGTAGCGCTAAAAATAGGGCCATCGCTACTGCTAAGGACATTAGCAATAGCGTGTAGTATTTCTAGCGCTACTGCTAAGTAGCAGCAGCGCGTGCTATTTTGCAACGCTACTAATAGGCTCCTACCTATAAGGTTTTTCCTAGCAGTGAAAGAAATTGTTGCGGGTTGTAGTCACCATCTTTTTTGGCGCACCCAGAGCCAAATGACTCGGATAGTCGAGAGGGAAAAGCAATAATAGTGGAAACACGCCTAAGAGGGTTGGTATAGTGCAATTGCGATCAAAGAGGGGTCGAAAGACCAAACATATAGTATTAAGATAAGATACGTGATGTAGTCACTTACATGTTGCCTAAGGCAAAATCGCGACCTGCATCAAGACACAAACAACGAAAACAAACAACAAGCACACATGGTTCATATGAGCCATTACACGGACTCAACTTTGCATGGGGAATAAATGACTTGTCCTACCCTAGGGGTTCTTGGACTCAGGTGGTGGAGTGCTCGGTCTCGTGCTCGCACTCCTTCGAATATTCCTCTTTGTCATCATCCATACAGGTGTCATCTTTGATCGAGAAGGTCAGAAAACGTGGAGGTTCATCCAGATGATGCTTCGCCAGTGGTCTGGTGAAGAGCTCACGGTGCTCCTTCGCACCCATGCGATGATGCTGAGATGTTCTGTGAGAGGGAACATCTTGTTGGGGAACGTCGCATGGGGAACAAAAATTTTCCTACGCGCACGAAGACCTATCATGGTGATGTCCATCTACGAGAGGGGATTTCCGATCTACGTACCCTTGTAGATCGCACAGCAGAAGCGTTAGTGAACGCGGTTGATGTAGTGGAATGTCCTCACGTCCCTCGATCCGCCCCGTGAACCATCCCACGAACCATCCCGCGATCCGTCCCACGATCTAGTGCCGAACAGACGGCACCTCCGCGTTCGGCACACGTACAACTCGACAATGATCTTGGCCTTCTTGATCCAGCAAGAGAGACGGAGAGGTAGATGAGTTCTCCGGCAGCGTGACGGCGCTCCAGAGGTTGGTGGTGATCTAATCTCAGCAGGGTTCCGCCCGAGCTCCGCAGAAACACGATCTAGAGGTAAAACCGTGGAGGTATGTGGTCGGGCTGCCTTGAAAAGTTGTCTCAAATCAGCCGTAATTGCTCCATATATATAGGAGGAGGGGAGGGGAGGCTTTCCTTGAGGCTCAAGGAGCCCCAAGGGCTGCGCCACCAAGGGAGGAGGAGTCCTCCTCCAATCCTAGTCCAACTAGGATTGGAAGGTGGAGTCCTTCTCTCTTTTCCCACCTTTCCTTTTTTTTCTTTCTCTTCTTTTGGTTTTTCTTTCTCTTGCGCAAGACAACCTTGGGATGACCCCACCTATTTGGTGCGCCACCCCCAAGGTACTTGGGCCCTCCCGGGTCGGTGGTCCCCCCTCCCGGTAAAGATCCGGAACCCATTCGTCCTTCCCGGTACATTACGAGTAATGCCCGAAAACCTTCCGGTAACCAAATGAAGCCATCCTATATATCAATCTTCGTTTACGGACCATTCCGGAAACCCTCGTGACGTCCGTGATATCATCCGGGACTCCAAACAACATTCGGTAACCAACCATATAACTCAAATACGCATAAAACAACGTCGAACCTTAAGTGTGCAGACCCTGCGGGTTCGAGAACTATGTAGACATGACCCGAGAGACTCCTCGGTCAATATCCAATAGCGGGACCTGGATGCCCATATTGGATCCTACATATTCTACGAAGATCTTATCGTTTGAACCTCAGTGCCAAGGATTCATATAATCCCGTATGTCATTCCCTTTGTCCTTCGGTATGTTACTTGCCCGAGATTCGATCGTCAGTATCCGCATACCTATTTCAATCTCGTTTACCGGCAAGTCTCTTTACTCGTTCCGTAATACAAGATCCCGCAACATACACTAAGTCATATTGCTTGCAAGGCTTGTGTGTGATGTTGTATTACCGAGTGGGCCCCGAGATACCTCTCCGTCACACGGAGTGACAAATCCCAGTCTCGATCCATACTAACTCAACGAACACCTTTGGAGATACCTGTAGAGCATCTTTATAGTCACCCAGTTACGTTGCGACGTTTGATACACACAAAGCATTCCTCCGGTGTCAGTGAGTTATGTGATCTCATGGTTATAGGAACAAATACTTGACACGCAGAAAACAGTAGCAACAAAATGACATGATCAACATGCTACGTCTATTAGTTTGGGTCTAGTCAATCACATGATTCTCCTAATGATGTGATCCCGTTATCAAGTGACAACACTTGCCTATGGTGAGGAAACCTTGACCATCTTTGATCAACGAGCTAGTCAACTAGAGGCTTACTAGGGGTAGTGTTTTGTCTATGTATCCACACATGCACTGTGTTTCCAATCAATACAATTATAGCATGGATAATAAACGATTATCATGAACAAAGAAATATAATAATAACTAATTTATTATTGCCTCTAGGGCATATTTCCAACACATCTCTGGCTAGGGTACTCCTCCTCTGTGTGCGATAGCTGGTCGTCCATCAGAGGCTTCATCCTTCTTGATCCTGTCTGGCTTCACCTTGGCTTGACACAGTAGCTCTCGAGTGTGGTGAAGTTCCTTGCGGAGCTTCATGGACTCCTTAATCAGGTTGTGAGCTAGACTGTCGGATGAGCGGCTGAAGTAGGTCTGGATCCTCATCGGTGTTCCATCCTCCTTCGATGGGACCAACATCCAACTCTCGCCAATTTCATCCTTCTTGAAAGGTAGGTGGAGAGTAGCTGATTCTTCAGTCATCTCTAGGATAATGTCTCAAAGGTGGATAAGTACCTTCCGTGAAGCCGTGTTGACTGTGATCACCAAGATCTACATCTGTGTTCCTTCAAAGAACCAAATCATCGGGGAGTCGTTTGCCTTCATGACCACATCAACATGGTACTCCTTCGTGGTGGAATTGACCCAGTGATTGTGGTAGAGGAAAATGGGAGGTTGGTGAAACTGTGACTTCTCCAGACTATCCTCAATGAGTAGGGGAAAGCGGGATGCTAGGAGTTCCTCAGGTATGACAACCATCTACAAGGTTTAAGGGGAGGATTGTTAGTAATGTTTTGAAAGTAGACTAGAAGAGATAAGCAAGTTAGAAACTCCTAAGTATAGGTACTAGGTATAGTCTTTGAAAATGGTTTCGTCCTATCTAACGTCCATGCTTACTAAGGCTTCCTACAGTCAACCTATCTTTCATACTAGCTCTGTGGGGACCCCGGCCAATAAGTCATGGTCACCGAATGCACGTGTATAGTGATCTTAGATATCTATGCTCACTGAACATACAAAGCTAAATAACAAGTGTCTTACATCCATACATACCATCTTATAGAAATTATGACCATTATGGTCAAGTATTACATAAATAGGGACATGAAAGCCAAACATCAAACATAAGCTTGTAGCAGAAACCTTGAATGAAAGTGTAGACCCATGCCATCTGCCTTAACCTATAGGCATTCTCAGTGGGAAGCGTCCCAATTCGCATGTTCATTACCAAGGTATTATTCACCATATTCATGTTCTTCCATGCATGGCCAATTAAATAAATAGTGGCAAGCCAATGAGTACTGTAAATGTACTCGCAAACACTCCAAGTTCGAAACAAGGTAACAATGCATGGTATAGCACTAAGTAGGAACATTGTGGAAAGCTAGTTTTGAATGCAATTACATGCCCTATCATTTTTATAAAACATGCATCATGAGGTTTCAGATATACATATGAACAGGTTACATATATCAATACAAACAGAGTTTGGACCAACTCTAGTTTAAATCATCTCACCAAGTCATCTCACTTAATTAGCTCAAGTATTTATTTTGCACACGCACACCAAGTTTTGTAAAACACTAGACGTAGTTTAAGCAGGAACACCCTGTTGGAAATATGCCCTAGAGGCAATAATAAATTGGTTATTATTATATTTCCTTGTTCATGATAATTGTTTATTATCCATGCTAGAAATGTATTGATTGGAAACTCAAATACATGTATGGATATGATACGTCTCCAACGTATCTACTTTTCCAAACACTTTTGCCCTTGTTTTGGACTCCAATTTGCATGATTTGAATGGAACTAACCATGACTCACGCTGTTTTTAGTAGAATTGCCTTGGTGTTATATTTGTGCAGAAATAAAATTTCTTGGATTGACCTAAAAATTTATGGAGAATATTTCTGGATTTGATAAAAAATGTTGCCGAAATAATCTAACAGAGAGGGGCCACCCCAAGGCCACAAGCCTGTAGCCCCCCTCACCCGCCTAGGCCGCGCCCCCTAGGGGTCCCTGAAGCTCCACCGACCTATTTTCCACTCCTATCTATGGAGAAAATATCATAGAGAAGAGTTCATCGCGTTTTACGATATGGAGCCGCCGCCACCTCATGTTCTTCCTCGGGAGGATGGATCTGGAGTCTGATTTACGCTCCTGAGAGGGGAAATCGATGTTGTCGGTATCACCAACTATCCTTCATCACCAATTTCATGATGTTCTCCATCGTTCTTGAGTAATTCCATCATAGGCTTGCTGGATGGTGATGGGTTGGATGAGATCTATCATGTAATCAAGTTAGTTTTGTTAGGGTTTGATCCCTAGTATCCACTATGTTCTGAGATTGATTTTGCTATGACTTTTCTATGCTTAATACTTGTCACTAGGGCCCGAGTGCCATGATTTCAGATCTGAACCTATTATGTTTTCATGAATATATATGTGTTCTTGATCCTATCTTGCAAGTTATAGACACCTACTACGAGTTATGATCCGCATCCCCCAAGGTGACAATAACTGGGATTCTTTCCGGTGATTACCATAGTTTGAGGAGTTCATGTATTCACTAAGTGCTAATGCTTTGGTCTGGTTCTCGATTAAAAGGAGGCCTTAATATGCCTTAGTTTTCATTAGGACCCCACTGCCATGGGAGGGTAGGACAAAAGATGTCATGCAAGTTTTTTTCCATAAGCATGCATGACAATATATGGAATACATGCCTACATTACATTGATGAATTGGATCAAGTTTTGTATCACCCTATGTTATGACTCTTGCATGATGAATGTCATCCAACATAATTATCCATCATTGATCCATTGCCTATGAGCTTTCCACATATTGATCTTTGCTAAGTTACTTTTTCGTTGCTATTGTTACAATCACTACAAAACTGCTACTGTTACGTTTGCCACCGTTGCCGTTACTTCCATACTTCTTTGCTACTAAATACTTTACTTTAGATATTAAGTCCTTCAGGTGTGGTTGAATTGACAACTCAGCTGCTAATACTCGAGAATATGCTTTGGCTCCCCTTGTGTTGAATCAATAAATTTGGGTTGAATACTCTACCCTCGGAAACTGTTGCGATCCCCTATACTTGTGGGTTATCAAGATCTTTTTCTGGCGCCGTTGCAGGGGAGCATAGCTATATTCTCTGAGTCACTTGGAATTTTGTTGACCACTATGAAGAATCTGAATGATGTTAAAACCAAGATATACCCCCTCAACTACGAGGGAGGGTAAGGAACTGTCATCTAGCTCTGCACCTGATTCACTGTCTGTCATGAGTAAATTTGCGACACCACCACGTGCTACTGAATCTGATATGTCGCAAGTAATTTATGATGCTACTTCTGCTATGCATGATGCTTATGATGATACTTTGCTCAATACTAATGGGCCTTTTGGTGAATTTCTTGATGAACAAATTGCTAGAGTGAATGCTGAAATTTATAATATTGTTGAATCTGATGAAATAGAACACTATGATTCACCTGCTGGACCTAGCTCCCCTAGATATGAATTGCCTAATATACCTGATGGTTATGTTATGGAAGGAGAAGTACCTATGGACTTTCTTGCTTGTATGCATAGAGATGATCTTAAGAAATTGCCATGTAAGTCGAAGGAAAAATCTTTCAATGCTAGAATGCAATATGATCCCAAGTTTGCTACTTCACCTATCTGTATTACTGATAAGGATTATGAATTCTATGTTGATCCTGAGTTAATTACTTTGGTAAAATCTGATCCTTTTCATGGTTATGAACTTGAAACTATTGTGGCACACCTTACTAAATTGAATGATATAGCCACCCTATTTACTCATGAGGAAAAAAAATCGTTACTACTATATTCGTAAGCTATTTTCATTCTCATTAAAGGGTGATGCTAAGATATGGTTCAATTCTCTTGCTCCTGGTTGTGTGCGTAGTCACGAGGATATGATTTACTACTTCTCTGAAAAATATTTTCCTGCCCATAAGAAACACGCTACCTTGCAGGAAATATTTAACTTTGTGCAAATTGAAGAAGAGAGTCTCCCAGAAACTTGGGGGAGGCTTCTCCAGTTACTTAATGCTTTGCCTAATCACCCTCTCAAGAAAAATGAAATACTTGATATATTTTATAATGGACTAACCGGTGCTTCTAGGGACCACCTAGATAGTTGTGATGGTTGTGTTTTCAAGGAACAAACTATGGAACAAGTTGAATTGCTATTGAATAATATATTAAGCAATGATAATGATTGGACTATTCCCGAACCATCTCCAAAACCAACTCCGAAAAAAGAGGTATTCTATTCCTGAGTCCTGAAGATATGCAAGAGGCAAAGAAATCTATGAAAGAAAAAGGTATTAAAGCTGAAGATGTTAAGAATCTACCACCTATTGAATAAATACATGGTTTTGACAACCCGACATGGGTAGTAGAGGTAAACTCTCTTAGTAGGTTTGATGAAGGTGATATTCCTTATAATAAGTCTGCTAGCCAATGCTTGAGTGAATTTGATAACTTTATTGTTAAACAGGAAAATTTCAATGCTTATGTTAGTAGACAATTGAAACATAATGCTTACATGCTTGATCGATTGGGTGAATATATGAGTAGAACTGTTAATGACCTTAGGCTTATTAGTAAACATGCTTCCATGGTAACTACTCAAGTAGAACGGGTACTTAAGGCACAAAATGATTTGCTCAATGAAATGATTACTACAAACATTGATCATGTTGTTAGAGTTGTGACTAGAGGTGGTATAATGACTCAGGAACCTTTGTATCCTGAGGGCCATCCTAAGATAATTAAGCAAGAATCTTAGAGAATTAATATTGATGTACCTGGCCATCCTAAAAGAAAAAGAATGATGATAGGACTTTTCATGCTACTAGTCAACCTGTTATGGAGTCACATGAAAACACAAATGATATCTCTATTTCTGATGGAGAGACACAATCTGGTAATGAACATGAACCTAGTGATAATATTAATAATGATGTTCATGTCGATGCTCAACCTAGTAATGACAATGATGTGGACACTGAACCTGTTGTTGATCTTGATAACCCATAACCTAAGAATAAGAGATATGATAAAAGAGATTTTGTTTCTAGGAAGCATAGTAGAGAAAGAGAACCATGGAGTCAGAAACCCATGTCCTTTCTGTTGGAAATATGCCCTAGAGGCAATAATAAATTACTTATTATTATATTTCTTTGTTCATGATAATTGTTTATTGTCCATGCTATAATTGTATTGATTGGAAACACACTGCATGTGTGGATACATAGACAAAACACTGTCCTTAGTAAGCCTCTAGTTGACTAGCTCGTTGATCAAAGATGGTCAAGGTTTCCTGGCCATAGGCAAGTGTTGTTACTTGATAACGGGATCACATCATTAGGAGAATCATGTGATGGACTAGACCCAAAACTAATAGACGTAGCATGTTGATCGTGTCATTTTGTTGCTACTGTTTTCTGCGTGTCAAGTATTTCTTCCTATGACCATGAAATCATATAACTCACTAACACCGGAGGAATGCTTTGTGTGTATCAAACGTCGCAACGTAACTGGGTGACTATAAAGATGCTCTACAGGTATCTCCGAAGGTGTTCATTGAGTTACTATGGATCGAGACTTGGATTTGTCACTCCGTGTGACGGAGAGGTATCTCGGGGCCTACTCGGTAATACAACATCACACACAAGCCTTGCAAGCAATGTGACTTAGTGTAAGTTGCGGGATATTGTATTACGGAACGAGTAAAGAGACTTGCCGGTAAACGAGATAGAAATAGGTATGCGGATACTGACGATCGAATCTCGGGCAAGTAACATACCGAAGGACAAAGGGAATGACATACGGGATTATATGAATCCTTACACTGAGGTTCAACCGATAAGATCTTCGGAAATATGTAGGATCCAATATGGCCATCGAGGTCCCGCTATTGGATATTGATCGAGGAGTCACTCGGGTCATGTCTACATAGTTCTCGAACCCGCAGGGTCTGCACACTTAAGGTTCGACGTTGTTTTATGCGTATTTGAGTTATATGGTTGGTTACCGAATGTTGTTCGGAGTCCCGGATGAGATCCAGGACGTCACGAGGAGCTCTGGAATGGTGCGGAGGCAAAGATTGATATATAGGAAGTCCTGTTTTGGTCACCGGAAAAGTTTCAGGCTCATCGGTAGTGTACTGGGAGTGCCGGGAGGGGTGCCGGGGACCATCGGGAGGGGTGTCACGCCCCAAGGGGTCTCATGGGCTATGGGGAGAGATAAACCAGCCCCTAGTGGGCTGGAATAAGTTCCCACTACGGCCCATAAGGTTTGAGAAGGAAAAAACACAAGGTGGAAAGAGTTTCCAAGTGGGAAGGTGGAATCCTACTCCAAGTAGGATTGGAGTAGGACTCCTCCACCTCCAATTTCGGCCAAACCTTGACGGTTTGAGGCTTCCTCTTCCCTCCCCCTCCCTCCTATATATACTGAGGTATTAGGGCTGATTTGAGACAACTTTTGCCATGGCAGCCCGACCACATACCTCCACGGTTTTTCCTCTAGATCGCGTTTCTGCGGAGCTCGGGCGGAGCCCTGCTGAGATTAGATCACCACCAACCTCCGGAGCAGCGTCAAGCTGCTGGAGAACTCATCTACCTCTCCATCTCTCTTGCTGGATCAAGAAGGCCGAGATCATCGTCGAGTTGTACGTATGCTGAACGCGGAGGTGCCGTCCGTTCGGCACTAGATCGGAGCGGATCGTGGGACGGATCGCGAGACGGTTCGCGGGGCGGATCGAGGGACGTGAGGAAGTTCCACTACATCAACCGCGTTTCTTAACGCTTCTGCTATGTGATCTACAAGGGTACGTAGATCGGAAATCCCCTCTCGTAGATGGACATCACCATGATAGGACTTCGTGCGCGTAGGAAATTTTTTGTTTCCCATGCGACGTTCCCCTACAGTGGCATCATGAGCTAGGTTCATGCGTAGATGTCTTCTCGAGTAGAACACAAAAGTTTTTGTGGGCGGTGATGTGCGTTTTGCTGCCCTCCTTAGTCTTTTCTTGATTCCGCGATATTGTTGGATCGAAGCGGCTCGGACCGACATTACTCGTACGCTTACGAGAGACTGGTTTCATCGCTACGAGTAACTCCGTTGCTCAAAGATGACTGGTGAGTGTCGGTTTCTCCAACTTTAGTTGAATCGGATTTGACCGAGGAGGTCCTTGGATGAGGTTAAATAGCAATTCATACATCTCCGTTGTGGTGTTTGCGTAAGTAAGATGCGATCCTACTAGATACCCATGGTCACCACGTAAAACATGCAACAACAATTAGAAGACGTCTAACTTGTTTTGGCAGGGTATGCTTGTGATGTGATATGGCCAACGATGTGATGTGATATATTGGATGTATGAGATGATCATGTTGTAATAGTTAATATCGACTTGCACGTCGATGGTACGGCAACCGGCAGGAGCCATAGGGTTGTCTTTAAACTAACATTTGTGCTTGCAGATGCGTTTACTATATTGCTAGGACATAGCTTTAGTAGTAATAGCATGATTAGCACGATAACCCCGATGGCGACACGTTGATGGAGATCATGATGATGGAGATCATGGTGTGACGCCGGTGACAAGAAGATCGTGCCGGTGCTTTGGTGATGGAGATCAAGAAGCACATGATGATGGCCATATCATGTCACTTATGAATTGCATGTGATGTTAATCCTTTATGCACCTTATCTTGCTTAGAACGACGGTAGCATTATGAGGTGATCTCTCACTAAAATTTCAAGACGAAATTGTGTTCTCCCCGACTGTGCACCGTTGCGACAGTTCTTCGTTTCAAGACACCACGTGATGATCGGGTGTGATAGACTCAACGTTCACATACAACGGGTGCAAAACAGTTGCACACGCGGAACACTCGGGTTAAGCTTGACGAGCCTAGCATGTGCAGACATGGCCTCGGAACACATGAGACCGAAAGATCGAGCATGAATCGTATAGTTGATATGATTAGCATAGAGATGCTTACCACTGAAACTATTCTCGACTCACGTGATGATCGGACTTGAGATAGTGGATTTGGATCATGTACCACTCAAATGACTAGAGAGATATACTTTTTGAGTGGGAGTTCTTAAGTAATATGATTAATTGAAATAATTGTCATGAACATAGTCTAATGGTCTTCGCGAATTACGATGTAGCTTGCGCTATAGCTCTATTGTTTTTATATGTTCCTAGAGAAAATTTAGTTGAAAGTTGATAGTAGAAAACTTTGTCGAGGATTGTCCTCGTTGCTGCGCAGAAGGCTTATGTCCTTAATGCACCACTCGGTGTGCTGCACCTCGAGCGTCATCTGTAGATGTTGTGAACATCCGACATACACGTTTCTGATGACTACACGATAGTTCAGTACAAAATACTTAATGGCTTAGAAGCAAGGCGCCGAAGACGTTTTGAAACGTCATGGAACATAAGAGATGTTCTAAAGATATGAAATTGTGATTTCATGCTTGTGCCCTTGTTAAGAGGTATGAGACCTCCGACAAGATTCTTTGTCCACGAAGTAGAGGAGAAAAGCTCAATCATTGAGCGTGTGCTCAGATTATCTGAGTACGACAATCGCTTGAATCAAGTGGGAGTTGATCTTCCAGATAAGATAGTGATGGTTCTCCAAAGTCACTGCCACCAAGCTGTGAGAGTTTCGTGATGAACTATACCATATCAAGGATAGATACAATGATCCTTGAGTGATTCGTGATGTTTGACACTGCGAAAGTAGAAATCAAGAAGAAGCATCAATAGTTGATGGTTAGTAAAACCACTAAGTTTCGAGAAAGGCAACGGCTAGAAGGGATACTTCGTGAAACGGCAAAGCATTTGCTGCACTAATGAAGAGACCCCGGATTAAACCCAAGCCCGGGACTAAGTGCTTCTGCTATGAGGGGAACGGTCACTGAGGTGGAGCAACTCTAGATACTTGGTAGATAAGAAGGCTGGCAAAAGTCGAAAGAAGTATATTTGATATACATGATGTTGATGTGTACTTTACTAGTCCTCGTAGTAGCACGAGGGTATTGGATACCGGTTCGGTTGCTAAGTGATTAGTAACACGAAATGAAATCTACGGCATAAACGGAGACTAGCTAAAGGCGAGGTGACGATACGTGTTGAAAGTGTTTCCAAAGTTGATATGATCAAACGTCGCACACTCCCTCTACCATCGGGATTGGTGTTAAACCTAAATAATTGTTATTTAGTGCTTGCGTTAAGCATGAACATGATTAGATCGTGTTTATTGCAATACGATTATTCATTTAAAGATAATAATGGTTACTCTATTTGCTTGAATAATCACCTTCAATGGTTTATTGAATCTCGATCGTAGTGTTACACATGTTCATGATATTGGTGCCAAAATATACGAGGTAATGATGATAGTGTTGGAAATATGCCCTAGAGGCAATAATAAATTAGTTATTATTATATTTCTTTGTTCATGATAATCGTTTATTATCCATGCTATAATTGTATTAATTGGAAACACGGTGCATGTGTGGATACATAGACAAAACACTGTCCCTAGTAAGCCTCTAGTTGACTAGCTAGTTGATCAAAGATGGTCAAGGTCTCCTGACCATAGGAAAGTGTTGTCACTTGATAACGGGATCACATCATTAGGAGAATCATGTGATGGACTAGACCCAAACTAATAGACGTAGCATGTTGATCGTGTCATTTTGTTGCTACTGTTTTCTGCGTGTCAAGTATTTGTTCCTATGACCATGAGATCATATAACTCACTGACACCGGAGGAATGCTTTATGTGTATCAAACGTCGAAAGTAACTTGGTGACTATAAAGATGCTCTACAGGTATCTCTGAAGGTGTTCATTGAGTTAGTATGGATCAAGACTGGGATTTGTCACTCCGTATGACGGAGAGGTATCTCGGGGCCCACTCGGTAATACAACATCACACACAAGCCTTGCAAGCAATGTGACTTAGTGTAAGTTGCGGGATCTTGTATTACGGAAAGAGTAAAGAGACTTGCCGGTAAACGAGATTGAAATAGGTATGCGGATACTGAAGATCGAATCTCGGGCAAGTAACATACCGAAGGACAAAGGGAATGACATACGGGATTATATGAATCCTTGGCACTGAGGTTCAACCGATAAGATCTTCGGAGAATATGTAGGATCCAATATGGGCATCCAGGTCCCGCTATTGGATATTGACCGAGGAGTCACTCGGGTCATGTCTACATAGTTCTCGAACCCGCAGGGTCTGCACACTTAAGGTTCGACGTTGTTTTATGCGTATTTGAGTTATATGGTTGGTTACCGAATGTTGTTCGGAGTCCCGGAGGAGATCACGGACGTCACAAGGGTTTCCGGTATGGTCCGGAAACGAAGATTGATATATAGGATGACCTCATTTGGTTACCGGAAGGTTTTCGTGCATTACCGGAAAAGTTTCGGGCTCATCGGTAGTGTACTGGGAGTGCCGGGAGGGGTGCCGGGGACCATGAGGAGGGGTATCACGCCCCAAGGGGTCTCATGGGCTATGGGAAGAGATAAACCAGCCCCTAGTGGGCTGGAATAAGTTCCCACTAAGGCCCATAAGGTTTGAGAAGGAAAAAACACAAGGTGGAAAGAGTTTCCAAGTGGGAAGGTGGAATCCTACTCCAAGTAGGATTGGAGTAGGACTCCTCCACCTCCAATTTCGGCCAAACCTTTAGGTTTTGAGGCTGCCTCCTCCCCTCCCTCCCTCCTATATATAGTGGGGTTTTAGGGCTGATTTGAGACAACTTTTGCCACGGCAGCCCGACCACATACCTCCACCGTTTTACCTCTAGATCGCGTTTCTGCGGAGCTCGGGCGGAGCCCTGCTGAGATTAGATCACCACCAACCTCCGGAGCGCCGTCACGCTGCCGGAGAACTCATATACCTCTCCGCCTATCTTGCTGGATCAAGAAGGCCGAGATCATCGTCGAGCTGTACGTGTGCTGAACGCGGAGGTGCCATCCGTTCGGCACTAGATCGGAGCGGATCGTGGGACGGATCGCGGGACGGTTCGTGGGACGGTTCGCGGGGCGGATCGAGGGACGTGAGGACGTTCCACTACATCAACGCGTTTCTTAACGCTTCTGCTGTGTGATCTACAAGGGTACGTAGATCGGAAATCCCCTCTCGTAGATGGACATCACCATGATAGGACTTCCTGCGCGTAGGAAATTTTTTGTTTCCCATGCGACGTTCCCCAACAGATAGTACCGCTTACTTGTAGCACTGCCGCTTGAGTCATGTTGGTATAAATTGCATGAAGAGGCTCCATGCTGAAGGATCTTGATACTCACTTGATTTTGAATCACTACTGACAAGAAAATCATACCACATGAGCAAGGCCTTGTTTTCATTGAGATGAAACAAGATAGTAACTTGTTGGAAGTGATACATTTTGATGTATGCAGTCCAATGGGTGCTGAGGCACGCAGTGGATATCATTATGTTCTTACTTCAACGACGATTTGAGTAGATACAAGAGTATTTACTTAATGAATCACAAGTCTGAAATATTGAAAAGTTCAATTCTGATCCGGAGTGAAGTTTGTCGTAACAAGAGGATAAACTGTCTACGATATGATCATAGAAATGAATATCTGAGTTACGAGTTTTGGTACGCAGTTAAGACAATGTGGAAATTGTTTTGCAGTTCATGCCACCTGGAACATCATAGTGTGATGATGTGTCTGAACGTCATAGCCATGCACTATTTGGTATGGTGCATGCTATGATGTCTCTTATCGAATTACCACTATCGTTTATGGGTTATGCATTAGAGACAACCGCATT
The DNA here is from genome assembly GCF_904849725.1 of Hordeum vulgare subsp. vulgare. Classification (NCBI taxonomy): domain Eukaryota; kingdom Viridiplantae; phylum Streptophyta; class Magnoliopsida; order Poales; family Poaceae; genus Hordeum; species Hordeum vulgare. Next base: position 41,806,631 of record NC_058521.1, on the reverse strand, counting down.
CACTTTAAATAGGGCACCGTGTATTTCCATTGAGATGACACAGTATAGACTGAGGTTTAGAAAAATCTAAACTGTCATTTCTTGAAAGTTTGGGGCTTCGACACTTGTGTGAAAAAGTTTCAGTCTGATAAGCTCGAACCCAAAGCGGATAAATGCATCTTCATAGGATATCCAAAACAGTTGGGTACATCTCCTATCTCAGATCCGAAAGCAAAGTGTTTGTTTCTAGAAACGGATCCTTTCTCGAGGAAAGGTTTCTCTCAAAAGAATTGAGTGGGAGGGTGGTAGAACTTGATGAGGTTATTGAACCATCACTTCAACCAGTGTGTAGCAGGGCACAGGAAATTGTTCCTATGGCGCCTACACCAATTGAAGTGAAAGCTGATGATGGTGATCATCGAGCATCGGATCAAGTTACTACAAGCCTCGTAGGTTGACAAGGTCGCGTACTACTGCAGAGTGGTACGGTAACCCTGTCTTGGAGGTCATGTTGTTGAGCAACAGTGAACCTACGAGTTATGGAGAAAGCAATGGTGAGCCCGGATTCCGACAAATGGCTGGAAGCCATGAAATTCGAGAGAGGATCCATGTATGAAAACAAAGTGTAGACTTTGCAAGAACTACTTGATGGTCATAGGACTATTGAATAAATATGGATCTTTAAAAGGAAGACACACGATGATGGTGATAAGTCACTATTAAGAAAAGCTTGACTTGTCGCAAAGATGTTTCCGACAAGATCAAACAGTTGACTATGATGAGACTTTCTCACTCGTAGCGATGCTGAAAGTCTGTTAGAATTATGTTAGTAGTTGCTGCATTATTTATGAAATATTGCACATAGGGTGTCAAAACATTTTTTCCTCGACGGTTTCCTTGAGCAAACATTGTATGTGATACAACCAGGAGGTTTTGTCGATCATAAAGATACTAGCAAGTATGCAAGCTCCAGCGATCCTTCAATGGACTCGTGCAAGCATCTCGGAGTTGGAATATACACTTTGATGAGATGATCAAAGATTTTGGGTTTGTACAAGGTTTATGAGAAACTTGTATTTCCAAAGAAGTGAGTGGGAGCACTATAGAATTCCTGATAAGTATATGTGGTTGACATATTGTGGATCAGAAGTAATGTAGAATTTCTGTAAAGCATACAAGGTAGTTTGAAAGGAGTTTTCAAAGGAGTACCTGGATTGCGCTACTTGAACGTCGAGCATCAAAGATCTATGGAGATAGATCGAAAGCGCTTAATAGAAGTTTCAACAAGATGCATGCCTTGACATGTTTTTGAAGGAGTTCAAAATAGATCAGCAAAGAAGGAGTTCTTGCTTGCGTTGTGAGGTGTGAATTTTAGTAAGACTCAAAACCCGACCCCGGCAGAATAAAAATAATAGACGAAGGTCGTCTTCTATGCCTTGGCCGTAGAATCTGAAGTATGCCATGCTGGGTACCGCACCTGATGTGTGCCTTGACTCAAAGTCTGTTGAGAGGTACAGAGAGTGATCCATGATTGAATCACTAGCAGCGGTCAAAATTTATCCTTAGTAACTGATGGACTAAGGAATTTTTCTCGATTATGGAGGTGGTTAAAGAGTTCGTCGTAAAGGGTTACGTCGATGCAAGCTTTGACACTAAGCCGAATAACTATGAGTAGTGACACGGATTCGTATAGTAGAGTAGATATTTGGAGCATTTCCGAATAGCACGTAGTAGCGGCATCTATAAGATGACATAAAGATTTGTAAAGAACGCACGGATCTGAAAGTTTCAGAACCGTTGACTAAAACCTCTCTCACGAGCAAGGCGTGATCAGAGCCCATAACAATATGGGTGTTGGATTCATTGGAATCACATGGTGATGTGAACTAGATTATTGACTCTAGTGCAAGTGGGAGACTGTTGGAAATATGCCCTAGAGGCAATAATAAATTAGTTATTATTATATTTCTTTGTTCATGATAATCGTTTATTGTCCATGCTATAATTGTATTGATTGGAAACACAGTGCATGTGTGGATACATAGACAAAACACTGTCCCTAGTAAGCCTCTAGTTGACTAGCTCGTTGATCAAAGATGGTCAAGGTTTCCTGGCCATAGGCAAGTGTTGTTACTTGATAACGGGATCACATCATTAGGAGAATCATGTGATGGACTAGACCCAAAACTAATAGACGTAGCATGTTGATCGTGTCATTTTGTTGCTACTGTTTCCTGCGTGTCAAGTATTTGTTCCTATGACCATGAGATCATATAATTCACTGACACCGGAGGAATTCTTTGTGTGTATGAAACGTCGCAACGTAACTGGGTGACTATAAAGACGCTCTACAGGTATCTCCGAAGGTGTTCATTGAGTTAGTATGGATCGAGACTGGGATTTGTCACTCCGTGTGACGGAGAGGTATCTCGGGGCCCACTCGGTAATACAACATCACACACAAGCCTTGCAAGCAATGTGACTTAGTGTAAGTTGCGGGATCTTGTATTACGGAACGAGTAAAGAGACTTGCCGGTAAACGAGATTGAAATAGGTATGCGGATACTGACGATCGAATCTCGGGCAAGTAACAAACCGAAGGACAAAGGGAATGACATACGGGATTATATGAATCCTTGACACTGAGGTTCAACCGATAAGATCTTCGGAGAATATGTAGGATCCAATATGGGTATCCAGGTCCCGCTATTGGATATTGACCGAGGAGTCACTCTGGTCATGTCTACATAGTTCTCGAACCCGGAGGGTCTGCACACTTAAGGTTCGACGTTGTTTTATGCGTATTTCAGTTATATGGTTGGTTACCGAATGTTGTTCGCAGTCCCGGAGGAGAACCAGGACGTCACGAGGAGCTCTGGAATGGTTCGGAGGTAAAGATTTATATATAGGAAGTCCTCTTTTGGTCACCGGAAAAGTTTCGGGCTCATCGGTAGTGTACCGGGAGTGCCGGGAGGGGTGCCGGGGACCATCGGGAGGGGTGTCACGCTCCAAGGGGTCTCATGGGCTATGGGAAGAGATAAACCAGCCCCTAGTGGGCTGTAATAAGTTCCCACTAACGCCCATAAGGTTTGAGAAGGAAAAAACACAAGGTGGAAAGAGTTTCCAAGTGGGAAGGTGGAATCCTACTCCAAGTAGGATTGGAGTAGGACTCCTCCACCTCCAATTTCGGCCAAACCTTGAGGATTTGAGGCTTCCCGTTCCCTCCCCCTCCCTCCTATATATATTGAGGTATTAGGGCTGATTTGAGACAACTTTTTCCACGGCAGCCCGACCACATACCTCCACGGTTTTTCCTCTAGATCGCGTTTCTGCGGAGCTCGGGCGGAGCCCTGCTGAGATTAGATCACCACCAACATCCGGAGCGCGGTCACGCTGCTGGAGAACTCATCTACCTCTCCGTCTCTCTTGCTGGATCAAGAATGCCGAGATCATCGTCGACCTGTACGTGTGCTGAACGCGGAGGTGACGTCCGTTCGGCACTAGATCGGAGCGAATCGTGGGACGGATCGCGGGACGGTTTGTGGGACGGTTCGCGGGGCGGATCGAGGGACGTGAGGACGTTCCACTACATCAACCGCGTTTCTTAACGCTTCTGCTGTGTGATCTACAAGGGTACGTAGATCGGAAATAACCTCTCGTAGATGGACATCACCATGATAGGACTTCGTGCGCATAGGAAAAATTTTGTTTCCCATGCGACGTTCCCCAACACTTTCCTCCTAAACCATCCAAGAAAAAGGATGATGACGATTTTGAGCGCTTTGCTGAAATGTTGAGACCTATTTTCTTACGTATGCGCTTAACTGATATTCTGGAAATGTCTCCCTATGTTAAGTACATGAAAGATATTGTTACTAATAAAAGAAAGATACCGGAAGCTGAGATCTGCATCATGCTTGCTAATTACACTTTTAAGGGTGGAATACCAAAGAAATTAGGAGATCGTGGAGTACCCAATATACCATGCTCCATTATAGGAAATGATGTTAGAACTGCCTTATGTGACCTTGGAGCTGGTGTTAGTGTTATGTCGTTCTCTTTATATCGTAGACTTGACTTGAATAAATTGACACCTACTAAAATCTCTCTTCAAATGGCTGATAAATCAACTGCTTTACCTATCAATATTTGCGAGGATGTGCATGTTGTAGTTGCAGATGTTACTATTTTAACCGACTTTGTTATTCTTGGTACTCACGAGGACGACAATTTGTCAATCATCCTTGGTAGACCTTTTCTGAATACTACATGGGTTGTTATTGATTGCAACAAAGGCAATGTCAATGGTAATGAGCATATGGTACACTTTCCGAAGAAGCAATCTCAAGTCCATAGCATCAACTCCATTGAAAAATTCCAACGTTCATTATTGGAGACATTGAATTTCCTCTTCCTACAGTCAAAAATAAATATGATATACTTATTGTTGGGGACATGCATATCCCCATTGAGGTAACCTAGTGTTATTCAAAACTTCTACGTTTCCATTTCATTTGAAAAAAGTTTGTCAATAAGACTTGATCATCCTTATTGATGGATTCTTTTTTACGGGCATGAGATGGATGAATTTAGAAAGCACAACCTTCTATACCCAAATTTTATTTTATGTTCCTTAGTTTTATTTTAGTAAAAAAGTTACTATTTCCTTGTTTCCCGATTTATCTGTGCAATAGAAAATATCATGAAAAATAAAAGTTCTCAGAACTCCCTGAAAATTTAGTATGATTTGTTTTTGGAATATTTAAGAATTTATGGTACTAAGAACACATCAAGGGGTTGCACCAGTGGGCCACAAGCCTGTAGGGAGCGGCCACCCCCCTGGGCACGCCCCCTGGCTTGTGGGTCCAACGTGGGGCCACTTCACTAATTCCTTTGCCCATCCACCCCTTCTTCCTCCAGAAAAAATCCCACCATTGCTCAAACCCTTGTTCTAGCTCATCTTGCTGCCATTTTTGATCTCTTTGCTCAAAGCTTCATTTGCAAAACTATTTTAGGGGATTGATCATCGGTATGTAACTCCTCCAATGGGCCAATTAGTTTTTGTTCTAGTGCTTTATATATTGCAAAATCTTGTTGCTGTGGTGAACTTGTTCTTAAGCTTGCATGTCAAATTTGTAGGGTCCTAAGTAGTTTTGATGCATGATATAGCCTCTAGGGACTTGTGGGAGTAGTTGCTATAAGTTCTAATTGAGTTTGTTGTTGGGGAACGTCGCATGGGAAACAAAAAATTTCCTACGCGCACGAAGACCTATCATGGTGATGTCCATCTACGAGAGGGGATGAGTGATCTACGTACCCTTGTAGACCGTACAGCAGAAGCATTAGAGAACGCGGTTGATGTAGTGGAACGTCCTCACGTCCCTTGATCCGCCCCGCGAACAATCCCGCGATCAGTCCCACGATCTAGTACCGAACGGACGGCACCTCCGCGTTCAGCACACGTACAGCTCGACGATGATCTCGGCCTTCTTGATCCAGCAAGAGAGACAGAGAGGTAGAAGAGTTCTCCAGCAGCATGACGGCGCTCCGGAGGTTGGTGATGATCTTGTCTCAGCAGGGCTCCACCCGAGCTCCGCAGAAACGCGATCTAGAGGAAAAACTATGGAGGTATGTGGTCGGGCTGCCGTGGGAAAGTCGTCTCAAATCAGCCCTAATTGCTCCATATATATAGGAGGAGGGAGGGGGGCCTTGCCTTGGTGTCCAAGGGCCCTCAAGGGGTCGGCCGAGCCAAGGGGGAGGACTCTCCCCCCCCCCCCCCAAACCGAGTTGGACTAGGTTTGGTGGGAGGGAGTCCTCCTCCCTTCCCACCTCCTCCCTCTTTTTTTTCCTTTTCCTTTGATTTCTTATCCTTGGCGCATAGGCCCCTTTTGGGCTGTCCCACCAGCCCACTAAGGGCTGGTGCGCCACCCTCATGGCCTATGGGCTTCCCCGGGGTGGGTTGCCCCCCCCCCCCCCCCCCCCGGTGAACTCCCGGAACCCATTCGTCATTCCCGGTGCATTCCCGCTAACTCCGAAAACCTTCCGGTAATCAAATGAGGTCATCCTATATATCAATCTTCGTTTCCGGACCATTCCGGAAACCCTCGTGACGTCTGTGATCTCATCCGGGACTCCGAACAACATTCGGTAACCAACCATATAACTCATATACGCATAAAACAACGTCGAACCTTAAGTGTGCAGACCCTGCGGGTTCGAGAACTATTTAGACATGACACGAGAGAATCCTCGGTCAATATCCAATAGCGGGACCTGGATGCCCATATTGGATCCTACATATTCTACGATGCTTATCGTTTGAACCTCAGTGCCAAGGATTCGTATAATCCCGTATGTCATTCCCTTTGTCCTTCGGTATGTTACTTGCCTGAGATTCGATCGTCAGTATCCGCATACCTATTTCAATCTCGTTTACCGGCAAGCCTCTTTACTCGTTCCGTAATACAAGATCCCGCAACTTACACTAAGTTACATTGCTTGCAAGGCTTGTGTGTGATGTTGTATTACCGAGTGGGCCCTGAGATACCTCTCCGTCACACGGAGTGACAAATCCCAGTCTTGATCCATACTAACTCAACTAATACCTTCGGAGATACCTGTAGAGCATCTTTACAGTCACCCAGTTACGTTGCGACGTTTGATACACACAAAGCATTCCTCCGGTGTTAGTGAGTTATATGATCTCATGGTCATAGGAATAAATACTTGACACGCAGAAAACAGTAGCAACAAAATGACACGATCAACATGCTACGTCTATTAGTTTGGGTCTAGTCCATCACGTGATTCTCCCAATGACGTGATCCAGTTATCAAGCAACAACACCTTGTTCATAATCAGAAGACACTGACTATCATTGATCAACTGGCTAGCCAACTAGAGGCATGCTTGGGACGGTGTGTTGTCTATGTATCCACACATGTAAATGAGTCTTCATTCAATACAATTATAGCATGGATAATAAACTATTATCTTGATACAGGAATTATAATAATAACTATACATTTATTATTGCCTCTAGGGAATAATTCCAACATTTGTTCATTTTTATTTGGATTCACTAAAAATTTCGGAGTTATTTTTCAGAAAAACAAAAGATGAGGAGATTGTTAAGAGGCTCTTCAAGCCGGGGTTCTAAAGAAAATGAAAATGAGAAGCCTAGATACAATATTCCTTGCACCGCGTAAGTTCGACCATGTGAATGGCCAAGTGAGGCATTCTTGAGGGCGACCGGAATTTATGAATATTTTTAATATCTAACAGGAAATGCGGGCATCACCGAAATCCTCAACGATAAGTGTGACCGGTATCTCCTACTTACTAATATTTTCGTGCAAATTGTTCACTTTTATTCTAGGAAGAATCCTCCCATTGCCGAATTTCGTTTATATGATGTGCCTAAGGAAATTTCACTTTTCAATTTTTGCAATGTTTGCAAACTACCTTTTGAGGGTAGCATCAGTGAACCACGTCCTAGAGACATGGAGGGTTTTATTCCTGCAATCGCTGTAGGGGAAGAAAGAGGGGTGTCAAAGGCAAGAGCAGCCATCGTACATTTTCCCGTTCTATGTTATTATTCATTATTTGCTGGGAGATGTTTCGTTGGTCAAGGTGAGTGTGGAAGCCTCGGTGCTCCCGACCTCGCTATTCTACGCAATGCTTTACTTGCTGACAGGACTTTTAGTCTCGGGGGCTATAGTGGCTCAACGGTTGAATTTAAACTGCTCAAGGGGCACTATATTTGGAGCTATCTATGCATCTCGTTTAGCTAAACACTTTAAAATACCTACTAGGCTTAACGAGAAAGAGGAAATGCGACTGCCTACAAGATATTTAGATTATGATAGTATGGTAGCACATGATTTTATTAAGAAAGACAATGATAAGAGGCTGCTTTACAACTTAGTATTTAGGCAGGGTGCCTGTGACATTAGTACTTTGTCTGCTCCTTCTTTGTTCAATATCCATGCAGGAAAGTATACTATTATGCCCGAGGACATGTACAAATATTTGGGTTTGTCGCAACCCCAAGCACCTGAGCCTGCACCAGCCCTCGATCCGTATCAAGTTCCAGTTTTTCAGTGGGAGCCGCAGGAGCTCGCAAACCAGTGGAACCCTCAGTATTCTCCGGAGTATCCAGGAGAGGGTTATTTCCATCCATGGCCTTAGACCACCTTAGGCCAAAATCCTAAGCTTGGGGAGTACGTATTTCTCACCAACATTACATTCATGTTCACACAATCATTCCAGTTGTCGGTGTTCATACTTTTTCATTGTACTATCCATGGTAGTTTATTGCTTCTTTTTGTTTTCTTATTTTTGTGTTTCATTAACTTTGAGAAAATCCAAAAAAACAATAGTTCTAGCTTTACCTTCTAGTTTGTTTAGTTGTAGTGTTAAAAGAAAACCCAAAAAGATTTTCGTTCTTCTTTTGCTTGTAGGGGGCTTCCCCGTGTAAATAGTTTTTCTTTCTTCTTTGGGTCAAAAGGAGAAGACCACAACGACATGTTGAGTGGGTCTCATATTTATTATCATTTATCTATCAGAGAGTCCATAGTACCTTATCTTCTCCTTTGAGTTATTGCTTGCAAATTCCAGCTTAGTCCAATGCACGTGCACTCTTATTATTATTTTTCACACCGTTTAGTCGTGCAAGTGAAAATAATGACGATATATGACTAAGTGACGGAGATGGAGAAAAGTTGGTACGAACTCGACCTATCTTGTTTTTGTAGATATGATTAGCTCATTGTTCTGGATTCAGCTCGTTATGGATTGAACATGTTTGCAATGACAATTAGAGATTATAGTTGCTCATGCCATGCTTAATTAGCTAGGAGTGAATAATGGTTTGTCTTGAGTGTCAACATACATATTAAAATGGTTGTGATGTAGTATGATAGAATGGTATCCTCCTCCGAATGATTCAAGTGGCTTGACTTGGGACATGTTCACGCATGTAGTTGAAACAAAATCAACATAGCCTCTATGATGTTTATGTTCATAGTGATTTATATCCTACTCATGCTTGCATTCAATGTTGGTTAATCTCACAGCATGTTTATGATTGTTGTCGCTCTCTAGGTGGACGGTCCCCAGTCTTTTGCTAGCCTCCACGTGTACTAAGCGGGAATACTACTTGTGCATCCATTCCCATAAACCCAAAGTTGTTCCATATGAGTCCACCATACCTACCTATATATGGTATTCACTTGCCGTCCCAAGTAAATTTGCATGTGCCATACTCTAAACCTTCACAAAAATATTCCATTTTGTATGCCTGAATCGCTCATGTGGTGACTAGGGGCTATCAATATCTTCCATGCTAGGTGGGTTATTCTCACGATATGTGTTGATTCACTATCATTCACGAGAAAGTGTCTGGTAATCGGGATGCCTAGTTCCATGCTCAAAAGTCAAATCAAATTTAATGAAACAAAGCTCCCCCAGTAGTGATGTTTGTATGGACAGTACCTGTGGATGCGACCCGCCGTGGAATGTGATTGATTGGTGGAGGGGGGGTAAAAACTTTACTATTCTGTTTGGGAACCACCTATAATGTATTTAGCATGGAAGCTATTGAGAAATCTTAGTTGTTACGTTGACAATGAAAGCATACCGCCCAAAATTTTGATTTATCCCTGTTTTAAAATCTCGAGCTCTAGTACCTCTCCAAATCAATGCTTCCCTCTGCGAAGGGCCTATCTATTTTACTTTATTGTTGAGTCATCCTCTTCTTATAAAAGGCACAAGTTAGAGAGCACCCCCGTCATCTATATGCTTTTCTATTAATTGATATTGAGTATGAGTATGACTAGATCTCTTTTACCATGAATTACAATGTCTAGTCAGTCCTTGTTGTTCGGAGGTGCCCTACATTTATGCTTTGCGGTCTCACAAAGGGCTAGCGAGATACCAACTTATTATATTGTATTATGATTGTTTTGATAAAATTGTTGTCATCTGAGACTTATTATTATTGCTCGCTAGTTGATTATGCCATTGATATAAGTAAATATGAGACCTAAATATTATTGTGAATGTGATTAGTCTATAGTCTGAGGTGAAAATCTGAACATAAGTTAGACGTATTTACAACAACAAGATCAAACATAGTTTGTAAAAGTTTTTCTTAATCACTTTCATTTTATCAACTAAATTGCTTGAGGACAAGCAAAGGTTTAAGCTTGGGGGAGTTGATACGTCTCCAACGTATCTACTTTTATAAGAAGAAGATGACTTGTTTTGGACTATAATTTGCATGATGTGAATGGAACTAACCCGGACTGACGCTGTTTTCAGCAGAATTGCCTTGGTATTATTTTTGTGCAGAAATAAAAGTTCTCACATTAACCTGAAAATTTACAGAGAAAATTTCTAGATTTAATAAAAAATACTGGCAAAAGAATCTACCAAAGAGGGGCCACCCCCAGGACACAAGCCTGTAGGGCGTGGCCCCCCCTAGGACGCGCTCCCTGGCTTGTGGGGCCCGTGAAGCTCCACGGACCTATTTTCCACTCCTATATATTCCTATATGCGGAGAAAAAAAATCAGACAAAAGGGTTCGTCGATTTTTATGATACGGATCTGCCACCACCTCCTGTTCTTCCTTGGGAGGGCAGATCTGGAGTCTGATTTGGGCTCCGGAGACGGGAAATCGACACCGTCGTCATCACCGACCATCCTTCATCACCAATTTCATGATGATCTCCATCGTTCGTGAGTAATTCCATCGTAAGCTTGTGATGTCTACTACGCAACCTTCTCCTTGTAGACGTTGTTGGGCCTCCAAGTGCAGAGGGTTGTAGGACAGTAGCAATTTTCCCTCAAGTGGGTGACCTAAGGTTTATCAATCCGCGGGAGGCGTAGGATGAAGATGGTCTCTCTCAATCAACCCTGCAACCAAATAACAAAGAGTCTCTTGTGTCCCCAACACACCCAATACAATGGTAAGTTGTATAGGTGCACTAGTTCGGCGAAGAGATGGTGATACAAGTGCAATATGGATGGTAGATATAGGTTTTTGTAATCTGAAATTACAAAAACAGCAAGGTAACAAATGGTAAAAGTGAGCACGAACGGTATTGCAATGCGTGGAAACAAGGCCTAGGGTTCATACTTTCACTAGTGAAGTCCTCTCAACAATGATAACATAATTGGATCATATAATTAGCCCTCAACATGCAACAAAGAGTCACTCCAAAGTCACTAATAGCAGGGAACAAACGAAGAGATTATTGTCGGGTACGAAACCACCACAAAGTTATTCTTTCTGATCGATCTATTCAAGAGTTCGTACTAGAATAACACCTTAAGATACATATCAACCAAGACCCTAATGTCACCTAGATACTCCATTGTCACCTCAAGTATCCGTGGGCATGATTATATGATATGCATCACATAATCTCAGAATCATCTATTCAACCAACACATAGAACTTCAAAGAGTGCCCCAAAGTTTCTACCAAAGAGTCAAAACGTGTGCCAACCCCTGTGCATAGGTTCCCAATGTCACGAACCCGCAAGTTGATCACAGCAGATAGACACATGCAAGACATACATCAAGTGTTCTCAAAGACTCAATCCGATAAGATAACTCCAAAGGGGAAACTCAATTCATTACAAGAGAGAGAGGGGGAAGAATATCATAAGATCCAACTATAGTAGCAAAGCCCATGGTACATCGAGATCAAGACATCTCAAGAACACGAGAGAGAGAGAGATCAAACACATAGCTACTGGTACATACCCTCAGCCCCGAGGGAGAACTACTCCCTCCTCGTCATGGAGATCGCCGGGATGATGAAGATGGCCACCGGAAATGGATTCCCCCTCCGGCAGGGTGCCGGAACGGGCTCCAGATTGGTTTTTGGTAGCTACAGAGGCTTGCGGCCGCGGAACTCCCGATCTAGGTTTCATTCTCGGGGTTTCTGAATTTATAGGAATTTATGGCAGTGGAATTGCGTCGGTCGGGCCCACGAGGAGGTCACAAGCCAGGTCGCCACCACCGGGGGGGTGGTGGCGGCGTAAGGGCTTGTGACTCCCTCGTGGCTCTTCTGGCCTTCTTCCAAAGCTTCGGGGGTCTCTTTTGGTCCAAAAAAATCATCGTAAAGTTTCATTCGATTTGGACTCCGTCTGAAAATGGGCCAAAAACACGGAAAAAACATAAACTGGCACTTGGCAGTGAGTTAATAGGTTAGTCCCAAAAAAGATATAAAATAGCATATTCATGCATATAAAACATCCTAAGTTGACAAGATAATAGCATGGAACCATCAAAAATTATATGTACGTTGGAGACATATCAGCTTGCTGGACGGTGATGGTTGGATGAGATCTATCATGTAATCGAGTTAGTTTTTGTTAGGGTTTGATCCCTAGTATCCAATATGTTCGTAGATTCATGTTGCTATGACTTTGCTATGCTTAATGCTTGTCACTAAGGCCCGAGTGCCCAGATTTCAGCTCTAAACCTATTTTGTTTTCATGAATATATGTGTTCTTGATCCTATTTTGCAAGTTATAGGCACCTATTACGAGTTATGATCCGCATCCCCCAGGCTGACAATAACTGGGATGCTTTCTGGTGATTACCATAGTTTGAGGAGTTCATGTATTTACTAAGTGCTAATGCTTTGGTTCGGTTCTCTATTAAAAGGGGGCCTTAATATCCCTTAGTTTCCATTAGGACCCTGCTGCCACGCGAGGGTAGGACAAAAGATGCCATGCAAGTTCTTTTCCATAAGCACGTATGACTATATATGGAATACATGCCTACATTACATTGATGAATTGCAGCTAGTTCTGTATTACCCTATGTTATGACTGTTGCATGATGAATGTCATCCAACATAATTATCCATCACTGATCCATTGCCTATGAGCTTTCCACATATTGATCTTTGCTATGTTACTTTTCTCTTGCTATTGTTACAATCACTACAAAACTACTACTGTTACGTTTGCCACCATTACCGTTATTTCCATACTACTTTGCTACTAAATACTTTACTGCAGACATTAAGTCTTTCAGGTGTGGTTGAATTGACAACTCAGCTTATAACACTCGAGAATATTCTTTGGATCCCCTTATGTCGAATCAATAAATTTGGGTTGAATACACTACCCTCGAAAACTGTTGTGATCCCTATACTTGTGGGTTATCAGGATACATAGACAACACACTGTCCCTAGTGAGCCTCTAGTTGACTGGCTCGTTGATCAAACATGGTCAAGGTTTCCTCACCATAGACAAGTGTTTTCACTTGATAACGGGGTCATATCATTAGGAGAACGATGTGATGGACAAGACCCAAACTATGAACACAACATATGATCGTATCAGTTTGTTGCTACTGTTTTCTACATGTCAATGTATCTGTTCCTATGACCATCAGCTCATGGAACTCCGGACATGGGAGGAATACCTTGTGTGTATCAAATGTCGCCACATAACTGGGTTACTATAAAGGTACTCTATACGTATCTCCAAAGGTGTCTGTTGGGTTGGCGTGAATCGAGACTCGGATTTGCACTTCGTGTGACGGAGAGGTATCATGGGGCCCACTCGGTAATACAACATCACTATAAGCCTTGCAAGCAATGTGATTAAGGAGTTAGTCACGAGATCTTGTTTTACGGAACAAGTAAAGATACTTGCGAGTAACGAGATTGAACTAGGTATAGAGATACTGACGATCGAATCTCGGGCAAGTAACATACCAATGGACAAAGGGAACATCGTACGGGATTAACTCAGTCCTTGACATAGAGGTTCAAGCGATAAAGATCTTCGTCGAATATGTAGGAGCCAATATGGGCATCCAGGTCCCACTATTGGTTATTGACCGGAGAGTATCTCAGGTCATGTCTACATAGTTCTCGAACCCGTAGAGTGTGCACACTTAACGTTCGGTGACGTTTCAATATAGTTGAATTATTGATGTTCATAACCGAAGGTTTTTCGGAGTCCTGGATGAGATCCCGGACGTCACAAGGATTTCCGGACTGGTCCGGATACGAAGAATTATATGTAGGAAGTATCCATTTGTCTTCCGGAAGGTTTTCGGGCATTACCGGTAAAGTACCGGGAGTGACGAATGGGTTCCGGAGTTCCACCGGGAGGGGCCACCCACCCGGTAGAGAACCAAAGAAGCCCAAGGGTGGCGCACCAGCCCTTAGTGGGCTCGTGGCCAGTCCAAGGAAGCCAATTTCCGCCAAGGGAAAAAAAGGAAAGAAGGGTGGGCCTAAACCGAATTGGGAAGGAGGACTCCTTCCAAGTTGCATTGGAGGAGGACTCCTCCTCCACCTCTTGGCTCGGACGAACCCTAGGGCCTTTCCATAGGGCGCCACCCCTCCCCTCCCTTCTATATATAGTGGAGGTGAGTGCAACAACCCCAATGCTTTTCCTTCCTCCTTTGTAACTCCTTTCCATGTGTGGCAACCTTGTGATGCAATGTGTATGGATGAGAGACTTGGTGATGTTGTCATTTCATGTGCATCATGCATGTCATATTTCTTTTGTCTTCCTTGTTTGATCTTGGTGTGGTGGTGTCACCTTGGTGGTGTATGTGATTTCACATATCTTGTGATTGTTCTTGTGGAGTGTGGTGTGGGTGCAACAAGAGCCCTTCAAAACTTTAGATGCACCATGTCAAAAAAAATTCCCTCCTTTCAACTAGCTTCGGACAGATTTGAAGTTTGTGTTTTGCCCCAACAAAAATGTTCATATTTTCCTAAAAATCTTTTTATGAATTCTGGGGTGCAACACCCTTTTGTTTGAATTTATTTTTCTTTTGGTTTTATTAAAACCAGAGCCTTTGGGCAATTATAGGAATTTATTTAATTTTCTCTAAAAATCCCAAAACCAATTTTATAAAACACAGCCATTTTGTGAGTTCAAATGTTTTTTTTTCTTTTCTCAAACTCTTTTCAAACGAGAGGGATTGTATTTATTTGCAGCAGATTTTAAAGCAAAAGAGAAAGCCCTTGCTGGTTTTCCTGCGTGAGAGAGAGCAGTGTTGGGCCTCTCTCCTCCCCAAGGACCAGCTACCCCTAGCGCAACAGCCCACTAGCGACAGAGTGGCTCCCACCTTTGTACAGCTTCCATCCCGAGCGCCACGTCGCCAAGTCCGGTGATTTGGACTCTAATTTGCATGATGTGGATGGAACTAACCCGGACTGACGATGTTTTCAGCAGAATTGCCTTGGTATTATTTTTTTGCAGAAATAAAAGTTCTCACATTGACCTGAAAATTTACGGAGAAAATTTCTGGATTTAATAAAAAATATTGGCAAAAGAATCTACCGGAGAGGGGCCACCCCCAGGACACAAGTCTGTAGGGTGTGGCGCCCCCCCCCTAGGCCGCGCTCCCTGGCTTGTGGGGCCCCTCAAGCTCCACGGACCTATTTTCCACTCCTATATATTCCTATATGCGGAGAGAAAAAATCAGACAAAAGAGTTCATCGCGTTTTATGATACGGATCCGCCGCCACCTCTGGTTCTTCCTCGCGAGGGCAGATCTAGAGTCTAATTTGGTCTCCAGAGAGGGGAAATTGACGTCATCATCATCACCGACCATCCTTCATCACCAATTTCATGACGCTCTCCATCGTTCATGAGTAATTCCATCATAAGCTTGTTGGATGGTGATGGGTTGGATGAGATCTATCATGTAATCGAGTTAGTTTTGTTTGCGTATGATCCCTAG
The DNA here is from genome assembly GCF_904849725.1 of Hordeum vulgare subsp. vulgare. NCBI lineage: Eukaryota > Viridiplantae > Streptophyta > Magnoliopsida > Poales > Poaceae > Hordeum > Hordeum vulgare. The sequence goes on along the minus strand of NC_058521.1, from coordinate 41,790,919 downwards.
TATCCACTATGTTCTCAGATTGATGTTGCTATGACTTTTCTATACTTAATGCTTGTCACTAGGGCCCGAGTGCCCTAATTTCAGATCTGAACCTATTATGTTTTCATGAATATATATGTGTTCTTGATCCTATCTTGCAAGTTATAGACACCTATTACGAGTGATGATCCGCATCCCCCACGTTGACAATAACTGGGATTCTTTCTGGTTATTACCACAGTTTGAGGAGTTCATGTATTCACTAAGTGCTAATGCTTTGGCCCGGTTCTCTATTAAAAGGAGGCCTTAATATCCCTTAGTTTCCATTAGGACCCTGCTGCCACGCGAGGGTAGGACAAAAGATGTCATGCAAGTTCTTTTCCATAAGCACGTATGACTATATATGGAATACATGCCTACATTACATTGATGAATTGGAGCTAGTTCTGTATTACCCTATGTTATGACTGTTGCATGATGAATGCCATCCAACATAATTATCCATCACTGATCCATTGCCTACGAGCTTTCCACATATTGATCTTTGCTATGTTACTTTTCTGTTGCTATTGTTACAATCACTACAAAACTGCTAATGTTACGTTTGCCACCATTATCGTTCCTTCCATACTACTTTGCTATTAAATACTTTACTGCAGATATTAAGTCTTTCAAGTGTGGTTGAATTGACAACTCAGCTGATAACACTCGAGAATATTCTTTGGATCCCCTTGTGTCGAATCAATAAATTTGGGTTGAATACACTACCCTCGAAAACTGTTGTGATCCCTATAGTTGTGGGTTATGAGGATACATAGACAAGACACTGTCCCTAGTGAGCCTCTAGTTAACTATCTCATTGATCAAACATGGTCAAGGTTTCCTCACCATAGACAAGTGTTTTCACTTGATAACGGGATCATATCATTAGGAGAATGATGTGATGGACAAGACCCAAACTATGAACGCAGCATATGATCGTGTCAGTTTGTTGCTACTGTTTTCTGCATGTCAATGTATCTGTTCCTATGACCATCAGCTCATGCAACTCTCGGACACCGTAGGAATACCTTGTGTGTATCAAATGTTGCCACATAACTAGGTGACTATAAAGGTACTCTACAGGTATCTCCAAAGGTGTTTGTTGGGTTGGTGTGAATTGAGACTGGGATTTGCACTCCGTGTGACGGAGAGGTATCATGGGCCCCACTCGGTAATACAACATCACAATAAGCCTTGCAAGCAATGTGATTAAGGAGTTAGTCACATGATCTTGTTTTACGGAACAAGTAAAGAGACTTGCTAGTAACGAGATTGAATGAGGTATAGAGATACCAACGATCGAATATCGGGCAAGTAACATACCGATGGACAAAGATAACAGCGTACGGGATTAACTGAGTCCTTGACATAGAGGTTCAACCGATAAAGATCTTCGTCGAATATGTAGGAGACAATATGGCCATCCAGGTCCCACTATTGGTTATTGACCGGAGAGTATCTCAGGTCATGTCTACATAGTTCTTGAACCCGCAGGGTCTGCACACTTAAGGTTCGGTAACATTTCAGTATAGTTGAATTATTGATGTTCGTAACCGAAGGTTTTTCGGAGTCCCGGATGAGATCCCGGACGTCCCGAGGGTTTCCAGAATGGTCTGGATACGAAGAATTATATGTAGGAAGTATCCATTTGTCTTCCGGAAGGTTTTCGGCCATTACCGGTAAAGTACCGGGTCTGACGAATGGGTTCCGTAGTTCCACCGGGAGGGGCCCCCACCCGGGAGAGAACCAAAGAAGCCCAAGGGTGGTGCACCAGCCCTTAGTGGGATGGTGGCCAGCCCAAGGAAGCCTATTTCGGCCAAGGGAGAAAAAGGAAAGAAGGGTGGGCCTAAACCAAATTGGGAAGGAGGACTCCTTCCAAGTTGCATTGGAGGAGGACTCCTCCTCCACCTCTTGGCTCGGCCGAACCCTAGGGCCTTTCCATAGGGCGCCACCCCTCCCCTCCCTTCCATATATAGTGGAGGTGAGTGTAACAACCCCAATGCTTTTCCTTCCTCCTTTGTAACTCCTTTCCATGTGTGGCAACCTTGTGATGCAATGTGTATGGATGAGAGACTTGGTGATGTTGTCATTTCATGTGCATCATGCATCATGCATGTCATATTTCTTTTGTCTTCCTTGTTTGATCTTGGTGTGGTGGTGTCACCTTGGTGGTGTATGTGATTGCATGTATCTTGTGATTGTTCTTGTGGAGTGTGGTGTGGGTGCAACAAGAGCCCTTCAGAACCTTAGATGCATCATGTAAAAAAAACTCCCTCCTTTCAAATAGCTTCGGACAGATTAGAAGTTTCTGTTTTGCCCCAATAAAAATGTTCATATTTTCCTAAAAATCTTTTTATGAATTCTGGGGTGCAACACCCTTTTGTTTGAATTTATTTTATTTTGGTTTTATTAAAATTAGAGCGTTTTGGAAATTATGGGAATTTATTTAATTTGCTCTAAAAATCCGCAAACCAATTTTATAAAACATAGCCCATTTTGTGAGTTCAAATGTATTTTTTCTTTTCTCAAACTCTTTTCAAATGAGAGGGATTGGATTTATTTGCAGCAGCTTTTAAAGAAAAAGAGAAAGCCCTTGCTGGTTTTCCTGTGAGAGAGAGAGAGCAGTGTTGGGCCTCTCTCCTCCCCCAGGCCAAGCTACACCTAGCGCAGTAGCCCACTAGCGACACAGCGTCTCCCACGTTTGTACGGCTTCCATCCCAAGCGCCACGTCGCCAAGTCCGGTGATTTGACGGTCGAATGTCGTCCCTAGACCCTATATAAGTCGCTCGAGCCCTAGCCCCGTCCTCCCTCTCTTCATTCCTCCCTCCTAATATGTCCCAAACGTATCGACTTTTCCAAACACTTTTGCTATTGTTTTGGCCTCATTCTTGCATGATTTGAATGAAACTAACCCAGACTGACGTTGTTTTCAGCAGAGCTGCGTGTATGGTTTTCTTGTGTGCAAGAAAATGGATATTTAGACATCCCGGAAAATTCCCATAAAAAATAGAGAAAATCCACGCACCGGGAGGGACCATGGGCGAGAAGATGGGCCAGAGGGGAGCCATAGGGACCCAGGCGAACCGTTGGCGCGGCCTGCCCCCTGGCCGCGCCGGGAGGCTGCCTGGGTGGGGCCCACCCCCTCTGGTGCCCTACTCTGGCTCCTATTTTTACCCGTGACGACAAAATTCCAGACGAGAAGTCGTTTTGCAAGTTCTCGACGCGGAGCCGCCGCCACCCTCGGTTCTTCTTCGGGACAACTAATCTGGAGGCTGTTTTGGCCTCCGGAGAGGGGAAATCATCGCCATCGTCATCACCATCACCACTCCATCATCCTTCCATGGCTTATCCCATCATGTGTGAGTAATTACCTGCTGTAGGTTGAGGGGATGGGAGAGATTGGATGAGTTAGATCATGTAGTAGTTCGTCGGATCGTTGTGGGCATGTTGCCTATCATCTACTATGGTATTTATCATCTTTGCTACTACTTGTTACTCTTACTGATTGTCACATTGGGCTCGAGTGCCATGATTTCACATCTGAATACCTTATGTTTTCATGAATATATTTGTGTTCTAGATCCTATCTATGAGTAGTATGCACCTATTATAGTCCGGAACCGGCGATCCCAATGGTGACAACTTGGGAAACCAAAGGGGGTGGGCTATAGTTTGAGGATCCCATGTATCCGTTGATTGTTAATGCTTTGTTCCGGTGCTCTTTGACAGAAGCACCTTAATATCCATAAGTTTCTTTTGGCCCCATTGATAGCGGGATGGTAGGACAAAAGATGTCGTGCAAGTTCTTATTGCAAGCACGTACGACTACCTCGGGATACATACCTAATGTTTGATATATGCCTAGATGATCATTACTTTTCTATGTGCCTTGCCCCCAGTTAAATACATGATATCTCTCATCCATGACCAACCATCCATCTCCTTAGCCTACAGTGTTTTTAATCCTGCTGGTCACAAGTAGCTTTACTTTCACTGTTTTACTTTCGTTGCTTTCCCACCATTATTTCCGTTGCCACCATCACCTCCATATCACCGTTGTTACTAATATTTCATTGCCAAGCAAGTATCTTTCAGGTGCGGTTGAATTGACAACTCAACTGTTAAAGCTTATAAATATTCTTTGGCTCCCCTTGTGTAGAATCAATAAATTGGGTTAACTTACCTGCAAAGACTATTGTGGTCCCCTACACTTGTGGGTTATCAGCCGCCGCAGGTAAGCTCCCCCAAGTGTCATGTCGTCGTCGCGTCCGCCGTGCTCCGGCCGAGTAGCAGTTCGTTCCTGGAGGTGACGTATTCGCCTCGTCTACGACGTTCTGGCGTCGCAGGAGGCTTCTTCCTCTGCATCTTCTTCTTCCGTGATGACCCGGGGAGTTCCAAGGCCAAGCTTGACGCCGTTCCAAGCTGCTTCCTCCTTTGCGTTTCGGTTCAGATGATGCGCCAAGTTCTTCGTCTCGTAGCGCCGTCTTCGTCTCGCCCCAGCCATCGTCGTCGTGTCCTGGGTAAGGAGGTATGACCCCTCCTTCCCTTCCTGTTCTCCCGCTCGTCATTAGCTGTTGTGAGCGTGGATCCGTTCGTGCCAAGCTCATGCCCCCTGCGCTCCGGTCGTACTTGCAGGTGCTAGTAGCAGCAGGTGTGCATCACTTTAGCATGCAGAGTAGAAGCTTCGGTGTACAGTAGCAGACATGGCAATGATGTGGCTTTGGGCAGCAGTAGCTGCATGGTGGCGCAGCAGCAGCAGTAGCTGCATGGTAGCGCAACACATCAGCGTAGCAGCAGCCTCAGGTAGCAGCAGTTCGGCAGCAGCTTTAGTACTCTAGCAGAACGCAGCTCCGTCGTGCCGCCGCTGCAACCTCCCTTGCGATGTGCTAGGCACGGGAATGGGTTCCCCCATGTCCCCGCGTCCCCTGTCGGTAGCATGCCCCGCCGATGAGCACCTTTGGCCTCGTCGCCGTCCTTCTCTGTTCCGGCCGCTGCATGGTGGTGTGCAGGTGCATAGGTTCTGCTCAAAGAGAGACAGACCCCCTCTCTGCCAAGCTCAAGTTCAGTAGCATAGTGGTTAGGGGCTCCTGGTAGATCCAGTGCGTCGCGGGTTCGAGTCCCCGACGTGCCCCTTTTTATTTTCTTTGTTTTCCCCTAAGGCCAGTGGCAGTAGATAGTATCACATGGTTCGAGCCCCCTCTCAAACCAGATCCGGCGATGGAGTGCAGTGGTGTGGCATGTGTGTATGTGGGCAGAGGGAGGACGGGGCTAGGGCTCGGACGACTTATATAGGGGCTGAGGACGATGTTCGGACATCAAATCACCGGACTTGGCGATGTGGCGCTCGGGATGGAAGCCGTACAGAGGTGGGAGACTCTCTGTCGCTAGTGGGTTGGTGCGCTAGGGGTAGCTGGGCCTGGGGGAGGAGAGAGGCCCATCACTGCTCTCTCTCACACGGGAAAACCAGCAAGGGCTTTCTCTTTTGCTTTAAAAGTTCCTGCAAATATATCCAATCCCCTGGTTTGAAAAGAGTTTGAGAAAAGGAAAAAAAATACATTTGAACTCACAAAATGGGCTCTGTTTTATAAACTTGGTTTGGGGATTTTTAGAGCAAATTAAATAAATTCCCATAATTGCCAAAAGGCTCTCGTTTTAATAAAACCAAAAGAAAGATAAATTCAAACAACAGAGTGTTGCACCCCACAATTAATAAAAAATATTATTAGGAAAAGATGAAAAATTTTATTGCGACAAAACGGAAACTTCAAATGTGTCCTAAGCTATTTGAAAGGAGAGAGGTTTTTTTGACATGGTGAATCTAAGGTTTTTGAAGGGCTCTTGTTGCACCCACACCACACTCCACAATAAGAATCACAAGACACATGCACTCACATACACCACTAGGGATGGCAATTTTATCCATGAATCTGGTTACTCGCGGATACCCGACCTGGTTGGGCAAGGGTATGGAGCGCATTTCTTTACATGGATCTATGGATCTGGATACCCACGAACAACTAGGTTGGGCACGGTTGTAATTTTTGCTCCATGGATATCCAATGGATACCCGTATGACACGTGCGCCCATATGGTTGTGACACTAGACTAAGCAAATGTACAACCCAAGTCACATGCAGTCATAGAAGATATAAGCCTGGCCCATGCTTCCTAATCCGCCACACGCCACTAACCTAATTATTAAACCCAATCTAAGTTAATGAAAGATGGTGAGTTAATCTGATCTTTGGGAAGGTATCATGTTGATTTTTCTATGTCCATGGAGCTCCATGGGTATCCATACATCCAATGGATATGGGAATAGGCACAATTTGTGCCCATGGATGCTTTGATGGATGGGCAAAGGGTATGAAGATGGGTCATGGTTTGGATTTAGACCAGCTCCACCCGCCCCAAACCCGACCCATTGCCATCCTTATACACCACCAAGGTGACACCACCACACCAATATCAAACAAGGAAGACAAAAGAAATATGACATGCATGATGCATGATGCACATGAAATGACAACATCACCAAGTCTCTCATCCATACACATTGCATCAGAAGGTTGCCAAACATGGAAAGGGGTTACAAAGGAGGAAGGAAAAGCATTAGGGCTGTCAGAACTCTCCCACACTACAAGAGGATCTCAACTCGAGATCTATGACTAGAAGAACTCCGGGTACTCGGAACGGATGTGGTCCTCGCGCTCCTAAGTGGCTTCTTTGTCTGAATGATGGGACTATTGCACTTTAAGGAACTTTATTGACTTATTGCGGGTCTTGCGCTCGGTCTCTTCAAGTATTGCTATTGGATGCTCATGGTAGGATAGGTCGGGCTGGAGGTCGATATCCTGGAGATCAACTGTGCGCTCGGGAGTCTTGAAGGATCTCCGGAGCTGAGAGACGTGAAACACATCATGCACATTGGAGAAGTTGGATGGAAGCTCTAACTGATATGCAAGATCGCCTCTCTTGCCAACAATTCTGAAAGGACCAACAAAGCGAGGAGCGAGCTTTCCTTTGATGCTGAAGCGCCGAGTGCCCTTCATGGGAGACACTTTCAGATACACAAAATCATCAAGCTGAAAAGTCATGTCACGATGCTTGCTATCGTAGTAGCTCTTCTGGCGGGACTGGCCTGCTTTGAGATTATCCCGAATGACACGACACATTTCTTCTGCTTCAGCAATCATGTCATTCCCAAGAATCGTACGCTCACCAGTCTCTGACCAATTGAGCAGGGTACGACACTTCCTACCATATAGAATCTCGAAAGGGGCCTTGCCTGAGCTTGCTTGAAAGTTGTTGTTGTATGAGAACTCGGTAAATGGTAGGCAATCTTCCCACTTCATGCCAAAAGAAATCACACAAGCTCTGAGCATATCTTCAAGGGTCTCATTGACTCACTCAACTTGCCCACTTGTCTGAGGATGGAAAGTTGTACTGAAACGGATCTTAGTACCCATCGCAGTCTGAAAGGAATCCCAGAACTTGGAAGTAGAGATGCTTCCACGATCTGAAGAAATGAGCAAAGGAACACCGTGCAACGAGACTATCCTTGACGTATACAACTCTGCCAGCTGAGGTGCCGAGATAGACTCTTTGACCGGTAGGAAATGAGCAACTTTGGTCAACTTGTGAATGACAACGAAGATGGCATCATTGCCTTTCTTGGACTTCGGAAACCCAGTGACAAAATCCATCTCCACATGATCGAATTTCAACTCGGGTATAGGCAAGGGATGCATAAGACCTGCTGGACGTTGATGCTCTGCCTTCACTCTGTGACACACATCACACTCGTTCACAAACTGAGCAATCTCACGTTTCATGTGAGTCCACCAGAAGGTCTGCTTCAGATCCTGATACATTTTGGAGCTTCCTGGATGATTCGAGAGAAGGGAATTCTGGGCTTCATCCTGATACCTTTCTTTTCCTTTTTTTGTGCAAGTGTGTGTATTTGGCAGTATGGTGCAAACATATGTGAGTGTCTGTGTGCCCTAGTATTGAGGGCAATGTGCTCATGCACATGCGATATGTGTGTGTGTGGTGTGTGTGCACCATATGTGCAAGTGTGCACATGGGTATGTGAGGTGAGTGAGTGAGTGTGCGTGTATGTGGGCATGGCCCACTTGCATACACTCACTAGGGGCCATGGTTCAATGACCATTGGGCCCCATGCATTTTTTTGTGCTTGATGTAGTTTTGAGTGTATTTCCTCCTTAGGTAAAATCCTAGTGGGGAAATAGACAGATTTGGAAAGTTTCCACTTTAGGCAAGATTTGACTTGTAGTTGAATTGGAATCTACGTCCATGTTCTTTTCTTGTTGTGGTGTTTTTCTTGAGTGCAACATGGCAGTATAATATATGGATTTGGGGTAGAAAATCCCAAGGAATCCAATGGTGTTAATAGAATCTGGTTTTGAGAATTTCTGTGGAAATTCCCCTTGTGGTGAGCTGGCAATAGTTTTATGGGTGTAGGGTGGTTCATGTGCATGGTTAGAGGTAGTGCATGCATGCATCATTATGTCTATGGCATCATCTACTTGATGGTATTTATTTCCTGCTTGTTTCTTTTGGGTAGCTACTAGGACCGGTAACGAGTGTGATGAGTCCGATGAGTTCGTGTAGGAAGATCAGGATCAGTTCCACTCTGAAGAAATCACAGGCAAGATGATCGTGACCTTGACACTGTTTCTAGCTTTGTTATGCTTAGTGTTACGTTTCCTTCATTACATCTCCGCTTCCTACCACATGATATATAGGCCATCAAACATTGCCATGAAATCTCAAACACCTCCCCTCCTAGCAAATACTGTTTGGATATATAGGCCATCAAACATTGCCATGAAATCTCAAACACCTCCTCTCCTAGCAAGTACTGTTCGGCTAAGCTAGGCTTTCTCAACCACTAATTGTTAGCGTTGCTAGTTGCAGGTGCCAGCTGGTCCATATGATAACATGGGCATTTGATATCATCATAAATTATCTGCTATTTAATTAATGCACATATATACTTGGTAAATAACAGAAGGCCTAGCCTTTTGTCGGGTGATTTGTTCCATTGTTGTCACCTTAGTTTCAGCTACCAGTGTTTTATTCCATAACTGAGCACTCCTAACATGTTCGGGTTTGTTATGGGGACCCCCTTGATAAATCGTATAGTGCTAAGGCTTGTCTGGTAGGACCCAACTTTGGTGTTAATTTGCTAATAACTTAATAATAATAAAAGCATAGGGAATAGCTACCCCGAGGAATCTAATCAACCCCCCGGGCCAGTGCTCCTCATGAGTGTTGGTCCAAACTAGAGTCGTGTGCGGGGCCAACCCGGGGAAACTCGGGAGATCTCTATCAGGCCACTGTACGCTGCGCTCATCCGGTCGTGTCCTGAGAACAAGATACGCGGCTTCTATCGGGTTCGTCGACACGTCGGGAGGTCTTGCCAGACTTGTCTTACCTTAGCGATATATATTGCGCATTGGGATTCCAGTGAGACTTTGGGTCTTCTCAGAGTTGAGGTTTTCCTCTAAGGAATCCGACGAGATCACGAGTTTCATGGTAGAGGATTACTATGCGGCCTGTGGTAATTTGTGATGGACTAGTTGGAGCACCCGTGCAGGGTTTAATCTTTCGGAAAGTCGTGCCCAAGGTTATGTGGCAAACCTGGATATTTTGTTAACATCCGGTTCTAGAGAACTTAAAGTAATTCAAATAAAACTTGCCAACTAAGTGCGTAACCCCGACTGTTTCTTTCAAAGCTCCTTCCCTGATCGAGAACACGATGGGGTTATGAATGACGTAAGTAGGTGTTCATGATCACTTAGTGATCATTCTAGTCTTCGACCGCCTTGCGTAGACCACCATATTTAATTTCTATTCTTCGTAAGATAGCCACCATATATTCTTAGGATGTTGCAAACTCAAATACTTAACCTACCTCGCCCATTTAACTTAGTTAGACTCGATACCAAGGTCATGAGGTTGCTGAGTCCTCGTGGCTCACAGTTTACTACAAACACACACAGGTATAGGTACCACAGATGCAGGTGTTCCCGATGACAGCCAGCTGAGGTGGGAGTTCGACGAAGATAGTGGCAGACTGTATGTGACGTATCCCGAGGAATAGATGCGCATGGTCGTGATCGTGAGACTAGCAAGATGGGATAGCATGATTTTGCCATTTATCTGGTCCGTAGTCGGACCCTCTCTTATGTATGAATGATGAATACTTGTGTGGATTGTAATTTAGCATGTGGCAAGTGTAAGCCGAATCTTATACTCATCTCTCTATTTATGTAATGGCATTGTTATCTTACTTGCGAAATTCTTAGATGCGGCCCTTTCTCCTTTTGAGGCCTCGCCCCCAAATAAGGAAAGTGCCGCATCTTGGTCGTTGAAGTGAGAGAGGATTTTGGCATCTCAAGCCATAGCGCAGCCCTCTCTCCCTCCATCACTTCGTGACACCCTGTTGATAGTTCGGTTCGGTAAGGCGAAGCCCTCCTGGAGTAGCTCCACCACCATCACTGCCACGCCGTCGTGGTGCCGGATAATTCAGCTACCTCTTCGCCCCTCTTGCTAGATCAAGAAGGCGAAGATCGTCATCGAGTTGTACGTGTGCTCAACACGGAGCTGTCGTCCGTTCGGTACTAGATCGTGATGGATCGTGGGACGGTTCGAGATGAGATCGCGGGACGGACTATGATTTGGATCGCGAAGATGTTCGAATACATAAACCGCGTTACATACGCTTACGCTTAGCAATCTACAAGGGTATGTAGATGCACTTTCCCCTCTTGTAGATCATCATAACCATGGATAGGTCTTGCGTGTGCGTCCGAATTTTTTTGTTTTCCATGCAACGTTCCCCAAAAGTGCCATCATGATCTAGGTTCATGCGTAGATGATATCTCGAGTAGAGCACAAAAGAGTTTGTGGGCGTTGATGTTCAATTTGCTGCCCTCCTTAGACTTTTCTTGATTCGACGGTATTGTTGGATTGAAGCGGCCCGGACCACCATTTCTTGTACGCTTACGAGAGACCGGTTTTAGTGACTAACATGCAACTTGTTGCATAAAGATGACTGGCGGGTGTCTGTTTCTTCAACTTTAGTTGAATCGGATTTGACCGAGGCGGTCCTTGGAGAAGGTTAAATAGCAATTTGCATATCACCGTTGTTGCTTTGCGTAAGTAAGATGCGATCATACTAGATACCCATAGCAGCCACGTAAAATTTGCAACAACAAATTAGAGGACGCCTAACTTGTTTTTGCAGGGTATGCATGTGATGTGATATGGCCAAAGACATGATATGATATATTGGATGTATGAGATGATCATGTTGTAATAGTTAAATATCGACTTGCACGTCGATGCTACGGCAACCGACAGGATCCATAGGGTTGTCTTTAATTATTTTGCGTTTGGGGATGCTTTGCTTTATCGCTAGTAGTAGCTTTATCAGTAACAACATAGTTAGTGTGACAACCTCGATGGCAGCACAATTATGGAGACCATGATGATGGAGATCATGGTGTGGCGCCGGTGATGATGGAGATCATGTCGGTGCTTTGGTGATGGAGATCAAGAAGATCAAAGTTCATGGCCATATCATGTCACTTATGATTCGCATGTGATGTTAATCCTTTTATGCACCTTATTTTGCTTAGGACGACGGTAGCATTATAAGGTGATCCCTCACCAAAATTTGTCAATCCTTTTATGCACCTCGGATACGTAATAGACCGTCCTTTGTATCTGTAGTTGTTGAGCCTCAGCTTCTCGTTCCACGACGAGGACCACGTTGACCACTTGATTGGTGGCTCGGATGTATAGCAACATCGGCTCCGCGTGTAGGGTGTTGCTAGGATGGGATTGCTGGCGAGTATCGCTTTGATTCCCTCTAGAGTCGTTGTCGCCTCATTAGTCCATTTGAAGTGCTTAGTATTCTTCAGCAACCTATAAAGTGGGGGGGTCATTCTCGCGGAGGCGAGAGATAAACCGGCTTAAGGCCGCCATGCACCCTGGCAACATTTGGACGTGTTGTAGCTCTATTGATACAGCGATTTGTGACAATGCTCGTATTTTAGACGGATTGGCCTCAATTCCTCTTTGCAAAACGATGAATCTGAGGAGTTTGTTGGCTGGGACTCCGAATACACACTTATCCGGAATAAGCCATATATCGTAAGCCCGTAGGTTGGAAAAAGTTTCCCTGAGGTCGTCTACCAGCTGGCTGACGTGTCTGGTCTTAACGACCACATCGTCGATGTATGCCTCCATAGTTTTGTTGATCTGTTTCCCCAAGCATGTTTGGATCATGGCTGGTAAGTGGCGACCGCGTTCTTTAACCCGTACGACATTGTGTTGAAGCAAAATGGCCCGTAGGGTGTTATAAAGGCAGTTGCGGCCTAATCAGATTCCTTCATTTTGATCAGATGGTATCCGGAGTAAGAATCGAGGAAACATAGGGAGTCGTGTCCGGCTGTTGCATCGATAATTTGGTCTAGTCGAGATAGCAGGAAAGGATCCTTAGGGTAGGCCTTGTTTAGGTCCTTGAAATCCACACATAGCCGCCAAGATTTGTCGTTCTTTGGTACCATGACCAGGTTTGCCAACCAGTCGGGATATTTAATGTCTCTAATGAACCCGGCTTCAAGTAGCTTGGCAAGTTCTTCACCCATAGCTTGACACTTTGGTTCAGAAAATTGATGCAGGGCATGTTTGATAGGCTTGAAGCTTGCAATTATGTTCAGGATGTGTTCCGCCAGCCCCCGGGGGATTCCTGGCATGTCTCAGGGGTGCCAGGAAAATATGTCCCAATTTTCATGCAAAAAGGCGCGTAATGCTTTATCCATTGCGGGCTCCAGTTCGGCTCTGATGGAGGTAGTCTTATTAGGATCCATTGGGTGTACCTGGAACTTAATGATCTCGTCTGCAGGTTTGAAGGATATGGACTTGGGCCGCGTGCCGGGGATCACGTCGTCTTTGTCCACTACGACACGTAGTGTCGTGTGTTCCTTTGCGGCGAGGGTCTCCGCAAGTACTTCCAAGGCTAGGGTTGTTGTTTTGTTTTCAGCTTGAAGGGCTCTGTTGGGCTCACTAATCACCGCGATCACGCAGTTTGGCCCCGACATTTTGAGCTTCATGTACCCGTTGTTGGAAATATGCCCTAGAGGCAATGATAAAATAGTTATTATTATATTTCCTGTTACAAGATAATCGTTTATTATCCATGCTATAATTGTATTGAATGAAAACATAGATACATGTGTGGATACATAGACAAAACAATGTCCCTAGCAAGCCTCTATTTGGCTAGCCAGTTGATCAATGATAGTCAAGGTTTTCTGACTATATGCAAGTGTTGCCACTTTATAACTAGATCACATCATTAGGACAATCATGTGATGGACTAGACCCAAACTATGAACGTAGCATGTTGATCGTGTCATTTTGTTGCTATTGTTCTCTACGTGTCAAGTATTTATTCCTATGACCATGAGATCATACAACTCACTAGCACCGGAGGAATACCTTGTGTGTATCAAACGTGGCAACGTAACTGGGTGACTATAAAGATGCTCTACAGGTATCTCTGAAGGTGTCCGTTGAGTTAGTATGGATCAAGATAGGGATTTGTCACTCCGTGTGACAGAGAGGTATCTCAGGGCCCACTCGGTAATACAACATCACACACAAGCCTTGCAAGCAATGTGACTAAGTGTAAGTCACGGGATCTTGTATTACAGAACGAGTAAAGAGACTTGCTGGTAACGAGATTGAAATAGGTATGCGAATACCGACGATCAAATCTCGGGCAAGTAACATACCGAAGGACAAAGGGAATGATATACGGGATTATATGAATCCTTGGCAGTGAGGTTCAACCGGTAAGATCTTTGGAGAATATGTAGGATCCAATATGGGCATCTAGGTCCCGCTATTGGATATTGACCGAGGAGTGTCTCGGGTCATGTCTACATAGTTCTCGAACCCGCAGGGTCTGCACACTTAAGGTTCAATGATGTTTTAGTATAGTTGACTTATATGTGTGGTTACCGAATGTTTTTCGGAGTCCCAAATGATATCACGGACGTCACAAGGGTTTCCGGATTGGTCCAGAAAAGAAGATTGATATATAGGATGGTTTCATTTGGTCATCGGAAAATTCTGGGCATTACCTGCAGTGTACCGGGAGTAACGAATGGGTTCCGGGTGTTTACTGGGAGGGTCCCACCCACCCGGGAGTGAGCCCACGGCCTTAGGGTGGCGCACCAAGTCCTTAGTGGGCTGGTGGAGTCACACCAAGAGGGCTATGGAGCCACAAGCAAAAATACCAAAGGAAAGAAGAAAAAAAGGAAAGGAGGGAGGTGGGAAGGAAGAGGAGGACTCCTCCTTCCCAAACCAAATTGGAGGAGGAGTCCTCCTCCCCCTTCGGTCGGCGCACCCTTGGGGCCCTTGTGCCCCAAGGCTAGCACCTCCCCTCCTCCTATATATATTGGTGGTTTAGGGCTTTTTGAGACACAACTTTGCCACGTGCAACTCTAGCCTACTCCACATAGTTTTACCTCTAGATCGGTTTTCTGCGAAGCTCGCGCGAAGCCCTGCAGGAGTATATCATCACCACCACTGGAGCGCCGTCACACTGTCGGAGAACTCATCTACTTCTCCATCTTGCTTGCTGGATCAAGAAGGTCGAGATCGTCATCGAGTTGTACGTGTGCTGAACGCGGAGGTGCCGTCCATTCGGCGCTAGATCGAAACCGTTCGTGGGATGGATCGTGGGACGACAGTGATTTGAATCACGAAGCTGTACCACTATATCAACTGTGTTTCTTAATGCTTCCCGCTTAGCGATCTACAAGGGTACGTAGATCTAATCTCCTCTCGTAGATGGACATCACCATGATAGGTCTTCGTGTGCGCACGAATTTTTTTGTTTCCCATGCAACGTTCCCCAACAGTGGCATCATGAGCTAGGTTCATGCGTAGATGTTATCTCGAGTAGAACACAAAAGGTTTTGTGGACATTGATGTTTGATTCGCTGCCCTCCTTAGTCTTTTCTCGATTCGGCGGTATTGTTGGATTGAAGCGGCCCGGACCGACATTACTCGTACACTTACGAGAGACTGGTTTCATCGACTAACATGCAACCTCGTTGCATAAAGATGACTGGCGGGTGTCGGTTTCTTCAACTTTAGTTGAATTGGTTTTGACCGAGGCGGTCCTTGGAGAGAGGTTAAATAGCAATATGCACATCTCCTTGTGGTTTTTGCATAAGTAAGATGTGATCATACTAGATACCCATAGCAGCCATGTAAAACATGCAAAAACAAATTAGAGGACGTCTAACTTGTTTTTGCAGGGTATGCTTGTGATATGATATGGCCAATGACGTGATGTGATATATTGGATGTATGAGATGATCATGTTGTAATAGTTAATGTCGACTTGCACGTCGATGCTACGGCAACTGGAAGGAGCCATAGGGTTGTCTTTAAACTAATGTTTGTGTTTGCAGATGAGTTTACTATATTGCTAGGTCGTAGCTTTAGTAGTAATAGCATAGATAGCACGACAACCTCGATGGCGATACGTTGATGGAGATCATGGTGTGGCGCCGGTGACAAGAAGATCATGCCGGTGCTTTGGTGATGGAGATCAAGAAGCACAAGATGATGGCCATATCATCTCACTTATGAATTGCATGTGATGTTAATCCTTTTATGCACCTTATTTTGCTTAGAATGACGGTAGCATTATAAGGTGATCTCTCACTAAAATTTCAAGATGAAATTGTGTTCTCGTCGAATGTGCACCATTGCGACAGTTCGTCGTTTCGAGACACCACGTGATGATCGGGTGTGATAGACTCAATGTTCACATACAACGGGTGCAAAACAGTTGCACACGCGGAACACTCGGGTTAAACTTGATGAACCTAGCTTGTGTAGACATGGCCTCGGAACACATGAGACCGAAAGGTCGAGCATGAATCGTATAGTTGATGTGATTAGCATAGAGATGTTTACCACTGAAACTATTCTCAACTCACGTGATGATCAGACTTGAGTTAGTGAATTTGGATCATGTACCACTCAAATGACTAGAGAGATGTACTTTTTGAGTGGGAGTTTATCAGTAATTTGATTAGTTAAACTCTAATTATCTTAAACATAGTCTAAGTCCACTTTGCAATATTTGTGTTGTAGATCAATGGCTCACGCAACAGTCACCCTGAATTTTAATACGTTCCTAGAGAAAGCTAAGTTGAAAGATGATGGAAGCAACTTTGTAGACTGCATTCATAATCTTAAGTTGCTCCTGCAAGCTGGGAAGAAGGATTATGTCCTTAATGCTGCGCTAGGACATGAACCACCCGCTATGGCTGACAAAGATGTTAAGAACGCCTCGTTAACACGTAAGGAGGACTACTCAGTAGTTCAATGTGCAGTCTTGTATGGCTTAGAGCCGGGACTTCAATGTCGCTTTGAGCGTCATGGAGCATTTGAGATGTTCCAGGAGTTGAAGTTTATCTTTCATAAGAACACCCGGATCGAGAGGTATGAGACCTCTAATAAATTCTATGCTTGCAAGATGGAGGGGAATTCGTCTGTCAGTGAACATGTGCTCAAAATGTCTGGGTACTCATATTCTCTAGCTGAGCTAGGTATTGAACTCCCGCAAGAGGCTATCACTGACAGAATTCTTCAATCACTATCACCTAGCTATAAGAGCTTTGTGTTGAACTATAACATGCAAGGGAAGAACAAGTCACCCGGTGAGTTATTCGCGATGTTGAAAGTCATAGAGTCAGAACTCCGGAAAGAGCATCAAGTGTTGATGGTCAATAAGACCACTAGTTTCAAGAGAAACAACAAAGGCAAGAAGGGTAACTCCAAGAAGAGCGGCAAGCCTGTTGCCAATCCGACGAAGAAACCCAAGGCTGGGCCTAAGCCTGAAACAGAGTGTTATTATTGCAAGGGACAGGGTCACTCGAAGCGCAACTGCCCCAAGTATTTGGCTGATAAGGAGGCGGCCAAGGAAAATGAGGTATATTCGATATACATGTTATTGATATGTACTAAACCAACTCTCGTAGTAGTGTGTGGGTATTCGATACCGGTTCTGTTTCTCATATTTGCAACTCGAAGCAGGAACTGCGGAATAAATGAAGGCTGGCGGAGGATGAAGTGACGATGCGCGTAGGAAATGGTTCCAAGGTTGATGCAATCGCCGTCGGCACAGTTTCACTTCAGTTACGATCAGGATTAGTTATGAACTGAAATAATTGTTATTTAGTGCCTGCGTTAAGCATGAACATTATATATGGATCTTGTTTATTGCGAGACGGTTACTCGTTTAAGTCAGAGAATAATGGTTGTTCTATTTCTATGAGTAATATCTTTTATGGTCATGCACCCAATGTGAGAGGATTGTTCATATTGAATCTTGATAGCAATGATACACATATACATAACATTGAGACCAAAAGATGTAGAGTTAACAATGATAGCGCCATGTTTTTGTGGCACTCCCGCTTAGGTCATATTGGTGTAAAGCGCATGAAGATACTCCATTCTGATGGGCTTGTAGAGTCACTTGATTTTGAATCACTTGACACATCGAACCATGCCTCATGGGCAAGATGACTAAGACTCCGTTCTCCGGAACAGTGGAGCGTGCAAGTGACTTGTTGGAAATCAAACATACCGATGTGTGCGGTCCGATGAGTGTGGAGGCACACGGCGGATATCGTTATTTTCTCACCTTCACTGACGATTTGAGTATGTATGGATATATCTACTTGATGAAGCACAAGTCTGAAACGTTTGAGAAGTTCAAGCAATTTTAGAATGAAGTTGAAAATCATCATAACAAGAAGATCAAGTTCCTACGTTCTGATCATGCGGGTGAATATCTGAGTTAAGAGTTTGGTGCTCACTTAAGACAATGTGGAATTATTTCATAGTTGACACCGCCTGGAACACCACAGCGTAATGGTGTGTCTGAACATCGTAATCGTACTTTGTTAGAAATGGTGCGATCTATGATGTCTCTTACCGATTTGCCGTTATCGTTTTGGGGTTATGCATTAGAGACAGCTGCATTCACTTTAAATAGGGCACCATCAAAATATGTTGAGACGACACCATACGAACTGTGGTATGCCAAAAGACCGAAGTTGTCGTTTCTGAAGGTTTGGGGATGAGATGCTTATGTCAAAAAGCTTCACCCTGAAAAGCTGGAACCCAAAGTGGAAAAGTGTGTCTTCATAGGTTACCCAAAAGAGACAATGGGGTACACCTTCTATCTCAAATTCGAGGGCAAAGTTTTTGTTGCTAAAAACGAAGCTTTTCTTGAGAAGGAGTTTCTCTTGAAATAATTGAGTGGGAGGAAGATAGAACTTGATGAGGTTGTCGAACCTCTAGTCCCTCTAGATGGTGGCGCAGGGCAAGGGGAAACCCCTATCGAAGCAACGCCGGTTGAGGAGGAAGTTAATGATGATGATCATGAAACTTAGGATCAAGTTCCTATTGGAACTCGCAGGTCGACAAGATCACGTACTACTTCTGAGTGGTACGGTAATCATGTCTTATCAATCATGTTGTTAGACAACAATGAACCTGTGAATTATGAAGAAGCAATGGTGGGCCCAGATTCCAACAAATGGTTGGAGGCCATGAAGTCCGAGATAGGATCTATGTATGAAAACAAAGTATGGACTTTGGAAGTATTACCTGAAGGCCGCAAGGCTATTCAGAACAAATGGATCTTTAAGAAGAAGACGGACGTAGACGGTAATGTGACCATTTATAAAGCTCGACTTGTGGCAAAGGGATTTTCACAAGTTCAAGGAGTTGACTACGATGAGGCATTCTCACCGGTAGCGATGCTTAAGTCCGTCTGAATCATGTTAGCAATAGTTGCATTTTTCGATTATGAAATCTGGCAGATGGATGTCAAAACGGCGTTCCTTAACGGTTTTCTTAAGGAAGAGTTGTATATGATGCAACCCGACGGTTTTGTCGATCCAAAGAATGCTAACAAAGTATGCAAGCTCCAGTGATCCATTTATGGACTGGTGCAAGCATCTCGGAGTTGGAATAAGCGCTTTGATGAGGTGATCAAAGCATTTGGGTTTATACAAGTGGTTGGAGAATCTTGTATTTACAAGAAAGTGAGTGGGAGCTCTGTGGAGTTTCTAATATTATATATGGATGACATATTGCTGATTGGAAAAAACGTGGAGTTTTTGGAGAGCGTAAAGGATTACTTGAATAAAAGTTTCTCTATGAAGGACCTAGGAGAAGCTGCTTACATTCTAGGCATTAAGATCTATAGAGACAAATCAAGACGCCTGATAGAACTTTCACAAAGTACATACCTTCATAAAGTTTTGAAGAAGCTCAAAATGGAACAGTCCAAGAAAGGGTTCTTGCCAGTGTTGCAAGGTATAAAATTGAGTAAGACTCAGCGCCCAGCAACTGCGGAAGATAGAGAACAAATGAGTTCCGTCCCCAATGCTTCAGCCATAGGTTCTATCTTGTATGCAATGTTGTGCACTAGACCAGATGTCAGCTTGGCCATAAGTATGGAAGGCATGTTTCAAAGTAATCCAGGAGTGGATCACTGGACGGCGGTTAAGAATATTCTGAAGTACCTGAAAAGGACTAAGGAAATGTTTCTCGTTTATGGAGGTGACGAAGAGCTCATCTTAAAGGGTTACGTCGATGCAAGCTTTGACACCGATCCGGATGACTCTAAGTCTCAAACCGGATACGTATTTATTCTTAATGGGGTGCAGTAAGCTGGTGCAGTTCCAAGCAAAGCATCGTAGCAAATTCTACATGTGGAGCTGAGTACATGGCTGCCTTCGAGGCAGCTAAGGAGGGTGTCTGGAAGAAGCAATTCATGGCGTATCTTGGAGTTGTGCCGAGCACACTAAATCCAATAACTCTGTTGTGTGACAACACTGGTGCCATTGCCTTAGCAAAGGAACCAAGGTTTCACAAGAAGAATAGACATATCAACCGATGCTTCAACCTCATCCGCGACTACTTCGAAGGAGAGGACGGAAATATTTGCAAAGTGCACACAGATCTGAATGTAGCAGACCCGCTGACTAAACCTCTTCCACACGCAAAACATGATTGATATGTCTCCAATGTATCTATAATTTTTGATGGTTCCATGCTATTATCTTGTCAAACTTTGGATGTTTTGTATGGCTTTTATATCTTTTTTAAGACTAACTTATTAACTCAGTGCCAAGTGCCAGTTCCTGTTTTTTCCGTGTTTTTGACCATTTTCAGAGGAGGATTTTAAACGGTGTCCAAACGGAATAAAACTTCCGAAAAGATTTTTTTCCGGAACAGAAGATACGCACGAGACTTGAGAACCAAGGGAGGGGCCACCACGGGACCCCACAAGCCTCCTAGGCGCGGCCAGGGGGCCCGCTCTTAGCCGGCTTGTGGGGCCCCTCTGGCTCGTATGCCCTACCTCTTCCGCCTATAAATTTATAAAAAATCCAAAACTAAGAGAGAGATCCACGAAAATACTTTTCCGCCGCCGCAAGCTTGTGTCTCCGCAAGATCCCATCTAGGGCACGTTCTGGTGCCCTGCCGGAGGGGAGAATCGGACACGGAGGGCTTCTTCATCAACACCATGGCATCTCCGATGATGCGTGAGTAGTTCACTATAGACCTTCGGGTCCATAGCTAGTAGCTAGATGGCTTCTTATCTCTCTTGGATCTTCAATACAAAGTTCTCCATGATCTTCATGAAGATCTATCCGATGTAATCTTCTTTGCGGTATGTTTGTCGAGATCTGATGAATTGTGGATTTATGATCAGATTATCTATGAATCTTATTTGAGTTTCTTCTGATCTCTTATATGCATGATTTCATATCCTTGTAATTCTCTTTAAGTTGTGGTTTTTTTTGGCCAACTTGATCTATGATTCTTGCAATGGGAGAAGTGCTTGGTTTTGGGTTCATACCGTGCGGTGACCTCTCCCAGTGACAGAAGGGGCAGCGAGGCACGCATCATGTTGTTGCCATCAAGGGTAAAAAGATGGGGTTTTCATCATTGGTTTGAGTTTATCCCTCTACATCATGTCATCTTGCTTAAGGCGTTACTCTGTTCGTCATGAACTCAATACACTAGATGCATGCTGGATAGCGGTCGATGCATGGAGTAATCTCTACTATTAAAGCAGGATGTGCCGTTGTGATGGTTCAACCAGCGGGATGGTTCGACCTCTCGTTCACTCCCCCACCTCCTAGCGCTGGCACTTCTACCGATTAAAACGAAACCCATGCACGCACCAAGCCCACACACGCACGTCTCGTACCGCAGATCCCCACCCACGTCTCCCATCCACACACCGGAGCTCCTCCGCCTCAGCAGCGCGGCCGGGCTCCTCCCCGCCGCGTCTGGCGCCGTGTCGGACGTCGTGGTGAGGGTGCTCGACACCGGGATCTACCCGCTCAACCGCGACTCCTTCAAGCCCGCCGGCGATGGGCTCGGCCCCCCGCCCTCGTCCTTCTCCGGGGATGCGTCTCTGCTGCCGCCGGTGGATGGCGCCGGGTTCTCCCGATCCCATCTATCTACCGAGAAATATCCGTCGGTTGTCCAGCCCGAACTGCCGCGCCGGTTAAGGAACCCACACCAAGCCACCGAGGAGACCCTCGATCCAATCCGCGCCCTCACCATCGCCGGCAGCCCCGTCCCTCTTCCCTTCGTCGTCCATCCCGAACCGTCGCGCTGCTGCACGAGCCCATGCCCCCACGTAAATCCAACGGCGTAAGTTGCGTCATCAAGGATTCGAGGTCGAGGGGTCCCTCGAGCCAATCCTGTCCCTCGTCCACGCCGGCGTCAGCGACCTCGCCCGTCTCGAGGGGGTTAGTTACTCGATCCCCTTTCTGACTCATATCCTGCAAGGCCGCAAGTATGTCATTGGCGCGGACGCTGGGTCGGACAACAACTGCAAGAGCTCATCGCTAGCTTATATGAGTCTTTGGTCGACGCCCTTCTGCCACCACATGAGTCTTTAGTCGTCGTCTTGCCGTCGTTCTCTGAGTTGGCACCGCCGCCGCACCGCATTTTTCTTAGACAAAGGGAAAGAGCCGACTACAGCAAGGTTGTCTTCCTCCCTCCCTCAGTTTTGTTTTTTACATCCTTGTCACAATATTGATATGTGTTTCTATTATTGTCTGGATGAAGTGACCTGCCGTTGTTGTGAATGGAAGTGTTCCGCTGATGCAAATTCTTGTATGGGCAGAAGAAAGATAGAATTGACTTATGTACTAACTATTGTATAGATGTTGATGGACGTCACATGTCAAAGGAGGGTAACGGCAAATGTTCTGGAGGTGACGCACTCAGCTAGCAAGGAGCTCCAGGTCAAGGACGATGGTGGCTGACGAGCATAGTCTGCTCGTTGAGGAGGTCATCCACCGTCATGCACATTCTTAGCTTCGGAAGAACTTGGTGTTATTTGATTTGGTTCCGTTCGATTTGGTTTGTTAGTTATGGTGGTGTTAAATAATTGGCCGAGGTCTTTTGTTTGGCAGGTCTTTACTCCAATGGATTGACTGTCAATTGAAGTAGGAGAGAAAGAATAAAATATATAATTGCATAGTTGGGCTTAGTTACAATGATTCCATGTGTTCTTGATCCCCAGATATGACTTACTTCTATATGTACTTTTCTTGGTGGTGGAACATACCTACAACTAATATTTTGCGTGGTTTTACCATGTTTTCATTGTTGAAAAAATAGTATTGGATGCCCCTTTTTTCCTTTAACGATTTACTATTTGTCCTTCGTGTAATGCTCATGTTGCGTTGTTCGGCGATTGCTTCAGGTTTACAAGAAGAAGTGTTGGAGTAAATCCTTGTGTCTAGCTTCAAGTTTTGGGCATGAATATCTACCCAACATATAAACTAAGTGATGTACAAAGCATGTTCCATATATGCGAGATAATTTTCTATAGTGCAGAACTATACGCATAACCCTAGAACCATCTTTACAGTCTGATGTTAATGAATAATCTTAATAATAAATAATGAGCTATCTATACCAGAGGATTTAAATCTTTAGCTTTTCATGGCTTAGTTAGAAATTGATGTGTCGTTCCAATGTTATAACTTGTTTTTCCTTATCATGCTTTTTCTCTCATTCTTGAGAGAAAGCATTCAAGAAAGTTTCATAGTTATGTAAATGTTTAAAATTTTGTAGCTAATGATTATTTACCCCTGTTTGCATGAATTTATATATGTAAGTGATTCTTTCTCTTTTTCTCTCTTTTTCTTTCTTTTCCACGTCTATAAACTGCAGATATTGACTGTGAGATGAAATTTTCATTGTTCATAATTTAAATGTTTGACACAAGGCCGGAGCCAACAATGCTAGCTTCTTAATGCTGATTCATGGGTTGCCATGTCAGATGTTGCCCCTTTTAGACGAAGATGTTCATGTCAAATGTGTCAATGGCACAGGTTCATCGCCATGTGAGGCCTCTCTTGTACCTACCTCATGAAGGTATGCCTCTAATACATTGAATTTTCACTGGTTATAATTCTTTACCAATGTAAAGTAGTTAACTCATTGTTTTGTTGTATACTCTTTGGGAAGCCACGCATGCATCATGATTCTTCTTTCTTTGTTAATCTCTTGAATACTTGTACCAGCTGTATATCTCTTTTTATACCACGATTTGTTTTTACATGTTTGAGTAGATAATGGTCCAGTGATAATACTAATACTGGTCAATTGATGGCACTAATTTCAGAAAGATCAGATGGGTGCATACCAGTATCAACTATCAAGGGAGCATAGTAATTGCTTGTCATTCCTCATTGTGCGAAAGTTCATGTTTGTTTGCTTGATAGATTTTTTTTTCATTGACTAACTGTGGTTTATAATTTAAAAATCCTCTGTATCTCTTTGTTGTTATTTGGTTCAGAATCTGCTACGTTCTTATGGCTGGCTGCCCGTAAGTAGTTAAAAATAACGATGGCTCTTCTACATTATTGATTCTATGGCGTCTTTGCAGGTGAGAAGATAGATGGTTGGTAAACGGGGGAAGAAATAAATGCCTTGATTGAATATAAATAAATGGATAATTTATGGGGCTTCACTAATGAGTAGCATCACACTGTCGTCTGAAATTGCAGTAGTGTAGACACCCAGGTATGTATATGGAACTAGCTACGTGAGTCATGTACGCATGTTTGGAATATATTTTCTTTCCTGATGAAGGTGACATAGCTTTGGCTGTACATAAGAACATGCTTGGAGATGATTGCTAATTTAAAGTTAATCTTTGTTGCAACTTTCATGTTCAACTGATTTTTTTCTGGCCAGGAATTATCCAGACATTTTAACCAAGTAATTGATTTTTTTTGTTCTTTGAGCTGCAGTTTGTTAATCAACTAGATACACCATTTTTTAGAAAGGAGGCCCCTTACATAGCCTGTAGCCGCAGTTCATATTTGTATGTCTTTTCCATGATACAATGATTTACTTTTTAGTTCTACATGCCTCCAAATTTGCTTTACATGTAACCATTGTGGTCTAATAAAGTTGAAAGTTTAGGCTTGTTTGTTTTAGATTTAACTTGATTGTAGAGGATAGTATAATGTGACATTATGATCTACATGAAGAGTGTACACACTACTATCTATTTCAATGTTTTCCAAATTCAGACTTCAATGTGGATGTAGAGCTCCATGTGCGCCAATATAACTTACATTTGAATATACGCACCTTGCTTTTGAACTCTCAACTAGATTTACTGTCTTTGGTAATTCTTGCAGAGTGTGGACGCACAAAAAATATTGGAGATTTAAGGATGTGAGATCTTACATAAAGCCTTATATATTATCTTCGTGCCAATTGACCCGCTTTCTGCTGAATCTGTCGTGGTGCGCGTGTGAAATCTAGAAGCGGATGGCACACTGGAGTTCGGGAAGTTGTCTTAGCTTGTCTAAAGGTTAATATTTCTCTTTAATTTTCATAAGCTTCTAGGTTATACTCTGATTGAACCATTCCTTTAATCTACTTTCTTCCACCTATGAAGTATGAACTAACACTAAGAAATTAGATTGTACATAGGTTGTTGTTCCTGGCAAGAAGCAATACCTACTGTTTGTTTCTTTTTTGGACATGCTGCAACACATGGGCAAGATGGAGATTACACAAGTCGACTGAGGCATGAGAGGATACCATGAGAAGGCAGACAGGAGGAAGCCTAGAGTCCTTTTCTTGAATTGGTCGCCAATTCAAAAGAAAATATTTAAATCCTCTCATGTTTAAAGCCTAAGGTAACGCCAGATGTTCTGGAGGTGACGCACTCAGCTAGCAAGGAGCTCCGGGTCAAGGACGATGGTGGCAAGACGACGACTAAAGACTCTAAGCGTCCAAAATCATGGCCGGCCAGTATCCCTTATGAACCCCTCTTTTTCCGTGCACGTAGTCATACTCCTCATTTTCTCGCTTATATATATAGTGACTTGCATTTCATTGATGGAGATGAAGATAGAGAAAGAAAAGAAAGAAAATGTGATCCAACATGGGGCGCGTCCTGCATGGCGGATTGATCAAATGCGTCATCTTCATATTTGGTATCAATGTGAGAGTTTGCAGATAGCTCGGACATATGTGAATGATATGAGGGGCTGGTTAGATCACCTTTTTTCTTCTCCCTCCTGTTCGGTCACCGAGTGGAAGTGTTCGTGGAGAAGGATTCAAGGGGACCGGCTAAAGGTCCTCTAAGATTATTTTGTTTCATTGTATGATGTGTGTTAGCTGATTATATAAAAAATGTGTGTTTGCTTAGTCGACATTAATGTTCTTGGTTAGCTCTGTGAGTAGCATTTTATTTTTTTTCTTGAAAGCCCGTGGCAACGCACGGGCGTTCTACTAGTAGTAGTAGATGCAGAAAGTATCGATCTACTTGTCTCGGACGTGATGCCTATATGTATGGCATTGCCTTAGATATCGTCATGACTTTGCACGGTTCTATCAATTGCTCGACAGTAATTTGTTCACCCACCGTATTATTTGCTATTTTGAGAGAAGCCTCTAGTGAACTCTATGGCCCTCAGGTCTACTTCACACCATACTTTCAGCCTTACAATTTTACTTCGTTGCACTTTCTGCCTTCAGATCTCACTTTGCAATCAATCTTGAAGGGATTGACAACCCCTTTATAGCGTTGGGTGCAAGCTCTTTTGTGTTTGCGCAGGTACTCTGGACTTGGCGCGATTCTCCTACTGGATTGATACCTTGGTTCTCAAACTGAAGGAAATACTTACTGCTCGTGTGCTGCATCACCCTTTCCTCTTCAATGGAAAAGCCAACGCAAGCTCAAGAGGCAGCAGAAGAATTTCTGTCGCCGTAGCAGAAGAATTTCTAGCGCCGTTGTCGGGGAGGATAAAGTCAAGAACTCATCCAAGTAAGTGTCGCAAACTCATCTCTTGCATTTACTTTTTTGCCTCTTGTTTTCCTCTCCCCCACTTCTGAAAAACAAAAATTTACAAAAATATTTAACTTTTTCGTTTGCCTTTTTCGTTCGCCCTTTCTTTCGCTTGCTTTCTGTTTGCTTGTGTTGCCATGTGCCTTCAATATGCTTGCATATTTGCTTGCTGAAAATCTATTGATATGGATCCTCATCCACTTGCTAATCTCTTTAAGAGATCCAATTATGTTGATCCAATTGCTAGTGAGTTGAGTGCACTTGACTTTCTCTATGGAGTTTCTCTTGAGATGCGTGAATCTGAAAATCGTGATGAAGAAATTTATGAAATGATTCACGAGGGCTCCTTGAATGAAAAGCATGCAATGATTTCATTATAAATTCTATTAATGACAATCATGCTAAAAATATGCAAAACCCTAAGCTTGGGGATGCTAGTTTTGCTATGTCCACTACTTGTTGCAATAATCATGATTGGGGCGATGATTTTTCTTATGATCTTGAAAATTTGTTTAAGCCTCATGATGAATATAATATTTGCAATAATATTGAAAGTGGTTTTGGAGAAGTCATGACCTTAGTTGATGATAATCCCACTATTTTTGAAGAGCGTCAACTTTGCATGCATGTGGATCATGAAAAGAATATCCTATGTGATAGCTATATTGTTGAATTTGAATATGATCCCACATGTAATTGTTATGAGAGAGGGAAATATTGTGGTAGAAACTTTCATGTTTCTAATTTACCTCTCATTTTGTTGAGATTGCTACTGTCTATTTCTTCTTCCTTGCATATGGTAACTATTGGTTGTCTTGACAATTTGTTTCCCTATAATATGCCTATGCATAGGAAGTATGTTAGACTTAGATGTGATTTTCACATGTTTCATGATGCTCTCTTCGTGTTCGATTGCTATCTTTTATGTGAGCATCATTGAATTATCAAATGCCTAGCTAAAGGGCGTTAAACAATAGCGCTTGTTGGGAGGCAACCCAATGAATTTATCTTTTTCTTTCTGTTTTGTTGCGTCCACACCATCATAATTCTATTATGATTGTGTCTTTTGTGTTTCTTTTTCTGTTTAAGCCAAGCAAAACCTTTATGACTAGTTTGGTGTTGGTTGTTTGATCCTACTGGAAAAAGACATAAACTTTTCGCTCACGAGATTATTTTTCATTTTTATTCAGAAAGAGATTTTGAGTTGATTCTTTTTTATGCTGGTTGATATGCCTTTTTCCCAGACTGTCGTAAGTTTTCAGAATTTTTGAGGTAACAGAAGTACACGAAGTATATAGATTTCTAGAGACTGGTCTATTTTTGACATATTCTGTTTTTGTTGAGTTGGGTGCTTGTTTTGATGAAACTATGGATAGTATCGGGGGTACTAGCCATGGAAAAGTGAGAATACAGTAATATAACACCAATATAAATAGAAATCAAGATTGCTACAGTACCTAAAGATGTGGTAGTTTGTTTTCTTGTGCTAATGATATCACGAGTTTCTGTTTAAGTTTTGTGTTGTGAAGTTTTCAAATTTTGGGTGATGTTCTCATGGACAAAGGGATAAAGAGTGGAAAGAGCTCAAGCTTGGGTATGCCCAAGGCATCCCAAGCCAAATTCAAGGACACCAAAAAGCCTAATCTTAGGGATGCCCCGGGAAGACATCCCCTCTTTCGTCTTCAATCCATCGGTAACATTACTTGGAGCTATATTTTTATTCACCACATGATATGTGTTTTGCTTGGAGTGTCTTGTATCGTAGGAGTCTTTTATTTTTGTTGTGTCACAATCATCCTTTCTGCACACCTTTTGAGAGAGAGACATGCACTCATCGTGAATTTGCTAGAATGCTCATCATGCTTCACTTATATCTTTTGAGCTAGATAATTTTGCTATGTGTGCTTCATTTAGATCTTTTAGAGCACGGCGGTGCGTGACTTGGTAGTTTGTTTGTGCTATGAAAGTAGTCCCAAAGGTGATAGGTAACCAAAGAGGTTACAAAAAACTTCCATCTTCATGTGCATTGAGTAGAAAGAGAAGTTTGATTCCTCTCAATTGGTTTTCAGACGTGAATTTGGTAATATTAAGAGTTATGTTAGTAGGGTGTTGTGAATCTAGAAATACTTGTGTTGAAGTTAGTGATTCCCGTAACATGCGCGTATGGTGAACCGCTATGTTAGGAAGTCGGAGCATAATTAATCTATTGATTGTCATCCTTTGTGTTGCGGTCGGGATCGCGCGATGGTTAACACCTACCAACCCTTCCCCTAGGAGTATGCGTTTAGCACTTTGTTTCGATTACTAATAAAAACTTTCGCAACAAGTACTCCCTCCATCACAGTATATTGGGCGTATCTCACAGGGCTCTGGGACCTAGATGTTTTTCTATTGGTAGGAAAAACCGAGCCGACGAGCTGTAGAAGCGCCTAATTAATCGCAAAACTGACGCATTAGTAACCCCCGTCCACTAAACGAATGACTTCCTCGCATGCATTGCTGGAGACGATTCCAAAACACCCCAATCGATAGGCTAATTAATGTCATGTGCCTTATTTCCTTTTAATTATGAAAAAATATCGTTTCGGAGATACGCCCAATATACTGTGATGGAGGGAGTATGTGAGTTCTTCATGACTAATGTGAGTCCATGGTATAGATGCAGTTTCACCTTCCACCATTGCTAGCCTCTCTAGTACCATGCAATTTTCGTCGGTGCACAAACCCACCATATGCCTTCCTCAAAATAGCCACCATACCTACCTACTATGGCATTTTCATAGCCATTCCGAGATATATTGCCATGCAACTACCACCGTTCCATCTCATGACTTGTGTCGTCACTCTCATATTGCCATTGCATGATCGTAAGATAGCTAGCGAGATGTTTCAATGTCATACGCCAAGCTAGATCGTTGCACATCCTGGTACACTGCCGGAGGCATTTCCTATAGAGTTATCATCGTTCTAAGCTTTGAGCTGTGAGTAAATAAAAGTGTGGTGATCATCATTATTAGACCATTATCCCATGTGAGGAAATAAAAAAAGAGGCCAAAGAGCCCAAATAAAAAAAAGAGAAAAAGAGAGAAGGGACAATGCTACTATCTCTTTCCACACTTGTGCTTCGTATTAGCACCATGTTCTTCATGATTAAGAGCCTCTCGTTTTGTCACCACCATATGCTAGTGGGAATTTTCATTATATAACTTGGCTTGTATATTCCAAGGATGGGCTTCCTCAAATTGCCCTAGGTCTTCGTGAGCAAGCAAGTTGGATGCACACCCACTAGTTCTCCTTTTGAGCTTTCACATACTTATAGCTCTAGTACATCCTTTGTATGGCAATCCCTACTCATTCACATTGATATCTATTAACGGGCATCTCCTTAGCCCTTTAATACGCCGAGTCAATGTGACCATCTCCTCCTTTTTGTCTCACAACCACCACCACACTCTATTCCACCTATAGTGTTATATCCATGGCTCACGCTCATGTATTGCGTGATAGTTGTAAAAGGTTTGAGAAAGTAAGAGTGCGAAAACAATTACTTGGCCAATACCGGGGTTGTGCATGATTTAAATTAGTTGTGTCAGGATGATGGAGCATATCCAGACTATAAGATTTTGTAGGGATAACTTTCTTTGGCCTTGTTATTTCGAAAGTTCATGATTACCTTGCTAGTTTGCTTGAAGTATTATTGTTTTCATGTCAATAGCAAACTATTGTTTTGAATCTTCCGGATCTGAACAGTCATGTCACATGAAAGAAGTTACAAAGGACAACTATGCTAGGTAGCATTCCACATCAAAAATTTAGTCTTTATCACTTCCCTACTCGAGGACGAGCAGGAGTTAAGCTTGGGAATGCTTGATACGTCTCCAACGTATCTATAATTTTTGATGGTTCCTTGCTATTATCTTGTCAAACTTTGGATGTTTTGTATGCCTTTTATATCTTTTTTTGGGACTAACTTATTAACTCAGTGCCAAGTGTCAATTCCTGTTTTTTCCGTGTTTTTGACCCTTTTCAAAGGAGGATTTTAAACGGTGTCCAAACGGAATAAAACTTCCGAAAAGGTTTTTTTCCGGAACAGAAGATACGCACGAGACTTGAGAACCAAGGCAGGGGCCACCAGGGGACCCCACAAGCCCCCTAGGCGCGGCCAAGGGGGTCGCGCCTAGCACGCTTGTGGGCCCCCGGTGGATCGTCTGCCCTACCTCTTCCGCCTATAAATTCAGAAAAATTCCAAAACTGCGAGAGAGATACACAAAAATACTTTTCCACCGCCGCAAGCTTCTGTCTCCGCAAGATCCCATCTGGGGCATGTTCTGGTGCCCCGTTCGAGGGGGGATTCGAACACGGAGGGCTTCTTCATCAACACCATGACCTCTCCGATGATGCGTGAGTAGTTCACCATAGACCTTCGGGTCCATAGCTAGTAGCTAGATGGCTTCTTCTCTCTCTTGGATCTTCAATACAAAGTTCTCCATGATCTTCATGGAGATCTATCCGATGTAATCTTCTTTGCGGTGTGTTTGTCGAGATCCGATGAATTGTGGATTTATGATCAGATTATCTATGAATATTATTTGAGTTTCTTCTGATCTCTTATATGCATGATTTCATATCCTTGTAATTCTCTTCGAGTTGTGGGTTTTGTTTGGCCAACTTGATCTATGATTCTTGCAATGGGAGAAGTGCTTGGTTTTGGGTTCATACCGTGCGATGACCTCTCCCAGTGACAGAAGGGGTAGCGAGGCACGCATCGTGTTGTTGCAATCAAGGGTAAAAAGATGGGGTTTTCATCATTGGTTTGAGTTTATCCCTCTACATCATGTCATCTTGCTTAAGGCGTTACTCTGTTCGTCATGAACTCAATTCACTAGATGCATGCTGGATAGCGATCGATGTGTGGAGTAATAGTAGTAGATGCAGAAAGTATCGGTCTACTTGTCTCGGACGTGATGCCTATATGTATGATCATTGCCTTAGATATCGTCATGACTTTGCGCGGTTCTATCAATTGCTCGACAGTAATTTGTTCACCCACCATATTATTTGCTATTTTGAGAGAAGCCTCTAGTGAACACTATAGCCCCCGGGTCTACTTCACACCATACTTTCGGCCTTACAATTTTACTTCGTTGCACTTTCCGCCTTCAGATCTCACTTTGAAATCAATCTTGAAGGGATTGACAACCCCTTTATAGCGTTGGGTGCAAGCTCTTTTGTGTTTGCGCAGGTACTCTGGACTTGGCGCGATTCTCCTACTAGATTGATACCTTGGTTCTCAAACTGAGGGAAATACTTACTGCTCCTGTGCTGCATCACCCTTTCCTCTTCAAGGGAAAAGCCAACGCAAGCTCAAGAGGCAGCAGAAGAATTTCTGTCGCCGTAGCAATGATCAACACCAGAACTGTATGGGTGTTAGATTTATTACAATGTAAATTGCATGGCGATGTGAGGACTAGATTATTGACTCTAGTGCAAGTGGGAGACTTTTGGAAATATGCCCTAGAGGCAATGATGAAATAGTTATTATTATATTTTCTGTTACAAGATAATCATTTATTACCCATGCTATAATTGTATTGAATGAAAACATAGATACATGTGTGGATACATAGACAAAACAATGTCCCTAGCAAGCCTCTAGTTGGCTAGCCAGTTGATCAATAATAGTCAAGGTTTTCTGACTATATGCAAGTGTTGTCACTTGATAACTGGATCACATCATTAGGAGAATCATGTGATGGACTAGACCCAAACTATGAACGTAACATGTTGATCGTGTCGTTTTGTTGCTATTGTTTTCTGTGTGTCAAGTATTTATTCCTATGACCATGAGATCATATAACTCACTGGCACCGGAGGAATACCTTGTGTGTATCAAACGTCGCAACGTAACTGGGTGACTATAAAGGTGCTCTACAGGTATCTCCGAAGGTGTCCATTGAGTTAGTATGGATCAAGACTGGGATTTGTCACTCCGTGT
The DNA here is from genome assembly GCF_904849725.1 of Hordeum vulgare subsp. vulgare. Classification (NCBI taxonomy): domain Eukaryota; kingdom Viridiplantae; phylum Streptophyta; class Magnoliopsida; order Poales; family Poaceae; genus Hordeum; species Hordeum vulgare. The sequence goes on along the minus strand of NC_058521.1, from coordinate 41,758,412 downwards.
GACGGAGAGGTATCTCGGGGCCCACTCGGTAATACAACATCACACACAAGCCTTGCAAGCAATGTGACTAATTGTAAGTCACGGGATCTTGTATTACAAAATGAGTAAAGAGAATTGCCGGTAACGAGATTGAAATAGGTATGCGGATACCGACAATCGAATCTCGGGCAAGTAACATATCGAAGGACAAAGGGAATGACTTACGGGATTATATGAATCCTTGGCACTGAGGTTCAACCGATAAGATCTTCGGAGAATATGTAGGATCAAATATGGGCATCCAGGTCCTGCTATTGGATATTGACCGAGGAGTGTCCTGGGTCATGTCTACATAGTTCTCGAACCCGCAGGGTGTGCACACTTAAGGTTCGATGATGTTTTAGTATAGTTGAGTTATATGTGTGGTTACCGAATATTGTTCGGAGTCCCGGATGAGATCAGGGACGTCATGAGGGTTTCCGAAATGGTCCAGAAACGAAGATTGATATATAGGATGGTTTCACTTGGTCACCGGAAAGTTTCGAGCATTACCGGCAGTGTACCGGGAGTAACGAATGGGTTCCGGGTGTTTACCGGGAGGGACCCACCCACCCGGGAGTGAGCCCATGGCCTTAGGGTGGCCCACCAAGTCCTTAGTGGGCTGGTGGAGTAAGCCCAAGAGGGCCATGGCGCCACAAGCAAAAATACCAAAGGAAAGAAGAAGAAAAAGGAAAGGAGGGAGGTGGGAAGGAAGAGGAGGACTCCTCCTTCCCAAGTCGAATTGTAGGAGGAGTCCTCCTCCCCCTTCGGCCGATGCACCCTTGGGGCCCTTGTGCCCCAAGGCTAGCCCCTCCCCTCCTCCTATATATATTGGTGGTTTAGGGCTTTTTGAGACATAACTTTGCCACGTGCAACTCTAGCCTATTCCACATAGTTTTACCTCTAGATCGGTTTTCTGCGGAGCTCGGGCGGAGCCCTGGAGTCGATCATCACCACCACCGGAGCGCCGTCGCGCTGTCGGAGAACTCATCTACTTCTCTGTCTTGCTTGCTGGATCAAGAAGGCCGAGATCGTCATCGAGCTGTATGTGTGTTGAACGTGGAGGTGTCGTCCGTTCAGCGCTAGATCAGAACCGTTCGTGGGACGACGGTGATTTGAATCACGAAGCGGTACCACTACATCAACCGTGTTTATTAATGCTTCCCGCTTAGCAATCTACAAGGGTACGTAGATCTAATCTCCTCTCGTAGATGGACATCACCATGATAGGTCTTCGTGTGCGTAGGAATTTGTTTTGCCATGCAACATTCCCCAACACCCGTAGTGCGGTATGGCCTAGAATCTTGTGAAGGATTCGCGTCCCAACACGGCATGGTAACCACTATGAAACGGGACGATATGAAAGAAGATACCTTCGGATCGGTAGTTCTCGGGTGTACCAAATACTACGTCGAGTGTTACTCATCCGGTGCAGCGGGCCTCTCTAGTGGGGACAATACCTTAGAAGGTGGTTGTTCTTCGCTCGATTCGAGATTGGTCAAACTACATTTTTTCAAGTGTGTCCTTGTAGATGAGGTTGAGGCCACTTCCCCATCCATTAACACCTTGTTGAGTCTGAAGCCATCGACTATGGGATTCGGGACTAGGGCGGCAGGTGTCCGGTCTGTGATAGTCATCGGCTCGTCGCCCTGGTCGAAAGTAATTGGTGTGTTCGGCCATGGGTTTGCCGTCACTAATGGTGGATTTGATGGAGCTCCCGAAAGGCTCTCCTTCTTTGATTCTTTGAGGTAAATGTTTCGTAGATTGTTAAGATCTCTATGTTGTTATCCGCGGACGCTCCTCATCGGCCCTCCGCGGGTGTTGCCTTGAGGATGCCTTCCCCGCTTTTTGCGACTTGCGTGATGACCCAACATGCTCGAAGGCTATGGGTGGAACTTGATTCGTGCAGGGCAGAGTGTATGGGGCATGGCTTGTCCGGTAGTATGTCGAGGACCAACCTGGCCCTTGTCCGTGTTCTCTTTGTTGGGTGCTCGAAGGTAATCGACCCCGTGAGTGGGGGTGTATGTCTTGTCCAGATTTGTCTGGTTTGCTTAGTAAGTTTGGGATCATTGCACATTTTTTATATTTGCCAAGTGCTTTCCATGGTGCAACATTTGAGCAGCAGGCTTGATAGCTCGGTGAGAGTTTCAATCCGGCGACAGGAGAGGGCATTGAGGATGCCCTCAACACGACAATGATACCTGAAGTCGTTGATAAGCTCCTGTTCGTCGCGGCCCTCCGTTCTGTTGTTGAGGAGGAATCTAGCCCAGAAGTGGTATACCGATTCCCCTCGCCATTGTGTAACTTCACGTTGGTCTGATAAACCGAACTCTTTTGCTTTATGCTCGAGTGGGATAAGATTTTGAGTTGCCGTGAGTTGTGGGTTTGACATCTCGGTGGCCGCGGCCCCGGCTGGGTCGCGTACCGGGTGAGCCACTGGCCCCGCAATATTTCCGGGGCGAGATAGATACTTTGGATTATTGGGTAAGTCGGGATGGTCAGTGATCGTGATGTATACCATCCTTAACTCTCATAGTTGGTGTGGGCAACCCCTAACCGGGCACTCGACAATGCTGATCAGATGCGTGATGGGTGGGACGTGAATTTTCCTATCGTCGGGTCCAGTCCGATATGATTGTAGATCGTGGCTTGATTGTTCATCATGCCCATGGCTTGGATCCGGTCGAGTAGTTCGTGCAGTACCGGGGTTTCGGTGGAATTCATACCGTTCATGAGTTTGGGGTTAGCCCGTGTCCCTAATGCCCCGGCGGCGCTCAAGGTCGCCTCTGAGGTGTATTCGGATGAGATGAGTTCGCGCATGTTGAACACGTCAGGATCTAAGGCCGGATTAGGGGTGAAGGTCGTCTCAATTACGAGATCCGCGGTTTCCAAAGCCGAAGCGTCAGGACCCGCGGGTTCATTGAAAGGAGCTAAAAAGCATTGTTAACACAAGGTCTCCCCGGGGGTGAGTGGTGAAATCTAGGCTCCCAAACCTAACTTCCTGACCAGGGATAAGATTTTTGACCTGGCCAAGGTGGTCGGCCAGATTGGCATGCAGAACGATGTTTCCGAATGCAAAGATCTGTCCCGGGACGAAAACATCCTTGTCGCGGATCTCCTCACTGATGACTAAGCAAGCCATCGATCCTTCCAGAGATCCAATCAGCGGAACTATCAACGAAAGCACCAATGTCGGTGTCAAAACCAGCTGATCTCGGGTAGGGTGTCCCGAACTATGGACCTTGGATCGATGAATTGCAGGAGAAAAGAGGAGACATTATTTACCCAGGTTCGGGCCCTCTTTAGGAGGTAAAACTCTACGTCCTGCTTGATTATATTGATGTGGATGATGATTACAGAGTTGATCTACCTCGAGATCGTATGAGCTAAACCCTAGATGAGTCAACCTGCATGCATGGATGAGGACCCCTGGTTTATATAGACACCAGGGGATCTAGGGTTACATATAACCGACCTCCGACTGGGGCGGATAGGCCGACCTAGTCTACCTTACTTGGACGTCACACCAGTCTTCGGTGCTTTCCTCCTTGAATACGAGATGACCAGAGAGTGCGACCTTCAATTAGTACTGCCCATTAGGTCGGCCTCTACAACACGAGCCGACTAACTGAGGACCCCTTAATCCCGGACTCCCTCAACAAGGGACGAATGTTCGGGGCGAGGCCGGATGTCCAGTCGTTGTAGCTTTGTCGGCCCTGCCTGGGTATTCACGTGCTGGATGTCCGGGCCATGTGTGGGTTGTTTAACCGTTGTAGACTCTGTCCGCCTCCACTTGATGATCTTCGTCGTCCGTCTTCACAAGGGCTTGGCCTTCACTCCGAGTGTCTCTGAGGTCGCCTTCATGGTACCTAAGCATGAATAGTATTTCTGCTTGAGGTAGCATCCATGTCCCAAGTGAATTGAAAGGAGAGGGAGTTAGGAACGAATTCACCTTATGTCCAATGAAACTTGAGGCTTGAAGAGTAGTCATAGTGTACATGAAGATGACCGTATGAGGCTCGCATCATTTGGCCTCCTAAGCCATTCGATCCACCTAGCCAACGAATATGGGGTTTTTAGTCGTCCATGCAAAAGAAGATCCTCCCTTCCTCACTGTTTATTCCATGCCTATTTGTTTTTAGCCCATCTTTTAGGGATGCTGCTCTGATAGACCTAGGCGGCTCACAAGTAGGCCTGCAAGTTCTGGCCCACTTGATTTTCATGCGTGCGTGAGAAATCTGGATACGTGCACTATAAACTAAGTTCGTTCCAGCTTTAATGGAAACTGTGTCACATTTAACTATATGCATTATTCTTTCCCTCAAAAACATGTATACTTTCCCTCAAAAAGGATAAAAGTTATGCCACATTTACTAGATGTATTCTTCTCAAAAGAAAAATAAATGAAAAAAATGTACACACATGTTGTTGTCTAAAAAAGATATATTTTTTCTCAGAAAAGGGTAAAATTTGTGCCACATTTAACTAGAAGTATTCTTCTCAAAATAAAAAAATAAAAAAGATGTATACACAAGTTGTTGTCTAACGAAAAAAGATGTATGATGCTTTCCCTTAGAAAAGGATAAACGAAGTATACACATGCAACATAACTTTTTTTTCCCACAACATCTGTTATAACCATATCCAGTGATATAATCCTATATTCGGTCCTCATTGTACCAAAATGTTAGAAAAAAATAGATAATTTTGTCAAACATGGAAAGGCACGGCAAAGCACGCCATCCTTGTCTAGTTATATGTTGAAACGGGATGAGTATGATGCAGTGATATATTTTTTCGGTAAAGATGATGCAGTGATATGTATTAACAAAAAGAAAAAATGCGAGCCAAAGCAAGCAGCGTTTAACAAAAAGAAAATTGCATGCACAGCACAGGCACGCTGGCATACAAAAAGTCACTTTGGTGGACGGTGCATTGGAGCCCTATATTTTTAATAGTATTAAAATGGTATTTTTGAAGTTTCAAAAATTCCAAAAATAGTTCCACATGTTTATATGGAAGTACGTTACATATGTGTAGATTCTAATGATGATGTAAGTAACCATGCGAGTTACTCACTCCGTTTTTAAATATAAGTCATTTTAAAGGTTTCATCGACGGACTGCATAAGAATGTATATAGACATATTTTCAAATTTATATTTATTTATTTTGTTTCGGATATAGTTTCTATAGTCTCTCTGAAAGACACATATTTAAGAACGGAGGGAGCACACACAAATGACAAAATCATGATTTTAAAAAGATGAGCAGTGCACGTATTATTACCTATTTAGAAATTGTCATTTTGTTATTTTTGTATAGTTCACATTTTACTTATTTCATGACCAAACATTACACATGTGTAACATCAATCCTTATGAGCATATAGAATTTTTGCAGGATTTTTTTGAAATTTTAGATGTCTTTCTTTAATCTATTTAAAATAGAGTCCTCAATGCACCCACGTTCCAAAAATCCACTCTTCGCTCACATATTGTTAAGAATAATTAACTCAACATTAATTAGGAATAATCTCCAATGTTCCCATCCGTGTAATTGGATGATGTGAAAACCGTCACATCAGTTTCTCCATGCCCTCAGTTTGTAAATATAGGTCTTTTTAGAAATTTCACTAAAAAATACATATGGATGTATATAAACATACTTTACAGTGTAGATTCATTCATTTTGCTTTGTATGTAGTTTTTTAATAAATTTTTAAAAAGATTTATAGCATTTAGGAACGGAAGGAGTATATACGATCCCAAACTATCAATAAAGACTACTTAATCATTTGATTTCTTACGCGTATCTCTACCGTGTTTGGCCACAGTTCATGGAAAGTAGGCTCCGCTTTCTCGCATTTAAGAGTACGCCCAACTTTTCCAAACCAAAAAGGGGTGAACACCTTTATTCTCGTTAGTAGTGTTAAGAGTAAAAGCAGAGAAGGAGAATGATAGAATGAACAGTAAACTCTCATTGATGGAAATTGAGGATATTTATACCCAGTACATGGCGGTTTACAAAGGGGCGGTTGCCAAAAGAACAACCGACATAGTATTGATTAATTACATAACTAATACATATTAATTATTCCTAACACTCCCCCTAATCAATTCTTGATCTTGTAAATAGTCATCTTTTTGATAAGGACTTCTTTAGAAATAGCTTCGTCCTTGAGAATGTTCATCATTCCATCTTGAGAAATCCTTGTATAATCTTTAAAGTCTCCTCCAAAAACCCCGTGGGCAAAATATGAGGAGAATAGTGTAGATATGTTGCTAAACTCCTTAAAACCCTCTGGGAAAAATAAGGAGAAAATGATACAACATATAATGATTATTGCCTCATGATAACTCATTTGAGAAAACCTTTTTAGAAGGAGAAAACTCATCTTTGAGTTCAGAGAACAATAAATATATCTTGAGTACTTTCTTTAAAAAACCCGATAGGAAAAATAGAAAGTATGACATATGATCTTTGAGAAGATATTTCCTCATTAAAAACCATTATGAGAAACTTTGAGAGAAAACTCATAAGGAAAAAGAGTGCAATTGTACATGGCATTGAAAACTCCTTTAAAACCCAGTGGGAAAAATATAAGGAGAAAATGATATGGCATATATAGATACTTGTGTTTATATTATCTCAATTAAAAACCTTTTATGAGAAACCATTAGGTAAAACTCATCAAGGAAAAGAGTACAATATATGCAATCTCATGATTGTTAATAGGTTATAGTTTGGGAGATTACTCCCCCTAAACTTTGCAAATATGGAGGATGTCTCATACCAATTCCATTGACATGAACATGAAATTGTGTATAATCTATTGGATTATCACAATATTTGTTTGCAAATTATTTCCTCTCTTTTCTATAATCCGTGAGGATAAGTAATTTCTGAGCAATGTGATTTATGATATTGCTCTTTATATAACATGTAGGTATTGAGTAACAAAAGTGAAAGTATCTTGATAAATCAAGTTATGTGATTCTGATGAATCTCAACCACATGATTTTGAGTGTGGTTAATCATTCTGCCAAGCCATACATATTTTTGCAATGCTTTTATACATATTTTTGCAATGCTTTAGGATAAAACAATTATGTCAGAATGATAATTGGAAATAACCATTAAAATTCATTTATATGACTTCCATGTGAAGGCTATTCCAGAAAATCCAGTCATTGATATGGTGTCATTGGGATCAAATAAAAAGCCAATATCATTACATCATATCATGGTCACATCTTCTATTTCCTCATGAAAATATCCAAGATTTACTGTAATCTTCAGATATAAGATGATAGTACTTATATCAACCATATACCTTTTGTTGGGGGTTGCACTCCGAATAAACATAGCAAATATAGTGTCAGGCCTGACGTAGTTTGCAAGTACACGAGTGCTTTGACATTAGTGAAAATATAGAACTTCAGGTCCTAGTATCACTTCATTATCACCCTTAGGTATGAATGGATTTGTACCTTATCAAAGGTAGTATGACCATACATGTCTTTTGTCGTTATGATATATCCATACTGAACTTCTCGTATATGTTTTGGATATATGTAGACTGATACGTATTCTTGATAGAATGCTCAAGTTGTAAACTTAAGCTAAATTTGGTTGAATCCAAATTTTCCGTCTTGAGATGATTTTATGTATGTTTAGGTCTTGTAGAGACATTGATGATGAAATCATCGATATACGCTGAGGTGATATAAGGAATTCAAATTTGGTATTCTTTTGTTAACACATAAACAATCATCATTGAGTAATCCTTCGGAAGAAGAGAATCATTTAGTCGGTAGTACCATATGATTTCCGACTATTTTGAGCCATAGAGTGACTTCTGAAATTTTACACAAATATGTTGCGATTTATTTTGGATTTGGAATTGTAAGCCCATCAGGGACTTCGTTATAAATTTCCAAAACGAGTAACTCATATGAGTATGTAGTTACTGCATCCATTAACTGCATGGATAATATTATTTGTACTGCCAATGATATTTATTATCGAAACTTAATTCCACTCATACCAGGAGTGTATGTTACATCATAATTTGATGTCGGGTCTCTACCTGAACCCTTTTGCTACAAGCCTCGCTTTTTCACCACCTCATTGACTTTGTCTATGAATGAGAAGTTTTTAGTATTCCATATGGAAGATACTTATGAGGAGTAGGTATTACTATGGTAAATACCACTCTTTGATGAGCGAGTGTTATTCTTCATTACTTGCTTCCTTTTATGTGAACCAATATGAGTACAAGAGGCACTCTACCATGGATTTTGGTTCAGGGCCCAAAAGGTTTTAGCAATTTTCAGAAGAAATATATGTCGTCAAATGTAGACTTATGTTAAATGATTCTGGAGGAATCAATGAAATTTGTGGAAATGTATTTATTGCTTTTAAATCCTTGTGATTTCCTACAACAATGGAGTCAAAGTGTTTCGATGTCCCGACACGAAAACATTTGTGCACATTTATGTCCGGCTTTGGATGATGAGCATCCAGTGAGGTGTTCTTTCAACTTGATGTTGAATTACATTTACTAGTTGAGCATTTGATTTCCTCTATTTCCACGGAAGCATATGTGAGATTATATCTCGTGTGGTCAGATTTCTCCCCCTCTTGCTCTCATTTTGGGAGAAGAGTTGTTTATCAGGTACCTCCACTCTTTCTGATAATTTACTGCAGGAATATAAATTTGAGTGACACCTTTGTCATTAGTAAATGTATGTGGCAGATTTGCAATATGTTGCAAATATGTGATTCTAAACTTCTTGTTCAGATTCTTTGAGTACGTGGATATAAGGACTGAATGTGAATAACATTTCTAATTTATTTCTTGGCATTCTTTGTGGTACTAATCTCCCCCTAATGCTAGAAATGTCCTTATTACTGATGCAATCAACATACGGGCCATGAATAATTTTGATTGACGGATAAATTTTTATTACTCACATAGATCCCTAAAAAAAATTTGTGAGAGCCCATTGATGTATGCTGGAGTGGTGACATTGGTATGTAACCGAATTATCGCAGATAGGAAATAGTTTGTTGATTTCCACGTAATTACTACAAGGAGAAAGTAGTATGCTATGCAGTTGGTATGATTTATCTCATACTTACGGTGTGTAATGTCGTATTTGTCTAGCATGAGGCTTGTAAATTACAATTCTATAAGTTTGGTCATATTATTAATTTCACTATCTTTGATAAGATAATTAACTAAACCATTCTGGGTATGTACATAAAGTATTATGTATAATCATACATTGCTTGTGAAATGAGTTCGACGAAGATGTCCATTCGAATGGATTTATCCCTTGTTTAGGATAACTTGCTCTTACTTTGAGAATTTGAGCAATTAATTTAGTTATATCATTCATGGTTTTGTGTGACAAGAGACACACTTGAAATCATTTTATAAATATTTCCATGAGTACCATGAAGTATCTATATAATACCACATAATGGTTGAGTAATCCACATATCTTCTGAATGTGTTCAAGGAAGAATGAGTTGGCTCATTTAGAATTGTAAGGTGAGAGTTCCTTAAATTTATTTCCCCTATGGCACATATGGTGCACATAAAATGTGATGATTTAGGAAATTTTGCAACTTGATAAGTTGTGACCAATAGAATTATCAATAATTTTCTAATCAACCCAAACTAGGATTGTAAGGCTTAAAGCCAAATATTTTGTAAGATTCAGAAAATTATTTTTTTATGCAACAAAAATGAGTATGAATTGATTCATACATTCAAAATTTATCAAATATCATGCCCGAAAAATAGGATATTGGACATCACTCTACATGTAATAATACAAGTATAGGCTAATGATATTTTGAGAATAATTAGGAGATTACATGAGGTCTCCAATATCAGTGATATTTAATTTTTATATATGCAAACATATATTGGGTGCAAAGAAATTGACCAACATGTTCTTGCACTAGATTTTTGGTTCTCCTTGTGAGGAAGATTTGAGAACAATCATTACCAGAATAGTTTCCACTTATAAGTTTGCAGTTTTTCAAATTTATCCCAATGACTTCTTTGCCTTTTTAATAAATTTGTGGTGTGGTTTGACCATATGTTTGATGGTTTGGTAATCATAGGTACAATTCTTAAATAACCACACATTTGACAAACTTGAGAGTTGTCGTCGATCGTTTGAAAACGATAGATTCCCTATTAAGAAATAATTCCATCTTTGGTTGTATTTTAGCCTCCACTTGACTTTGAATACATCATGGTTCTATTTTGTAACCAATGACTTGATTATTATTCACAATACTAGAAAGAATTTCAAATAATGTAATAGCACCCGTTGGGTGAATCTGATGATTTTATGAAATTCCATGTTTCTTCATCATGAAAATGGTAGGACTATCATAAGAAAATGTAAAGTGTATTGAGGGCTTTTCAACTGGATCTTTGGATGAAAATATTTGATCATGAGATCTCAACTTAAAGTTGATTGAGTGACAAAAATGTGAGCTGCGATAGACTTGAGGTCTTGAGAAACGAATGGGTGATTATTCGTGATGTGCTCATGGCAGCATGTTTATCTTAAGGGAAATATTCATGGTTAATAAATATTCATTCATTATGTACTTAGCTTGATAACCAAGTGAAGTTGGTGACATATAAAATGCATATGTGCGTCAATAGAATAGCCATGTGTTACATGAAATTATCATGCATTATTTAATTTACTTCTTGGAGTAAAATAAAATTCATGAATGAAATGATCTTGTTGAGCAAAATCTGCCAAGGTGATGCTTGGTGAACATGGGGTGTAAACCTTCAATATAGTCCATGCGATGAAATCATTGCTAATGTTTTGGGCTTCATTCATGAAAAAAAAGTGTGACATTATAGTCACGGCCAAAACATAGACTTTGCAATTATAACATTGCTTAGTCACTATGAAAATAACAACCACAATGTGATGTGGATCTTGCAATAGTGTTTGAGACACTCGTTATAAATTATGGTATCCATCTTGATGGATGGATGAAACTATAATTAGAAATAGTGACGTAGGCTCCATTGCTATGCATTTTACGAATGTAGTAGAAGGTAATCACAAGTATATGCAAATATTTTCATAAATTTCTATGACATATTCAAGGAAAATGTGCAAGAGCAATATTTACTATGAGAGTAAAATATTTTAGTGAACAACAACAATAAATGCTTCAGAGGAGCAAGTTCTTGTTTGGCTGATGCCTTATATGTGTAGACCTCAATTGATATAGAATAACACTTTGAAGATAATCACCAATATGGTGTAGATCTCGCAGTAATAGAAAACATAGTCTGACTTTTGTCAGTAGATGTTCATAATTCTATTACCTTATGTTATGCTATATTTAAGAAAATCACTTTGAAGATAATCATATGTCAGAATGACATGATGTAGACCTTGCAGTAATAGTGGATAGTCTGTAAATTTTTACAGTAGATGCCAATATTACCTTATGATATCTAGAGGTAGTCACAACTAATATTAATATTTTGAAGAGGACTTTGAAGGTAATCATCTTGTTAAAATAAAAAGATGTAGACCTTACAGTAGTGATGAATAATCTACATATGATGCAGTAGATGTCACCAATACCTTATGATTCACAATTTTTTTTGTTAGTCATATTAAGTATGACACATTATCATTCATGTTTGAATGTATGTCAACATTTGCAAGAAATATAATTTCTATTGCAAAATTATAGTTGTTCTCCTAAAATGTAGGAAATGTTTGCGGCAAAGACATATATGATGTCTTAAATTCTAAAGGAATAATTTTACGCAAAACAAATTTTTTTTGTGCGTAAGTATTACTGTGGTAATACATATAGATGCAAACCTTAATAATTTACATGTTCATGTAATATATGAAGATAGAGGCTTCAAATGATATTTTACAAGATGTAAAATGCGCATAATTATATTTTATGCAATTTTAGGAATACATTTGTTCTAAAGTCATGTGCTTCAAATGCAGTTTATGATAGCAACCGGAAGGTCAAAGTGCTACAAACAATTAGCCTGGGGGCTAGGCTATGCAGTCCAAAGAATAGATGGCTGGTTCATAAAATATTAAACCAGAGAGCTTATCCATAAAGATCTATTAATCCGTGTGTTGAATAGAAATTTGTACGGACATACACAAAATTGCCATAGATTTTGAGATCTATCATGTATATTAGAACAAGCCAAGGGTTCAAAGAAAAATATAGGAGAGTTTATGTTATTAACAGAAACTTGATGTACCAAAATAAAGAATGACATATGGATAAGAATTCCCTCATCCTTATGTTGTGCTTGTGACTCAGACCATGGCAAAACACTGTCGCTCGCACAGTTACTATTCCCTGTTAGGATTTTTTTAGCCGCTGTCTCCATTGGTGGTCGGGAACTCCGATGCAGTTCGTCAATGGACGCCGCCTAGAAGGGACGACGACGCGCCGGACCTCGAGGGCCTTTGCGGCTGCATGCTGGTGGTGCGGGCGGTCTCAGCCATGGCTTAGCGCGGGCGAGGGCGGCCACGGCCCGGCGACGGCCTGGCGTGGTCCTGCGTGACCAAGGTCTGGCGCGACCACGACCAAGCGCGGGCAACGAGGCCATGGCAGGGGCGGGCGGGGCTGACCATGGCTTGCCACGAGCGGGTGCGGCCGAGCGCGAGCGAATGCAGCCACGTCCTGGCACGGGCGCAATGTCACGCCCAAGATGCGACCCTATCCTCAATTTGGCACGAAGGCCTCGTCAGGGATAGAAGCGCATCTCGTCGTATCGCAAGAATGGATATCGTTACAAGTACATGTACTGAAAGGAAAAGATATATAATAGAATTGGCTTACACTCTCCACAAGCTACATCAGAGGCACATCAGTACATTACATAAACATCAAGAGTAAGAGCAGGGTCCGACTACGGACGAAAACAAACGACAAAAGAAGAACGACGTCCATCCTTGCTATCCCAGGCTGCCGGCCTGGAACCCATCCTAGATCGACGAAGAAGAAGAAGAAGAAGCAACTCCAAGTGAACAATCAACGCGCTCGCGTCGAGTAACCTTTACTTGTACCTGCAACTGGTGTTGTAGTAATCTGTGAGCCACAGGGGACTCAGCAATCTCATTTCCAAAGGTATCAAGACTAGCAAAGCTTAATGGGTGAGGTATGGTTAAGTGTTGAGGTTGCAGCAGCGGCTAAGCATATATATATGGTGGCTAACTTACGAGTACAAGAAATAAGAGAGGGAAGATCTACGCATAACGGACGTGTCTACTGGTGATCAAATGAATGATCCTGAACACCTACCTACGTCAGACATCACCCCACCGTGTCCTCGATCGGAGAAGGAACTCACGACAAAGACAGTCACGGTTACGCACACAGTTGGCATATTTTAATTAAGTTAAATTCAAGTTATCTAGAACCAATGTTAAACAAAGCTTCCACGTTGCCACATAACCGCGGGCACGGCTTTCCGAAAGATTTAACCCTGCAGGGGTGCTCCAACTAGTTCATCACAAATTACCACAAGCCGCATAGAAATCCTCAATCGCGAAGCTCGCGATCTCGTCGGATTCCCTAGTGGAAAACCTCAACTCTGAGATTACCCAAAGCATCACCGGAATCCCGATGCACAAGATATCTCGCCAAAGGTAAAACTAATCCAGCAAGGCCACCCGGTGTGTCGACGAACCCGATAGGAGCCGCGTATCTCGTTCTCAGGACACACCGTCTATGCAAAGTGGACGGGAACCAAACCTCGAGTTGCCCCGTGGTGGCACCGCCGACTGCTAGGTGGGTGGACCAACACTCATGAGGAGCACTGGCCCGGGGGTTGATTAAATATCCTCGGGTTAATTACTCCCTATGCAGGTTATTAGTGATTAGGCAAATGTAGTACCAAAGTTGGGCCTTGCCAGATCAGCTTTAATCTAAAACGAATTATCAAGGGGGTCCCCATAACAACCCCGATCGTGTTAGGAGCGCTCATTTATGGAACATAACACCGGTAGCCGGAAACTAAGGGGGCAAAGGTGGAACAAAACACCAGGCTAGAAAGGCCGAGCCTTCCACCTTTTACCAAGTATATAGGTGCATTAAATTAAATAGCATTAATATAGTGATATAACAAGGAACCCATGCTTTTTCATGGAAGCATCTGCACCTGCAACTAGTAACGCTAACAACAGGGTTAAGCAAGCAGTAACATAGCCAATCAGTGGTTTGCTAGGTCGAACTGGTTGAAGGTTAACATGGCATTGTTGAGAGGCTGATATTTAACATGTGGTAGGCAACGAGACATAAATGGTAGCAACGGTAAAACTAGCATGGCAATGATAGTAATGGTATCTGGGGAAATGATCATCTTGCCTGAGATCCCGCTCGGAAGAAGAACAACTCGGTGAAGCAGACGAACCAACGTAGTCGAACGGGTCCTCACATTCCGACACGCTTGCGGAACTCTGTCGAGACGGAGCTAACCGAAAACAACATCAACACAGATATTTGTTGGAGAACGTCGCATGGGAAACAAAAAAATTCCTACGCGCACGAAGACCTATCATGGTGATGTCCATCTACGAGAGGGGATGAGTGATCTACGTACCCTTGTAGACCGTACAGCAGAAGCGTTAGTGAACGCGGTTGATGTAGTGGAACGTCCTCACGTCCCTCGATCCGCCCCGCGAACAATCCCGCGATCAGTCCCACGATCTAGTGCCGAACGGACGGCACCTCCGCGTTCAGCACACGTACAACTCGACGATGATCTCGGCCTTCTTGATCCAGCAAGAGAGACGGAGAGGTAGAAGAGTTCTCCGGCAGTGTGACGGCGCTCCGGAGGTTGGTGATGATCTTGTCTCAGCAGGGCTCCGCCCGAGCTCCGCAGAAACGCGATCTAGAGGAAAAACCGTGGAGGTATGTGGTCGGGCTGCCGTGGAAAAGTCGTCTCAAATCAGCCCTAAAACCTCCGTATATATAGGTGGGAGAGAGGGGACCTTGCCTTGGGGCTCAAGGAGCCCCAAGGGGGTCGGCCGAGCCAAAGGGGGGTAGGACTCCCCCCCAAACCGAGTCCTACTTGGTTTGGTGGGTGGAGTCCTTCTTTCCTTTCACACCTCCTCCTTTTTTTTCTTTTCTCTTTGATTTTTCTTCCAATGCGCACAGGGCCCTTTTGGGCTGTCCCACCAGCCCACTAAGGGCTGGTGCGCCACCCTCAAGGCCTATGGGCTTCCCCGGGGTGGGTTGCCCCCCCCCCCCCCCCCCGTGAACTCCCGGAACCCATTCGTCATTCCCGGTACATTCCCGGTAACTCCGAAAACCTTCCGGTAATCAAATTAGATCATCCTATATATCAATCTTCGTTTCCGGACCATTCCGGAAACCCTCGTGACGTCCGTGATCTCATCCGGGACTCCGAACAACATTCGGTAACCAACCATATAACTCAAATACGCATAAAACAACGTCGAACCTTAAGTGTGCAGACCCTGCGGGTTCGAGAACTATGTAGACATGACCCGAGAGACTCCTCGGTCAATATCCAATAGCGGGACCTGGATGCCCATATTGGATCCTACATATTCTACGAAGATCTTATCGTTTGAACCTCAGTGCCAAGGATTCATGTAATCCCGTATGTCATTCCCTTTGTCCTTCGGTATGTTACTTGCCCGAGATCCGATCATCGGTATCCGCATACCTATTTCAATCTCGTTTACCGGCAAGTCTCTTTACTCGTTCCGTAATACAAGATCCCGCAACTTACACTAAGTTACATTGCTTGCAAGGCTTGTGTTTGATGTTGTATTACCGAGTGGGCCCCGAGATACCTCTCCGTCACACGGAGTGACAAATCCCAGTCTTGATCCATACTAACTCAACGAACACCTTCGGAGATACGTGTAGAGCATCTTTATAGTCACCCAGTTACGTTGCGACGTTTGATACACACAAAGTATTCCTCTGGTGTTAGTGAGTTATATGATCTCATGGTCATAGGAACAAATACTTGACACGCAGAAAACAGTAGCAACAAAATGACACGATCAACATGCTAAGTCTATTAGTTTGGGTCTAGTCCATCACGTGATTCTCCTAATGACGTGATCCAGT
This sequence comes from Hordeum vulgare subsp. vulgare, assembly GCF_904849725.1. Classification (NCBI taxonomy): domain Eukaryota; kingdom Viridiplantae; phylum Streptophyta; class Magnoliopsida; order Poales; family Poaceae; genus Hordeum; species Hordeum vulgare. The sequence continues at coordinate 41,742,237 of NC_058521.1, read as the reverse complement.
TATCAAGCAACAACACCTTGTTCATAATCAGAAGACACTGACTATCTTTGATCAACTGGCTAGCCAACTAGAGGCTTGCTAGGGACAGTGTTTTGTCTATGTATCCACACATGTAAATGAGTCTTCATTCAATACAATTATAGCATGGATAATAAACGATTATCTTGATACAGGAATTATAATAATAACAATATTTATTATTGCCTCTAGGGAATAATTCCAACAATATTCACCACACGATATACAACATGATGCACAGCCTACTATGATGCATGAACAGGTTAAAATGCAAGGCATGGCATGGCAATTCACCTCAAGGCCACCCGGTGTGTCGACGAACCCGATAGGAGCCGCGTATCTCGTTCTCAGGACACATCGTCTATGCAAAGTGGACGGGAACCAAACCTCGAGTTGCCCCGTGGTGGCACCGCCGACTGCTAGGTGGGTGGACCAACACTCATGAGGAGCACTGGCCCGGGGGTTGATTAAATATCCTCGGGTTAATTACTCCCTATGCAGGTCATTAGTGATTAGGCAAATGTAGTACCAAAGTTGGGCCTTGCCAGACCAGCTTTAATCTAAAACGAATTATCAAGGGGGTCCCCATAACAACCCCGATCGTGTTAGGAGCGCTCACTTATGGAACATAACACTCGTAGCCGGAAACTAAGGGGGCAAAGGTGGAACAAAACACCAGGCTAGAAAGGCCGAGCCTTCCACCTTTTACCAAGTATATAGGTGCATTAAATTAAATAGCATTAATATGGTGATATAACAAGGAACCCATGCTTTTGCATGGAAGCATCTGCACCTGCAACTAGTAACGCTAACAACAGGGTTAAGCAAGCAGTAACATAGCCAATCAGTGGTTTGCTAGGTCGAACTAGTTGAAGGTTAACATGGCATTGTTGAGAGGCTGATATTTAACATGTGGTAGGCAACGAGACATAAACGGTAGCAACGGTAAAACTAGCATGGCAATGATAGTAGTGGTATCTGGGGAAATGATCATCTTGCCTGAGATCCCGCTTGGAAGAAGAACAACTCGGTGAAGCAGACGAACCAACGTAGTCGAACGGGTCCTCACATTCCGACACGCTTGCGGAACTCTATCGAGACGGAGCAAACCGAAAACAACATCAACACAGATATTCACCACACGATGCACAACATGATGCACAGCCTACTATGATGCATGAACAGGTTAAAATGCAAGGCATGGCATGGCAATTCACCTCACACAAACACTACACATTAAGTGAGGCTCGATATGCAACGGTTGCATATCGACGAAACTCCACGTATAATTATTAGTTCACTCCCGTTAATTTACCTGCAAGGTTAAATGTGTTTTAACATGGCAAGGGGGTGAAGCGACGGTTCTACGTGGCATCCTAGTAGGGTAACACGCGAGACATAGATCGGAGCTACGTTACAAGAGACATGCAACACAAGACAATTATGCCATGAATGCATCATGCATGCAAGTTATCACACCACGGCAAGAAAAGAAAAAACATATGTCGCCACGGCGAGCGAGAGGGAACCATGGCGGCAAGATGGAAACGATGCCACAGCAACGTACCTATCCCGATACTCGTCGAGATATCGTGCCAACTAATAGGGAGCGTGTGCGGGAATGCTAAATAAAGAATGGGGTGATCCCGGTTACCGGGTTCCCATGTGTCGAGGCACAACAAAAGAAGTACACGTGCAACGGGCAACATACGGTGCATACACACGATACAACTCATACAACACATTCGTTCGTTACACGACACGTCTCATCGGTATACCTTCGAAGCGTGCTATTCGAAGCGGTTCGGGTCGGTGAAGGAGATCAACGGTCGTCGTGGTCGTCGTGGAAGTAGTCGTACACGGTCTCGTCGATGGTAGTCGTACGCTCGGCGTCGGGTTCACGGGTCTTCGGCGTCGGTAGTCGGTCACGTCTCCGTCGATGTTCTGGGTTCGTCGAGGACGTCGTGGTACTCGCCGATCTTGTCGGATCCACAGCATGCAGGGAAGGTGCACGCGGCGACGACATCTAGCAGGCAACAAACAGCAACGCGACGCACGCATCAAAGCGGCTGCAGGCAACCAACAGCATGGCAAACTAGCATGCAACAAGCGGCATCCTAGCATCTATCTAGAGCCAGAAAGCAACAAACTGCAGCAGCTAGCATAGCAACTAGCAGGCAGCAAGAACAGCAGCACTAGCAGGCAAGCATGACAGCATGCGGCAGCAACATGCAAGCAAAACGGCAGCAGACATAGCAGCATGTGCAGCAGCAGCAACAGCAACAGCAGCTACTAGCATCTATCTAGCAGGCTAGCAAGCAAGCTAACCTAACATCATCTATCTAGCGCCATCAAGACGCAACAGCAAAAGCATGCATCGGCCAGGCTAACTGCAGCTAGCAGCAACACACTACATAAGCATTCAGCAGCAAAAAAATGCACCTAGCAGCAGCTACCTATAGCAGGGCGCAGCAGCAAGAGCGCAGCGGCTCGGCAAGGCAGCGGCATAGCAGGCTAACAGCATTGGCACAGCACACAGCAGCAACGCACCGCAACAGGCGGCTCGACACGGGACCAAGGGCGGCGCGGCGCGGCAGAGCACGGTGGGCAACCGGCGCGGACGGCATGGCGGGCGCGGGGTACCGGCGGGAGACGGCCACGGCAGAGCAGGCGGGGCGCAGCGCGGCAAGAGGCAAGGTCGGGCAGGGCGGCAGCGGCACACAGAGGGCAAGGCCATGGCAGCGCTGGGCGGCGACCACGGGAGGAGAGGGGGAACCTTCGGCGACAAGAGGTCAGGGCGACGGCGGCAGGGCAGGGAGGCGGCCAGAGGCGCGGCGACGGCGGCAGCAGGGGCGCGGGGAGACGACGAGCCGAGGGAGGAGCGGCGCCAGGGCGAGCACCGTGGGGCACGGCGCTGGCAGGGGACGAGCACGCGGTTGCAGGGGAGGAGCACGGCGGCTGCAGGGCACCGGGCGGCGAGCGGGATCGAAGGGACCTTGAGGGATTGGGCATGGGGAGAAGCACGGGATCGGGGGGAGGAAGGAACGGGGGAAAGAGATGGGGAGGAGACGAGGGTGACGGCGCTCGTGGGGAGAACGACGCTGGGACGAGGGGTCAAGCGCGCTAGGGCTGGGGAGGGAGCCGGCTGGGCCTGGGCCGGCTCGGGAGGCTGGCTCTCTCCCCCATTTGTTTTTTTACCTTTTAAAAAAAATAGAAAGCTTACAAAATAAAAACGTTTAAAAATAAATAAATAAAATGCTTTTGCTCCTTTGAAAATTAAACCCCAACCATAAAATAGATTGGCATTTTAAAACAAATAAAATGAAACCTTTTTTAAGAATTAAAATAAAACCCTTTTTAAAAAGAATTAAAATAAAACTCTTTTAACAAGAAAATAAAAATAACCCCTTTTCTTGCAAAAGAATAAACCAAACCCCTTAAATAAAATGGGTCTCTTGTTTTTTTTTAAACAAAAGGTAAAATAACGAAACCCAGAGGGGTTGCCCCCACATTTAATAAAATGATTTTTCTTTAAAAGAAGACAAATCTTTATTTTTAAAATAGGGGTTAAAACTAAAGTCTTTAGCCAAACCACAAAAAGGAAATGAGAGGGGAGAGAAGGTTTTAGGTCCGCGGCGCAACAGGTCTTAGCGGTGGCTCTCACGCACGCACTCTCATCATGCCAACAAACGACGTCACACTCACAACGCACTAACACCCAACAACACAGCAACAAGAAACACCGACAACTAACACGGATGACATGATGCCATGCATAATGCCATGGTGCAACTACATGATGATGCAACCAACAAAATAAAGTATCCACACGACGGAAACAGGAAAAAAAGGGGGAATCTTCTGGGCATCGGTCTCGGGCTGTCACAACTCTCCTACACTACAAGAGGATCTCGCCCCGAGATCCAAGAATGAAAGGGGGAGAGGGTGAGAAGGAACAAGAGGTAAAACTTAGTCGCTTATTTGAAAAACGAGTGAAACCAACGATCCTTGAAGGTTGCAAGGAGATGAGGAGTAAAATGAGAAACAAGCAAGAATTAACGGAAAATTTCGGCAGCACTTCGGTAGGAAAATGGAACAAAAAAATTCGATAAGATGGAAGAAATAGACAATATTCATAACAAACAACTAAATACAACAAGGCAACACCATGATCTTGATAGAACAACATAATAGACACAAAAGATCAACATCACAATGCCTCCGGAACAATAGAATAGGAACTAGCTCATGCGGAAGAAGAGAAAGAGAACTACTAACTCCAATGAACTTGGCAAGCATCCTTGCAAGAAGAATTGGACGGAGTTGTTGGACAAACAACAGCGAAAAGAACAAGATAGTAGTGGGTTTATGAAAATCATCTCAACAAATATGAGGTGACAACCAACCACTAAACGAAACAAGGATAGATTGGGACAAACAAGATATGAACAATTCTTACACCAAGAGGATACGTTGAGAACTTGGATTAATGACAAGCACCATGATAGCAACAATCCATAGGAAGAGCTTTAGGTGAAATCCAAACCAAGATAGCTCAATGAAGAAATCATGGGTTGAAAAATATCTCACGATCATAGAATTGATGGGTTTAATTATCTCATTCTTGAAAGGAAGACTCTTCGAGGCTCCTACACTAACAAGAATGCTATAATACCACCTCAAAGAATAAAGGAAGAACAAACGCGCTGGAAATGCAAGAGAAAGAATACTTGAGATACTCCAATAGGAATCTTGAAGAACACTTGAGAATGGATTGAAACCTTGATGAACCACCATGAAGGACCTCCGTATACAAATGAACGATGCAACGACATGAAGGTAGAACAGAATAAGATTATGGCCTTGCCAAGATTTAGATGAAGCCTCACAAAGAGATACTTGAGAAAACTTGGAACTCCGGAAAAGAAAAGATAAGACCACTTTGAGAAAAAAGGAATTGACACCGTGAGCCACTCCGCAAGAAGAATTCAGATCATTATGAAACAGGAATAAGAATTATGTTATGCTTATCCTTCATCAAGTTTAATTGATGACAAGCAACGGATTTAGCATACAACTTATTCCTCTTGAAAAGATTAAAGAGAGATAGATAAAGCACAAACTAGAAGAAATGTTGCAAGAAACACCGGTAATAATTCACAATTGCATGGGAACACCACGAATTAATGGAGAAACATGAGAATGAAGAGCTCATGAGCCACCTGAGAGAAAACTTGAACAAGGCACTGGATAACCGAGAGACGAACGAAGAGACAACAATGGAGAAGAATTGAGGATGAAAGCTAAAAGCTGAGAACGAAGAATCTTCTAAAATGATGGCCTTCGGAGGAACGAGAAATAAAAACAACTCAGAACTGCACCGGATAGCAAGAAATTAATCACTCATGATTGGAAACAATTCCAGATGATAACACAAGGTTGAAATGATGAATATCCAAGAGAATGAACCAAGATTCAAAAAAACACTCCTTCGAATTGCAAGCTAAGAATGATGACGAGAGCAACACCAAGAATTAATGAGACACTCCGGAATAATGAGGAATGAAAGGTTGAGCCAAATAAGAGAATTAATTCAAATAGAACTTGAAGAAGGGATATGACTGACGAAATTCATACTTACGTCATAGTTGAAAGAATTAGAGATCTCCGGGAAGGAATTAAAAGAGCCAGGAAAGATCTTGGGAAAAACCTGTGGGTTATGGGCCCACTCAAAGAAACCACCGTTAGAAAAGATTGAAAGACAAATTCAATGCACCGGTACAAATGACAACTGCATGAGGTTGAGAACCTCGAAATACTTAAAGAATAGAAAACACGAAACTTCCGAGATATCTTCAACACTCCGGATGAAAAGAGAGGAATGAATAACCAAAATAGGCTGAAAGAATCTCCAACATGAAAAGAATTACAAGGATAATTAGGATATGATGAACACGGATAGCTGAATTAAAATCACCGGTAAGGATGACAAGATTGAACAAATATGACGCGAATCTGCTGAGAATCTTCACAATGAAACACCGGGTAAGAGAGAAAAGAACAGACAGCGAAAGCACAATGAAAAGAAAACTCCTGGATGAAAATTGAATCACTGAGAAAAAGGGTGGGAGGGCGGGAAAAACAAAGACAACTTGGGACAGATGAGACACACTCCGAAATAAACGAGAGAAAGATCTGCAAGAATTGGAGAGGATTGAATCCACTTGGAGAGAAACACACCGGTTGGAAAAGAATTAATATGACGACTCCGGTTGACAAGAATGTTAAGACAATTGATTTGAGAAAAAGAATTAATACTCTCATATAAAAATATGAGAACACCTCTTGGAAAGGTCTGAAATCACCACTTGACATCGAAGCAACACAAATTACCACAGCCAACAAAACAACGGGTGCGGCTTATGAAACAAGCCAGAACAAACTCATGAGAAAGATTTCGTCCGATATTTTCGTGGACAGGATCGCACGGGCTCGATTTTACAGTAACCATCAAGTGCAAGGCAGTGCACCCGACATACGAAGCGTCCCCGAGTCGTAGCAAGCTACAAGGACTCTTTAAGACACAACGTGTACCGCTGTAAGTCGACCGTGAACAAACGAATCCACTAGATGTCGAACCCCAACCTAACATCATGTATTTGTTGGAAGATTGTCCTATAAGCAACTACTTGAATTCCCACCTATGAATTCCCGAAATATCTGGTCATGCAATCTGGTACACGGATACAAGGAGTAATAATCACACAACTCCTATACTAACCCGTCACCTGTATCACATCCGTCAACACACAACCAGAATCTCGGACCTTCATCTACAATAGACCCTCGTGATCACAACGATACAAAGTATGGCAGTACTCCCGAACAATCTGCACCACTACTAGGGACATCGGGGTTATCTCGCCACTACTAGTATTGAAGCAATTACGAACATCCTTCATTCTGAGATACTAAGAAATCTGAATGATAACGATGTGCTCGAGAATCCCCTGGAGCTCAACTCCCCGGAAGAAAATCAAGTCAGACAAGAGGCACCAAGACAGAACTCCGTCACATCGGCATCATATAGATCTCAAAAATATCCGCGTGATCCTAAAAAAATTTGAGTGAGAAGAGGAGTAGAATTAAAATATTATGTCAAGATTCCTCACCAAAGCATAGAAGAGGAGAAAAAAGAATCCTACTCTCCGATATATAACTAAGACTCAAATAGTTTTTTTCACTAGACTCGACTCGGCCAAGTTCGATCAATCAAGGGGGCTCCTAGGTCGGTACTGGTCTGATACCAACTTGTCACGCCCAAGATGCGACCCTATCCTCAATTTGGCACGAAGGCCTCGTCAGGGATAGAAGCGCATCTCGTCGTATCGCAAGAACGGATATCGTTACAAGTACATGTACTGAAAAGAAGAGATATATAATAGAATTGGCTTACACTCACCACAAGCTACATCAGAGGCACATCAGTACATTACATAAACATCAAGAGTAAGAGCAGGGTCCGACTACGGACGAAAACAAACGACAAAAGAAGAACGACGTCCATCCTTGATATCCCAGGCTGCCGGCCTGGAACCCATCCTAGATCGACGAAGAATAAGAAGAAGAAGAAGCAACTCCAAATGAACAATCAACGCGCTCGCGTCGAGTAACCTTTACCTGTACCTACAACTGGTGTTGTAGTAATCTGTGAGCCACAGGGGACTCAACAATCTCATTTCCAAAGGTATCAAGACTAGCAAAGCTTAATGGGTGAGGTATGGTTAAGTGGTGAGGTTGCAGCAGCGGCTAAGCATATATATATGGTGGCTAACTTACGAGTACAAGAAATAAGAGAGGGAAGATCTACGCATAACGGACGTGTCTAGTGGTGATCAAATGAATGATCCTGAACACCTACCTACGTCAGACATCACCCCACCATGTCCTCGATCGGAGAAGGAACTCACGACAGAGACAGTCACGGTTACGCACACAATTGGCATATTTTAATTAAGTTAACTTCAAGTTATCTAGAACCAGTGTTAAACAAAGCTTCCACATTGCCACATAACCGCGGGCACGGCTTTTCGAAAGATTTAACCCTGCAGGGGTGCTCCAACTAGTCCATCACAAATTACCACAAGCTGCATAGAAATCCTCAATCGCGAAGCTCGCGATCTCGTCGGATTCCCTAGTGGAAAACCTCAACTCTGAGATTACCCAAAGCATCACCGGAATCCCGATGCACAAGATATCTCGCCAAAGGTAAAACTAATCCAGCAAGGCCACCCGGTGTGTCGACGAACCCGATAGGAGCCGCGTATCTCGTTCTCAGGACACACCGTCTATGCAAAGTGGACGGGAACCAAACCTCGAGTTGCCCCGTGGTGGCACCGCCGACTGCTAGGTGGGTGGACCAACACTCATGAGGAGCACTGGCCCGGGGGTTGATTAAATATCCTCGGGTTAATTACTCCCTATGCAGGTCATTAGTGATTAGGCAAATGTAGTACCAAAGTTGGGCCTTGCCAGACCAGCTTTAATCTAAAACGAATTATCAAGGGGGTCCCCATAACAACCCCGATCGTGTTAGGAGCGCTCATTTATGGAACATAACACCGGTAGCCGGAAACTAAGGGAGCAAAGGTGGAACTAAACACCAGGCTAGAAAGGCCGAGCCTTCCACCTTTTACCAAGTATATAGGTGCATTAAATTAAATAACATTAATATGGTGATATAACAAGGAACCCATGCTTTTGCATGGAAGCATCTGCACCTGCAACTAGTAACGCTAACAACAGGGTTAAGCAAGCAGTAACATAGCCAATCAGTGGTTTGCTAGGTCAAACTGGTTGAAGGTTAACATGGCATTGTTGAGAGGCTGATATTTAACATGTGGTAGGCAACGAGACATAAAGGGTAGCAACGGTAAAACTAGCATGGCAATGATAGTAATGGTATCTGGGGAAATGATCATCTTGCCTGAGATCCCGCTTGGAAGAAGAACAACTCGGTGAAGCAGACGAACCAACGTAGTCGAACGGGTCCTCACATTCCGACACGCTTGTGGAACTCTATCGAGACGGAGCAAACCGAAAACAACATCAACACAGATATTCACCACACGATGCACAACATGATGCACAGCCTACTATGATGCATGAACAGGTTAAAATGCAAGGCATGGCATGGCAATTCACCTCACACAAACACTACACATTAAGTGAACCTCGATATGCAACGGTTGCATATCGACGAAACTCCACGTATAATTATTAGTTCACTCCCGTTAATTTACCGGCAAGGTTAAATGTGTTTTAACATGGCAAGGGGGTGAAGCGACGGTTCTACGTGGCATCCTAGTAGGGTAACACGCGAGACATAGATCGGAGCTACGTTACAAGAGACATGCAACACAAGACAATTATGCCATGAATGTGTCATGCATGCAAGTTATCACACCACGGCAAGAGGAGAAAAAACATATGTCGCCACGGCGAGCGAGAGGGAACCATGACGGCAAGACGGAAACGATGCCACGGCAACGTACCTATCCCGATACTCGTCGAGATATCGTGCCAACTAATAGGGAGCGTGTGCGGGAACGCTAAAAAAGAATGGGGTGATCCCGGTTACCGGGTTCCCATGTGTCGAGGCACAACAAAAGAAGTACACGTGCAACGGGCAACATACGGTGCATACACACAATACAACTCATACAACACATTCGTTCGTTACACGACACGTCTCATTGGTATACCTTCGAAGCGTGCTATTCGAAGCGGTTCGGGTCGATGAAGGAGATCAACGGTCGTCGTGGAAGTAGTCGTACACGGTCTCGTCGACGGTAGTCGTACGCTCGGCGTCGGGGTTCACGGGTCTTCGGCGTCGGTAGTCGATCACGTCTCCGTCGATGTTCGGGGTTCGTCGAGGACGTCGTGGTACTCGCCGATCTTGTCGGATCCACGGCAGGCAGGGAAGGTGCACTCGGCGACGACATCTAGCAGGAAACAAACAGCAACGAGACGCAAGCATCAAAGCGGCTGCAGGCAACCAACAGCATGGCAAACTAGCATGCAACAACCGGGATCCTAGCATCTATCTAGAGCCAGCAAGCAACAAACTGCAGCAGCTAGCATAGCAACTAGCAGGCAGCAAAAACAGCAGCACTAGCAGGCAAGCATGACAGCATGCAGCAGCAACATGCAAGCAAAACGGCAGCAGACATAGCAGCATGTGCAGCAACAGCAACAGCAACAACAACTACTAGCATCTATCTAGCAGGCTAGCAGGCAAGCTAACCTAACATCATCTATCTAGCGCCAGCAAGACGCAACAGCAAAAGCATGCATCGGCCAGGCTAACTGCAGCTAGCAGCAACACACTACATAAGCATTCAGCAGCAAAAAATGCACCTAGCAGCAGCTACCTACAGCAGCGGCGCAGCAGCAAGAGCGCAGCGGCTCGGCAAGGCAGCGGCATAGCAGGCTAACAGCATCGGCACAGCACACAGCAGCAACGCACCGCAGCAGGCGGCTCGGCACGGGACCAAGGGCGGCGCGGCGCGGCAGAGCACGACGGGCAACCGGCGCGGGCGGCATGGCGGGCGTGGGGTACCGGCGGGAGACGGCCACGGCAGAGCAGGCGGGGCGCAGCGCGGCAAGAGGCAAGGTCGGGCAGGGCGGCAGCGGCGCACAGAGGGTAAGGCCATGGCGGCGCTGGGCGGCGACCACGGGAGGAGAGGGGGAACCTCCGGCGACAAGAGGTCAGGGCGACGGCGGCAGGGCAGGGAGGCGGCCAGAGGCGCGGCGACAGCGGCAGCAGGGGCGCGGGGACACGATGAGCCGAGGGAGGAGCGGCGCCAGGGCGAGCACCGCGGGGCACGGCGCTGGCATGGGACGAGCACGCGGCTGCAGGGGAGGAGCACGGCGGCTGCAGGGCACCGGGCGGCGAGCAGGATGGAAGGGACCTGGAGGGATTGGGCATGGGGAGAAGCACGGGATCGGGGGGAGGAAGGAACGGGGGAAACAGATGGGGAGGAGACGAGGGTGACGGCGCTCGTGGGGAGAACGACGCTGGGACGAGGGGTCGAGCGTGCTAGGGCTGGGGAGGGAGCCGGCTGGGCCTGGACCGGCTCGGGAGGCTGGCTCTCTCCCCCATTTGTTTTTTTTTACCTTTTAAAAAAATAGAAAGCTTACAAAAGAAAAACGTTTAAAAATAAATAAATAAATAAAATGTTTTTGCTCCTTTGAAAATTAAACCCCAACCATAAAATAGATTGGCATTTTAAAACAAATAAAATGAAACCTTCTTTTAAGAATTAAAATAAAACCCTTTTTTTTAAAAAAAAAAACTCTTTTAACAAGAAAATAAAAATAACCCCTTTTCTTGTAAAAGAATAAACCAAACCCCTTAAATAAAATGGGTCTCTTGTTTTTTTTTTAAACAAAAGGTAAAATAACGAAACCGAGAGGGGTTGCCCCCACATTTAATAAAATGTTTTTTCTTTAAAAGAAGACAAATCTTTATTTTTAAAATAGGGGTTAAAACTAAAGTCTTTAGCCAAACCACAAAAAAGGAAATGAGAGGGGAGAGAAGGTTTTAGGTCCGCGACGCAACAGGGCTTAGCGGTGGCTCTCACGCACGCACTCTCATCATGCCAACAAACGACGTCACACTCACAACGCACTAACACCCAACAACACAGCAACAAGCAACACCGACAACTAACACGGATGACATGATGCCATGCATAATGCCATGGTGCAACTACATGATGATGCAACCAACAAAATAAAATAGCCACACGACGGAAACGAAAAAAAGGGAATCTTCTAGGCATCGGTCTTGGGCTGTCACACGCAAAGCGGCGCGGGAGGCGGCCGGGCGAGGAGCGCGGCGCAGGGAGTCTGCCGGGTGAGGAGCGTAGCACAGGGAGGCGGCCGGGCGGCCGGGCGCTCGGCGCGGCGCAGGCGGCTGCGTCCTGCGGCGCGAAGGCCGCATCCAGCGCCATTGGCAACTGGTTTTCTTCTTACCTTTTGCCTGTTTTTTCCCCTTGTGTTCTTCTCGATCTCGAAATCGCTCAGATGCAGAGCGTGTTGATAACGTGTTAAGAGTAAAAGCAGAGAAGGAGGATGATAGAATGAACAGTAAACTCTCATTGATGGAAATTGAGGATATTTATACCCAGTACATGGCAGTTTACAAAGGGGCGGTTGCCAAAAGAACAACCGACGTAGTATTGATTAATTACATAATTAATACATATTAATTATTCCTAACAAGTAGCATATATATGTGCTTGTCTAGTTCGATTTGTGTGTTCACCGTTAATTCCCAATCAATGTGCTACTCCCAAGTTATGCGTTCTTTAGGTACTTCCGTACTTGCGGTGCATACGAGTCCTAGTTCGATTTGTACCTTTTACCGATCACGCGTGGTACACACCAACTAGACAAGCACGGACAAAAGAAAGAAAAAACATCACCTACCGACCTAACGATTTCCGGGATGATATACGACTAGCCTGATGACAGATGTACATACGAGTCGAGTTCAGATTGGGCGACCCGGTTTGAACAGCTACAACTCGTTGCCGTGTTTTTCTTCTTCTTTTAATTTCTTCATTCACAAAAACTCGCCGTGTTAGTTTGATCCCATGGAGAAGCGTTTCGCGTGGAGAGGTCTAACACGAGAAAGGGCGAGCCTGCTGACAGGTGTACACCTTTTCTGTGGATCTCCATGGCGGCTGCCTTTCCTGTGCAGCTCCACCCACGCACAGCACGAAGCCGTCGAACGGGACACGGTCGCCCTGTGAGTGCCCGCCGCCTCCCAAGAGAGATATATCCGGCCAGAGCGCTCGCTTCCACGCGGCAGCTCCACGCACGCACAGCACGAAGCCGTCGACCACGAACCAGCATGCTACGACGTACTCCACTCACTAGCTTGTCACTCACTCCCCAAATGGCCGACCCTAATTAGCGATTTCTCTACTCGTGTCGTGTCATCTTCAGCCCAATAAAATCCGGGAGCTCGTTTCCTCCACGACGGACGGCGTGTTGTCAGAAAAGGGAAATGTGCCGGCTCCTACAGCCGCGTTGTGGCGAGAAGATGTTCCTTCAGTTCACGGCTGTGAAGTACTACTACCTAGCTTGACAGCGCACCTGGCGTTATCGGTGAACTGATGAGAAAGGCTGTTCGATCTTAGGCTCTTAGCGCTGCTGAGACTGTCCGCGGCAGAAAAGAGTTGTTAACCATCCATTTCTCAGAGCGATCGTGATCGAACGCAGCACGACACTTGTTTAAAGCTGAGGCACATCGTGGCCCAACGCACCAGATGCCTCCTCCTCTCACCCCGTGACATCACGGCGTAATCAACCATCCATTTGGCGCGCCGCCCCGGCCCGCTTCCATCACCGTTAGTCAATAATTGATCCAAAGTTCCATTTTGCGAAGAAAAGAAAACATCCTCTTGCATGCTCTTCTTCTTCACTGACCGTGAATCTTATCAAGTTTGCCTTTCCACGACTAGACAGAGAACAAGTCCCCTCTCATTTACTCTTCTTCCTCTTCGGTGACCGTAGAGTAATGCTACATCTATAAAAGTTTATTTAAAGATTTTAAGTACAAACTGGTGCGTAGGATTATGATGGATAATTAAAGATGAGGGGCCCATCCCACTGAAAATCAGGAGAAAAGAAAAATTAGTTTGGAAGGTTAAGTAAACATTTGTAAGTATTGGTAGGTCTATCATTATTGATGACCGTGAATCTTATGAAGTTCTGGAGACCCCCCCCCCCCCCACCCCCACAAAAGTCCAAAACAGCCCGATCATCGTCCCTACCCATTGTTTTTCCACCACTTGGAAGCCTCCTCGTCCCTGCTTTCTAGTTGACCAAATGCTGCCGCAACTCTTCATCTTCCTCCCATTGCTTAGTCCCAAAGAACCAACCACCACTCACTTGGTCTCTCCCTAACACACTGTCACACTGACACACACACACACACACACACACCAGCAAACCACTGCATCACCACCAACGACTTGCCTACCACTACTCGCTCACCTCTCTCCCTTGTATAAAACCACCACCGGTTGCCCCGCCATCTCCACCCAGTCACCACTGCTCCATCACACTGCCCACCGCTCTTCGTTCGTGCGCGAGAGAATAAGCAAGCGAGGCACGTTCTTGCGCGCGTTGGATCGGCGTGCGTGCGTGCATGGCGGTGGACGCGGTTCGCGACGCGGCGGCGGCGATGCCGTCGCCGGCGGTGAGCGAGGAGGAGGAGGAGCTGCGGTGCGCCGAGGGGTGGGGCAAGCGGAAGCGCCCGAGGCGGCAGCAGCAGCGGGCGCCCAGCGAGGAGGAGCACCTCGCGCTCAGCCTCCTCATGCTGGCGCGCGGCCACCGCGACCAGCAGATACTCCGGCCGTCCTCGCCGGCGCAGGAGCACCGCTGCTCCGTGTGCGGCAAGGCGTTCCCGTCCTACCAGGCCCTGGGCGGGCACAAGGCGAGCCACCGCCCGAAGCCGGCGCCCGTCGCCGCGGACGAGCCCGCTGCCACGACGGCGGCCTCGCCCGCCGCGTCCTCCTCAACGACGTCCAGCGGCGCGGGTGGCAAGGTGCACGAGTGCTCCGTGTGCAACAAGACCTTCCCGACCGGGCAGGCGCTGGGCGGGCACAAGCGGCGCCACTACGAGGGCCCCATCGGCGGCGGCGGGGCCACCGCGGTCGCGAGCCGACGGTTCGACCTCAACCTGCCGGCGCTGCCGGACATCGTCGTCGTCACCGAGCGCGAGCGGTGCGTGCCGGTGCCGGCCGATGAGGAGGAGGTCCTCAGCCCGCTGGCATTCAAGAAGCCGAGGCTGATGATCCCGGCGTAGCTAAATCATCAAAGAAATTTTCAATCATCAACCAGTTGGTGTGTATTCTTTTGGATTGCTTATGCTCGGCCGGTTGGTGATACGTACACCCGTTAACACGTACCTAGCCAGCCAGTGGAGCGTAGAGGTCGATCGATGGAGCTGGCCATCGATTGGTGTACGTAGTACATATATATCTAATTTCTATATTTTCCATATAGTACGTACGTACTGTATCTCAGTAGAACGGTTCTTTCATTGATTAATTAATTTGTTTGGTGTGAGTATCATGATTGAGCAAAATTGACATGGTATACGGAGAGTACAACCAATTCTCGACGTATACCAAGACTAGTACTAATACTAGTAGTTGGGTAAAGACCGACTGACGGACTGACCAGCAATGAAATGTGCAGTTGCTTGGCGTGTCGGGCACTCTCGTCGTGTGTGCGCCGGTAGACGCTACTGGTAGCTTTGTCAAACTACTAGTACTAGTCCGAACTTCCGAATTCAATCTTAGCCATCAAAATACCTCGATCAACCGACAAGTATGTGCTGCTACTGGAAGTAACACTAGTTGTCAGTCTCTGGAATCGATCGTTGGCCGGCCGTCGGCACGGTGAACAGGTGAAGGATATGAACGCGGCGTGCGCGGACCGGCCGGGGAAATGAGCTGGTCACGAAGTGGCAGTTGAGCGACCACACACGTACCGGGCGCGCGGCAGGTGCAAGGGGAATGTCGATGGAAGGTACGGAAGCCAGAACTGTTTCCACTGAAAAAGATACGGGAAATAAACAGCCCGACGGTGCTTGCCGTGATCAGGCAAAAATGCTACAACTTCTTACAGGAGTTTTACGGACTGGTCTTTCTCCTCACTAATCTCCTTCCCTGATTTTTGGGATGGGGCCCGCTTCATCTTGATCACCTATCAATACATTCCACCTTAGCTCAGTCCGTAAAACTCATGTAGAACTCCTGTACGTGTAGAATTGCTCGTGATCGGGGGGCCGGCCATGCTATGCATGGCATGCCTGCACTTTTAGAATTTTTTTAAAACTATTACGTATTTTATAATAAATTCGAAAAGCATATGTATTTTTTAAAAAGTCAAAACTAGCATCCCGTCACCCTCTGGTGGGCCGATGGGTGACCTGTCGGCCTGTGAGAGACCGAAGTGGTCCTCTCGGTCTACGGGTGGCTGAAGAGCCACCTGTCGGCCTGCGGTTGGCCGGAGAGGGTCCATCGGTCTCCAAGAGGCCGAAGAATGCCAGGGACACAAAACGTGATAAAGATGATCTTAAATAAAAAAGTTATCAACATGAAAAATCTTCGTCTCGTCGAAACGGTTGATTTTGATATAAAGTTCGTCCTAATCCGAGGTTGTATGCGACCTGTAGAGCCAAAACAAGATTAGGGACAGAAACTGTAGAGTTACTTCGGACAGACCGAATGGATGTCAGAAAATTTGTCACCGGAAACCCGACGCACTCGGTGAGACAGTGTGGAATACAGAAGAGTACACAAGTTTGGTCACGTTCACTCCATGAGACCGAGTGAACGTGACCAAACTCTCCGAGTGACTGCATAAATCTTGTTGACCCCATTTTAAAATATGCTTCCACCATACATAAATTATGTTGAGATTACATAAATATGATGCATCCAATTTTCATGATTCATTTGTATCATGATTTTGCTTCTTTACGTTGCACAACTTGCTTCATACGCATCATAGTTATGCTTCTTCATTTCATATGGTTTACTTTAAGTGCTTCACAATGGTGCTTCTACATTGTGTTCAGTTTGCTTCATTGCATGCTTCATATTGTTTGTTAGGCATCATCTTTGTATCCAAATCAAACTAATCATGCTTCCTACACTTTTGCAAGGCTAGCAAGAGTGGAAGATGATGCTTTCTCGATGGTGGGCATGTCATGGTCATCGATGGTGGGCATGGAGTGTAACATGAGATCGAGCATCTCGAGTGCCCAATGTTTTGTCATCATTTTGGAAGCGAACTAGCAACATAAACACTAGATTGTTCAAGTTCAAGGACGTCGTTCCCTCGTTGGTGACAGTGTCGCTGCTTTCCACGGGACTCTTGGGGCTCATAATGTAGACACCAACAGACATGTAACTATATATTATTGTTTCTCACATATGTTACTATGGTAATGAACTTTTGCTTGAGCCGCCGCTAGAGTATGTTTCAACCAACATTAAAGTATGCTTCAAACAATGTTGTCTTGCTTATCTTGGTAAATTGTACTAACATTTTGATTCTTTTGGAGAATTTTATTTTTTGACCTATGTTGGTGTGTGCTTCATTGCATCTCTTCTCATGGGTGCTTTCATTGTACATATATTTTGCTCCACTATTTCTAGATGCGTTTGTTAGTTTCTCATACAATCAGGATGATGTTACTATGAATATGAGTGGTGGCTAAATTATTGATGATGGACTGGACAATACAGAAAAGTGAAACATACTATCATAATATTATTTTTGTTGTTTTTGCCTACAGAGTTGTAAATTATTGTTCACACCGGCTGAAATTTGTTTCGATGCTTCGTGCTTCTCTTTGTACTCCGAGTGAACGTGACCAAACTTGTGTACTCTTCTGTATTCCACACGGTCTATACGAGTGCACCGGGTGCCCCATGACAATTTTTCTGACATCCATTCGGTTTGTCCGAAGTAACTCTATAGCTTCTGTCCCTGATCTTATTTTGGCTCTACAGGTCGCATACGACATTGGATTAAGACGATTTTTATATCCAAATCAACCGTTTCGACGATACGAAGATTTTTCATGTTGGTAACTTTTTCATTTGAGGCCACTTAATCACTTTTTGTACCCCTGACACTCTTCGGCCTCTTGGAGGCCAACGGGACCTCTTCGGCCAACCTCAGGCCGACAGGTGGCTCTTCGGCCACCCGTAGGCCGACAGGCCCACTTCGGCCTCCCACAGGCCGACAGGTCCCCCGTCGGCTCATGAGAGGCTGATGGGGTGCTAGTTTTTATATTTTTGAAAAAATCACATATGCTTTTCAAATTTATTATAAAATACGTAGTAGTTTTGAAAAAAAATCAACATTCTGTGGAGGCGACGACGGATTATTCGATGGAAGTCGTGGAACATCATGGCCGGGATGAGCTTAGGTAATAAGTGTTGGGGAACGTTGCATGGAAAACAAAAAATTTCCTACGCACACGAAGACCTATCATGGTGATGTTCATCTACGAGAGGGAGATCGGATCCACATACCCTTGTAGATCGCTAAGCGGGAAGCGTTAAGGAATGCGGTTGATGTAGTGGAACATCTTCGTGATTCAAATCACCGTCGTCCCACGATCCGTCCCGATCTAGCACCGAACGGACGACACCTCCGCGTTTAGCACATGTACAACTCCATGACGATCTCCGCTTTCTTGATCCAGCAAGAGAGACAGGGAAGTAGATGAGTTCTCCGACAGCGGGACGGCGCGCTGGTGATGGTGATGATCTATTCCTGCAGGGCTCCGCCTGAGCTCCGTAGAAAACCGATCTAGAGGAAGAACTACGAAGTAGAGGTTTAGGGTTGCACGTGGCAAAGTTGTGTCTCAAAAACCATAAACCTCTAGTATATATAGGAGGAGGGGAGGGGCTAGCCTTGGGGCTCAAGAGAGCCCCTAGGGCGTGGCTGAGTGGAGGAGGAGGGACTCCAACTCCAATTCGGTTTGGGAAGGAGGAGTCCCTTCCTTCCTTCCCACCTCCCTCTTTTTTTTCTCCTTTGATTTTTCTCTTAGCCGAAATAGCCCTATTGGGCTGGCCTCACCATCCCACCAAGGGCTGGTGCGCCACCCATGGGCTATTAGGTTCTCTCCCGGGTGGGTGGCACCCTCCGAGTAAAAACCCGAAACCCATTCGTCACTTCCGGTAATGCCCGAAATCTTTTCGGAGGACAAATGAAACAATCCTATATATCAATCTTCGTTTCTGGACCATTCCAAAAACCCTTGTGACGTCCCTGATCTCATCCGAGACTCCAAACAAACCTTCGGTCACCAACACCTATAACTCAACTATATCGGAACGTCACCGAACCTTAAGTGTGCAGACCCTGCGGGTTCGAGAAATCTGCAGACATGACCTAAGACACTTCCCGGTCAATATCCAACAGCGGGACCTGGATGTCCATATTGGATCCTACATATTCTACGAAGATCTTATCGGTTGAACCTGTGTGCCAAGGATTCATATAATACCGTATACCATTCCCTTTGTCCTTTGGTATGTTACTTGCCCGAGATTTGATCGTCGGTATCCCTATACTTGTTTCAATATCGTTACCGGCAAGTCTCTTTACTCGTTCCGTAATACAAGATCCCGTGACTAACATTTTAGTCACATTGCTTGCAAGGCTTATATGTGATGTTGTATTACCGAGTGGGCCCCGAGATACCTCTCCGTCACACGGAGTGACAAATACCAGTCTTGATCCATGCTAACTCAACGGACACCTTCGGAGATACCTGTAGAGCACCTTTATAGTCACCCACTAACGTTGTGACGTTTGATACACACAAGGTATTCCTCCCGCGTCAGTGAGTTACATGATCTCATGGTCATAGGAATGAATACTTGACACACAGAAAATAATACAAAATGACACGATCACATGCTACGTTTATAGTTTGTATCTTGTCCATCACATCATTCTCCCAATGATGTGATCGAGTCATCAAGTGACAACACTTTCATATGGTCAGAAAACCTTAACAATCCTTGATCAACTGGCTAGTCAACTAGAGGCTTGCTAGGGGCATAGTTTTGTCTATATATCCACACATGCATTTATGTTTTCATTCAATACAATTATAGCATGGATCATAAACGATTATCTAGAAACAGGAAATATAATAATAACTATTTTATCATTGCCTCTAGGGCATATTTCCAACAGTCTCCCACTTGCACTAGAGTCAATAATCTAGGCTTACTAGGGACAGTGTTTTGTCTATGTATCCACACATGCACTGTGTTTCCAATCAATACAATTATAGCATGGACAATAAACAATTATCATGAACAAAGAAATATAATAATAACTAATTTATTATTGCCTCTAGGGCATATTTCCAACAGTCTCCCACTTGCACTAGAGTCAATAATCTAGTCTTCACATCGCTATGCGATTAACATTGGAAGAGGTTTAGTGAGCGGATCTGCAACATTCATATCCCTGTGCACTTTACAAATATTTACGTCCTCTCCTTCGACATAGTCGGGGATGAGGTTGAAGCGTCGTTTGATGTGTCTGGTCTTGTTGTGTAACCTTGGTTCCTTGGCTAGAGCAATCGCACCAGTGCTGTCACATAACAGAGTTATTTGATTTAGTGCGCTCGGCACAACTCCAAGATCCGTCATGAACTGCTTCATCCAGACACCCTCCTTAGCCGCCTCCGAGGCAGCCATGTACTCCGCTTCACATGTAGAATCTGCTACGACGCTTTGCTTGGAACTGCACCAGCTTACCGCACCCCCATTGAGAATAAATATGTATCCGGTTTGAGACTTAGAGTCATCCGGAACAGTGTCAAAGCTTGCATCGACGTAACCCTTTACGAGGAGCTCTTCGTCACATCCATAAACGAGAAACATTTCCTTAGTCCTTTTCAGGTACTTCAGAATATTCTTGATCGCCGCCCAGTGTTCCACTCCTGGATCACTTTGAAACCTGTCTGCCATACTTATGGCCAGGGTGACGTCCGGTCTTATGCACATCATTGCATACATGATAGACCCTATGGCTGAAGCATATGGGACGATACTCATATTTTCTCTATCTTCTACAGTTACTGAACACTGAGTCTTACTCAACTTTATACCTTGCAACACTCGCAAGAACCCCTTCTTGGATTGCTTCATTTTGAACTTCTTCAAAACTTTATCAAGGTATGTGCTTTGTGAAAGTCCTATTAGGCGCCTCGATCTCTAAAAACTCCACATTGTTTTCAATCAACAATATGTCATCCACATATAATATTAGAAACGCTATAGAGCTCCCACTCACTTTCTTGTATATACAAGATTCTCCAACAACTTGTATAAATCAAAACGCCTTGATCACCTCATCAAAGCGCTTATTCCAACTCCGAGATGCTTGCACCAGTCCATAAATGGATCGCTGGAGTTTGCCAACTTTGTTAGCATTATTTGGATCGACAAAACCTTCGGGTTGCATCATATACAACTCTTCTTTAAGAAAACCATTAGGAAACGCCGTTTTGACATCCACTTGCCAGATTTCATAATCGAAAAATGCAGCTATTGCTAACATGATTCGGACGGACTTAAGCATCGCTACCGGTGATAATGTCACATTGTAGTCAACTCCTTGAACTTGTGAAAAACCCTTTGCCACAAGTTGAGCTTTATAAACGGTCACATTACCGTCCGCGTCCGTCTTCTTCTTAAAGATCCATTTGTTCTGAATAGCCTTGCGACCTTCACGTAATACTTCCAAAGTCCACACTTTGTTTTCATACATAGATCCTATCTCGGACTTCATGGCCTCTAACCATTTGTTGGAATCCGGGCCCAACATTGCTTCTTCATAATTTGCACGCTCATTGTTGTCTAACAACATGATAGATAAGACAGGATTCCCGTACCACTCACGAGCAGTATGTGATCTTGTCGACCTGCGAGGTCCTATAGTAACTTGATCCGAAGCTTCATGATCATCGTCATTAGCTTCCTCCTCAACCGGTGTTGCCTCGACAGAGATTTCCCTCTACCCTGCGCCACCATCTTGAGGGAGCAGAGTTTCAAAACCTCATCAAGTTCTATCTTCCTCCCACTTAATTCTTACGAGAGAAACTCTTTCTCAAGAAAAGCTCCGTTCTTAGCAACAAACACTTTACCCTCAGATCTGAGATAGAAGGTGTACCCAACTGTCTCTTTTGGGTAACCTATGCGAACACACTTTTCCGCTTTGGGTTCCAGCTTTTCAGGTTGGAGCTTTTTGACATAAGCATCGCATCCCCAAACTTTAAGAAACGACAAATTTGGCTTCTTGCCATACCATAATTCATATGGTGTCGTCTCAACGGATTTTGATGGTGCCCTATTTAAAATGAATGTAGCTGTCTCTAATGCATAACCCCAAAAGATAATTACAAATCGATAAGAGACATCATAAATCGCACCATATCTAACAAAATACGATTACGACGTTCGCCACACCATTACGCTATGTTTTTTTTCTGTTTTTTTTCTTTTTTCTTCCCCACTTTTTGTTTAATTTCCTTTTTCCTTTTCAATTTCTTTTCTTCCTTTTGTGTCTTTTTTCTTTTGTTTTTTGTTATGTTTTTTGTGTTTTCACTCTAATTTTTTTGTAAGTGTCAAAATTATTATTTTAGTAACTGATAAACATTTCTTGTATAAACGTTCAACATTTTTGTTCTTATTCAACATTTTTCAAATACTCATTCAATAGTTTTTATTACTTATTCAACATTTTTGAAATACTTCATCAAAATTTTAGTACCTATTCAATATTTTTCAAATACTTGTTCAAAAAATATTCAAATATTCGTTTAATAATTTTATAATATTTACACAACATTTTAAAATACTTTTTCAATATTTTGAATATTTATCAACATTTTAAATGCTTGTTGATCATTTTTTAAATACTCATCCAACAATTTTTAATACTAATTCAACATCTGGGCAAATACTTGTTCAATATTTTAATACTTATTAGAAAAATTCAAATACCTCTTCAACATTTTTTGAATACTTGTTCAATTTTTTTAATACTTATTCAATATTTTGGCGAAATACTTTTCAACATTTTTTAAATGAGTTTTCAAGAGGCTTTTTTGTATACACGTATGTGGAATATTTCAAAGTATAAAGAAAAGTACAAAATAAAGCAAAAAACAAGAACAGGAAAAATAAAAATAAAAAGGCCACGACCTCCTGTGCTGATGGGCCGGTCTATCTGGGTTCCCCCCTCGCGAGTCACGCAACTGTGATCGCTTAAAGCGAGAGATAGGGGCGCCTCTCGCCCTTCGCACAGTGACGATGGAGCAGGCTGGCCAACTCAGCTCTGCTAGTGTAGCTACTTCATTTTAGTACCTCACTAGCCCAATTTTTTCCTCTATTTATATTTCTAACGACACTGAAAAACCATTCTTTTAGTATTGTGAACCTTTTTGAAGATATGAAACATTTTTTTAAATGTGAACAATCTTTAAATCTTTTGAACTTTGTAAGAGTCTGTGAACATTTTAAAATTTCTAATTATTTATAATAAAGGAAAATACGAAAAACAGAAAAAGTGAAAAATTGGACCTGAACCTTCTAGAATGTTCAAAACCCCAGAATAAACCAGACTGAAACCTTCCAAAAGGTTCCCAAATCTGATATCCCAATGCCGGGTTAGCTAGGGTCGTCTCTATCACGTTTGCTAAGTGACCCCCTTTGCGATTTGCGGGCATTTTGTCGGGTGAGAGGCAAATATAGAATTGCCACAAAATTTTGACATAAAGCAAGTCACAAGATCCTTGCAGAAACAGCAAACTATTCAAAAATGGTCAGCCCATATCGCGGGTGATTGCGCCTTGTGCTTCCTCATTAAGGGCCATTTCTTCTTGGATTGATCCAGTCTCGCTTTTATTTGAATACAATATGGCCACAGCTGCTCACGTACACACAAATACATTCATTCTATGAAGACACACACGCATATCCTATAGGTTTGTACTATCTTCATTACTCGTTCATGCACGCACATAGCCCCAGGTGAACTGATTTTTTACTCTCCTTTTCTTTCCTTCCATTTTTTAATTGCTCCACTTTATTCTCCTGTTTATATTGACTTTTCTTTCATTTTCCAATTTTATCTCCTTTAAAAAATGTAAACAACCTTTTCCCAAATTCATGAACGTTTTTATTAATAAAATATTGTTTTTGTAAAGGAATATTTTTTAAATACACTGTGAACAAGTTCTGAATAACATTTTCTTAATTCTTTTAGGGAAATATAAAAAGTTGGATCAGTGAGACAATTTTTGGTAGCGATTTGTAAAAGGAGCACAGTTGTTTATTAAAGAGACACACAAAGACCGTCCGATTTGCTCATCCTCGCTAAGCGCAATCCATATTTGGTGCTATAAGCTTATAGCGCTACTAAGAGCGCTATTAGTCCACACCGCTCACCTCCTCAATGTAAGTTGGTGGTAACAAGCGGCCCATCTACAGGGGTCGACGTTTGATTTTGCTTAGTTGATTTTCTTAAGCTTCTAGAAGCTTTTGTCCGGTTTTCATAAGCTTCTAGAAGCTCCTAGTCTAGGTTTTTTCCTGATTTTGTCAGGGGTTTTCTTCTTTTTTACTATTTTTCCTTTTTCCTTTTTATTTTATTTTCATGAACTTGTTTTCAATTGGCCCAACTTGTTTTCAAATTCGTAAACCTTTTTTTTTCTATATCTTGATTTTTTTCAGATTTATGAGTTTTTGAAATCGGTTCACATTTTTATTTTCTTGAAGTTTCAAGTTCAAGGAATTTTTCAAATTCAACATTTTTTCATATTTGCGGTTTTTTAATATTTTTTGAACTTTTTTCAAATTCATGAAACTTTTAAAATTCTATGAACACGTTTTAGTGTGTCAAAATTTTCCGAAATCTGTAAAAAAATCAGATTCATGAGCTTTGTTTCAAATTATTAAACTTTTTTCAAATTCAGAGGTATTTTTCAAATGAATGAACTTTAAAACAAATTGTGATCCTTTTTCGCATTCACAAACTTTTTCAAACTCGCACCCTTTTCCAAATGCCTGAACTTTTTTCAAATTCATGAATATTTATAAAATTTTAAACATTTTATTTATCGTGTGAAGTTTCTTAGAAATATATATTTTTTATTTTTGAGAATTTGAACAATCAAAAACCTTGTCAACGGTCAATTGCCAAAGTTTATGGTCATGGTCAGCCAACAACCAACAACCTTTTCCCAAAAAAATACAACAGCCACTAACCTAGATTGAGCAACGAGAGAGGGAATCCCTATTGGGCCACGAAGCATTATGGCGATAACACGGGCACTGGTTGGTAGTGGCTCTGTAAGCCCCATATAGGAGGTCTCCTCGCTAAGAGAAAGATGTATTTGGGTGCCCCTCTACTACCGAGCAAACACTATATATTAACAAAGATCATCGATTGATCATGCGAAAATAAAATGTGGATGCAAGCATGTCAAGGAATGGTGAATTTGGATCGATGGGAGCGGTTTGTCGCGGTCATAATGGAACCTTGGGGCGTCGAGGATAATCTTCCCCTACATCAATGATCGAGCGACAATAGAAGCTTTGGTTACTCGAGACACTAGCATTGGTATTTATGTGCATCGGATGATGGTGGCGTTGGCCTTCAAAGTCATTATTAAAGCTATTATGGGTGGTACTTCGGCAAGATATGAAGCAGTGATACATGAATCATAGATTGGTCATAAAATTTTATTTCTCCTATTTTAAGCATGAAATTAGGACCTTGAATGTTGACGCTCACACCTTTGCAAAGCATGTACTTAATTTGGAGGTTGTCCATCATGTATGGTTAGATCAACCAGATAACCTTACATTCCTCCCTATAAACATTGTGACGACGTAATAAAAACTTTGCGAGTTTGTCTAAAAAATGTCAAAGACCATCAATAATCTACTTTAAACAAAAGTCCCATTTTATGGATGATGATCGTTAATTAGCAATCATGATACTATTGATAGTCACGAATCTTTGGTGAACCCTATAACATGATTCTCTCTAATCTCAAAGAATATTTTAAATTTAAGAACCTAAATTTAAAATTTGGTCTGGCAATCTTCTAAGTCACTTTGCATTCTAATTTTGAAACTCTTCCATTCAATTGGGATGTTCATCTTTGAATTTGGTCATGATTTTGACCGGCTCAACAACTTTTTAAATCAATCTGCAACAGGTGGCCTATAAAAACACATTAGTTATTTTAACATACACCTTGTAGCACCAATATAGTATATGACAACATGCAGCCACCTACGCAAAAAGATCGGACATAAATATGAGTTTATTAGCAAATAACACAAAATCATAATGCCGGAAGGCTCATGAAAACACCGTACTGTAAAAAAAACAAAACACAATTTATCATCTCCCAACGTGCTATTTTTTATGAAACCCTGCACCAAAGCACATCCAACCTTTCTAGTGATGAGCTATGGACAAACAAAGAGATAAAACCCGTGGGTGTCTTCGTGAAGTTCAAAAACACCACACCAAGTCTATCACCTCCACGTCATAACTGGTGATGGACATCCACTCCACTTGTATGCTCTCCTTCTAGACCCTAGAGCCGGCAACCACGTTAGCCAAGACACCCTTTCTAGCCATTTTGCTCGTCGCGGGGGACAACACCTTTGTTGTTTAACCTAAGTGTCAAATCATGTCAATAAATTCAAATTCCCAAAAATTACGACACTCGAGCACATTGTATGCACTAGTAGAAAACATGCCTTTGGTTCGACGCATTAGTCCCGGTTCGAACCGGGACTAATGCTTTCATTAGTCCCGGCTCATGAGGCTAGGCTTTAGTAATGGTTTATTAGGAACCTCTAGTCTCGGTTTATGTCAAAACCGGGACTAAAGGGGTGGTGGCAGGGTTGCGTTAGGCTGGGGACTAGAGATAGATCTTTAGTCCCGGTTTGTATCACCAACCGAGACTAAAAGTATCACTATAGTGATACAAACCGGTGTTGGGGAACGTCGCATGGGAAACAAAAATTTTCCTACGCGCACGAAGACCTATCATGGTGATGTCCATCTACGAGAGGGGATTTCCGATCTACGTACCCTTGTAGATCGCACAACAGAAGCGTTAAGAAACGCGGTTGATGTAGTGGAACGTCCTCACATCCCTCGATCCGCCCGGCGATCCGTCCCACGATCCGCTCCGATCTAGTGCCGAACGGACGGCACCTCCGCGTTCAGCACACGTACAGCTCGACGATGATCTCGGCCTTCTTGATCCAGCAAGAGAGACGTAGAGGTAGATGAGTTCTCCGGCAGCGTGACGGCGCTCCGGAGGTTGGTGGTGATCTAATCTCAGTAGGGCTCCGCCCGAGCTCCGCAGAAACGCGATCTAGAGGTAAAACCGTGGAGGTATGTGGTCGGGCTGCCGTGGCAAAAGTTGTCTCAAATCAGCCCTAAAACCCCACTATATATAGGAGGGAGGGAGGGGAGGAGGCAGCCTCAAAACCTAAAGGTTTGGCCGAAATTGGAGGTGGAGGAGTCCTACTCCAATCCTACTTGGAGTAGGATTCCACCTTCCCACTTGGAAACTCTTTCCACCTTGTGTTTTTTCCTTCTCAAACCTTATGGGCCTTAGTGGGAACTTATTCCAGCCCACTAGGGGCTGGTTTATCTCTTCCCATAGCCCATTAGACCCCTTGGGGCGTGACACCCCTCCTGATGGTCCCCGACACCCCTCCCGGCACTCCCAGTACACTACCGATGAGCCCGAAACTTTTCCGGTAATGCACGAAAACCTTCCGGTAACCAAATGAGGTCATCCTATATATAAATCTTCGTTTCCGGACCATTACGGAAACCCTCATGACGTCTGTGATCTCATCCAGGACTCCGAACAACATTCGGTAACCAACCATATAACTCAAATATGCATAAAACAACGTCGAACCTTAAGTGTGCAGACCCTGCGGGTTCGAGAACTATGTAGACATGACCCGAGTGACTCCTCGGTCAATATCCAATAGCGGGACCTGGATGCCCATATTGGATCCCACATATTCTATGAAGATCTTATCGTTTGAACCTCAGTGCCAGGGATTCATATAATCCCATATGTCATTCCCTTTGTCCTTCGGTATGTTACTTGCCCGAGATTCGATCGTCAGTATCCGCATACCTATTTCAATCTCGTTTACCGGCAAGTCTGTTTACTCGTTCTGTAATACAAGATCCCGCAACTTACACTAAGTTGCATTGCTTGCAAGGCTTGTGTGTGATGTTGTATTACCGAGTGGGCCCCAAGATACCTCTCCGTCACACGGAGTGACAAATCCCAGACTCGATCCATACTAACTCAACGAACACCTTCGGAGATACCTGTAGAGCATCTTTATAGTCACCCAGTTACGTTGCGACGTTTGATACACACAAAGCATTCCTCCGGTGTCAGTGAGTTATATGATCTCATGGTCATAGGAACAAATACTTGACACGCAGAAAACAGTAGCAACAAAATGACACGATTAACATGCTACGTCTATTAGTTTGGGTCTAGTCCATCACATGATTCTCCTAATGATGTGATCCCGTTATCAAGTGACAACACTTGCCTATGGTCAGGAAACATTGACCATTTTTGATCAACGAGCTAGTCAACTAGAGGGTTACTAGGGACAGTGTTTTGTCTATGTATCCACACATGCACTGTGTTTCCAATCAATACAATTATAGCATGGATAATAAACGATTATCATGAACAAAGAAATATAATAATTACTAATTTATTATTGCCTCTAGGGCATATTTCCAACAACCGGGACTAAAGATCTTTACTCCCGGTTTGTATCACCAACCGGGACTAAAAGTATCACCGACCGAGCCCAAGCTCTCGGTTTTCTCCTTTCTCTTCTTTATTCTCTTCCTTTGCTCGAGTTCATCCTCAATTTCTTCCTAGATTTGTCAAGATTTGAGGCACCCCATCCATCCAAGTGTTCACAAAGGTTAGTGATGACCCACAAGTATGGGGGATCAATCGTAGTCCTTTCGATAAGTAAGCGTGTCGAACCCAACGAGGAGCAGAAGGATCTGACAAGTGGTTTTCAGTAAGGAAATATCTGCAAGCACTGAAATTATCGGTAACAAGTGATTGTGTGGTGAGATGATTCGTAGCGAGCAACAAGTAACAAAAGTAGCAACGGTGCAGCAAAGTGTCCCAATCCCTTTTGTAGCAAGGGACAAGCCTAGACAAAGTCTTATAGGAGGAAAAACGCTCCCGAGGACACAAGAGAATTTCTGTCATGCTAGTTTTCATTATGTTCATATGATTCGCGTTCGTTACTTTGATAGTTTGATATGTGGGTGGACCGACGCTTGGGTACTTCCCTTACTTGGACAAGCATCCCACTTATGATTAACCCCTCTCGCAAGCATCCGCAACTACGAAAGAAGAATTAAGACAAAGTCTAACCATAGCATTAAACTAGTGGATCCAAATCATCCCCTTACGAAGCAACACATAAACTAGGGTTTAAGCTTCTGTCACTCTAGCAACCCATCATCTACTTACTACTTCCCAATGCCTTCCTCTAGGCCCAAATAATGGTGAAGTGTTATGTAGTCAACGTTCACATAACACCACTAGAGGAAAAACAACATACAACACATCAAAATGTCGAACGAATATCAAATTCACATGACTAGCATTAGCATGACTTGTCCCATGTCCTCAGGAACAAAAGTAACTACTCATAAAGCATAATCATATTCACGACCAGAGAGGTAATGAGTAGCATCAAGGATCTGAACATAAACTCTTCCACCAAATAATCCAACTAGCATCAACTACAAGGAGTAATTAACACTACTAGCAACCTTACAAGTACCAATCGGAGTCGGGAGACGGAGATTGGTTACAAGTGATGAACTAGGGTTTGGAGATGAGATGGTGCTGATGAAGATGTTGATGGTGACGAGTCCCCTCCGATGAGAGGAGTGTTGGTGATGACGATGGCGACGATTTCCCCCTCCGGGAGGGAAGTTTCCTCGGCAGGATCGTCCTGCCGGAGCTCTAGATTGGTTCTGCTCAAGTTCCGCCTCGTGGCGGCGATGAATCCATGAAAAAGCTCCTCCTTGATTTTTTTCGAGACGAAACCCTTCATATAGTAGAAGAGGGGGGCAGTGGGCCAGCAGGCTGCCCACAAGCCCCCTTGGCGCAGCCAGGGGGGTGGCCGCGCGAAGCAGGCTTGTGGCCACGTGCTGGCGCCCCTCTGGCGCTTCTTCGACCCAGTATTTTTTATTAATCCGGAAAAAATCATCGTTGATTTTTACGGCGTTTGGAGTTGCGCAGAATAGGCATCTCAACTTTGCTCCTCTTTCAAGCCAGAATTCCAGCTGTCGGCATTCTCCCTCTTCATGTAAACCTTGCAAAATACGAGAGAAAAGGCATAAGTATTGTACTGTGAAGTGAAATAACAGCCCAAGAAGCGATAAATATCAACATGAAAGCATGACGCAAAATGGACGTATGAGTTAGCATCTTTGTCCTTTCATCTCTCATTGCTAGATTAGCTAGTGCAATGCTGTGTAATTATAGTGATTTGTGGGGTTTAGTTTGGGAGTAATTATGTGGGAGTTTATTTAATTTATATGCAATTTGAGCTTAAATTAACTTCTTAGTTTGCATATGTGTAGGTGTGGTTTAGTTAGTGCCTTTCCGTCCCTGTCCTAACCACCGTTGATCGCCCGCACCGTCTCGTCGGCGGCACCACCTTGGTGATCCTCTTGTTCTTATCCTTTTTATTCCAAAACAAATCTTATTTGTATGATTTACATAGTTTTCTTACCTGTATGATTGTTTGTTATAAATAGTGCCATGACTTGATATCCGCCCCGATTGGCCCTCGTACGGTTCATGATTCGGATGTGGTATATTCTCTTTTATAACTATTTGATGCATTTCTCGTTTATATGACAATTATACCCACCAAGTTGACATAGATATTTTTATCTAGGAGGTATGTGAAGCGCAAATTGCAACCGACCCTCTTGTCGAGAAGTTAAATTTAGTTGAAAAAGAAAATGAGTATTTGAAAGAAAAATTGAAAAGAATTGAAGAAGAGAAGATGAAATTGGAGTTGTATGTTGTTGATGTCGTCGATGATCACAAGATCAAGATGGATGCAATGCGCTTGAAGATTAGAAATATTAGAGAATATGCCCTTAATAAAGAGGCTTAGTATCACTATGCTGTTGGATCAATTGTTACCTTAGTTCCGATCTTGATCGCATTTGTTGTCGCATTTAAATGCTTTAGCTAGAAACTCTTGTATTTTGTTTTGCGAGAATAAGTGTGTATGAACTTTATGTGTGAACTTGTATTAATTTGGTATTTTCGGTCTTGTGTAATGAAGATGAACCGACAATGGATGTACGATGACCGGCACTCTCCCCAGTTCATTGATAGCTTGCAGAGTTTTCTGCGTGCGGCTGAGGCAAACCAACGGTATGGTTTTATGTCTTGTCCATGTGCTGTCTGTAAGAATGATAAATCTTAACTCTAAGTCAAGAGTCATTCACTTCCACCTGTTTACGTCTGGTTTCATGTCCAGCTATAACTATTGGACCAAGCACGGAGAAAGAGGGGTTCTACTGAAAGAGAATGAAGAAGAAGAGGACTAACCTTTTTTTCCTAAGGCCATTAGTTGATCATATACGTCATATGGTCAACGATTTAAAAGTGATTTTTGGAAAGTGTCCTCGCGGATAATCTGTTCTGAATGACGCTGCCGAACATGCACCCATGTGGAAAAAGAAATCTATATTTTGGGACCTATCTTCTTGGAAAGTCCTAAAGGTCTGCTCTGCAATACAAGTGATGCACGTGACGAAGAATATTTGCGTGAACCTGCTAGGATTCTTGGGCGTGTATGGAAAGACAAAAGATACACCGGATGCATGGGGGAACCAGCAACGTAAGCACAAAAAAGACGACATGCATCCAAGGCAGTATAAAGGTCCTGCCAACTACGCTCTTACCAGAGAAGAGAAAGAAATCTTCTTTGAATGTCTGCTCAGTTTGAAGGTCCCGTCTGACCCTGAAATTGAAAAGCGCT
The DNA here is from genome assembly GCF_904849725.1 of Hordeum vulgare subsp. vulgare. Classification (NCBI taxonomy): domain Eukaryota; kingdom Viridiplantae; phylum Streptophyta; class Magnoliopsida; order Poales; family Poaceae; genus Hordeum; species Hordeum vulgare. The sequence continues at coordinate 41,710,465 of NC_058521.1, read as the reverse complement.
ACAAACGAACTCTGAAGAGGCTGAAACTTGGCATGGTGTCATCATTTCACCCACATAGCATGTGCTAAAAAGTTGGGAGGGTTACGACTAAAAATGGATGCACTTTGTGTACAAAAATGGACAATCTCTTTCGAAGTATCACGGTTTCGAACGAATACTCATCTCTTACAAAAGACATTTCATTTTTTAAAACTTATTTCAACTCAACACTTTTTGTACGCTCAATATGCATCATTGAAAGCCACGTCATCAATTTTCAACCCTTTCTCACCTGATTTGCTATTTTTCATGGATTTAATGTTTTTTAGCTAAATGATCCTGAAATTGAAAAGCGCTACAAATGAACTCTGAAAAGGCTGAAACTTGGCATGGTGTCATCATTTCACCCACATAGCATGTGCTAAAAAGTTGGGACGGTTACGGTAAAAATTGTATGCACTTTGTGTATAAAACTGACAATCTCTTTGGAAGTATCACGGTTTGGGACGAATACTCATCTCTTACAAAGGCTTTTCAGTTTTTAAAACTTATTTCAACTCTAGACTTTTTGTGTGCTCAATATGCATCATTCAAAGCCATGTCATCAATTTTCAACCCTTTCTCACCTCATTTGCTATTTTTCATGGATTTAATGTTTTTTTAGCTAAACGACTTTGAAATTGAAAAGCGCTACATATGAACTCTAAAAAGGCTGAAACTTGGCATGATATCATCATTTCACCCACGTAGCATGTGGTGAAAAGTTGGGAGGGTTACGACAAAAACTGGATACACTTTGTATACAAAATGGACAATCTCTTTCGAAGTATCATGGTTGCACACGAATACTCATCTCTTACAAAGGCATTTCATTTTTTAATAACCTAAAAATTACCAAATTTAATATAATGATAAAACACTTTAATATTAAACATCAGAAAAAAGAATGACTAAAAAAATCTATTTTTAATGTAAAGTTATTCACAAACTAGTGATTCACACAAATTTAAAAAAAAATCAAATTTAAACTATGTGAATTTGAAAACTACTAGAACTAACAATTTTTTTGTAGTTTTTTTACCTACACCAAAAAGATTTATTCAAAAACTATAAATAGTCTAACAGTTAATCCAAATTTAAAATCAGAAATTGTCGTGTTTAGAAAAACAAAAACAATAAAAAAGATAAAATAGACCTTTAGTCCTCGCTGGAGCCATCCACTGGGACTAAAGGTCCCTTCCCACACGGAATTTTGGGAAGACGAAAATATACCTTTAGTCCCAATTGGTGGCTACAACCGGGACTAAAGGTGCGTGCTAGTGGGCCAAGCGCCCTACCTTTAGTCTAGATTGGAGCCACTAACCGGGACTAAAGACCCTTTAGTCTAGGTTCGTGGCAGGAACCGGGACTAAATGGCTCTACATATAACTCCGCGTCCGTTTTTCGGTACCAATCTATCCCATTTGATCGCCCGATGCCGATTGTGCCCTGTCCCGACACCGCCAAGCTATCGGAGTTCGCCGCCGCCGCCGAAGCCGCCCTCGTCCTCGTCACCCTCGACGCCGGCCGCCCGCACCTCCTTCACGAACCCCTGATGCGCCCTGGCCCACCTTGATCCCACGATGAGCTCTGTGAGCCTCTCCTTCCCTCCTTGATTTAAACGACCCGTCCCCTCGCCGTGTCCGAGCGCGACGGAGCCATGGCCACCAGCCTGCTCGAGCGCGGCGGGGCCATGGCCGCCGGCCTGCCCAATTTCATGGTTTCCTGAAGAAAAAAATCGGGAATTACATAGGTGTTCCTTGGCAACAATTGATGGCAGAAAGTAAGGGGATGTTGCGTGAATAGAAACACAACACTTTTTTGATCCTTATGCTTACTCTGATGGATTTGAGGAACTTGTTTGATGTGATGGCTAGTGAGATTGATGAATTTTGTGATGTGTTAGCAAGCAGTTTGTCTTAGTTTGGCACTTTCCTACTCTTATATGAACCTTGCTTCTTAACTAAATTATGTGTGAGCTTATACACTTGTTGTATGGTATGAACTACATGACTTATTAATAGTATGTGAGCCAAGGCATGAAAATAGAGTTTCGGTAGTGTAATTTAATTATAGCATGCTCCCTGGCTAGCCTAGGAGACATGCCTTAGATGGGTCGTGTTCATCAATTTGCTTGTTTTCGAGGGTTTAACGCATTTGGCATGGTTATCACATGCATTCGGTATAGTCAAACAAGTATGGTAAAGAAAATCAGGAATATAAGACACATAGGATTTTGAGTTTCTTTGATTACATCGCATGAAAAACAAAGGATTTTTTCCAAGAGGTTAGAGTGGATGCTAGGTTCTATTTGGAATATATATTGTACATATGGTTATATATTTTTATGCAATGCAATATATATGTAAGGCAGACATGCAATCTACTTGGTTGTATATTTTCTATGCAATGCGAATATCATAGATGTTCAATTCTATTTATAGATGTTTTGAAATTCTGTTTAAAGATGTTCAATTCTTTAGATATAGTGTCACAGTTGTTGTTTACGCATTTACAAACATGTTCCATGGATTATAAGTTAAATTACCACATTAAAATAGGAAATGTGTGACGATGATTGTTGGGAGTGTGAATATTGCGGCGACTATCGGGGTGTGTGCGACATGCCTCACCTGCGACACGACAGGTTCTTCAGCATCAAGCTTGACGAGATCTTCGAAGTTTGTGTGGTATGAAATGATGACAAGTGTTTTTTCATAATTTAACATGATTTATGTTTCTTTGCTTCAACGTGTAATTTATGTTTTATACAATTTCACTAGTTCCTCCCTTACCATGCAAGAAGGTATGTGTTGGAGAGGCTCGGTTTCGAAGATCACGAGAGTATGGATACGGGGATAGCTAACCTGAGGACTATACATGGTCACACATTTCTGACCAAAGTAATGAATGTAGTTTATAACACAAAAAAAGGGTGCCCAAATTGGGAAGATCTTTGCAAGGCATATTGATTTCAGGAGGGTATGGAAATAACCTTCGATCTTCGTGATGAAGATAATATGCCAGGTAACATCGACATTGGGGTGGATGTCGATATGCTTCATGTTTTACCTTCATGTGAGTTTGTCAACCATATTTGTCAAGTAATTTGCATTCTATATTTAGAATAGTTGGTGTTCATCCATATATTAAATTTGTTAAATCATAATTTATAGCTTATTTCTATGATTTGAGTGAATTACGGAAATTAATTGACACGACACACTACACTTATGGATCACATCTAACTTGGGAGGAGAAGGATGTCCTTATCCACTTTCTTGTTGGTGTCCTGGTTGGTAAGCAGATCTTCCTGTATAATTTGAGAACTGGCCCAAATTATACATTTTACATGCCACTATTGCATAGGTTGAGGGCAGATGACATTCGTCAAAATATCTTGATAAGAGTTTGCTAATTTAGTACACTCTACTATTGCATAAATGGTGTTGATTACGTACATTTCTAACTAGGCTATTATTACGTTCTTCAACAGCAACTGCCAAATGATGCAGTGCCTCTGTTGATGCACGACAAAGGTCATATGACAATTAAAAGCCCGCCGAGGGATGAGTTCGATGCTCCATACTCGACTGACCGCAAATAAAAAAGGCTCCAAATTGAAGCATGGAGAGAAATAAAGAAGGATCACAAGCCACAACTTGGAGACCGTTGGATCTCTGTGCTTCATCACGGAGATATAAGTGTTGTTCTATTTTATGACATTATACCTAGGAGCGAGGATTAGGTCTTATGAGTGAGAAGTTTTTCTGGTTTATATTAACTTGGCATGATCGATTAGGATGATGATTATTATGATGTTTTTCTGTTTTATGAGATTATAACTTGCTATATGATTAAGATGATGATGAGTTGTTGGATGAGCACATAAGATGATGATGAGTTCTATGACATAATATTTGATTAAAGTGGATGGATGCCCGTGATCGATATATGAAACCCCTAAACCCCTCCTTTCAGAAAAAATAAAAACCCAATGTAAGGCTGCCTTTTAGTCTCGGTTGGTGTTATCAACCGGGACTAAAGGTCCTCGCCCCCCGACGCATGCTGCCAGCCACATGGAGGCGAATTAGTCTCGAGTCGTGGCAAGTCGGGACTAGGGGGGCTTTAGTCCCAAGTTATTAGTCCCAGTTGGTGAATCGGGACTAAAGGCCCTTACCAACCGGGACTATAGCCATGTTTTCTACTAGTGATGGGAGATAAAATAACACAAATATAACCATACACTAAAATAATGTTATATTTTTTATTGCATTGTTCTATGAGGTGGGTTCAATGAATGCATTTGCCTTGTTTATTCAAGTGCAACTACTTTAACACCTTGAGATTAGTGGCATTCTATGTGAACTCATCTCAAAATGTATCTACTAGTTCATACATGTAAGATGCATCTGATGTGTACTACTCCTATACATAAGGATGTTGGAGGGCCCGTCTCCTCATGCCATCCGGCGGCGCAAACATTCCTATCACCTCGGGATCGCTTCACTGTACACCGCTCTTCGTTCCACCCTAGTCCCACACCGTCTGACCCGTCCTCGCCGCCATGGCCACATGTACGGTGTGAGATCCTGAAGTCGTTACCTATGACCATTTCATCGGACATAGCCTTATATACCTACCTAGCAGCAACCCCATTCACTAGGGCACGTTTCATTACCTGCATCGAGCCCAACCAGACATGTGCGAGATGGAAGATGCCTATTTGGTTGCCTGATTTCACTGTTGGGCCTGCATCGCACGCTTCTCAAAGCAGACCAGATCCTGGCTCGCTAAAAAGACTCGGATCGACAGTTTCTCGAGAGCCAGGCTGAGCGCAGCGTGAGGTCGCACGGGCAGGTGCGACGCGAGGACGAGGGGGCATGGCGGGAGATGGGAAATCTGGCGTGCCGTCCCGGTGCCAAATTAGCCTCACCCCCTTTCTACTCGCTCACCCATAGCCACTTTCTTCCCTACTACCTCACCACCGGCACCAACAGTGATAAGTGTGATTCAGGCATGGGTGTTAGAGCATATTTCTGTGTATGTGGTTTTGGTAATTAATGACAATCCCTATGGACTAATGGTTGCATTGAGTTATATTTGAAGGATTTGTCCATAGGCACTTCTTTAAGTCCATCTATTGGTTTCAAGGAGTTTATATGACGACCAAGGTGGCATTCAAAGTATTATCCAAAGATTGGTCATAAATACACAAGGTTGATCAAAACTAAGCAAAGAGTAAATCAAGATGATCAACAGACAAAGTGTACAAGATATACCGAGAGGGATCAAGTGATCCCATGGTATGGTAAGCATTGTCCATAACACTTTTGTGTACTAACCCATGGTCTTCATGAGAGTTCTATGTGGGGTTAGTTGTGTCTCCATGGGTTTGCGTCAAGAGGAAGATCTCATTCAACCTATGAAGGATGACATCACGTGGTGATCTTCATCAATATTGCGGTGTGCAAGTTCAAGTGGAGCATCATGAAGATATCATGCTTGAAGCTTGCTGTCCATTGTGGTGGCAATGGACTTGTGAAGATGTGCTAAAGAGTGGCTCACCCATAGTGAGTATGGGGGAACAATCAACTGGTCTTCATCAAACCAACGCAATCAAGAAAGGTGGTCCATCTTGAGGAAGCAAAGATCATCATCATCTAGCTCAACATGACTAGGTGCAAGGTATTGGTTTGCCCTTGATAGGTTTTCTATTTTAGGATAGATTGCCGTACTATCAAGGGGGGCTCTCAAGTGAGTAGCTTGATCGTATCGTTTGTTGAGAGCTCAAACCATTTGCATCCTTGCATCATATTTCTTGGTTCTTGTTTGGTGTTTCTCTTTGTTAGTTTTAGAGCTTATGGTCATCTTCATGACAAGCTCGAGTTCATCGAAAACGGAGTGCATATGCATTTTTATGATGTTTTCAATGTTATAAGTTTTTTCTGGTTCTTCATTCACAGAGGTCTCACATCTCTATATCATTGGCATTTTCATAACTGCATGTTCTCACTTCTCCCTGTTGGATAGCTCTTGTTGTCCTGAATCCATCAAGCTTGAGTTTGCTCGATTCAGAGTTCGTATGCAAAAGTTATGGCAGTTTCAGTGGCTAGAGGTAGTACAACTCTTGGAGCAGTAGTAGTTTTTTACTACCGCTCCTTAGGCCTTTTTGCGCATCGTTTTACCTCAACAATGGTAGGCATAGTAGTAACTTTTTACTACCATGGTTGGTGAACCTACCGTGCGGTAGTAGTACCGCTCCACTCGGGCTGTGAGTGGGGGTAATGGTCAGATTCTTTCCCCCACTATATAAAGGGGGTCTTCTTCCCCATTGGATTCTATCCATACGTTGAGCTCGTGTTCTTCCCCCATTGTTGACCTTCTTAGAGCTTGCTAACTCTCAATCGCTCCAATTATTCTTGTTAGTTCTTGAGGGAAAAGAGAGAGATCTAGATCCACATCTCCACCAATCACTTTCTCCTCTATGTGAGGGGAACCCCTTGGATCTTGGTCTTGGAGTTCTTTGTGAGCTCCTTGTTCTTCCTCTCATATTTCTCCACAGCTTTTGTTATTGTGGAGGGATTTGAGTCTGAGGGACTTGACCACTTTGTGTGTTCTTGCCATTGCATTAGCTGCATCGGTTTGAGTTCTCCACGGTGATACGTGGAAGTGAGAAGTTGAGAAGCTTATTACCCTTGGGTACTTGGTACCCCTAGAAGCCTGGTGGTGCCTTACAGCTCAATCATTGTGGTGTAAAGCTCCGGGCAAGCGTCCGGGTCTCTAATTAAGTTGTGGAGATTTCCCTGAGCATTTGTGGTCACCTCGAAGCCATATGCCATTGTGGTGAAGCTTCGTGGTGTTGTTGGGAGCCTCCAATTAAGTTATGGAGATTTCCCCAACCTTGTTTGTACGGGTTCGGTGACCGCCCTCAAGGGTCCCTTAGTGGAATCACGACATCTTGCATTGTGCGATGGCGTGAGGAGATTACGGTGGCCTTAGTGGCATCTCTTACCCGAACCCTTTACTTATGCACTTTACTTTCTGATAGCCATATTGTTTCTTGTCATATATCTTGCTATCGCTTATTGTTTATCTTGCTTAGCATAAGTTGTTGGTGCACATAGGTGAGTTTAGTTGTTTTAGGTTTTGTGCTTGACAAATTAAATGTTAGTTTTATTCCGCATTTGTTCAAGCCTAAACCGTAATTATTTTAAACCAGAGTTCCTAGGTCACACTCTACAGCATACATGGGGAGGAAGCACTACACAAGCCAGAATGTGCTTGCTGCTATTGACTTTGATCTGAAGTTCACATATGTGCTAGCTGGCTAGGAGGGGTCAGCGCATGTTGCTAATATTCTCAGTGACAACATGACTCGACTTGATGGGATCAACATCCCTGACGGCAAGTTCTATGTGGGAGATGCTGGCTATGCATGTCGGCCGGGTGTTCTTCCACCCTTCAGGAAAACAAGGTACCATCTCAACGAGTTCAGTGGTAGGAATTATCCTAGGAGTGCACAAGAGCTGTTTAATGTCAGACACTCCAGCCTTAGAGTAACTCTTGAGAGGGCATTTGGAGCTTTGAAGAATAGGTTTAAGATCCTCGATCAGAAGCCATTCCACCCATACCCTACTCAGGTTAAGCTTGTTCTTGCATGTTGCATTCTGCATAACTGGATCCTCTAGTGGGGCTTTGATGAACATGTGCCCGAGGAGGAAGAGGTCGAGCCTGACCATGTTGTTAGCTCCGGCCATGGTGTGGAGGCATTTGACAATGAAGCTTGGAAGAACAAAAGTTTGGAGTGGACAGAGGCAATGTGGCTTAACAGTGTTGGAGAATGTTGTATGGGAAACAAAAATTTTCCTACGCACATGAAGACCTATCATGCGATGTTCATCTACGAGAGGGAGATCGGATCCACATACCCTTGTAGATCGCTAAGCAGGAAGCGTTAAGAAACGCGGTTGATGTAGTGGTACAACTTCGTGATTCAAATCAACGTCGTCCCACGATCTGTTCTGATCTAGCGCCGAATGGACGACACCTCCGCGTTCAGCACACGTACAACTCGATGACGATATCCGCCTTCTTGATCCAGCAAGAGAGACGGGGAAGTAGATGAGTTCTCCGGAAGCGTGACATCGCGCCGATGATGGTGATGATCTATTTTTGCAGGGCTCCGCTCGAGCTCCGCAGAAAACCAATCTAGAGGAAGAACTATGAAGTAGAGGTTTAGGGTTGCACGTGGAAAAGTTGTGTCTCAAAAACCCCAAAACCTCTAGTATATATAGGAGGAGGGGAGGGGCTAGCCTTGGGGCTCAAGGGAGCCCCAGGGGCACCGGCCGAGAGAGGAGGAGGAGGACTCCAACTCCAATTCGGTTTGGGGAAGGAGGAGTCCTCCCCTTCCTTCCCACCTCCCTCTTTTTTTTTTCCTTTGGTTTTTTCTCTTTAGCCGACATAGCCCACTTGGGCTGGCCTCACCAGCCCACTAAGGGCTGGTGATCCACCCTTTGGCTATTAGGCTCACTCCCGAGTGGGTGGGCCCCTCCCGGTAAAAACTCGGAACCCATTCGTCACTCCGTGTACAGTGTCGGTAATGCCCGAAATCTTTCCGGAGACCAAATGAAACAATCCTATATATCAATCTTCGTTTCCGGACCATTCCGGAAACCCTCGCGACGTCCGTGATCTCATCCGGGACTCCAAACAACCTTCGGTCACCAACACCTATAACTCAACTGTACCGAAAATGTCACCGAACCTTAAGTGTGCACACCCTGCGGTTCGAGAACTATGCACATATGACCTGAGACGCTCCCCGGTCAATATCCAACAGCGGGACCTGAGACGCTCCCCGGTCAATATCCTACCTATTCTACGAAGATCTTATCGGTTGAATCTTTGTGCCAAGGATTCATATAATCCAGTATACCATTCCCTTTGTCCTTCGGTATGTTACTTGCCCGAGATTTGATCGTCGGTATCCCTATACCTATTTCAATCTCGTTACCGGAAAGTCTCTTTACTCATTCCGTAATATAAGATCCCATGAGTAACACATTAGCCACATTGCTTGCAAGGCTTATATGTGATGTTGTATTACCGAGTGGGCCCCGAGATACCTCTCTGTCACACGGAGTGACAAATCCCAGTCTTGATCCATGCTAACTCAACGGACACCTTCGGAGATACCTATAGAGCACCTTTATAGTCATCAAGTAACGTTGCGATGTTTGATACACACAAGGCATGCTTCCGATGTCAGTGGGTTACATGATCTCATGGTCATAGGAATGAATACTTGACATGCAGAAAACAATAGCAACAAAATGACACGATCACATGCTACGTTTATAATTTGGGTCTTGTCCATCACATCATTCTCCTAATGATGTGATCCAGTCATCAAGTGACAACACTTGCATATGGTCAAAAAACCTTAAGCATCCTTGATTAGCTGGCTAGTCAACTAGAGGCTTACTGGGGACATTGTTTTGTCTATATATCCACACATGCATCTATGCTTTTATTCAATACAATTATAGCATGGATAATAAACGATTATCTTGAAATAGGAAATATAATAATAACTATTTCATCATTGCCTCTAGGGCATATTTCCAACAGTCTCCCACTTGCACTAGAGTCAATAATATAGTCTCAAATCGCTATGGGATTTACATTGGAATGAATCTAACACCCATACAGTTCTGGTGTTCATCATGCTTCGCTCGTGGAAGAGGTTTCGTCAACGGATCTGCAACATTCAGATCCGTGTGCACTTTGCAAATATTTACGCCCTCTCCTTCGACATAGTCGCGGATGAGGTTGAAGCATCGTTCGATGTGTCTGGTCTTCTTGTGAAACCTTGGTTCCTTTGCTAGAGAAATGGCACTAGTGTTGTCACAGAACATAGTTATTGGATTTAGTGCGCTCGGCACAACTCCAAGATCCGTCATGAACTGCTTCATCGAGACACCCTCCTTAGCTGCTTCCGAGGCAGCCATGTACTCTCCTTCACATGTAGAATCTGCTACAACGCTTTTCTTGGAACTGCACCAACTTACCGCACCCTGATACGTCGCCGTCGTATCTACTTTTCTGAACTTTTTTGCCCTTGTTTTGGACTCTAATTTGCATGGTTTGAATGGAACTAACCCGGACTGACGCTGTTTTCAGCAGAATTGCCATGGTGTTGTTTTTGTGCAGAAATAAAAGTACTCGGAATGTCCTGAAAATTTATGGAGATTTTTTCCGGAATAAAAGAAAAATACTGCAAAGATCCACCGGAGGAGGTGGACGAGTGGGCCACAAGCCCACAGGCCGCGGCCACCCCCCTGGCCGCGCCATGAGGGCTTGTGGGGCCCACGTGGCTCCACCGCCCCCAAACTCAGCTCTATATCTTCCGTCTCGCCTGAAAAAAAATCAGAAAGAAGGTTTCATCGCGTTTTGCGATACGGAGGCGCCGCCACATCCTGTTCTTCATCTGAAGGGCAGATCTGGAGTCCGTTTCGGGCTCCGGAGTGCGGAAATCGTTGCCATCGTCATCATCAACCTTTCTCCATCGACAATTCCATGATGCTCTTCATCGTTTGTGAGTAATCTCATCGTAGGCTTGCTAGACGGTGATGAGTTGGATGAGATCTATCATGTAATCGAGTTAGTTTTTGAGGGGGATTGATCCCTAGTATCCACTATGTTCTAGGTTGATGTTGCTACTACTTGGCCATGCTTAATGCTTGTCACTAGGGCCCGAGTGCCATGATTTTAGATCTGAACCTATTATGTTGTTGCCAATATATTTGTGTTTTAGATCCTATCTTGCAAGTTGTAGTCACATACTATGTGTTATGACCCGGCAACCCCGGAGGGACAATAGCCGGAACCACTCCCAGAGATGACCATAGTATGAGGAGTTCATGTATGCACCGCGTGTTAATGCGTTGGTCCGGTTCTTTATTAAAAGGAGAACCTTAATATCCCGTAGTTTCCATTAGGACCCCGCTGCCACGGGAGGGATGGACAATAGATGCCATGCAAGTTCTTTTCCCTAAGCACGTACGACTACATACGGAATACATGCCTACATTAGATCGACGAACGGGAGCTAGTCACATATCTCTCCGTGTTATAGCTGTTACATGATGAATCACATCCGTCATACTCATCCATCATCGATACACTGCCTACGAGTCTTTTACTACTGGTCCTTGCTACGTTACTTTGTCTAGGCTTGTCCCTTGCTACAAAAAGGATTGGACCACTTTGCTGCTACTGTTGCTACTGCTGTTACTGTGCTGCTGCTGCTACTGTTGTTCCTTGCTACTTCACTGTTACTTGTTGCAAGATCCTTTTTCTTCAACATTGTCGGGGAAGAATAGTTCTCCGTCCACGGGCAACTTACTGGCGCCATTGATACAACAGTTAGGAATAGTCTGCCGTCAACAGATCGTTTCTGGCACCGTTGCTATCATACTACTTTGCTACTGATACTTTGCTTGCAGACAGTAATCTTTCAGGTGTGGTTGAATCTGACGAACTCAACTGCTAATACTTGAGAATATTCTTTCTCTTCCCCTTTGGCGAACCAACAAATTTGGGTTGAATACTCTACCCTCGAAAACTGTTGCGATCCCCTACACCTGTGGGTTATCACACACCGTTGAGAAAAAATACGTATCCGGTTTGAGACTTAGAGTCATCCAGATCAGTGTCAAAGCTTGCATCGATGTAACCCTTTATGACGAGCTCTTCGTCCCCTCCATAAACGAGAAACATTTCCTTAGTCCTTTTCAGGTACTTCAGAATATTATTGACCGCCGCCTAGTGTTCCACTCCTGGATCACTTTGAAACCTTCCTGCCATACTTATGGCCAGGCTGACGTCCGGTCTTGTGCACAGCATTACATGCATGATAGACCCTATGGTTGAAGCATAGGGGACGGTACTCATCTTTTATCTATCTTCCGCAGTTACTAGACACTGAGTCTTACTCAACTTTATACCTTGTAACACTGGCAAGAACCCTTTCTTGGACTGTTCCATTTTGAACTTCTTCAAAACTTTATCAAGATATGTGCTTTATGAAAGTCCTATTAGGCGCCTTGGTCTATCCCTATAGATCTTAATGCCTAATATGTAAGCAGCTTCTCCTAGGTCTTTCATTGAAAAACATTTGTTCAAGTAATCCTTTACGCTCTCTAAAAACTCCACATTCTTTCCAATCAGCAATATGTCATCCACATATAATATTAGAAACGCTAGAAAGCTCCCACTCACTTTCTTGTAAATACAAGATTCTCCAACAACTTGTATAAACCCAAATGCCTTGATCACCTCATCAAAGCGCTTATTCCAACTCCGAGATGCTTGCACCAGTCCATAAATGGATCGCTGGAGCTTGCATACTTTGTTAGCATTCTTTGGATCGACAAAACCTTCGGGTTGCATTATATACAACTCTTCCGTAAGGAAACTATTAAGGAACGCCGTTTTGACATCCATCTGCCAGATTTCATAATCGAAATATACAGCTATTGCTTACATGATTCGTGCGGACTTAAGCATCGCTACCGGTGAGAATGTCTCATCGTAGTCAACTCCTTGAACTTGTGAAAAACCCTTTGCCACAAGTCAATCTTTATAAACGGTCACATTACCGTCCGCGTCCGTCTTCTTCTTAAAGATCCATTTGTTCTGAATAGCCTTGCGACCTTCAGGTAATACTTCCAAAGTCCATACTTTGTTTTCATACATAGATCCTACGTCGGACTTCATGGCCTCTAGCCATTTGTTGGAATCCGAGCCCACCATTGCTTCTTCATAATTCGCAGGCTCATTGTTGTCTAACAACATGATAGATAAGACAGGATTCATGTACCACTCAAGAGCAGTACGTGATCTTGTCGACCCGCGAGGTCCGATAGTAACTTGATCCGAAGCTTCATGATCATCATCATTAGCTTCCTCCTCAATCGGTGTTTCCTCGACAGAGATTTCCCTCTGCCCTGCGCCACCATCTAGAGGGAGCAGAGGTTCCACAACCTCATCAAGTTCTATCTTCCTCCCACTCAATTCTTTTGAGAGAAACTCCTTCTCAAGAAAAGCTCCGTTCTTAGCAACAAACACTTTGCCATTAGATCTGAGATAGAAGGTGTACCCAACTATCTCTTTTGGGTAATCTATGAAGACGCACTTTTCTGCTTTGGGTTCCAACTTTTCAGGCTGAAGCTTTTTGACATAAGCATCGCATCCCCAAACTTTAAGAAATGACAACTTTGGCCTCTTGCCATGCCATAGATCATATGGTGTCGTCTCAACGGATTTTGATGGTGCCCTATTTACAATGAATGCAGCTGTCTCTAATGCTAATGCATAACCCCAAAACGATAATGGCAAATCGATAAGAGACATCAAAGATCGCACAATATCAAACAAAGTACGAATACGACGTTCGGACACACCATTACGCTATGGTGTTCCAGGCGGTGTCAACTGTGAAGCGATTCCACATTGTCTTAAGTGAGCACCAAACTCGAAACTCAGATATTCGCCCCCTCGATCAGATCGTAGGAACTTGATCTTCTTGTTACGATGATTTTCATCTTCACTCTGAAATGGATTGAACTTTTCAAACGTTTCAGACTTGTGCTTCATCAAGTAGATATATCCATACCTACTCAAATCATGAGTGAAGGTGAGAAAATAACGATATCCGCCGCGCACCTCCACACTCATTGGACCGCACACATTAGTATGCATGATCTCCAACAAGTCACTTGCACGCTCCATTGTTCCGGAGAACGTAGTCTTAGTCATCTTGCCCATGAGGCATGGTTCGCACGTGTCAAGTGATTCGAAATCAAGTGACTCCAAAAGCCCATCATCATGGAGTTTCTTCACGCGCTTTACACCAATATGACCTAAGCGGCAGTGCCACAAAAAGGTGGCGCTATCATTGTTAACTCTACATCTTTTGGTCTCAATGTTATGTATATGTGTGTCATCACAATCAAGATTCAATATGAACAAACCCCTCACAGTGGGTGCATGACCATAAAAGATATTACTCATAAAAATAGAACAACCATTATTATCTGACTTAAATGAGTAACCATCTCGCAATAAACAAGATCCAGATATAATGTTCAGGCTTAACGCATCCACTAAATAACAATTATTTAAGTTCATAACTAATCCTAATGGTAACTGAAGTGAGACTGTGCCGACGGCGATTGCATCAACCTTGGAACCATTTCCCACGGGCATCGTCACTTCATCCTTCTCCAGCCTTTGTTTATTCCGCAGTTCCTGCTTCGAGTTGCAAATATGAGCAACAGAATCGGTATCAAATACCCAGGCACTACTACCAGAGTTGTTTAGGTACACATCAATAACATGTATATCATATATACCTGGTTTGGCGTTGGCCGCCTTCTTATCAGCCACATACTTGGGGCAGTTGCGCTTCCAGTGACCCATCCCCTTGCAATAATAGCACTCAGTTTTCGGCTTAGGTCCAGCCTTGGGTTTCTTCGTCGGAGTAGCAACAGTCTTGCCACCCTTCTTGGAGCTACCCTTCTTGCCTTTGTCGTTTCTCTTGAAACCAGTGGTCTGATTGACCATCAACACTTGATGCTCTTTCCGGAGTTCTGACTCTGCGACTTTCAGCATCGCGAATAACTCGCCGGGTGACTTGTTCATGCCTTGCATGTTATAGTTCAACACTAATCTCTTGTATCTAGGTGGCAGTGATTGAAGAATTCTGTCAGTGATAGCCTCTTGCGGGAGTTCAATCCCCAGCTCAGCTAGACGGTTTGAGTACCCAGACATTTTGAGCACATGTTCACTGACAGACGAATTCTCCTCCATCTTGCAAGCATAGAATTTATCGGAGGTCTCATACTGTGACAACCCGAGACCGACGCTCCAGAAGATGCCCCCTTTATTCCGTTTTCGTCGTGTGATTATTTTTATTTGTCGCATCATCATCGCATCATTCCCATCATCCGCATTGCATCGGCACTCCGTTGCCGCCGGTTTTCAAAGTTGCATCCGTTATTAGTTGCCGGTTCTCGTCGTTGCCCGTTCTGAGCCCGACCACACACGCACGCGTCGCGGCATCGTTTAAGTCTTGTTTTTAAAAGTGTGTATAAAACTTTCTCCGATTGGGTTGAAACTTGTCGTGTGGTATTATTTAGTTATAGGTAGGCCGCCTGCCAAACTTCGTCGCAATCGGAGTCCGTCTGGTACCCGAACGGTCGACCATAGAGAGACCGTATTCGGTCTATGGTAGGACGTGTTTCGGTGTTTTAAAATAGTTGCCGGATGCCCGTTTTCCCTCTCATCTTCGGCTAACCTACTCTACACAACCCATCAAACCTATCTAGCCACTTCCTCCATTCGTGGTCATCGGATCGCGATCGAACGGACGAGGTCCACCCCACCATAGACCAACCCTATATAAGAACCACCCCATGGAGAGGCCTCTGTCACTTCACTAGGGTTCCCCCTAGTCATTTTGCAGCCACCCCCTCAAAAACCCCACCTGCTAGACCCATCTCCTCTCTCCCCGGAAATCCCATCCCATGTCACATCTGGACCATTGGATTTCCATCCACAGGCCCAGATTCGTCCAAAAACCCCACCTACCGGACATGTTCGTGGCCAACTCGGACATGTCCGGGTGACCGCAGTGCCCGAGCTCCAAATCAGGGAGGAGCCCTGATCCAGAGCAGCCCTTGCTCGAGTAGACCTAGCCCGCGCCTCGAGCTCCACCCGTGTCCGCCGCCGGATCTGCGCCGCGTCGCCGGTTCCACCTGTCGACCGCCCGAGGACCGCCTCCGTGCCTCTCCTAGCGCGCCGCCGCTTCGATCCGCTTCGCCAGTTCGCGACAGCCCCGCCACCTCAGGTCCCTCACTGGAGGTTCTTCTGGACCAGCCGTGCCCGCATCCCTCCGCGCAGCCGCCGGCCCCAAGTGCCGCCTGCCGCAGTGCGTGCTGGACATCTCCCACGCAGGTCCCTCCCACTCGCGAGCGCTCGTCCGACCGTGATCTGGAGCGAGGACCAGATCGAGGTGAGAGGCGCATTGACCGCGCCGGCCCCGTGGGCTTGCTGCAGCCGGGCTGGCCGAGCCACTCCGCCGGCCCAGTCACCCCTCCGCCCCAACCGGCCAGCTCCTGCATCACGCGAGGCCCAGGTCGCCCTAGGCCGGCCTGCTTTGGCCCGAAGGTGAGTTGCCGCCTATCCCTTGCCCAGACACGATTTAGTTTTATTGCGCCACCAATTTTAGGCTGTTTGCACTAGATTCGGCCCATTAGCCTTTTTCCTATTTATTTCGCGATATAATTAATTTCAGGAATTTTCTAGATATTAAAACGATCGTATCTCTTAAACCGTATGTCGGATCGAGGCGAGTCATATATGTAACTTGTGTAGTTTACCGCGTAGATTAATATTTTGCAACTTGCACCCATGTTTGAATTAGTTTGACCCGCCGAATGCCTAGTTTTGCGTGCTTTCCCAATAGGTTAATTGCCCCGTATTTATTTCCGTGCGTGTTCGGATTGCCCGAACTCCGTAGATGAAATGCTCATGTTTTTAGGGACCTTTTTCCATGTATTTTAGAGTAGTTGGTTGTATTTTTGCATGTAGGATTCTCTCATTAGTTTGCTATACCGTGTTTAGGACATATTCCCGCATATACGTGTGACGTTGTTTTTATTTTGCAACCCCACATGTTATATATGTTTTAGGGGTAGAAAAATCCATAGAATTTAACTGTGCATTTAGTTTTAGCTTTTGAGCAAGTTAGTGCGCGTGATATTTTGCCATGTTGCCCTTTTGTTTATTTTGTGGGATTTAATCCGTGCATGATATGAAGGAGTTGTAACCTAGAGATTTTGCCTTGGATGTGTAGACTAGCCCCTGGTAATTTTGGTTGCAATAGAAATCCATGTTTAGGTGTCATTTGCTTGCTCTCAACTTTCTAGAAAATAGTGCTGATTTGGAGATGCTGAAATATTTCTAAGTCTGAGATCTGTTATATTTTGTTGCTGTCTTTGCATTAGTTTATCTGGTGATATGTAGCTCTTTTGAGGTTAGTGCAATGGAGTTAGTTGTAGACCTTAAGATTCTCTAGCATGTTGTCAATTTTCATGCCATTTGGAGTCCTGTAGCTTATGGTTTTGCTGATGTCAATATGCCATCAGATCGACAACTGCACTTTCATAAATTCTGTTTTTCTCTAAGTCTGAAACTGTGTGTGGTAGTGCATATTGTCCTCTACTGTCTCATGCCTTGGTTGAGTATTTTGGACTTGTGTAGCTCGTAGTTGTGGGGTGTAGAAAATGCTATATGGCTGATTTTGGCAGATTGTAGTCATTTCTTGTTTAGCTCGTAGTTGTTGATCCGTTGCTCCGTTTTGATCGTGTCCTACATGAAACTTTCTTAGAATCTCGCGTAGATTCATATTATCTTGCTGGTTGTGTATTTTGAAATGCTTGTGACTGTCGTTGCACATATATTGCATTCATGCCATCATATCTTGCGGTGTTCGTATCTTTTGAACCTTAGCTCCGTTGGAGATGGTCTCTATGTGTAAGTTGATTGGAATGACGCGTAGAATCACGTGAACCTATTTTTTTGCTGTTTAACAAATATTTAAAAGTGTTAGTTCAGATTTGGACAGAATTGTAAATTAACATGTGAGGCCTTCTCGGAGATGCTATATGTCGTTTCCGACCTCATTTAAAGTGCCTAGATAGGTAGTTTAATTATGCTTCACCTCTTGCCATGTTTAACCACATTTAACATTGCCGTGTACCTAATTAGAATAGAACTAAATAATTCGTATGTGGAGTTTCGTCAATATGTAACTCGTTGCATATGGAACTTCACTTAATGTGTAGTGTTTGATTGTGTGAATTGACATGCCGTGTCTTGCATATATTCAGATGATCATGCATCATATGTGGATTACATCTTGTCGTGCATGTGCTGTGGTGAATATCCTATGTTTATTCTTGTTTCGGGTTTCTTTCGTCTCGATAGAGTTCCGCAAGCGTGTCGGAAAGTGAGGACCCGTTCGACTATGTCGGTTCGTCTTCTTCTCGGAGGCATTCTTCTTCCAAGAGGGATCTCAGGCAAGATGACCATTTCCCCAGATACCATTACTATCATTGTCATGCTAGTTTTACTGTTTCTATCGTTATTGTCTCGTTGCCTACCCCTTGTTAAATATCAGGCTCCCAACATAGCCATGAAACCTTCAACTTGTTCACAACCTAGCAAACCACTGATTGGCTATGTTACCGCTTGCTTTACCATGTGTTAGCGTTGCTAGTTGCAGGTGCAGTTGCTTCCATGTGATTACATGTGTTCCTTGTTATATCACCCTATTAAATGCTATTTAATTTAATGCACCTATATACTTGGTAAAAGGTGGAAGGCTTGGCCTTTCCAGCCTGGTGTTTTCTTCCACCTTTGCCCCCTTAGTTTCAGCTACCGGTGTTATGTTCCATAATTGAGCGCTCCTAACACGATTAGGGTTGTTATGGGGACCCCCTTGATAATTCCTTTTAGATTAAAGCTGTTCTGGCAAGGCCCAACATTGGTACTACATTTGCCCAACATAATAATTTTATTAATACTGTAAGCATAGGGCGTCATGAACCCGAGGAGTAATTCTACATAATACAAGGAGGGCCAGTGCTGATGGTGCTGGTCCAAAACAGAGCACTGTGCGGAGCCAACCCAGGGCAACTTGGGAGATTTCTATCAGGCCACCGTACACGTCGCTCATCAGTCGTGTCCTGAGAACGAGATACGCGACTGCTATCGGGATCGTCGACACGCCGGGCGGCCTTGCTGGATTAGTTTCACCTTTGACGAATGTCTTGTGCATCGGGATTCCGGTGATGCTTTGGGTAATCTCAGAGTTGAGCTTTTCCACTACAGAGTCCATCGAGATCGCGAGTTTCGTGATCAAGGATTTCTATGCGGCTTGTGGTAATTTGTGATGGATTAGTTGGAGCACCCCTGCAGGGTTATATCTTTCGGAAGCCGTGCCCGCGTTATGTGGCAACATGGAAACTTTGTTTAACACTGGTTCTAGATAACTTGAAGATAACTTAATTAAAATATGCCAACTGAGTGCGTAACCGTGACTGTCTCTTTCGCGAGTTCCTTCTTCGATCGAGGACACGGTGGGGTTATGTTTGACGTAAGTAGGTGTTCATGATCATTCATTTGATCATCAGTAGTTCACGTCCGTTATGCGTAGTTCTCCCCCCTGTTTATTCTTATACTCGTAAGTTAGCCACCTCATATAATGCTTAGTCGTGTGCTGCAGCCTCACCACTTAACCATACCTCACCTATTAAGCTTTGCTAGTCTTGATACCTTTGGAAATGAGATTGCTGAGTCCCCTGTGGCTCACACATTACTACAACACCAGTTGCAGGTACAGGTAAAGGTTACTTGACGCGAGAAAGTTGATTGTTCGTTTGGAGTTGCTTCTTCTTCTTCTTCATCGATCTAGGATGGGTTCCAGGACGGCAGCCTGGGATAGCAAGGATGGACGTCGTTCTTTTCTCGTTTGTTTTTGTCTGTAGTCGGACCCTGCTCTTCTTCGTGTTATTTATGTATTGTACTGATATGACTCTGATGTAGCTTGTGGCGAGTGTAAGCCAATTCCATATATCTCATCTTTTCAGTACATGTACTTGTAACGATATCCATTCTTGCAAAACGACGAGATGCGCTTCTATCCCTGACGAGGCCCTCGTGCCAAATTGAGGATATGATCGCATCTTGGATGTTACAAGTTGGTATCAGAGCAGTACCGACCTAGGAGCCCCCTTGATTGATCGAACTTGGCCGAGTCGAGTCTAGTAAAAATTACTTTGAGTCTTAGTTATATCAGAGAGTAGGTTTCTTTTCTCTCCTCTTCTATGCTCTAGTGAGGTTCACGGCATAGGAATTTAAATTCTACTCCTCTTCTCACTCAAATTTTTTTAGGATCATGCGGATATTTTTGGAATCTATATGATGTCGATGTGACGGAGTTCTGTCTTGGTGCCTCCTGTATGACTTGATTTCTTTCGAGGAGTTGAGCTCCAGGGGATTCTCGAGCACATCGTTATCATTCAGATTTCTTTGTATCTCAGGACGAAGGATGTTCGAAATTTCTTCAATACTAGTAGTGGCGAGAGGAGTCCGGCTTCCCCAGTACTGGTGCAGAGAGTTCTGGATGTATCGCCATACTTAGTATCGTTGTGATTACGAGTGTCTGAGATAGATGAAGTTCCGACATTCTGGTTATGTGTTGACGGATGTGATACACTGGACGGGTTAGTATAGGAGTTGAGTGATATATTACTCCTTGTATCCGTGGACCAGATTGCATGACTAGAAATTTCGGGAGTTCTTAGGTGGGAATTCAAGTAGTTACTTATAGGACAAACTTCCAACAAATGCATGATGTTAGGTTGGGGTTCGACATCTAGTCGATTCGTTTGTTCACGGTCGTCTTACAACGGTTCTCGTTGTGTCTTAAAGAGTCCTTGTAGTTTGCTATGACTCGGGGATGCTTCGTATGTCGTGTGCACTGCCTTGCACAGGATGGCTACTGTAAGCATCGAGCCCGTGCGATCCTGTCCACGAAAATATCGAACGGAAATCTCTCTCATGAATTTGTTCTGGCTTGTTTCATAAACTGCAACCTTTGTTTTTGTTGGAATATGGTAATTCAAGTTGCTTCGATGTCAAGTGGTGATTTCAGATCTTCCCAAGAGGTGTTCTCATATTTTTATGGGAATGCTAATTCTTTTGCTCAATCAATTGTCTTATCAATTCTTGTCAACCAGAGTCGTCATGTTAATTCTTTTCCACCCGGTGTGTTTCTCTCCAAGTGAATTCAATACTTTCCAATTTTGCAAGATCATTCTCTCATTTTATTCCGGAGTTCATTTCATCTGTCCAAGTTGTATTCATTTTCCCCGCCCTCCCACCCTTTTCTTCGGTGATTCAATTTTCATCCAAGTGTATTTCATTTCATTATAGCTTTCGCTATCTGTTCTTTTCTCTCTTAGCCGGTGATTCATTGTGAAGGTTCTCAGGAGCTTCGTGTTCATATTTATTCAATCTTGTTATCTTTTCCGGTGAGTTCAGTTCAGTTATCCGTGTTCATCATATCCTTTTTATCCTTTGAATTCTTCCTATGTTGGAGATTTTATCAAGTCTTTTCTTGTCATTTCTCTTTATTCTATCCGGAGTGTTGAAGGTATCTCAGAAGTTTCTTGTTTTCAATTCTTTCAATTATTTCGAGGTGCTCACCTCATCTAGTTTCATTATACTAGTGCAATATCTCTCTTCTAAGCAATCTTTTCAACGATGGTTTCTTTGAGTGGGCCCATAACCCACATGTTCTTACCCAGGATCTTCTGTGGCTCTTGTAATGTTTCCGGAGTTCTCTTATTCTTTTCAACTATGACGTAAGTATGAATTTCATCAGTCATATTCCTTCTTCAAGATCAATTTGAATTAATTCTCATATTTGGCTCAACCTTGCATTATTATTTATTCCGGAGTGTCGCAGTTATTCTTGGTGGTGTTCTCCTCATCATTTTCACCTTGGAAGACCGAAGGAGTGTTTCTCTCAAGTCTTGTCCATTCTTTTGAAGATTGTCATCTCAGCTTCGTGCCATCCTTTCAATTGTTGTTAATCATGAGTATTCCTTCCATATCTAACCGATGCATTCTGTGTTGTGTTCATTTTTCGATCCTCCGAAGGCCATCATTTCAGAAGATTCTCGTTCTCAGCTTTCAGCTTTCATCCTCAATTCTTCTCAATTGTTGTCTCTTCGTTCGTCTCTCAATGATTCTGGTGTCCTGTTTAAGTTTTTTTCTCTCAGGTGGCTCATGATCTCTTCATTCTTATCATATCCCTATTCAATCCAATTATTACCGGTGCCTCCTCAAGACTTCTTCAGTTTGTGCTCATATATCTCCTCAATCATTTCTAGAAGAATAAGTGGTACACTAAATCCGTTGCTCGTCATCAATTAAACTCGATGAAGGATAAGCTTAACATAATTCTTATTCCCGTTTCATAGTGAT
Organism: Hordeum vulgare subsp. vulgare; assembly: GCF_904849725.1. Lineage (NCBI taxonomy): Eukaryota > Viridiplantae > Streptophyta > Magnoliopsida > Poales > Poaceae > Hordeum > Hordeum vulgare. The sequence continues at coordinate 41,688,322 of NC_058521.1, read as the reverse complement.
TTCAATCTTTCTTCCGGAGTGGCTCATGCTATCAATTCTTTGTCTCAAGATGTTCTTCAAGATTCTTGTGGTTGTGGTTCTCATTTTCTTCTTCGTTCCCTCTTTCCAAGATCTAGTTTATATTCTCTTGTTCCGGAGTTGTGGTGATGTTTCTCAGTTGGGTCAATCATGTTGTTCTATCAAGATCATGGTGTTCACTTGTTCTATTTAGTTGTTTGTTATGAATCTTGTCTAATTTTCCCATCTTATCGAATTTTTTGTCCCCTTTTCCTACCGAAGTGCTCCCAAAATTTTCTGTGAATTCTTTCTTGTTTCTCATGTCATTCCTCATCTCTATGCAACCTTCAAGGATCGTTGGTTTCACTCGTTTGTCAAAGAAGCGACTAAGTTTTACCTCTTTCTTTCTCATCCTCTTCCCCTTTCATTCTTGGATCTCGGGTCGAGATCCTCTTGTAGTGTAGGAGAGTTGTGACAGCCCGAGACCGACGCTCCAGAAGATTCCCCCTTTATTCCGTTTTCGTCGTGTAATTATTTTTATTTTTCGCATCATCATCACATCATTCGCATCATCCGCATTGCATCGGCACTCCGTTGCCGCCGGTTTTCAAACTTGCATCCGTTATTAGTTGCCGGTTCTCGTCGTTGCCCATTCTGAGCCCGACCACACACGCACGCGTCGCGGCATCGTTTAAGTCTTGTTTTTAAAAGTGTGTATAAAACTTTCTCCGATTGGGTTGAAACTTGGAGTGCGGTATTATTTAGTTATAGGTAGGCCGCCTGCCAAATTTTGTCGCAATCGGAGTCCGTCTGGTACCCGAACGGTCTACCGTAGCGACACCATATTCGGTCTATCGTCGGAAGTGTTTTGGTGTTTTAAAATAGTTGTCGGGTGCCCGTTTTCCCTCTCATCTCCGGCTAACCTACTCTACAAAGCCCATCAAACCTATCTAGCCACTTCCTCCATTCGTGGTCTGATACGTCCATTTTGCATCATGCTTTCATGTTGATAATTATCGCTTTAAGGGCTGTTATTACACTTCACAGTACAATACTTATGCCTTTTCTCTCTTATTTTGCAAGGTTTACATGAAGAGGGAGAACGCCGGCAGCTGGAATTCTGGCCTGAAAAAGGAGCAAGTTTGAGATACCTATTATGCGTAACTCCAAAAGTCGTGAAAATCAACGAGGATTTATTTTGGAATTTATAAAAAATACTGGGCCGAAGAAGTACCAGAGGGGAGCCAGCAGGAGGCCACAAGCCTGCTAGGCGCGGCCTCCCCCTGGCCGCGCCTAGGGGGATTGTGGGCTCCCAGGTGGCCCACTTGCCCCCCTCATTTGCTATAAGAAGGGTTTTGTTCCAGAAAAAATCAAGAGGAGGCTTTCGGGACGAATCGCCGCCGCCACGAGGCGGAACTTGAGCAGAACCAATCGAGAGCTCCGGTAGGACGATCCTGCCAGGGAAACTTCCCTCCCGGAGGGGGAAATCGTCGCCATCGTCATCACCAACACTACTCTCATCGGAGGGGACTCATCACCATCAACATCTTCATCAGCACCATCTCGTCTCCAAACCCTAGCTCATCTCTTGTAACCAATCTCCATCTCGCGACTCCGATTGGTACTTGTAAGGTTGCTAGTAGTGTTAATTACTCTTTGTAGTTGATGCTAGTTGGATTACTTGGTGGAAGATTATATGTTCAGATCTTTGATGCTATTCATTACCTCTCTGGTCATGAATATGATTATGCTTTGTGAGTAGTTACTTTTTTCATGAGGACATGGGATAAGTCATGCTATAAGTAGTCATGTGAATTTGGTATTCGTTCGGTATTTTGATGTGTTGTATGTTGTCTCTCCTCAAGTGGTGTTATGTGAATTTCGACTACATAACACTTCACCATTATTTGGGCCTAGAGGAAGGCATTGGGAAGTAGTAAGTAGATGATGGGTTGCTAGAGTGACAGAAGCTTAAACCCTAGTTTATGCGTTGCTTCGTAACGGGGCTGATTTGGATCCACTAGTTTAATGCTATGGTTAGACTTTGTATTAATTCTTCTTTCGTAGTTGCGGATGCTTGCGAGAGGGGTTAATCATAAGTGGGATGCTTGTCCAAGTAAGGCAGTACCCAAGCGCCGGTCCACCCACATATCAAACTATCAAAGTAGCGAACACGAATCATATGAACATGATGAAAACTAACTTGACAGAATTTCCCATGTGTCCTCGGGAGCGCTTTTCTTCCTATAAGAGTTTGTCCAAGCTTGTCCCTTGCTACAAAAGGGATTGGGCCACTTTGCTGCACCTTTATTACCGTTGTTACTTGCTACTTGCTACGAATCATCTTGTCACACAACTACTTGTTACCGATAATTTCAGTGCTTACAGAGATTACCTTGCTGAAAACCACTTGTCAGATCCTTCTGCTCCTCGTTGGGTTCGACACTCTTACTTATCGAAAGGACTACGATAGATCCCCTATACTTGTGGGTCATCATGGTCATCAGATCGCGATCGAACGAATGAGGTCCACCCCACCATAGACCAACCCTATATAAGAACCACCCCATGGAGAGGCCTCTCTCACTTCACTAGGGTTCCCCTAGTCATTTTGCAGCCACCCCCCCTCAAAAACCCCACCTGCTAGCCCCATCTCCTCTCTTCCCCGAAATCCCATCCAAGTCAGATCTGGACCATTGGATTCCCATCCAGAGGCCCAGATTTGTCCAAAAACCCCACCTACCGGACATGTCCGTGGCCAACTCGGACATGTCCGGGTGACCGAAGTGCCCGAGCTCCAGATCGGGGAGGAACCCCGATCCAGAGCAGCCCCTGCCCAAGCAGAGCCAGCCCGCGCCCCGAGCTCCACCCGTGTCCGCTGTCGGATTTGCGAATCGCCGCCGGTTCTACCTGTCAGCCACCCCAGGACCGCCTCTGTGCCTCTCCTTGCGTGCCGCCGCTCCGATCTGCTTCGCTAATCCGCGACAGCCCCGCCACCTCAGGTCCCTCGCCGGAGGTTCTTCTCGAGTAGCCATGCCTGCTACTTCTCAAACTACAGTGCCAGAAATTAGCACGTTGATGGAGACTTGGCTTGCGTTGGTTTTTCCCTTGAAGAGGAAAGGGTGGTGCAGCACAGGAGCAGTAAGTATTTCCCTCAACTTGAGAACCAAGGTATCAATCCAGTAGGAGAATCTCGTCAAGTCCAGAGTACCAGCGCAAACACAAAAGAGCTTGCACCCAACGCTATAAAGGGGTTGTCAATCCCTTCAAGATTGATTGCAAAGTGAGATCTGAAGGCGGAAGGTGCAACGAAGTAAAAGAGTAAGGCTGAAAATATGGTGTGAAGTAGACCCGGGGGCCATAGTGTTCACTAGAGGCTTCTCTCAAAATAGCAAATATTACGGTGGGTGAACAAATTACTGTCGAGCAATTGATAGAACCGCGCAAAGTCATGACGATATCTAAGGCAATGATCATACATATAGGCATCACATCCGAGATAAGTAGACCGACACTTTCTGCATCTACTACTATTACTCCACACATCGACCGCTATCCAGCATGCATCTAGTGTATTGAGTTCATGACGAACAGAGTAATGCCTTAAGCAAGATGACATGATGTAGAGGGATAAACAAAAACCAATGATGAAAAACCCATCTTTTTACCCTTGATGGCAACAATACGATGCGTGCCCCGCTACCCCTTCTATCACTCGGTGAGGTCACTGCAGGGTATCAACCCAAAACCAAGAACTTCTCCCATTGCAAGAATCATAGATCAAGTTGGCCAAACAAAACCCACAACTCGAAGAGAATTACAAGGATATGAAATCATGCATAAGAGACATCAGAAGAAACTCAAATAAGATTCATAGATAATATGATCAGAAATCCACAATTCATCGGATCTCGACAAACACACTGCAAAGAAGATTACATCGGATAGATCTCCATGAAGATCATGGAGAACTTTGTATTGAAGATCCAAGAGAGAGAAGAAGCCATCTAGCTACTAGCTATGGACCCGAAGGTCTATGGTGAACTACTCACGCATCATCGTAGAGGTCATGGTGTTGATGAAGAAGCCCTCCGTATCCGAATCCCCCCTCCAGCTGGGCACCAGAACGTGCCCCAGATGGGATCTTGCGGAGACAGAAGCTTGCGGCGGCGGAAAAGTATTTTCGTGGATCTCCTGATTTTGTTAGGAATTTTAGGTAACTTATAGGCGAAGGAGCTAGGACAGGGGAGGCCCAGGGAGCCCACAAGCCTGGGAGGCGTGCCCCCTTCGCCGCGCCATGGGGGCTTGTGGCCTCCCCCGGGACTCCCTGCCTTGGTTCCCAAGCTTTCTGCGTATCTTCTGTTTCGGAAAAAATCTTTTCAGAAGTTTTATTCTGTTTGGACTCCATTTAAAATCCTCCTCTGAAAAAGGTCAAAAACACGGAAAAACAGGAACTGGCACTTGGCACTGAGTTAATAAGTTAGTCCCAGAAAAGAAATAAAAGGTATACAAAACATCCAAACTTTGACAAGATAATAGCATGAAACCATAAAAAATTATAGATACTTTGGTGACGTATCAAGCATCCCCAAGCTCAACTCCTGCTCGTCCTCGAGTAGGGAAGTGATAAAGACTGAATTTTTGACGTGGAATGCTACCTAGAATAGTTGTTCTTTGTAACTTATTTCATGTGACATGAATGTTCAGATCCGTAAGATTCAAAACAATAGTTTGCTATTGACATGAAAACAATAATACTTCAAGCAAACTAGAAAGGTAATCATGAACTTTCGAAATAACAAGGCCAAAGAAAGTTATCCCTACAAAATCATATAGTCTGGCTATGCTCCACCGTCCCTACACAACTAATTTAAATCATGCACAACCCCGGTATTGGCTAAGTAATTGTTTTCACACTCTTACTTTCTCAAACCTTTTTCAACTATCACACAATACATGAGCGTGAGCCATGGATATAGCACTATAGGTGGAATAGAGTGTGGTGGTGGTTGTGAGACAAAAAGGAGGAGATGATCACATTGACTTGGCGTATCAAAGGGTTATGGAGATGCCCATTAATAGATATCAATCTGAATGAGTAGGGATTGCCATACAAAGGATGCACGAGAGCTATAAGTATGTGAAAGCTCAAAAGGAAAACTAGTGGGTGTGCATCCAACTTGCTTGCTCACGAAGACCTAGGGCAATTTTGAGAAAGCCCATCATTGGAATATACAAGCCAAGTTATAAAATAAAGATTCCCACTAGTATATGGTGGCGACAAAACAGGAGGCTCTCAATCATGAAGAAATGGTGCTATTATGAAGCACACGTGTGGAAAAACATAGTAGCATTGTCCCTTCTCTCTTTTTTTTATTTGGGCTCTTTGGCCTCTTTTTTCTATGTGGGCAACTTTGGCCTCTTTTTTTCCTTTTTATTTCCTCACATGGGACAATGCTCTAATAATGATGATCATCACACTTTTATTTACTCACAGCTCAAAGCTCAGAACGATGATGACTCTATAGGAAATGCCTCCGACAGTGTACCGGGATGTGCAACGATCTAGCTTGGCGATGACGTTGAAACATCTCGCTACCTATCTTACGATCATGCAATGGCAATATGAGAGTGATGGCACAAGTCATGAGATGGAACGGTGGGAGTTGCATGGTAATATATCTCAGGATGGCTATGAAAATGCCATAGTAGGTAGGTACACTGGCTGTTTTGAGGAAGGCATATGGTGGGTTTCTGCACCGGCGAAAGTTACGCGACACTAGAGAGGCTAGCAATGGTGGAAGGTGAAAGTGCATCTATACCATGGACTCACATTAGTCATGAAGAACTCACATACTTATTGAGAAAGTTTTTATTAGTAATCGAAACAAAGTGCTAAACGCATACTCCTAGGGGAAGGGTTGGTAGGTGTTAACCATCGCGCGATCCCGACCGCAACACAAAGGATGACAATCAATAGATCAATTATACTCCGACTTCCTAACATAGCGGTTCACCATACGTGCATGTTACGGGAATCACTAACTTCAACACAAGTATTTCTCGATTCACAACACCCTACTAACATAACTCTTTAATATTACCAAATCCACGTCTCAAAACTAATTGAGAGGAATCAAACTTCTATTTCTACTCAATGCACATGAAGATGGAAGTTTTTGTATCCTCTTTGGGTACCTATCACCTTTGGGACTACTTTCATAGCACAAACCAACTACCAAGTCACGCACCGCCGTGCTCTAAAAGATCTAAGTGAAGCACATAGAGCAAAATTATCTAGGCTCAAAAGATATAAGTGAAGCACAATGAGCATTCTAGCAAATTCACGATGAGTGCATGTCTCTCTGAAAAGGTGTGCAGCAAGGATGATTGTGACACAACAAAAATAAAAGACTCCTACAATACAAGACGCTCCAAGCAAAACACATATCATGTGGTGAATAAAAATATAGCTCCAAGTAATATTACCGATGGATTGAAGACGAAAGAGGGGATGTGTGACAGCCCAAGACCGACGCTCGAGAAGATTCTCCTTTATTTCCGTTTCCATCGTGTGGTTACTTTATTTTGTGGCCTCTTCATTTAGTTTGCATCGTCGCATCATGCATGGCATCTTGCATCGTCGGTCGTGTGTGGTGTTTTGGGTGTTGTGCTCCGAGTGATCACCGAGTCATAGAGCGATAGTAGTTCCCCCTCTCTCTCCTCTTATTTCATTTTGTGGTTTTGCTAAAGTTCCGTTTTAACCCCTATTTAAAAAAAATAAAGATTCGTCTTCTTTTAAAGAAAATCATTTTATTAAATCTGGGGCCAACCCCTTGGGTTTTCTTTATTTCTTCCTTTTGTTTATTTTCAAAAAAAACAGTCCCATTTCTTTTCTCCTTTAAAGATCCTTTATTTTATTCTTTAAATAAAAAAGGGGTTTGGTTTTTATTCTTTTGTAAACGGGTTTTAATTTTAACCCTTCAAAGGTTTTATTTTATTTCTTTTGAAAATGCCCAACTATTTATTATAGCTGGGAATATTTTTTTTTTCAAATGAGTCAAAAGCCTTTATTTTTTTGTTAAAAGCTTTCTTTGTTTAAAATTATCTGACTTAAAATATTTTAAAGAAAAAAACAAGAGAGGAGGGGCCCAACCCAGGCAAGCCGGCCCAAGGCCTCCCCTCCCCTCCTGACCTAGCGGCAGGAGCCCAGCTCCCTCTTCTCTCGTCCTCCCCTGCGCGCCGTCATCCCCGTGCTCCTTCCTCCCTCGATGCGTGCCCGTGCCCGCCGCCTGCCTCGCCCTCGTCGCCCACCGAGCAGCCCGGCATGGCCACGCCATGGCCATGGCCTTGCTCCCGACCACCTCCTTGCGCCCACCTCGCCGTCTCTCCTCGTCCCCGCGCCGCCCTAGCCTCGGCCTCCCCTCGACCTCGCCCCTTCCCACGTCAGCGCGCGCGATGTGCCTCTTCCCCGCCGACCGGAGATCCCCCCTCGCCACCGGGAATCGCGAGCCCTTTCCTCTCCCTGCCTGCGTGCTCGCGGAGCTGTGCCCGAGACAGCCCTTCACGCCACCCGCTCGTCTCCCTGCCGCCATGCTCTCCGCCGCCGGTTGCCCTGCAGCTCCGCCTCGCCGGCCTCCTGGTCGCCGGACCGAGCCGCCGTCGCCTCCCCGCGTCCCCTTCTGTCGCTCGCCTCTAGGCCTAAGCTGCCGTTGCCCTCGCCGCGCTGCCTCCCCTGCCGCTGTTCCCGGTGCCGTGCTCGCCTTGCTGTTGGAGCAGTTGCTGTCGCGTTTGCTGTCGCTGTGTGCCGCTGCTGTTTGCCTTTGCTTAGCTGCATTTGTAGTTGCTGATTCCGTTGCTTGTTGCTGCGTGTAGCTTTTGCTGTTAGGTTGTTGTAGTTGCTGTCTGTAGCCATTAGATTTTGCTGCTGCTTGCTACCTAATAGCTCCTATAGATTGCTGTTGCTGGGTAAATTTTTGCTTGCCGCTTGGTGCAGTGTTGCTTACTTGCTACTAGTCGCCGTAGCATGCTAGTGCTAGGTGCCATAGCTTGCTATTAGTTGCTGCCGCTTGTAGCCGTGGCGTACGCTCGCATTTGCTCGTGATGCCGCCTACGTAGCCGCATGCACCATTCCCTCCTTCGTGGAACAGACAAATTCACCGAGCACCACGACGTCCTCGACGACCCCGGAAACGAGTTCGACTTCCTCGACGTCGCCGAAGACCCGTGTTCGACTACCGATGCCGAAGATCGTCTACCGATGCAAGAGAATGACTACCGTCGACGAGACCGTGTATGACTACTTCCTCAACGACCACGACTTCCTCTACGACCACGACTTCCGCAACGACCTGATCCGCCCGAGCGCACGCTTCAAAGGTATAACCGTTGGAACGATGTCGTGGACCTAATGCTTGTGATGAATGAATGAAACGTATGCTTGCGCCATTTATGTTGCCCGTTGCACGTTGTCCTTCTTTTGTTGTGCCTCAACACATGGGAGCCCGGTAAGAGGGATCACCCCATCTTTATTTAGCGTTCCTGCACACGCTTCCTATTCGTTGGCACGTTATCTCAATGAGTTATCGGGATAGGAATGTTGCCGTGGCATCGTTTCTGTGTTGCTGCCATGGTTCCCTCTTGCTCGCCGTGGCGACACTTGTTTCTTTCTCCCCTTGCCCGTGTTTATGAACTTGCATGCATGACGCATTCATGGCATATATCTTGTGTTGCATGTCTCTTGTGCCGTAGCATTCGTTCTAAGTCCCGTGTGTTAACCGACTAGGATGACATGTAGGACCACCGCTTCACCCCTTGCCATGTTAACAACATGTTAAATATTGCCATGTAAATTAACGGGAGTGAAACTAAACGATTAAATGTGGAGTTTCGTCGATATGCAACCCGGTGCATATCGAGCTTCACCTAATATGTAGTGTTTGATTGTTGTGATTGTCATGCCTTGCATTAGTCCATTCATGCATCATGTGTGTCTTGCATCGTGTGGTGTATATCGTGTGTTGATTTGTGTTTCCGGTTTGCTTCGTCTCGATAGAGTTCCGCAAGCGTGTCGGATGTGAGGACCCGTTCGACTACGTCGGTTCGTCTGCTTCACGGAGGCATTCTTCTTCCAAGCGGGATTTCAGGCAAGATGACCATTTCCCCAGATACCATTACTATCATTGCCATGCTAGTTTTTACCGTTTCTATCGATTATGTCTCGTTGCCTACCACCTGTTAAATATCAGCCTCTCAACAATGCCGTGAAAACCTTCAACCTGTTCAACCTAGCAAACCACTGATTGGTTATGTTTCTGCTTCCTTAACCCTGTGTTAGCGTTGCTAGTTGCAGGTGCAGATGCTTCCATGTCAAAACATGGGTTCCTTGTGATATCACCATATTTAAATGCTATTTAATTTAATGCACCTATATACTTGGTAAAAGGTGGAAGGCTCGGCCTTTCTAGCCTGGTGTTTTGTAACACCTTTGCCCCCTTAGTTTTCGGCTACCGGTGTTATGCTCCATAATTGAGCGCTCCTAACACGATCGGGGTTGTTATGGGGACCCCCTTGATAATTCGTTTTAGATTAAAGCTGGTCTGGCAAGGCCCAACATTGGTACTACATTTGCCTAATAACCTAATAAAATTGCATAGGGACTTTCCGGACCCCGAGGATAATTTAATCAACCCCCCGTGCCAGTGCTCCGCATGAGTGTTGGTCCACCCACCTATCAGTCGGCGGTGCCACCTCGGGGCAACTCGAGGTTTGGCTACCGTCCACTATGCATAGACGGTGTGTTCTGAGAACGAGATACGCGGGTCCTATCGGGTTCGTCGACACATCGGGTGGCCTTGCTGAATTAGTTTTACCTTTGACGAGATATCTTGTGCATCGGGATTCCGGTGATGCTTTGGGTAATCTCAGAGTTGAGGTTTTCCACTAGGGAATCCGACGAGATCACGAGCTTCGTGATTGAGGATTTCTATGCGGCTTGTGTTAATTTGTGATGGACTAGTTGGAGCACCCCTGCAGGGTTAAATCTTTTCGGAAAGCCGTGCCCGCGATTATGTGGCAACGTGGAAACTTTGTTCAACACTGGTTATAGATAACTTGAATTAATTTAGTTAAAATATGCCAACTGTGTGCGTAACCGTGACTGTCTCTTTCGTGAGTTCTTTCTCCGATCGAGGACACGGTGGGGTTATGTCTGACGTAGGTAGATGTTTAGGATCATTCAATTGATCATTAGTAGTTCACTTCCGTTATGCGTAGATCATCCCCCTCTTATTTCTTGTACTCGTAAGTTTAGCCACCCAAATATATGCTTAGTCGCTGCTGCAACCTCACCACTTAACCATGCCTCACCTAATAAGCTTTGCTAGTCTTGATACCTTAGGAAATGAGATTGCTGAATCCCCTGTTGCTCACAGATTACTACAACACCAGTTGCAGGTACAGGTAAAGGTTACTTGACGCGAGCGCGTTGATTGTTCATTTGGAGTTGCTTCTTCTTCTTCTTCATCGATCTAGGATGGGTTCCAGGCCGGCAGCCTGGGATAGCAAGGATGGACGTCGTTCTTCTTTTCTCGTTTGTTTTCGTCCGTAGTCGGACCCTGCTCTTACTCTTGATGATTATGTAATGTACTGATGTGACTCCGATGTAGCTTGTGGCGAGTGTAATCCAATTCTATTATATATCTCTTCTTTTCAGTACATGTACTTGTGACTATATCCATTCTTGCGACATGACGAGATGCGCTTCTATCCCTGATGAGGCCCCCGTGCCAAATTGAGGATAGGGTCGCATCTTGGGCGTGACAGGATGCCTTCCCGGGGCATCCCAAAGCTTAGGATTTTTGGTGTCCTTGAATTTGGCTTGGGGTGCCTTGGGCATCCCCAAGATTGAGCTCTTTACACTCTTCATCCCTTTGTCCATGAGAACATCATCCAAAACTTGAAAACTTCACAACACAAAACTTAAACAGAAACTCGTGATATCATTAGCACAAGAAAACAAACTACCACCTCTTTAGGCACTGTAGAAATCTTGATTTCTATTCATATTGGTGTTATATTACTGTATTCTCACTTTCCCATGTCTAGTAAACCCGATACTATCCATAGTTTCATCAAAACAAGCAACCAACTCAACAAAAACAGAATCTGTCAAAAACAGACCACTCTGTAGCAATCTGTATACTTCATATACTTCTGGTACCTCACAAATTCTGAAAAATTACGACTTCCTCGGCAAAAGGCATATAAACCAGAAGCAAAAAGAATCAACTCAAAAGCTCTTTCAGAATAAAAATGAAAAATAATATCGTGAGCGAAAAGTTTCTGTCTTTTTCCAGCAGAATCAAACAACCATCACCAAGACTAGTCATAAAGGTTTTGCTAGGCTCAAACACAAAAAGAAACACAAAAGACATAATCATGACAGAATTATGATAGTGTGGATGCAACAAAACAGAAATAAAAAGATAAATTCATTGGGTTGCCTCCCAACAAGCGCTATTGTTTAACGCCCTTAGCTAGGCATTGATAATTCAATGATGCTCACATAAAAGACAAGAATTGAAGCATAACGAGAGCATCATAAAGCATGTGAAAATCACATCTAAGTCTAACATACTTCCTATGCATAGGCATTTTATAGGAAAACAGATTGTCAAGACAACCAATAGTTACCATATGCAAGGAAGAAGAAAGAGACAATAGCAATCTCAACATAACGAGAGGTGATTTAGTGATAGGAAAGTTTCTACCACAATATTTTCCTCTATCATAATAATTACATGTGGGATCATATTCGAATTCAACAATGTAATTATCACATGGGATATTCTTTTCATGATCCACATGCATGCAAAGTTGACGCTCTTCAAAAATAATGGGATTATCATCAACTAAAGTCATGACTTCTCCAAGCCCACTTTCAATATTATTGCAAACATCATAATCATCATGAGGGTTAAACAAATTTTCAAGATCATAAGAAAAATTATCACCCCAATCACGATCATTGCAATAAGTAGTGGACAAAGCAAAACTAGCATACCCAAGCTTAGGGTTTTGCATATTTTTAGCATGATTGTCATTAATAGAATTTATAATGAAATCATTGCAATCATGCTTTTCATTCAAGGAGCCCTCGTGAATCACTTCATAAATTTCTTCATCACGATTTTCAGATTCACGCATCTCAAGCAAAACTCCATAGAGAAAGTCAAGTGCACTCAACTCACTAGGAAATGGTTCAACATAATTGGATCTCTTAAAGAGATTAGAAAGTGGATGAGGATCCATATCACTAGATTTTAAGCAAGTGAAGATGCAAGAATATTGAAGGCACATAGCACACAAGAAAAGGAAAGGCAAACGAAAAAGGCAAATATTTTTGTAAATTTTTGTTTTACAGAAGTGGGGGAGAGGAAAACGAGAGCCAAAAAAAGTAAATGCAAGAGATGACTTTGCGAGACTTAATTGGATGAGTTCTTGACTTGATCCTCCCCGGCAATGGCGCCAGAAATCCTTATGCTACTTCTCAAACAACAACGCCAGAAATTGGCACGTTGACGGAGACTTGTCTTGCGTTGGTTTTTCCCTTGAAGAGGAAAGGGTGATGCAACACAGGAGCAATAAGTATTTCCCCCAGTTTGAGAACCAAGGTATCAATCCAGTAGGAGAATCTCGTCAAGTCCAGAGTACCTGCGCAAACACAAAAGAGCTTGCACCCAACGCTATGAAGGGGTTGTCAATCCCTTCAAGATTGATTGCAAAGTGAGATCTGAAGGCGGAAGGTGCAACGAAGTAAAAGAGTAAGGCTGAAAATATGGTGTGAAGTAGACCCGGGGGCCATAGTGTTCACTAGAGGCTTCTCTCAAAATAGCAAATATTACGGTGGGTGAACAAATTACTGTCGAGCAATTGACAGAACCGCGCAAAGTCATGACAACATCTAAGGCAATGATCATACATATAGGCATCACGTCCGAGACAAGTAGACCGATACTTTCTGCATCTACTACTATTAGTCCACACATCGACCGCTATCCAGCATGCATCTAGTGTATTAAGTTCATGACGAACAGAGTAACGCCTTAAGAAAGATGACATGATGTAGAGGGATAAACTCAAACCAATGATGAAAAACCCCATCTTTTTACCCTTCATAGCAACAACATGATGTGTGCCTCGCTACCCCTTTTGTCACTGGGTGAGGTCACCGCACGGTATGAACCCAAAACCAAGCACTTCTCCCATTGCAAGAATCATAGATCAAGTTGGCCAAACAAGACCCACAACTCGAAGAGAATTACAAGGATATGAAATCATGCATAAGAGAGATCAGAAGAAACTCAAATAAGATTCATAGATAATCTGATCATAAATCCACAATTCATCGGATCTCGACAAACACACCGCAAAGAAGATTACATCGGATAGATCTCCATGAAGATCATGGAGACCTTTATATTGAAGATCCAAGAGAGAGAAGAAGCCATCTAGCTACTAGATATGGACCCGAAGGTCTATGGTGAACTACTCACGCATCATCGGATAGGTCATGGTGTTGATGAAGAAGCCCTCCGTATCCGAATCCCCTCTCCAGCAGGGCACCAGAATGTGCCCCAGATGGGATCTTGCGGAGACAGAAGCTTGCGGCGGCGGAAAAGTATTTTCGTGGATCTCTTGATTTTTTTAGGGATTTTAGGGAATTTATAGGCGAAGGAGCTAGGGCACGGGAGGCCCAGGGAGGCCACAAGCCTGGGAGGCACGGGCCCCCTGGCCGCGCCATGGGTGTTGTGGCCTCCCCCATGACTCCCTGCCTTGGTTCCCAAGCTTTCTGCGTATCTTTTGTTCCGGAAAAAATCTTTTTGAAAGTTTTATTCCGTTTGGACTCCGTTTAAAATCCTCCTGTGAACAGGGTCAAAAACACGGGAAAAATAGGAACTAGCACTTGGCACTGAGTTAATAAGTTTGTCCCAAAAAAGATATAAAAGGCATACAAAACATCCAAAGTTTGACAAGATAATAGCATGAAATCATCAAAACTTATAGATACGTTGGAGAGGTATCAGTGCCCGCTTCCCTCCGCGCAGCCGCCGGCCCCAAGTGCCGCCTGCCGCAGTGCCCGCTAGACATCTCCCGCGCAGGTCCGTCCCGCTCGCGAGCGCTTGTCCGACCGCGATCTGGAGCGAGGACCAGATCGAGGTGAGAGGCGCGTTGACCGCGCCGGCCCCGTGGGCTTGCTACAGCCAGACTGGCCGAGCCACTCCGCCGGCCCAGTCGCCCCTCCGCCTCGACCGGCCAGCTCTTGCGTCAGGTGAGGCCCAGGTCGCCCCAGGCCGGCGTGCTATGGCTCGAAGGTGAGCTGCTGCCTATCCCTCGCCCATGCACGATTTAGTTTTATCGCGCCACCAGTTTTGGGCTGTTTGCACTAGATTCGGCCCGTTAGCCTTTTCTCCTATTTATTTCACGATATAATTAATTTCAGGAATTTGCTAGATATTAAAACGATCGTATCTTTTAAACTGTATGTCGGATCGGGGCGAGTCATATATGTAACTTGTGTAGTTTTCCGCATAGATTAATATTTTGCAACTTGCACGCATGCTTGAATTAGTTTGACCTGCTGAATGCCTAGTTTTGCATGCTTTCTCAATAGATTAATTACCCCATATTTATTTCCGTGCGTGTCCGGATTGCCCGAACTCTGTAGATGAAATGCTCATGTTTTTAGGAACCTTTTGGCATGTATTTTTAAAGTAGTTGGTTGTATTTTTGCATGTAGGATTCCGTCGCTAGTTTGCTATACCGTGTTTAGGACATATTCCCGCATATACGTGTGGCGTTGTTTTTATTTTCCAACCCCACATGTTATATATGTTTTTGGGGTAGAAAAATCCATAGAATTTAACTGTGCATTTAGTTTTAGCTTTTGAGTAAGTTAGTGCGCGTGATATTTTGCCATGTTTCCCTCTTGTTTATGTTGTGGGACTTAACTCGTGCATGATATGAAGGAGTTGTCAACTAGAGATATGGCCTTGGATGTGTAGACTAGCTCCTGGTAATTTTGGTTGCAATAGAAATCCATGTTTAGGTGTCATTTGCTTGCTCTCAACTTGCTAGAAAATAGTGCTGATTTGGAGATGCTGAAATATTTCTAAGTCTAAGATCTGTTATATTTTGTTGCTGTCTTTACATGAGTTTCTCTGGTGATCTGTAGCTCTTTTGAGGTTGGTGTAATGGAGTTAGTTGTAGACCTTAAGATTCTCTAACATGTTGTCAATTTTCATGCCATTCGGAGTCCTGTAACTTATGGTTTTGATGCTGTCAATATGCCTTCAGATTAAAAACTACACTTTCATAAACTGTGTTTTTCTCCATGTCTGAAACTGTGTGTGAGATGCCATTTTGTGACTTCTTTTCCTAGTGATGCACGCTTCCATGCTAGATGTTATTAGTTGTATGTGGTAGTGCGTCATGTCCTCTACTGTCTCATGCCTTGGTTGAGTATTTTGGAGTTGTGTAGCTCGTAGTTGTGGGGTGTAAAAAATGATATGTGGCTGATTTTGACAAATTGTAGTCATTTTTTGTTTAGCTCGTAGTTGTTGATCCGTTGCTCCGTTTTGATCGTGTACTATATGAAACTTAATTAAAATCTCACGTAGATTTATACTATCTTCCTGGTTGTGTGTTTTGAAATGCTTATGACTTTCGTTGCACACATATTGCATTCATGCCATCATATCTTGCGGTGTTCGTATGTTTTGAACCGTAGCTCCGTTGGAGATGTTCTCTATGTGTAAGTTGATTGGAATGACGCGTAGAATCACGTGAACCTATTTATTTTTCTATTTATCAAATATATAAAAGTTTTAGTTCAGATCTGGACAGAATTGTAAATTAACATGTGAGGTCGTCTCGGAGATGTTATATGTTGTTTCCGACCTCATTTAAAGTGCCTAGATAGGTAGTTTAATTACGCTTCACCTCTTGCCATGTTTAACCACATTTAACATTGTCGTGTACCTAATCGGGATAGAACTAAATAATTCGTATGTGGAGTTTCGTCAATATGCAACTCGTTGCATATTGAACTTCACTTAATGTGTAGTGTTTGATTCTGTGAATTGACATGTCGTGTCTTGCATATATTCAGCTGATCATGCATCATATGTCGATTGCATCTTGTCGTGCATGTGCCGTGGTGAATATCGTGTGTTGATTCTTGTTTCTGGTTTCTTTCGTCTCGATAGAGTTCCGCAAGCGTGTCGGAAAGTGAGGACCCGTTCGACTACGTCGGTTCGTCTGCTCCACGGAAGCATTCTTCTTCCAAGCGGGATCTGAGGAAAGATGACCATTTCCCCAGATACCATTACTATCACTACCATGCTAGTTTTACTATTTCTGTCGTTATTGTCTCGTTGCCTACCACCTATTAAATATCAGCCTCCCAACATTGCCATGAAACCTTCGACCTGTTCACAACCTAGCAAACCACTGATTGGCTATGTTACCGCTTGCTTTACCATGTGTTAGCTTTGCTAGTTGCAGGTGCAGTTGCTTCCATGTGATTACATGGGTTCCTTGTTATATCACCCTATTAAATGCTATTTAATTTAATGCACCTATATACTTGGTAAAAGGTGGAAGGCTTGGCCTTTCTAGCCTGGTGTTTTGTTCCACCTTTGCCCCCTTAGTTTCGGCTACCGGTGTTATGTTCCATAATTGAGCGCTCCTAATACGATCGGGGTTGTTATGGCGAACCCCTAGATAATTCGTTTTAGATTAAAGCTGTTCTCGCAAGGCCCAACATTGGTACTACATTTGCCCAACATTATAATTTTGTTAATACAAAAAGCATAGGGCGTCATGAACCCGAGGAGTACACTACAAGAAATATGATCATACATGACGTTTTTTAAGATGTCATTGATGAATTTGTCATAAATCTATGACGATTTCATCCAAGATTGTCGTAAACCGTTTGAGGGGATCAAATCTACATATAAATTACGATGATGCGAGTCAAAAACATCGTAACTGCATAAGATGAGATTGTCATAATTTTTACGACGATTGTAAAAACGTCGTAACATGTTCTAACATAATTTTTACGACGATTACGAAAACATCGTAAAATGCATTGAATTTTTTTACATCACTTTTCTGTTGGCTATTGTTTTTCATCTTACTTTTATATTGGGCTTTCTAATGGGCTTGTTTGTGGTCTGTCCACATTGTGTGCACCACGCCGGTAAATGGCAAAAATTCGAGCGCCATGGGACTCGAACTCACGATCTCTTTGTCCAGAACTCATGGTCCGCACCACTGCGCTAGCCATTCTGGTTGTGTTAGTTGATACAACTAAGTGTATATATAGTAAATTTATATAGATACAACTGCTCTTCCCTGCCCTTCCCTAATCTAACAGAGTCATGGGATGCAGTTTTCAGAAAAGGAGTCCGGCGGCGAATCTGGTGACCGCGGCGGGGGGTGATGCGGAGGTGACCGGCTGCGGGGGCTGATGCAAAGGTGACCGACAGCGGTGGCTGGTGTGGCCGTGACCAGCGGAGGGGGCTGGTGCAGGGGTGGGCAGCGGTGGAGGGAGTCGGTGCTGCTGTGACCAACGGAGGGGGCGGGCAGTGGCGGAGGGAGCTGCGGAGGGAGCTGGTGTGGGGCTCTGAGCGGCGGAGGTCTGGTCCGACGGCGGCGGCGCGCACTTCTTCCCCTGCTTCTTCGAGGTATGAGGTTACTTCTTCCCGTGCTTCTTCCTGAACATGGATGAATGGATGAATGTTGCTTCTTCCTAAACATGGCCAAATTGATTTGCTTAAGTATTTTGTTTCATGGATGAATGTTGCAGTAGTGGGTTCTAGCATTGCTCTTTATAATCCATTGTTCAAATCAGCCTAAATCACTTTGCTTGATCCTGGAGTATATGATATATCCCAAATAAATTTGTTCTCATTTCAAAAGCCATTGTCTCAGATGAACAAATTCTCTTCTGAACCCATTGTAGTAAATTTGTGCCTTTTACTGCTAGCTTTGAATGCAGACAATATTGATAATATTGCTTAGTGATGATTTATCTAGGTTTGGTTTGCTTTTTGCTAGCTACTGTTGGTCTTTGAGCTTTGATTGATGCTAAGTTGCAACCTTTTTTGGTCTTTGGCACATGGACATGAGCTGGATTAAAGGAGTTAGAAGGCTTTCCGCTGAACATACAAAAGGAGTCGAAGAATTTATGCAATTTGTTCGCAGAAGTGCTGCCGAGGGTGCTCATGTTCTTTGCCCATGTCGGAGCTGTCTCAACCGTGCACAACAACCTCTAGGAACCGTAGAGGCTCATCTGTTGATTTATGGGATGGCAAGCACATATGATCGGTGGGTCTATCATGGAGAACCTTTACATGCTGAACCTGAACCTGAACCTGATGCAGACCCACACCATGTTGATGAAGGCAATGATTTTATACAAGATGATCTGCCAGCGGGTGCTGGTTTTGAGGAGGGTGGAAATGAAGATGATAGAATTCCTGAGTTGTTAAAGGATTTCTACAATGAGGAGGATGTTTATTTCGAAGAAACAATCGGTGGAGGTACGATGTCACAAGCTAAATCAGAAAGCCGTGGAGAGTGAACTCAGCCATGGAACTGACGGGGAGGGATGGAAAGAGTTGGACAAATTAGATAAAGAATATGCCGCTGATCCAAGGAACTTTAGACTCGGCATTGCCGGTGATGGTTTAATTCCATTTGGAAAGATGAGCACATCCTATAGTATGTGGCATGTATTTGTGATTCCATACAACCTTATGCCATGGGCATGTAGGGATCAGTCCAACGTCATGATGGTGTTGCTGATTCTGGGTCCAAATTTTCTCGACAAGGATTTTGATGTCTTTATGGAGCCCCTCGTAGATGAACTGCTCCTGCTATGGAAGGGTGTACTTACGTATGATGCCGGAAGTCCCGAAAATTTCAATCTACGTGCTGCGATCTTATAGTGCATCCATGATTACCCGGCGCTGCACACTTTATCGGGGAGGACCACAGGGGGGTATCAAGCATGCGTTCGTTGTGATAAGGACCCTTACACAAAGAGAATAAGGAGCAAGATATGCTTTACTGGGCACCGCTGTTTTCTTAGTCGCAACCATCCTTGGCGGAAAAGCAAGGATTTTAACGGCGAGACTGAAACTCGCGACAAGCCAGCACAATTCACTCAAGAAGAGCTTGAGCAGCAACTTGACAAGGTCAAATATGTGAGACCAGGAAAGCATGGAAAGAAAAGAAAGCGTCAGCAGGGTCAATGTTGGGACCGGAGGTCTATTCTGTGGGACCTCCCGTACTGGAAACACCTGAAGTTCAGGCATAATCTCGATGTTATGCACATCGAGAAAAAGAAAATGTTAGAATCTGCTAGCGACATTTATGAATATTGAAGGAAAGACAAAGGACACGGTTAACTCCAGGCTAGATTTGGGAGACATGGGCATACGAGAAGATTTGCACCTATAGCCTTTGAAGACGGAGAGTCATTCGAAATGCCAGAAGCATGGTATACGATGACTAAAGAAGAAAAGCTTGCATTCTGTGAATATATAATGAATGTGAGATTTCCAGATGGTTACGCCGCGAACCTAGCAAAATGTGTTTCTCCTGATGGATGCAAGCTTCAAGGCCTGAAAACACATGATTGTCACATCCTTCTCCAAAGGATTTTACCGGCGAGACTCTGAGGTTTGATGGATAAGGAAATATAGAAGCGGTTGCTGAGCTAGGGAATTTCTTTAAAGAGTTTTGCTGCAAAACACTGAAGCTAGATGTTCTGAAAAGACTTGAAAAAGAAATCCCAATTATCCTTTGCAAGCTGGAGAAGATTTTCCCTCCATCTTTCTTCACTGTTATGGTTCATTTGGCCATCCATTTACCTGAAGAGGCAATGCTTAGAGGACCTGTACAATACGGCTGGATGTACCCGATCGAAAGAAGGCTGCTTACACTGAAGCGGTATGTGCGAAACACGGCCAGACCGGAGGGATCCAGTGCCGAAGCATATATTGTCGATGAGTGCTTGACATTTTGCTCGAGGTACTTTGACGATGTGGAAACGAGATTTAATCGACCGGGTAGAAACAGAGAGCGGGATGATTCGCAAGGTGGTGATCTCTCGGTTTTCAAGCATGGTGTGAGCTTTCTTGGAGCTTCAGATTACGTGCCTGCTGGTGATGACTATGACAAGATTGTTTGGTATGTCCTCAGAAGTTGCCCTGAGGTTCAACCCTATATCGAGTATGGCATCTCTTGTGCACTTAATTGTATCATTTTTCTCTGGTTGGAATGAACCCATTATTTAGGCCTGATGCTTTAATTTATTATTTTGTTGGCATTACAGCTTGTGCAAGGAAGAGCTGAACCAGCAAGGTATCATCAATGTTGATAAATGGCTTGCGAAGGGATTTTCTCAATGGTTTAAGACTCATGTGAGATATTTAGCATTTTACCAATTGACACGTAATTTTCCACGTGTGTTATTCACCCTGGTTTTATTTGTGCAGATTGGAAAATTACATGAGAAGAACAATGTTAGTGCTGATCTCTTTGCCTTGGCATGTGAACCGGATAAGCGAGTGAGATTTATTCTGCGTGTATTGTTGATGGTGTCCGGTACCACACTGTTGACTGCAAGAAAGATCAAAAGTCACAGAATAGTGGAATTTTTACCGAGGGAGAACATGAATGCGCTGACATCGACTTCTATGGTCAACTCAAAAGCAACATAAAGCTGCAGTACAACACTATCAGAGGTGACCGTCGTTCGGTCGTCTTATTCCGTTGTGACTGGTTTGATCTTAGTTGCAAGAAAACCTACACATGATTCAATGATGATGGACACTACATAAGCATTAACACTGGAAAGTGTTGGTACAAGAATGATCCTTTTATTCTAACAACACAAGCAACAATGGTATTCTATGTGCCAGACACTCGTTTGCATGGAAATTGGTGAGTTGTGCAAAAGTTTCAGCATAGGCATTTGTGGAGTGTGACTGAAAATGAAATAGGAGATGGTCCCGGTGGTATCGGGCTATCATACCAAGATGATGACACCCCAGAAGTTCCAGTGCAAGCTCAAGAAGCCAATGTGCAAACCAGATTGCGAAGGGACAGGGAAGTCGTGTTTGTTGAGGCTGCACTGGTAGAAAGAATGAAGAAAAGGAGGAAGGAGGTAGTGGATGGTCATGAAAGCGAGGATGATGAAGAGATTGGGACTAACGATACAATCCTCCAATATTGCAGCGACGACGAGAATGATATCGACGATGATGAGTAGCGTAAGGAAGATTGTCTTGGTTGTAGTTCTCTTCTATTTTTTTAGAAATAGTTCCCCTCATGTATTAGTATAATATCATCGACGACGAGAATGATACCTGAACTATGTATTTCACTGTGATCATGTATCAGTTTAATGTATGGGCAACTTCTGAGCTCATTTTTGCTTCTATCTCTTTTGCAACTTGATTCTGTAATAAACTATGATTTAATAACTGGATAAATAACATGGTACTTATCAAAATGGGTACCATCATCTGATTTAATAACACAGAGATAACCAAGATTTAATAACAGGGTACTTGTCAAACTGATTTAATAACAGGGTACCATCATACTTATCAAACTGATTTAATAACAGGGTACTTGTCAAAGAGGGTACTTGTCAAACTTGATTCTGATCAAACTGGGTACCATAACATAACACCTAGATAACCAGGGTACCATCATCTTACATAGCATAACCAGTGCCATAACATCTAGATAAAAGTACCATAACACCTAGCATAAGCAGTACCATAACACCTAGCATAACCAGTACCATAACACCTAGATAACTTGTCCATTTTCCTTACATATCACCCTAAACTAGTTTAGTAACTACGATTTTGAGTCCACCAAAGTCACGGCGGAACCAAAACACAAAGATGTCTCCCCTCCTCATCTTGGTCTTGTCCACAACATCCTTCCAATTGGTTGTTATGCTAGCACCCTTGTTCTTTGCCTTGCTGAAGATCATCCTAACTTTAGCAATGTTCTCCTCCTTGTAATAGACCTCGAGGGAATGTTCTTCTTCCAAGCAAGACGCTTTTTGATGTGTTGAGTGGTGTACGGCTTGTTGAAGTACTACACACAAAAAAACATGGGCAACTTGTAAGAAAGGAAACTTTGAGACAACTTATCAAAAAGATGCTTCTTGATGCTTTTTACCATTTTTGTCTTCTTAGGTATCACGTGAGCTTCTTGAATGGTGCATACATAATATGGTATGGTGGGCGTTTGATCACGAACTCGGTGCTTCAATTTCTCAACTTGTGAGGGCTTCAAGGCAACTTTGTTTGCATACACACAATGTTTATCAAAAGTAGCATTTCCTGATTTCTTGGGACCTCGTGTTATCATGTTGACAGCAGGCCTAGGAGCAGCCTCATCATCGGATATACAAGTTAGCCTACGATTGCAAACAATTTGAATATACAAGTTAGTCATGGAACAAACACATAATATGAAGATGATAGCATAACAGAGTGATGAGACAAACAAGCTATGTGTTCAGCCAATGAGAAAAGGCACTGGGCACAGTACCAACAACCACATAAATTCAGTACAACTTTAACCTTAACTTTTAATAAACTTTAACTTTAGATTCCCTCTAGCTAGCCTGTTCCCCCTAATCAGAGGAGAGGAGATCTCCAACTGCTAGAGGTGTCAAGGAATTAAAACCCCACCCATTTTTGTTAGTCTTGTCTAGATGGAAGACAAATTCATCACACCTGAACCTGAAACAAATTCCTTGACTGACTGACTGAACATACATCCATCATAACATCTAGATGGAAAACTAGAATGCATGACTGGTATCTTAACAGAACTAGAACATGTTGGAATATCAGTGTTAACATCTTAACAGAACTAAAACACGTCCCAAAATCTTGACATGTTGGAACATCAGTGTTAACATCTTAACAGAACTAGAACTAGAACTGTCAGCGCCACCGGGAGAGACATTCATACATCGCACAAGAACAAGCACGATTCAGTATCCGCTGATGCAACGGAGACAGACATGACGCCACATGCATAATCAGTAATCAACTAGTCAGACATGTACTCGAGCGAACAGGTTAATTGTTGCATCTTCGCTTGACCTTATGTCAGACAGAAATCATATAATGGGCTTTGGAGTGAAGGGCTAAAACAAATTTGAAACATAATTATTTTAACTACATACATACCTGCAGACATTCAGGCTATGTAGTGGGTCTGCTTAAGTTATAGTACTATGATTGTATGTGTGTGAGTCCCAAAATGTACAGAGATACCAAGGTTTATCTATTAGATGCATCAAGTTCAACATATAACATCATGCTAGAATGAAGAAGTACATGCACCATACTTCTTGTACAGGTGCACTGCCTGGTTGAATTAGTACTTCAGGTTGTAAGCGGGGCGGGATATGGCTGTCCGGCGAGACGTAAAAGCAGGAGCAAAAATATTTAGCGGGACATTTCGGCTGCCTGCCTCATCCCGCTTAATTAATAGCTGTCAATGCGGCAGCCCGCAAAGTTCCGCGATGCATGCCACCATGAACAGTACCCTCTGAACTCTCTAAACAATGTACAACAATGCGGCAGCCGACATCAGTGTGCATATAGAAAAATATATTAAGAAAATGGACTCTTTGAACTCTGAAACATTTTGCTCATTCAGTAAACTCAACATGAATAATTCTAATACTGCTGGACCCAAAACATGAAAAATGGATACCCCAAATCAGATTAATCGATTAAGCTAAGTCTAGCAGAATAGGCTACTTGTCTGCTTGTTGTTATATCCACAGTATGTACTATATGTCCAACCAGAATTGAATTACTACATGAAAGGCCATCTACAGGTAAAAAGCTGAACAAGAAAAAAATGTCACAGTTGCAGGCTGATTGGACTTTTCCAAGGTAATCATTGGATTTTCAAGGTCACAACTTGAAAATCATAATAGCTGTGGCTCCAAGGTGTGACCGTGGGCCTGGCACTAGCATTCCTGATGTAATATGGTCAAATAAGAGTGGCATTTTGTTATACCCCTTCGGGTTTAAGTGAGAACTTGCGGGAAGCACCTCTCCCTCAGCTTTTTTTCATTATGAAGGAAGAGGGTGGTGGAAATAAGTTAAACCATGAACCCAAAACGAGTTCTTTTGGGCTTCTGACTTATTTTCCCAATAAGCTCCGAGAAGCCTCAAAAGAACTAGCCCTTAGGTTCATTTGACACATGACCTCTCCTCTTCTTTGTGTTCTTGTTTTTCCTCCACCATTCAATTTTGTTGTGCTTTTGGACCGATGTCCTGAAATATTAGGGTTTGGCAATGGAGACCCTACATAGCAGGTCATGTGTGCAGTGGAGACCCTACATAGCAGGCAGTGGCAGCTGCCAAACCATGACTGTCTTGGTCCGTCCACCTTGACAATGTATGCATAGTGGTCGATTAGCGGTTTAGTGTGCCCTGAAAAGCTAAGATGACCTTCATAGTGGTAAAAATGAAGTAGCATTTAATTATATCCTGTTTGTTTTTGTCATAAGGTGTTTAGTATCCTTAGTTTTTGCCATTCATCAGATTTCATAAATTGTAATGGCACTCAACTTCTTGCAATCTGTCTGCATATGGTAATATATATGAATTTGCCATGGTATGTGTCTTACATCTTGGAACTCCATGTAACTGACGAAGTATTTGTCCTCTTGTTGAATTTATTTGTTTTATTATATGCGCCCTTTTTATGCTATCTAGTGCACTTGTTGTGGCAACATCGGGGGCGGGATATGTGCTCGGGAGTGGCAGCATGGTAGACATTGCTGGACTTTGCTACACATGCACTGGTACCATGATGGTTGCAACATCTGCCAATACTCTCAACCAGGTATGTGCTTGTTTTTTGGGGTAGCATTTTTCCATTGGCATGATGGTTAACCAAACCAATATTCATGGTGCTCACATTCTTGAAAATGTGCAGCAGCTACCGAACCATTCCTCCAATCCCCACTATTTCTCTATCCCGAACCCACCTACCTTACCTCAGCAAAAAATTCCCAGGCCAAACCTAGTTTCCCCGTATCGTCTCACATAGCCCTAGAACCCACCAACAGAGACAAACATGACGCCACATATAGAGGACAACATCAGATGCATAGCACCAAGACCAGGATGGGAGGGGAGGGGAGGGGAAGGGATGAGTCACCTGCGCTTGGTGGGAGGGGAGCGGCCCCGGGTGCGGGCGGGCGAGGACGAGGACGCGGAGCGGGACGAGGAACGCGAGCCCGAGCGGCCGCGGCGGGAGGAGGAGCCCGAGGATGGCGAGCCCGAGCGGCCGCGACGGGCCGAGTCTGAGGACGCGGACGCGGAGCGGGAGGAGGAGCCCGAGGACGCGGACGCGGAGCGGGAGGAGGAGTCCGAGGACGAGGACGCAGAGCGGCCGCGGTGGGGCTTCGCCATCGTCGTCTGTCCGTCTTCCCGCGGTGGCGGCTGGCGGGCGTGCGTGCGGGCGCGAGCTAGGGTTTCTCTCCGGGCGTGGATGGGGGCGTGGTAACTGGCTTGGGTGAAGGGGATGGGGGCGTGGTAATTACAGGATTTAGGGTCTCTTTGATTCGGAGGATGCTCAAAATAAAGGAATAGAAAAAAATGCAGGAATAGAATGGCATGTTTTTTGTAATCCTAAGGATTTGAAAAAAATATTTGATAGCACAAAAAAAAAACAAAGAAATTCTACAAAAAGGTTTGAGTGGTTGAAAACATTCCTCCAAAATGTAATACAAATGGATCATATAATATAAAACCATTTTGCAAGTGGATGCATGATTTTCAATGAAATGTACTTCCTTTATCACATAATATAAAACGATTTTGCAAGCATTTGATTTTGTAAAATCTTTTTTTGTGCGATCGTTGTAAGGAACCCGCAAGGGCATCGGTCGCGTCGCGGTCTTCCCTTCCTTCTTGACATACTGCTTGTCGGCTAGCATCTCTCGAAGATCTTGTAAAGCTTGTCTACAAAAGCAATCTGCATATAACAAAGTCGGACCATCTATAAAAAAGGGGTATTTCGCACTTCTAGTGGTTGTTGCGACTCACTGTTGAAACAAAGTCGGATTTGGATACTCGGAACAACGTCGTCTGTATGTGGCAACCTAGATGACAACTGCCAATATGATCGTGTACGTACTTGAAGAGGCCATTTGCCAAGCAGTTCAATTCCTGTCCACTTGATCGAAGATCTATTCGGAAGAGGCCATTGAGTCTGCATCAAGTCCCAAAGGGTAGCTGCATTTGGACAGGAAACGAGTGCATGAAAGGATGATTCCTGCTCCTTGTCACAAAGCATGCAATACCCATTCAGATCAAAATGTCATCTCCTTTTTTCACCGTCCATAGGAAGAGTACCAGATGCCACTTGCCAAGCAAAGTTCTTCAGTTTGGGGGGAACTTCAGCATTCCATACTAGCCGCCAGGTCGTTCTGTCAGCCAAGGGGCTAGCACTGGATGAACTTGGGCAGAACTCGTCGTAGTGGTTTATCATTGCCACATGGTATGCGTTTTTAACTCTCAACACACCTAATCTCTCCCAGGACCAGGATATGAAATCCTCACGAAGTCTCGGAGATGTTCTGATTTTGCGGATGGAGTTCACATCCGACTGCCAAAAATGTTGTTGAAGCAACTCCACCTTCCAGTAGCCGCAATCATCGAGGAAGTCGCTGACTCTGTTGAGGCGACAATTCCTCTTGGGAGTGATGGCTATGAACGGCGTGCCTCGAGGGATACATGCATCTCTCCAAAGTCGGATAGCAGCACCGTTGCCAACACGCCATAACATACCTTTCTTCACAAGAGTTAATCCATGCTCAATTCCTCTCCACACTGCCAATGCATTTCCAACAAATACTGTGTCAACTTAACTACCATGTGGGTAGTATTTCGCTCGAAGGAGTCTAGCACACAGAGAATGTGGTGTCGTCAGAACACGCCATGCTTGCTTGGCTAGGAGCCCTTGGTATAGGCCCTCATTTCTCGGAATGTGGTGACTTTGGGAGAATTAGCTTGTCCCAAGTAGATCATGTCATTTTCCTTCTGCCATTCTCCACTCCCCACCAATACTGACGCATCATTTTGGTGAGATCATCACACACGGAAAACTCCTGTTGAGTTACTTGCAGAATACCCTTCACCTCTTCAACAACAACAACAACAACAACGACAACGACAACAACAACGACAGCAACAACAACAACAACAACGACAACGACAACGACAACAACAACGACAACAACAACGACGACAACAACGACGACAACAACAACAACAACAACAACAACAACAACAACAACAACCACGACGACGACGACAACAACAACAACAACGACAACGACAACAACAACGACAACAACAATAACGATAACAACAACGACAACGACAACGACAACAACGACAACGACAACTACAACGACAATGACAACGACAACGACAACGACAACAACAACGACAACAACAACAACCACCACCACCACCACCACCACCACCACAACAACAACAACAACAACAACAACCACAACAGCAACCACAACAACAACAACAACAACAACAACAACAACAACAACAACAACAACAACGACGACGACAACAACAACGACAACAACAACAACAACAACAAGAACAAGAACAACAACAACAACAACAACAACAACAACAACAACAACCACCACCACCACCACAACAACAACGACAACAACAACAACGACAACAACGACAACAACAACAGCAACAACAACAACTTGTACACGCAAAAATCATTGCTTCCGGCCTCGTATCAGCCTCATGCCGTTAGGGTTAGGGTCAGGCTCATGCCGTTAGGGTTAGGGTGGGCGTGCTAGGATCTACGAGTAGCCTCGTATCAGCTGCCGTGCAATAACCGGCAGCGGCGTCCGTCCCGACATGGTCGCGGAGGCTCTTCTCCTGAACACCGTTCAGCAGGCACAGACAACCTTGTGAAGCTGTGGTTCTCACTTTATCAAGGCAGTAGAGAGTTAGCCGGTGCTGTGTAAAACACTCTGAAACTAGTTTCGCGTAGTGATTAGGTTCTCGCCTGGTGTATGTATTGTTCAGAAGTCACTTGACTCGGTTGTTTTAGAAGGTGTTCTGTTCGTTCACAGCTTTGGCAACCCCCAGGGCTCGCCTGCTGAATTTTGTGGGTGTGTACGAGCTTGTCTTCGATTGCTAAATTTAGTGAGGTTCGTGGATTTATGCGGCCGGAGGTGTGATCGGCAGGCGTGTCAGCGTTCTATGGAGTGTATACGCGGCCGTACCCGATTGACTATTTGTGATGGTAATGCTAAGATGCTATTTTTCCCGTGCGAATGCTACATGAGATTTGCGAAGTAGATCATGCCCAAGAAATATACATCCATCCAAGCATCTCTGCAACAACGAATATCGTTTTTTTTCTTCAGAAACTACATAACAGATATGTGATCGTCTTGGAGAGAAAAAGTAGGTGTGACAGGGAGAGATCGAGTGTGAGATCTTTTTTTAATCGAAGATTAAGTGTGAGACAACAAGATGGGCTTGCGTTTCTCTGCAAAGTAGCAATATCAACGGGCCAAGAAGCCTTTTGCACCTGCTCGCGGCTACGCGGAGGAGGAGGCTCTCCTCGGTCCTCGCTTCCTAGAGAGAGAATTTAGTCCCACACCGCTGCTTCAGGGTCATTCCGATGATCCTGGGATATTATTTGCCTTGCTTTCTCTTTCCCTTCCTCTCCTTACTTTTCTTGGCATGATTATTTCTCTTTGTTGTTACACCTAGAGTACGATTAGTTCAGTAATTTCAGTTACGTGTTCATAGGGAAGCAACTTGTGTGGTGATATCTTTTGTCGATCGTCTTATCTTGTCTACTTTAATCTTCAACACATAGCCATTACATGATCCATATGTTGCCTGCTTCCATTACATGATCCATAATTGGACTGATTGTTGATGAATTCAAGGTGTACTATATATATATCATAATTGCACTGTAATATACATAGAATTTATAGTCAACATGCTTCTTAATTAGAAGTGCTCCATTGTCCATTGGTATACCTTTCAGTATTGGACTGGGGAAAGTATATATAGAGTAGTAGTAGGCTTTTTTGGATGGATTTTGGTGTCGGCATGAAACTGTACTTTTGTGGATTACTATGCTGTACTGGATTATTTTTCTACAGCCGCACAGTGTTGCACTGAGTTTTCATCTACAAAAACAAAAGATATCAAACATAAACATATATGAAAGCAGGGTTAAGTATTTCATTCCAAGTGCCAGCCATTTTATTCCCTGAATGCTTAATAATACTGCTTAAACAAATTGTTTGTGGACATTTTGCAGCTGGGTACTTAGTAATATTTCTTATTCCATTGCAGGTGTCAAGTCTTGGAGTCAAGCTGGTGTGACGTGTGATATTGTGGTTATCTCGCTTCCCTAATTTCTGTTAGTTGTGTGTAACATCCCAAATTTTGGAATGTTTTAAAAAAATTATTAGATTGTTTGTTTGTTTGCTTGAGTGATTGAAGCTTGAGCAAAATTTATAACTTTTCAAGGCTTTTGAATGAGAGGAAATAAAATGACTTTCCCCTTCTCCAGTAAATTCAAATTCAAAAGCAATGAGAGAAGATGACATGACTTCTTCAACTATAAAGAATTTGAATGGAGTTTGCATATTAATTCTTTCAAATTTTGCTTCTGCATTTCTATTTTGCTTCTCCGAGAAAATATCCCGAAAACAAAATCTTGCAGAGCGGAGGAAAATGACCCTCCCAAAATCAGGGGCATTTTCGAAATATTTTTGAGCCAAGAAAACCAGATTTTTATTGAGAAAATAATTACAAAAGAAAATAAAACCTTTAGGGGTTTTTCTGAAAAAACATTTTAAAAAAAATTATTTTGGTCCTTGAAAAATGTTAAACATATAGGAAATATTTTTTTGAAAATTTCGTTACATAATACCCCTAATTTTGGATTTTATTTACTTGCCTTTTTATTTGTTTTAGTTTCCTTTTTGAAAAAATGGAAAAAAAATCTTCTTTTTGGAAACGCGTCGGGCGTCATTTAATGGGCATCGCCCGGATCCCGCCTGACCCGGGCCGAATCGTTACGAGCCGGCCAACCGACCCGCCCGCTGCCCCCTCCCTGCTCGCTGACCCCTGGGCCCCGCGCCCGACCCAAATCCCCCCGGTCATCTCCTTCCTTCCCCGACCCCTCCTTCCTTCTCCCAGCCGACCGAGCTCCCCTTGCTCGCCGGATCTCTCTCCCCCGCTGTCCCTTCCCTCCCTAGCCTCCCCTCTCTCCGGCTATTTAAGCCGAGCCCCTCCGCACCCCGCCCCCCTCCTCGCCGCCCAACCACCCGAGCCTTTGCCTCGCCGGAGCCGGAGCTCCAGGAGACTCCCCGGGCGCCCTATCGCGCCACCCCTCGCCGCCCGCACCACCCGAGACCACCGGCAGCCTCGCCGCAACCGCCGAGCCCCATTTTTCCCCTTATACCCCCCACATTGCCGGTCCACGCCGCCACCCTCGACTCGCCGGAGTTCGGCGGGTACAGGAACCTCCCCGAGCTCCCCCTGCTTGCCCCCGGCTCCCTCTCGCCTCGCCGTCGCCTCCCACGGACGCCGGAGCCTCGCCGCCATCCTCTGGTGCCGTCGGACCTGCCGGAGACTCGCAGGAGCCTTGTCCCCATCGACCACCACGTCCGTGTTCGCCGGAGAAGATCCAGCACCGGCAGCCACCTCTGTGAGCAACCCCATCCCCTCTCTTAGCCGTTCGATTAAAATCCCACACATGAGATTAGATCTGAAGATACCCCTTTGGTTCTTTTAAAAGAACCGGAGGTTATTTTTATTAGTAAGTTTAGCCGAAGCGGTTTCTTATATAGCGGCCATCCGCTGTTTAGCCTATGCAACGCACACCCCAGAGCCAATCACAACACGCCACGTGGACCCCCGCTCACTAATTAGCTATTCAGCTTTTCCGTGTTAATTCAAAAATAGAGGTAGATCAAATTTTCTTTTGCTCATAACTTTTGATCCACAACTCCAATGAAGTTGATTCGTTTTCCAGTAGATCAAAATTTTCCTGTAGTTCTCAAAAACATATTATTTGCCTATGTTTGAAATTTTCAAATTTGAATTAGATCAAATTTAGATCAAACCTTGTTTTGGTTATTTTGGGAGTTCAAAATTGCTTTTAATTTGATTCTTTTTGCTACTGCTTCCTAGTGATTATATGTTTCTGTAGTATAAGTTTCAAAAAAATTTAAATAATTTTACTTGGGGTTTTATCAAAAACAGATTCTGTCTTTGCTAGGTGAAGTGAATTCTTTCACTTTATGCCATAGCAACTTTATGCTAGTGATGTTATTTTACTTGTTGATGATTGTAGTGCTTATGGTGTGTAATTGTTTGTATCGATAGATCACCCGGAGTGCGAAGCTTGCTACTTAGAAGCGCTCGATCACGACAACTATCAGCAAGGCAAGTCACTTTGATCATACTGTCACCTATGTTTTCTATGCATGGTAGTTCCACCTTTCTTTGCCGAATTGCATGCTGAGTAGGTACTTGGAAATTATGGTTACATATTGTAGTATCATTTGGTAGTCACCCAACAACCCCGTTACTTGGCCCGGGATGACAAATTTCATATTGCTAGGCTTGAGTAGACGGGATTCTGGTTGAGTGCATAACACGAGTGATGCGAGATATATTTTTAATAACCAAGACCGGTTAAGTCAAGATTTTCAAGACCTCGTGAAGCAATGCAACTCTGGGTGAAGGACGGTTGATCGGCTCCCTCGAGAAACCAGTGGATGACCCGGGATGCATGGAGACGTGCCATGACATCTTGCGGAAAGCTTCACCCAGGCTCAAAGAGACGGACGGATATTTTCAAGACCCAAGGCTTACCTGCACAACCACAAGTCATTATGGGCTCTGGCTTGGTTGGACAACGTGGCGACTCTGACAGGCGGTGCTAGCAGATGTAGAAGAACGGTAGGATTGGATGGGCACCGACAGAGGATCAGAGGAAACCGTTGAAAGACCATGTTTTGATCATCCGGTCTTCAAACACCTTGAAGTGCGAGGACATAAATGGAGGCGATCAAATCTTGTGGGGAACGTGTGCAAAACTCTACAGAGTACTCAAACTTAATCGATTAGCCGTGTCCACGGTCATGGACATCTTGAGCCAAAGGAACTGAAGTTATCTGGAATTCTCAACACCATTATATATATTTGATGAGGGTAATATTTATAACTTGGGTATGAGAACTGGTTGGCGGAACCATCTCATTAACAACCAACAGTGTAGTAATATTTTGCTTTTAGCCCCTCTCTTGATGTAGGAGAAAACTTTGCTTTTTGCTAAAAACTTACAACCCCACCTGCCATATATGCATATAGTATAGATGATATTTTACCCCCTCTCATATGTGACTTGCCGACATATTCAATATGCTGACCTACACGGCTGCAACGTCTTATGTTGCAGATATTTTTCTTCGACGAGTAAGAGTACGATTCAGGGTTACGGTCTACACTCAACTTGCCATTTGTGTTTATTGGGACTCCACTCCCTTGACTGCTTCTGCTGAGATATTCAAGGTATATATCAGTTTTACGCTATTTCCATGTGATTGCACTTTGATATATACATTGATGTACTGTGTGTGCTAGCATACTGATCCAGGGATGGCACAGATACACAGAGGCTTGAATCGTTTTGAGTCGGGCCGCTACAGAAATGGTATGAGAGCACATGTTGACTATAGGACGTGACCCTAGAAACTGGAAATCCCTTAGGAAAGGATCTCTCAAAATTTTTATTTTCAAGAACATCCTTTACTTCTCATCCCTTCTGATTTCATCGAATGTTCTCTCTCGCCTCAAATAGTTAGACAATACCCTTTCCTATTCGACCACATGAGGGATCAAATGAGTTCTACTTCAAGTAAAGAGGATTTCAACATGCATTTGAAGAATAGAAGTTGCACCAATTGAAGACTCTCAAGACTCGAAGAACTCGAAGACCCTGAAGCGTTCAAATATTTATATGACCATTAGAAGTCCAAACCCCTGTTATATACCCACGTTAGATACGGTGATTTGTGAGCCGTCATTGGTGTGTGTTTTCCGACGGCCACAAATAAAACCTATTCTCAAAAAATATTGTTTGTATTGTGTGTATCTTCCTGTCTCTCTTACCCGTCTCATCCCCAAAAACCTCAACCCTACCAGATGAAGTATGAAGCTGGACTTGTAGTCTATGGACCAATGACCCAGCTGGAGGCTGAGATATGGATTCAGAACATGGAGAACAACTTCGGGAGCAACTTGATCTCAAGGAAGTATGAAGTGGAACACGCTCTCCAGTACTTTACCCAAAGTGCTGCTATCTGGTGGAAAAAGCACCATGCCATACAAGGATTTAGTGGAGCAGAAACTTGGGACGAATTCAAGAACACTCTGTTAAAATCCTGACTTATTCAGAAGTGCTATGATAATCCGAAGGAGAAGACTTGTGCATGCAAGATCTGTGGAGAAATAGGACACACCCAGGAAGAACACAAGGATGGATGCACTCATTGTGAAGAAAATTACCCAGCTCAGGAGTGCCCAAGTAGTGAGGTGACTTGTTTCCTTTGTGAAGGAACCACCCACTACCCAGCTCAATGTCACATTTACCCCAAGGTGCAACAAGTTGTCAAGCAGCAGAAAGATGCAATGAAGGAAACCCTCAAGAAGAAGATTCTAGAAGAACCTGTGATGAATGAAAATATAGAAGACCCTGATGAACAAGGTCTGACCAGATTTTTCTCCAATGCATGCTACTCATGTGGGGAAGAAGGACATTATTCACAGGATTGCACGAAGGGAAGCCAAGAGTATCTGGAAAACTTCCCCACGGAAAAAGTGGAGTTTGATCCACTTGAAATAGAAGAACTCGCCAAAATAAAGGAGTCCGGAAAGAAGAAAAAGTACCCTCGGTAGAGCCAAATCTCTGCAGATATAGACCTGAGTCATGTCAGATGTTACAAGTGCATGGAATTTGGCCACCAAAAATACATGTGCTCAGGAAGGAAGCCGGAAACCCAAGGAGCAAAAGCAAACACTAAGACGCCTCGAGACTTGTCAGAACTCATTTGCTTTCGTTGCAAGGAAGCACGGCATTTTGCTAATGATTGTCCACACAGGAAGAAAGCTAAAAATGGAGTAGTTAAGTTTTGACCGCGGCAATTAGTGTAATCTGAAGCACCCTTGTTTTTCATGAAATCATGGAGTCGAATTTTTTGTAACAGAAGTCCCTGAGATTGTAGTAACATCATGAATAAATGGAATTTATTGTCTCATGATTGCCTATGTTGAAAACTGTATGCGTTGTTTCTCTACGAACAAGATCTCTGAACATTTATGAGGATATGAGAAAATATGGTCTATGCAGGCATGAGTATATTTCATTTGAAGTGTGGTAGTAATCGGTGAACCCACAGGATCCAATGAGTACGAATGTACCATGCATACCAAGGAGACACATACATTTCACCGAGTACTCATTTTCTCACACCTGCAGATGACAACTCTCTACGAGTCATTCCTCAAGGGCCCAGAAACGATCATGACCCTGACCAGTGATCATGATTAGCTGAAAATCCTAAAGGACATGATGAAGCACATTCATCTTGAAGGAGCAGTCTACAAAGGCTACCCATTCATGGAAAGTGGAGTAGAACTTTGTTATGTGGAAGTACACCTCCACCATGTGAAAGGAGTTTGTCCAAAGACTATGGGGAAATACTTTTTCATTTCACGTGTGCCACGAGCAATTTTCTTTGATGCTATTCGTGAAGCTGCCATGGAAGCCATACGTCAGATTGGAGAAATACTTGAAGAAAGACTCCGTCATACCCAGGAATACCAGAGTGAGGTACGTGCGGAGATGATGGAGATGAAGCTCATGGCCACCATGATGAAGCAAAAGATGGATGATTTCAAGGAACACCTCGGAAAGTTCGAGTGGAACTAAAGTACCTCCAAGAGAGACAGATGAATAAAGTTGGCAGAAATGCTTGACCATACCGAACAATGTGAATGGCAGCATTTGTAATAAATTACTTTTGAGTTGGAATTTTGAAGAAAGTAAGGATGTAATAAAGGATTGATTATCAAATGAATATGATTTATGGATGAACCAATACCTTTTCATGGTAAACACACCAATGGAAAGTATCCCACAGAGTGGAGTGTGTACCAAAAATAAGTGTGAGGATTATTTTTATGATGGTTACCCCAAGAGTATGATGGAATGAAACACTATGGAATTTAAAGGCGGAGTAACTCCAAGTATGCTTGCAACCATAGGCCCAGGGACTAATAAGGATCCAACACTACCTTTATGAAGAAAGAAACTTGGAAGAAGCTATGATGGATCAACAAAGGTTTTCTTAGGAGCATACGAAAACCTGAGAGTTGCGAAGAAACGGTAGATGTTTGTTCAGCTTGCAGAATCATTGGATTTATCCGAACTTCATGGACAAGAGGAATTCTGCAATGCTTGTGAGGATGCCCAAGTGTTAGAATACGAGATTCACTAAGCCTTATACAAGGTAATGATTTCAGTGCGACATGGCTTGGCCACCATGACGACTTACTATTATCATTCTCTTGCTATTCGGAATGGTAAATCTGAGAGACTTACCCATAGAGAGAGCCGACGTTCTTTGAAGCTTTTGTTTAAGCTTTAGAATGGTATGATGAAAGCCCCATGTACATGGCATTTGTTGTCACGCGTAGGAAATTTTACGGTGAGGATGAAGACAAGAGCTCTCTCTCTCTGTGCAGGATAACCACAAATGGTAGACCACCATGAGAATCATCGATAGGTTATTTAGAATTGACCGCGAGACTATCAGTTAAGAAGACCCAGTAACGGAAGAAGCGTATGTCAACAGGATAACTCTCGTTTTAAATGGAAACGTTATGAATATAACGAAAGAGCATCACCAGAGGAGTTAGTATGAAGACTGTGAGGAGTCAGATGCCAAAACCCCAGAGGATTGTTAAAATCTTAAGGGACCAGTCGCTCTCATTTTAAGTGTGGTAGCATCCCGCCTTGCCGGAGATTGGATTTGTTAGAAGACCCCAAACCCTAACCTTTTCTTTCTAGCCCTTCCGAATCTCGAGGACGAGATTCATTTTAAGTGTGGTAGGTTTGTAACATCCCAAATTTTGGAATGTTAAAAATAATTATTAGATTGTTTGTTTGTTTGCTTGAGTGATTGAAGCTTGAGTGAAATTTGAAACTTTTCAAAACTTTTGAATGAGAGGGAATAAAATGACTTTCCCCTTCTCCGGTAAATTCAAATTCAAAAGCAATGAGAGAAGATGACATGGCTTCTTCAACTATAAAGAATTTGAATGGAGTTTGCATTTGAATTCTTTCAAATTTTGCTTCTTCATTTCTATTTTTCTTCTTCGAGAAAATACCCCGAAAATAAATTCTTGCAAGCAAGAAAGAGCGGAGGAAAATGACCCTCCCAAAATTAGGGGCATTTTTGAAATATTTTTGAGCAAAGAAAATCAGATTTTTATTGAGAAAATAATAACAAAAGAAAATAAAACCTTTAGGGGTTTTTCTGAAAAAACATTTTTTTAAAAGTTTTTATTTTGGTCCAGGAAAAATGTTAAACAAATAGGAAATATTTTTTTGAAAATTTTGGTATATAATACCCCTATTTTTGGATTTTATTTACTTGACTTTTTATTTGTTTTAGTTTCCTTTTTGAAAAAATGGAAAAAATCTTCTTTTTGGAAACGCACCGGGCGTCATTTAATGGGCATCGCCCGGATCACGCCTGACCCGGGCCGAATCGTTACGAGCCGGCCAACCGACCCGCCCATTGCCCCCTCCCTGCTCCCTGACCCCTGGGCCCCGCGCCCGACCCAAATCCCCCCGGTCATCTCCTTCCTTCCCCGACCCCTCCTTCCTTCTCCCAGCAGACCGAGCTCCCCCTGCTCGCTGGATCTCTCTCCCCCGCTGTCCCTTCCCTCCCTAGCCTCCCCTCTCTCCGGCTATTTAAGCGGAGCCCCTCCGCACCCCGCCCCCCTCGTAGCCGCCCTCCTCGCCGCCCAACCACCCGAGCCCCTGCCTCGCCGGAGCCGGAGCTCCAGGACACTCCCCGGGCGCCCTGTCGCGCCATCCCTCGCCGCCAGCACCACCCGAGACCACCGGCAGCCTCGCCGCAACCGCCGCGCCCCATTTTTCCCCTTATACCCCCCGCATCGCCGCTCCATGCCGCCACCCTCGACTCGCCGGAGTTCGACCGGTACAGGAACCTCCCAGAGCTCCCCCTGCTCGCCCCGGGCTCCCTCTCGCCTCACCGTCGCCTCCCTCGGATGCCGGAGCCTCGCCGTCATCCTCTGGTGCCGTCGGACCCGCCGGAGACTCGCCGGAGCCTCGTCCCCGTCGACCACCACGTCCGTGTTCGCCGGAGAAGAGCCAGCACCGGCAGCCACCTCTGTGAGCAATCCCATCCCCTCTCTTAGCCGTTCGATTAGATCTGAAGATACCCCTTTGGTTCTTTTAAAAGAACCGGAGGTTATTTTTATTAGTAAGTTTAGCCGAAACGGTTTCATATATAGCGGCCATCCGCTGTTTAGCCTATGCAATGCACACCCCAGAGCCAATCACAACACGCCACGTGGACCCCCGCTCACTAATTAGCTATTCAGTTTTTCAGTGTTAATTCAAA
Source organism: Hordeum vulgare subsp. vulgare (assembly GCF_904849725.1). Classification (NCBI taxonomy): domain Eukaryota; kingdom Viridiplantae; phylum Streptophyta; class Magnoliopsida; order Poales; family Poaceae; genus Hordeum; species Hordeum vulgare. Next base: position 41,650,431 of record NC_058521.1, on the reverse strand, counting down.
AAAAGAGGCAGATCAAATTTGCTTTTGTTAATAACTTTTGATCCACAACTCCAATGAGGTTGATTCTTTTTCCAGTAGATCACAATATTCCTGTAGTTTGGAAAAACATATTATTTGCCTATGTTTCAAATTTTCAAATTTGAATTAGATCAGATTTAGTTCAAACCTTGTTTTGCTTATTTTGGGAGTTTAAAAATAGCTTTTAATTTGATTCTTTTTGCTACTGCTTCCTAGTGATTATATATTTCTGTAGTATAAGTTTCAAAAACAATTAAATAATTTTACTTGGGGTTTTATCAAAAACAGATTCTGTCTTTGTTAGGTGAAGTGAATTCTTTCACTTGATGCCATAGCAATTTTATGCTAGTGATGTTATTTTACTTGTTGATGATTGTAGTGCTTATGGTGTGTAATTTTTTGTATCGATAGATCACCCGGAGTGCGAAGCTTGCTACTTAGAAGCGCTCGATCACGACAACTATCAGCAAGGCAAGTCACTTTGATCATACTGTCACCTATGTTTTCTATGCATGGTAGTTCCACCTTGCTTTGCCCAATTGCATGCTGAGTAGGTACTTGGAAATTATGGTTACATATTGTAGTATCATGTGGTAGGCACCCAACAACCCCGTTACTTGGTCCGGGACGACAAATTTCATATTGCTAGGCTTGAGTAGACGGGATTCTCGTTGAGTGCATAACACGAGTGATGCGAGATATATTTTTAATAACCAAGACCGGTTAAGTCAAGATTTTCAAGACCTTGTGAAGCAATGCAACTCTGGGTGAAGGACGGTTGATCGGCTCACTCGAGAAACCAGTGGATGACCCGGGATGCATGGAGACGTGCCATGACATCTTGCGGAAAGCTTCACCCAGGCTCAAAGAGACAGACGGATATTTTCAAGACCCAAGGCTTACCTGCACAGCCACAAGTCTTTATGGGCTCTGGCTTGGTTGGACAACGTGGCGACTCTGACAGGCGGTGCTAGCAGATGTAGAAGAACGGTAGGATTGGATGGGCACCGACAGAGGATCAGAGGAAACCGTTGAAAGACCATGTTTTGATCATCCGGTCTTCAAACACCTTGAAGTGCGAGGACATAAATGGAGGCGATCAAATCTTGTGGGGAACGTGTGCAAAACTCTACAGAGTACTCAAACTTAATCGATTAGCCGTGTCCACGGTCATGGACATCTTGAGCCAAAGGAACTGAAGTTATCTGGAATTCTCAACACCATTATATATATTTGATGAGGGTAATATTTATAACTTGGGTATGAGAACTGGTTGGCGGAACCATCTCATTAACAACCAACAGCGTAGTAATATTTTGCTTTTAGCCCCTCTCTTGATGTAGGAGAAAACTTTGCTTTTCGCTAAAAACTTACAACCCCACCTGCCATATATGCATATAGTATAGATGATATTTTACCCCCTCTCATATGTGACTTGCCAGCATATTCAATATGCTGACCTACACGGCTGCAACGTCTTATGTTGTAGATATTTTTCTTCGACGAGTAAGAGTACGATTCAGGGTTACGGTCTACACTCAACTTGTCGTTGGTGTTTATTGGGACTCCACTCCCTTGACTGCTTCCGGTGAGATATTTAAGGTATATATCAGTTTTATGCTATTTTCATGTGATTGCACTTTGATATATACATTGATGTACTGTGTGTGCCAGCATACTGATCCAGGGATGGCACAGATACACAGAGGCTTGACTCGTTTTGAGTCGGGTCGCTACATTGTGATTTTGTAAAATTTATGGTGTGGAACACTTATGTAAAGTTGTGAACTTATATGGTAGTCTATGCTGTATACGGTAGTGCTCATTGCCAGTGCTCATCACCTTTTAAATAATAAAATCCTGGGTGTAATTTGTTTGCTGAAGGTTTTGATTTGTGCATCTACTAATTCTTGTCGATCTGAACACAATTGTGGATCTGAAGCAAGTGGTCATGTGGCTGGTAGGCTGGTAGTTTTAGTTAATCTAAAGAAAGTGTATATGGTTGTTGGTTTGTAATTAACTATTAATGTAAATAGTCTATTGTTAGTAACTCATCTTTTACTTTAATCTGTATTTTGTACGGCATCACTAGCCTGTTACTACATCAAGCTTGATTGGCCCTGTTGTATAAGCTTGTTATATAAGTGCTTCTTCCTAGATATTAATTGAATCTGTTGAGTTCTTGGCCCTGTTTATGGTGGTTTTGTTCCTGAAATTGATTGATAAAATATTAGTTCATTGGAGGATCATTCTACTTTATCCCCATTGTATCGCATTCGTGTTCATTCTGTTTTGCAAGCTATTAGGGCAACTTGATACCATTAGCACGATCAACACATATACAACCCCTCGAGATCAGCCATGACAAGGACGAAGCAGCCGTCGTCTGGTATACAACTTGCTACTTATTGTACCACTTGTTTTATCAGCCATGTTAAGCTACCAGGATGCATGGGACATTGGGTGCAATACTATTTGTTTGTAAGTTTCACACAAAATATAGTATGTGGCGCCTGGGTGTGTCTATGTACTAATTATAGAAATGTGCCTAGCTCATGCTTGTAATCTGGTAATTGAAATGTATTGTTTTACTCCAAACAATTAGTTTATATTTTTCTTGTGCCATTAATATACTAGGATTAAATAAAACTAAGATCTTATAGGATACCTTAGTTGTTTGAGTGGTCTTGCTTCCCTATGCATTTCAACCATTCATCTAATGGTTATGTTTTCTTATTCATGTAAAGAAGAACCCCTGACTGAGATCGAGAAGATTAGGGCTAGAACTATGATGAGGAACAACCGCATGTTCCAATCACTAGGTATTGGTGCGATAGTATCAATGATTAGGAAGTCAAATGCACGTGAATATGGTAGTGCAGCTACTTGTGATGAATCGGCATCTGCCATAAGACAAGCTGGAAGCTCAGACTACAACCCTAAAGATGATGAAGTTATTGATGGAGAGGGAGTTGATGACAAATTAGTGAAGAAGAAAGGAAAGGTGCAAACTCTATCTTGTTTGGGGTGGAAGTTGCATGTTGTGTGCTTTCTTTTTTCATACATTGCAGAATTTTCTTGTGATCTAATTCTATTCTCCTTGCCTTTTATACGACACCCTGCAGGTTTCTAGGAAGAAGAAGTGTGCTAACAGAAACAGGAGGCAAGTTTCAGAAACATCTAGTCCAATGGCTCCAGGAAGGGTGTTAGCTCTATCTCCACAAGGATCAAAGAGGCTTCTGACACCTGATGAACCTGTTGTGGCTAGACTCACTAGGCAGAAAGTAAGGGAGGATGTTGACAAGAGCCTGCTGCACAAGGGTCAAGGACCACTACGAACTGATGATGAGTTGGCCTCCATGGAAGAAGGAAGCAGGATGTGCATGGACCTCAGCCTCGTCGCACCTTCTGTGGTCAGCAATCATGGCCATGAGTTGAACTTGGCAGTCCTTTCTAGAGAACCTGAGCAGCCAATGGGTGATGAAGGCATGTTCATCTAGTTTTCTTTTCTTACTAGTTCATTTTCTAAATGTAAGCAATGCATGTATGTGTGACTACTAGTCTTGACTAATGTTTGAATGTATCCTTTTCAGGCGTTGTTGATGTGGTCAAGATTTCTAGGAATGGCAAAGGGCTAGAAAAGTTGACACATGCAATGGGAGCAAAGGTAAGAATTGAAATCGCTGAAGGGATGAGGCGTCCGGAGAAGCCCGTGCAGGCTGCAAAGCTAGCATCTGAGGGTGGCCTCATTGCGAGAGCTCATATGCCGCTGCTTCCTCACTACAAGGAGTATAAAAAGAACCCAAGACTTGTGCAGAATTATATAGGAAAAGTATCTGTAAGCTAACTATCTTGTTGTTGAATGTGGTCTTTATTCTCTGTTATTATACATCTCATATGATGCTTAATCTTGGTACTCATCTTGTTTGCTGCCTTTGTAGGCAAATTTTGAGATAGACACGGAATCAATTGTCATTGAGTATGCATGCACTGATATCTTGAAGAATTCGTTGAGGAACAGATGCCATCATGTCAAGAAGGAGTACTTTGACAATGTAGAAGCAAGCAAGGTTAGCATCAAGTCCCATGTTTCTGACATAACGGATAGTGAATGGCAAAGGCTGGTCAAGCTGTGGTCAACTCCAAGACACAAGGTATGTAAATGCCTGACTGTTGCTTTACCTTTCCCATGCAAACTGTGTGATTTGCTTTATTTTATGAAAATGATGATCTGGTGTGCACATATGTAGGAGACATGTGCCAATAACAAGGTTAATCGAACAAAAGTCAAGTTTGCGCAGAAAACTGGTTTAAGATGCTATGTTGCTCATGTGCATGCAACTGTAAGATCAACATTGTTGTTCCTTTAGTTGTTTTCCTTTAGACATAAGCATCAATTTTTTGCAAAAGCTAATGGTTGGGTTGTTGTTGAAAAACATTTTAGCAAGAGCAAAGAAAGGGTGAAGTGTTGTCTGCATTCGACATTTTCAAGGCGACACACAACAGCACCAAACATGGATTCTCGGAGGATGTTCAAGTTGCTATAGTAAGTAATCTTCCTTGGATTTGTTTTTGGCCTCATGTGCTATACCGTTGTATGCTCTAGGAGTGAAAAACATGGATTTGTTTCTGGATGAGCTACTATAAGTAGTATATGCATCAACTCCTTTTGCGTCCAACATTTTATTGTAACAACCAGTAAAATGCCTGTTTGACTTTGTATTATTATCGTGCTATGTGCTGATACGTGCTTATACATTTAGTTTGCTGAGTCTAAAATAACAACCAGTAAAATAACAACCAGTATATGGATGAGTCTGTATAAGTAGTTTCTGAGTTTCTATATGTAGTTTCTGTATAAGTAGTTTCTGTATTTAGTTTCATTATTTCCTTAGTTTCTGGTTTTATGTAGTTTCTGGAAGCATAAGTATGTCTGCTTATGTTCCTATCTTAGTTTCTCTATAAGTATTGCCGATTCATGCTTTCCTCATTATTGGGCGCTTATTTTGCTTTCTTTATCATGGATTTAAACTGTTTCTCAATGCATTCATTATCTTTCAGTCTGAGATGGAAGAGAAGATGACTGCTCCTGTACAAGAAGGCGAAGAGCGAAAGTCTTTTGTTTGAGTTGTTGGAGAAGTTCTGACCAAGCATCGCCCATCAAGAAAATTCTTGAAGAATGTTGGTCTGTAGCCAAACTCTACTGACAAGTCCAGCAAGTCAAATGTTGCTGTCAATGCTCGTGTGCTGGATCTACAAGAGCAGCTCGAGATGTTGCGTCAACGAAGTGAAGTAATGCGTGAAGAGATGGATGCCATGAAGAGGAAGGCAGCAGAAGCTGAAGCTGCACAAGCCGAACGCGACAAGTCGTATGAGTTGCTGCTCAAGAAGGCGGACGAAAACGATGCGAAGTACGCTTAGTTGATGGCGCTGCTTGGAGCCAAAATAGGGAACTAGTTGGTTTTGGTATTAGATTTTGGTAGCAGTACTTGATAACAGATCTTGGAATTAGATTTTAGTAGCAGTTCTTGTGCACTTGATAACTATGGCGTGCTAAAGTTTTATGATGTGGGCTGAAATTTGTGGTTGTGCTACATTAAGGAGTCAGTCGAGATCGCGAGTTTCGTGATCGATGATTTCTATGCGGCTTGTGGTAATTTGTGATGGATTAGTTGGAGGACCCCTGCAGGGTTATATCTTTCTGAAGCCGTGCCCGCAGTTATGTGGCAACGTGGAAACTTTGTTTAACACTGGTTCTAGATAACTTGAAGATAACTTAATTAAAATGTGCCAAATGAGTGCGTAACCGTGATTATCTCTTTCGCGAGTTCCTTCTCCGATCGAGGACACGGTAGGGTTATGTTAGACGTAAGTAGGTGTTCAGGGTCATTCATTTGATCATCAGTAGTTCACGTCCGTTATGCGTAGTTCTCCCCCCTCTTTATTCTTGTACTCGTAAGTTAGCCACCTCATATAATGCTTAGTCGCGTGCTGCAGCCTCACCACTGAACCATACCTCACCTATTAAGCTTTGCTAGTCTTGATACCTTTGGAAATGAGGTTGTTGAGTCCCCTATGGCTCACAGATTACTACAACACCAGTTGCAGGTACAGGTAAAGGTTACTTGACGCGAGCGTGTTGATTGTTCATTTGGAGTTGCTTCTTCTTCTTCTTCATCGATCTAGGATGGGTTCCAGGCCGGCAGCGTGGGATAGCAAGGATGGACGTCGTTCTTTTCTCGTTTGTTTTAGTTTGTAGTCGGACCCTGCTCTTCTTCATGTTATTTATGTCTTGTAATGATGTGACTTTGATGTAGCTTGTGGCGAGTGTAAGCCAATTCCATATATCTCATCTTTTCAGTACATGTACTTGTTACGATATCCATTCTTGCGAAACGACGAGATGCGCTTCTATCCCTGACGAGGCCCTCGTGCCAAATTGAGGATATGATCGTATCTTGGGCGTTACACATACCTCTCGATCTGGGCGTTCTTCTGAAAGATAAAATTCAACTCCTGGAACATCTCATACGCTCCATGATGTTCAAAGCGTCGTTGAAGTATCGGTTCTAAGCCATACAAGACTGCACATTGAACAACTGAGTAGTCCTCCTTACGTGCTTGTCAAGCGTTCAAAACATCTTGATCAGACGTAGCGGGTGGTTCATCTCCTAGGGCAGCATCAAGGACATAATTCTTTTTCCCAATATGTAGGATGAGCCTTAGATTACGAGCCCAGTATACAAAGTTGCTACCATCCTCTTTCAACTTAGCTTTCTCTAGGAATGTATTGAAACTCAGGGTTGCTACTACATGAGCCATTGATCTACAACATAAAATATTGCAAAGTGGACTTAGAATATGTTCAAGACAATTAGAGTTTAACTAATCAAATTACCAATAAAATCCCACTCAAATAGACATCCCTCTAGTTACTTGAGTGTGACATGATCCAAATTCACTAACTCAAGTCCGATCATCACGTGAGTTGAGTGCAGTTTCAATGGTAAACATCTCTATGTTAATCATATCAACTATACGATTCATGCTCGATCTTTCGGTCTCATGTGTTCCGAGGCCATGTCTGCACATGCTAGGCTCGTCAAGTTTAACCTGAGTGTTCGATGTGTGCAACTGTTTTGCACCCGTTGTATGTGAACGTTGAGTCTATAACACCCATCATCACGTGGTGTCTCGAAACGATGAACTGTCGCAACGGTGCACAGTCGGGGAGAACACAACTTTTATCTTGAAATTTAGTGAGTAATCACCTTATAATGCTACCATCGTTCTAAGTAAGATAAGGTGCATAAAAGGATTAACATCACATGCAATTCATAAGTGACATGATATGGCCATGATCTTGTGCTTCTTGATCTCCATCACCAAAGCACCGGCATGATCTTCATCGTCACCGGTGCCACACCATGATCTCCATCATCATGCCGCCATCGAGGATGTCGTGCTATCTATGCTATTACTACTAAAGCTACAACCTAGCAATATAGTAAACACATTTGCAAACACAAACGTTAGTTTAAAGACAACCCTACGGCTCCTGCCGGTTGCCGTAGCATCGACGTACAAGTCGATATTTAACTATTACAACATGATCATCTCATACATCCAATATATCACATCATGTCTTTGGCCATATCACATCACAAGCATACCCTGCAAAAAAAACTTAGACGTCCTCTAATTCGTTGTTGCATGTTTTACGTGGCTGCTATGGGTATCTAGTATGATCGCATCTTACTTAGGCAAAACCATGATGACCCACAAGTATAGGGGATCAATCGTAGTACTTTCGATAAGTAAGAGTGTCGAACCCAACGAGGAGGAGAAGGCTCTGATAAACGGTTTTCAGCAAGGTAATAACTGCAAGCACTGAAAGTAGCGGTAACAAGTGATGGTGTAGTGAGGTGAAACGTAGCAAGCGAAAAGTAACAAGTAACAAGTAGTAGCAACAGTGCAGCAAGTTGCCCAATCCCTTTTGTAGCAAGGGACAAGCCTGAACAAAGTCTTATAAGAGGAAAAGCGCTCCCGAGGACACACGGGAATTTCTGTCATGCTAGTTTCATCATGTTCATATGATTCGCGTTCGTTACTTTGATAGTTTGATATGTGGGTGTACCGTCGCTTGGGTACTGCCCTTACTTGGATAAGCATCCCACTTATGATTAACCCCTCTCGCAAGCATCCGCAACTACGAAAGAAGAATTAAGACAACGTCTAACCATAGCATTAAACTAGTGGATCCAAATCAGCCCCTTACGAAGCAACGCATAGACTGGGGTTTAAGCTTCTGTCACTCCAGCAACCCATCATCTACTTACTACTCCCCAATGCCTTCCTCTAGGCCCAAATATTGTGAAGTGTTATGTAGTCGACGTTCACATAACACCATTAGAGGAAAAAACAACATACAACATATCAAAATACCGAACGAATATCAAATTCACATGACTATTATTAGCATGACTTATCCCATGTCCTCAGGAACAAAAGTAACTACTCACAAAGCATAATCATAATCATGATCAGAGGTGTAATGAATAGCATTAAGGATCTGAACATAAACTCTTCCACCATGTAATCCAACTAGCATCAACTACAAAGAGTAATCAACACTACTAGCAACCTTACAAGTACCAATCGGAGTCGTGAGACGGAGATTGGTTACAAGAGATGAACTAGGGATTGGAGAGGACATGGTGTTGATGAAGATGTTGATGGAGATGCCTCCCCTCCGACGAGAGGAGTGTTGGTGATGACGATGGCGACGATTTCCCCCTCCGAGAGGGAAATTTCCCCGGCAGGATCGTCCTGCCAGAGCTCTAGATTGGATCTGCTCAAGTTCCGCCTTGTGGCGGCGGAGAATCCACGAAGAAGCTCCACCCTGATTTTTTTTGGACGAAACCCTTCATATAGCAAAAGAGGGGGGGCTAGTGGGCCGCCAGGGTGCCCACAAGCCCTGTTGCCGCGACCAGGGGGTAGGCCGCGGCAACCATGCTTGTGGGCCCCTGGTTGCTCCCCTCCGACACTTCTTTCGCCCAGTATTTTTTATAAAATCCAAAAAAAATCCACGTTGATTCTCAGGGCATTTGGAGTTGTGCAGAATAGAGGACTCACACTTGCTCCTTTTCCAGTCCAGAATTCCAGCTGCCGATATTCTCCCTCTTCAAATAAACCTTGCAAAATAAGAGAGAAAAGGCATAAGTAAGGTTCCACAAAGTATAATAACAGTCCATAAAGCGATAAATATCAACATGAAAGCATGATGCAAAATGGACGTATCAACTCCCCCAAGCTTAGACCTCGCTATTCCTCAAGCGAAAACCAAGACCCAAAACATGTCCACATGTTTAGGGATGGAGGTATCGATAAAACAAAATACGGACATGAGGGCATCATGATCACACATAGAACAACAATGCATCATAGAGATTCTTATGGGAAAGTAACAATTCCTTCACAAATCAAAGTATGAAACAAAAACCTTACCGAGAAGTGGCCAACAACCGTCCAAAGTCATTGAAGCAATTGCAATTTATCATATTATCAGAAAGAGTCAAATAAGAGCTTGTAAAGCAAATCCACATACTCAATCATCTCTTTTGTTTTCCACAATTGTTACAACTCACGTGGTACTCATGGTATCGAAGTTTCAGTTGGACACAGAGAAAGATAGGGGCTTATAGTTTGCCTCCCAACCATTTACCTCAAGGGTAAAGTCAGCAATAATAAAGCATAAGTACTCAGCTCCAAGTTGATATATGAATATAGATCTTTCCCAAGCATATGACGTTCACCAAGAAAAAGGCCAAATAAGGAATTGGTGAAGATCACCATGACTCTTACAAGGGCAACAAGTAAAGGTACAAGATAGGCCCTTCGCAGAGGGAAGCAGAGGTTTTCATGTGCTTTTGAGGTTTGGATGCGTGTCCTCTTAGTGCGGAGGAACGTCACTTTATATTGCCTCCTGTGATAAAGAACTTTATTATGTAGTCTGTCGCTTTTATGTCTTCCTCATCACAGGTTCGTACAAAGCTTATTCTCCACACACTAATAGATCATACATATTAGAGAGCAATTTTTATTGCTTGCACCGATGACAACTTACTTGAGGGATCTTATTCAATCCATAGGTAGGTATGGTGGACACTCATGGCAAAACTGGGTTGAAGGTTTAAGGATGCACAAGTAGTATCTCTACTTGGTGCGGGAGTTTTGGCTAATATGAGGTGGAAGCAATCGTCACATGCTAAGGGATCTCTAATCATATAACATTGTTTGGAACCAAGCAAACACAATTCATTATGTTGTCTTCCTTGTCCAACATCTACTTCTAGGCATGTAATAGTTGGTGAGTGCTCAAAATTATAGAAAGTGTCTAAGATAATATATTTATATGTGAACCTCTCTTTCCCTATTACTTCTTATTAATTGCAACAATGACTGAGGTCTATGTTGGTCTATTCTCAACAAGTTTCAATCATCATACTTGTTATATGTGAAGCTATCACTTTCCATAAGATCATCTCATGATCTTTCATGCTATCGTTCTTTTCATATTTTTGATCACGGCACAAAACAAAGCCCTTGACTAAGATACTCTTTATTATATAGCTTGCAAGCTCGAATACATCGGGGGAGACACAAAGCAAAAGACTAAAACTAAAACACTAAAGACTTATTCCACTAAGAGAAGAAATAAAAGTGAAAAGGGAAGAACTAAAACAAAGGTAAAAGCAAAAGATATAAAGGTGATACGATACAAGGGCAACTCCCCCAAGATTGGCAAAAGCCAAGGGGATTGCCCATACCAATGCTTAGTTGTCTTCCTTCGATGGTGATGGTGGTGGAGTTGTTGAAGTAGTTTGATCCTCCGTCTTCCAAGGCATAGGTGCTCCATCATGGCAGGATGAACGAGTCGCCGGAATCCTCAAATCTGTAGCCAACCGTATTGATTTAAATCTATACTCATACTCACAGTTTTGGTTCTGCAGGTCATAGATCTGGCCCTGGAGTTGATCAACCCTGTCATAGAGCCTGGAGAGGTGCTTCCCAATATCAATGGCATCCATCTTGTGATTGGTGGTGAACTATGTGATCATCATGTGGTTGGCGTTGAGTCCACGCTCCACCATCCCTTGGCACTTGAAGACTTGTTCCTCCATTGCTTCGAGCCTCGTCTCCACGCTTCCGGTCTTCTTAGGCCCCTCAACATCACGGATGTGCAACATCCCCTTGCTCATCTTGATAGATTGGGGGTGCTGCAACACTTCCGTGAGGTAAGGATTGATGACCTTCTCGAAGATCTTGTCCTTAGGAACTTTTGGGGAAGTCATGACGATCTAGATCTACAGCAGAAACAGGCTCGAAACAAAAACAGAGGAAAACTGCGTGGAACGGAGATCAAAACCCTCGGGCGTATATATAATGATTTTTTCTGGACCAGAAGGAGTGCTCTGCAAGAAAACGGAGTCCGGAAGGCACACGAGCTGCCCACAAGCCCTGTTGTCGCGGCCAGGGGGTAGGCCGCGGCAACCAAGCTTGTGGCCGCCTCGCGCGCTCTCCGGACTGCTTTTTATTTTTCTAATTTTCCATAAATTCCAAAACAGAGAAAATTTCCTATCGGAAAAGTTTCGGAGTCCAATTACTTACCGAAACAGATATCTCTTCGTTTTCAGGGTCTGAAATAGGCCGATAAACATCCCTTATGTACTCCTCTGGAGTTATGATATTGATGATATTGGTCTCAACATTTATGGGAGTACCAGAGATATAATGCTTGATTCTTTGCTCGTTTACCACTCTAGGAAAATTGCCTTCCGTGTTATTGATTTTGATGGCACCGGAACGATATACTTCCTCGACAACGTAGGGACCTTCCCATTTAGAGAGCAGCTTGCCAGCGAAGAATCTTAAACGATAATTGTATAGTAGGACATAATCACCTACATTGAACTCTCGTTTTTGTATTCTTTTGTCGTGCCATCTCTTGACCTTTTCCTTGAACAACTTGGCATTCTCATATGCCTGGGCCCTCCATTCATCTAATGAGCTGATATCAAACAACCGCTTCTCACCGGCAAGTTTGAAATCAAAGTTGAGCTCTTTGATTGCCCCATAAGCTTTGTGTTCCAGCTCAAGAGGTAAATGACAGGCCTTACAGTAAACCATTTTATACGGCGACATGCCCATGGGATTCTTATAAGCAGTCCTATAAGCCCATAGTGCATCGTCAAGTTTGCTAGACCAATTCTTTCGAGATCTATTGACGGTCTTTTGTAAGATCAATTTGATCTCCCTATTACTCAACTCCACTTGACCACTAGACTGAGGATGATAAGCAGATGCAACTCTATGGTTGACATCATACTTAGAGAGCATCTTGCGGAAAACACCATGAATGAAGTGTGAACTGCCATCAGTCATCAGATATATAGGGACTCCAAATCTTGGGAAAATGACTTCTTTAAGCATCTTAATGGAGGTGTGGTGATCAACATTTTTAGTGGGGATAGCCTCTACCCACTTAGTGACATAATCCACAGCAACTAAGATGTGAGTGTACCCATTGGAACTCGGGAAGGGTCCCATATAATCAAAGCCCCAGACATCAAATGGTTCAATGACCAGTGAATAGTTCATAGGCATTTCCTGACGTTTGCTAATGTTCCCTATTCTTTGATATTCGTCACAAGACAAGACAAACTTACGGACATCCTTGAAGAGAGTGGGCCAATAGAAACCTGATTGCAATACATTATGAGCAGTTCTGTCTCCACCATGGTGTCCTCCGTAGGCCTCGAAATGACACTTCTGCAGGATCTACCCCTGTTCATGTTTAGGCACACAACGTCTAATAACACCATCTACTCCTTCCTTATAAAGGTGAGGATCATCCCAAAAGTAGTGTCTCAAATCAAAGAAGAATTTCTTCTTTTGCTGGTAGGTGAAACTGGGTGGTATGTATTTGGCTACGATATAGTTTGCATAGTCAGCATACTACGGTACACTATGTGAAGTGCGCATGACATTCAATTGCTCATTAGGAAAGCTATCATCAATAGGTCGTGGGTCATCAAGGACATTCTCTAGCCTAGACAAGTTATCTGCTACAGGGTTATCAGGACCCTTTCGGTCAACAACATGCAAATCAAATTCCTGTAGCAGGAGAACCCATCTGATTAGCCTAGGCTTAGCGTCCTTCTTCTCCATGAGGAACTTTATAGCAGCATGATCAGAGTGGATAGTGACTTTGGAGTCAACTATTTAAGATATGAACTTTTCACATGCAAACACGACTGCTAAAAACTCCTTCTCCGTAGTGGCATAGTTTCTTTGGGCACTGTCTAGAGTTTTCCTAGCGTAGTGAATGACATTCAACTTCTTGTCAACTCTTTGTCCTAGAATAGCACCAACATCATAATCAGTAGCGTCACACATGATCTCAAAAGGCAAGTTCCAATCAGGTGGTTGAACAATAGGTGCGGTTCTCAAGTCCTTCTTAAGTATTTCGAAAGCTTCCTCACAATCCTCATCAAAAACAAAAGGAACATCCTTCTGCAAGAGGTTGGTAAGAGGCCTAGAAATCTTAGAGAAGTCTTTAATGAACCTTCTATAGAAACCAACATGACCTAGGAAACTTCGTATACCTCTGATATCTGCGGGGCAAGGCATTTTATCAATTGCATCAACCTTAGCTTTATCAACTTCAATGCCTCTCTCATAGATTTTGTGTCCTAAGACGATGCCTTCATTAACCATGAAGTGGCACTTCTCCCAGTTCAAGACGAGGTTGGTATCTTTGCATCTCTGTAAGACTCGATCAAGGTTGTTGAGGCAATCATCAAAGGAAGACCCGTAGACGGAGAAATCATCCATGAAAACCTCAACAATCTTTTCACAAAAGTCAGAGAATATAGCCATCATACATATTTGAAAGGTGGCAGGTGCATTGCACAAGCCAAAAGGCATGCGTCTATAAGCGAAAGTACCAAAGGGGCATGTGAAGGTGGTTTTCTCTTGATCAGATTATGCAACAGGTATTTGCGAGAAACCTAAATAATCGTCTAGAAAGCAGAAGTGTGTGTCTTTAGATAGCCTTTATAGCATCTGGTCGATAAACGACAAAGGATAATGGTCCTTCCTGGTTGCCTTGTTCAGTTTCCGGAAGTCTATCACCATACTATAGCCAGTAATAATCCTCTGCGGGATTAGTTCATCCTTATCATTAGGGACGACGGTGATACCTCCCTTCTTAGGTACACAATGTACTGGACTTACCCAATCACTATGAGCAACGGGATAAATGATTCCTGCTTCCAAAAGCTTCAATATTTCTTTTCTCACGACCTCTTTCATCCTCGGATTTAGTCTCCGTTGATGATCAGCAACTGGCTTAGAATCAGGATCGGTTTTAAACTTGTGCTGCAATGAGTGGGGCTAATACCCTTAAGATCATCAAGAGTATATCCAATAGCAGCATGGTGCTTCCTCAAAGTTTTTAATAACTTCTTCTCTTCGTTATTCGAGAGGTGAGCACTAATAATAACATGATATATCTCCTTCTCATCAAGATAGGCATACTTAAGAGTATTTGGTAACTGTTTTAGCTCGAACACAGGATCACCCTTTGGTGGGGGAGGATCCCCAAGCAGTTCAACGGGCAGATTATTCTTGAGAATAGGATATTGTTCTAAGACAATTTGATCTATCTCATCTCTTTCCTCCATATGCATATCATTTTCATGCTCAAGTAGATATTGCTCTCAAGGATCCGTAGGAGGTATGACAATAGAGGCAAGAGCAATGATTTCATCCCTACCAGACGACTCTTTTTCATGGGGTTGTCTTCCAAACTTAGAGAAGTTAAATTCATGAGACACACCCTCGAAACTAACAGTGACAGTCTGTTTAATGCAATCAATGTGAGCATTGACAGTGTTGAGAAAGGGTCTACCAAATATGATGGGACAAAAGCTATCTTGTGCAGTAGAAAGGACGAGGAAATCAGTAGGATACTTCGTCTTACCACACATGACTTCTACGTCTCTCACAATTCCGAGAGGGCAGATAGTGTCTCTAGTAGCTAGCGTAATAGTGACATTAATGGGTTTTAACTCAGTAGGTGCAATCTCATCTTTGATTTCATCATATAGGGAACGGGGTATTGCACTAACACTAGCACCCATATCACATAAACCATGATAACAGTGATCTCCTATCTTGAAAGAAACAACAGGCAGGCCAACTACAGGTCCGTATTTGTCTTTCGCGTGAGGTTTAGCTATTCTAGCGGAGTCCTCACAGAATTTGATAACATGCCCGTCTATGTCTTCAGCTAAGAGATCTTTGATAATAGCAACACTAGGTTCAAGTCTAATTTCCTAAGGGGGTGCAAGTGGTCTAATGTAACCCCTACGTATCACAGTTGGAGCTTTAGAATAATCCTTTTTCCTAGCAGGGTATGGTGGTTTCTCAGCATAGGCACAAGGAACAATAGGATCACTAAAAGCAATGACTTTCTCCTCAACTAGATTGGGTTTAACTATGTTGATTTCTACAGGAGGATGATACTTAAACCACTTTTCTTTGGGAAGATCAACATGAGCAGCAAAATATTCACATAGAGAAGCTACTAACTCAGAGTCAAGTCCATACTTAGCGCTAAAATCTCTACAAGTGTTTGTTTCAACAAAAGATTTAACGCAATCAAATTGGAAATTCATACCTGACTCCTTACCTTCTTCAAGCTCCCAATCTTCAGAGTTACGTTTGATTCTTTCCAATAAATTCCACTTGTGGTCTATATCCTTCTTCATAAAAGAACCGGTACAAGAAGTGTCAAGCATGGTACGATCTTCATGAGAAAGCCGAGCATAAAAGTTTTGAGTGATAATTTCTCTCGAGAGCTCATGATCGGGGCATGAATATAGCATTGATTTAAGCCTCCCCCAAGCTTGAGCTATGTTTTCCCTGTCACGAGGCCAAAAGTTATAAATAGAATTCCGATCACGATGTACTAAATGCATAGGACAAAAACTTTTGATGAAATTCCAATTTCAACCGATTGTAGTCCCATAATCCAGTATCATCACCTAGCCTATACCATGTCAACGCCTTATCCTTCAAAGATAAAGGAAATACTTTCTTCTTTATCTCATCATCGGGCAAACCTGCAAGCTTAAATAAACCACAAACTTCATCTACAAAGATTAGATGCAAGTCTGGATGTGAAGATCCATCTCCTGTAAAAGGATTAGCCAGCAGTTTCTCAAGCATACCCGAAGGAATTTCATAAAAGGTATTTTCAGTAGGTACCCCCAGGTTGAGGAAAAACTCCTCGTGCTTCCATTCGTGGTGAAGATACCCCGAACAAACTCCTCAAAGGAACAGTCTCCATAGTGACAAGTGACAATAAATTTCAGCACAGTATATAAATGTTTCCTTACCAAGTTCCACTTACCAAAGGCGCTTTCCTCCCCGGCAACGGCACCAGAAAAGAGTCTTGATGACCCACAAGTATAGGGGATCAATCGTAGTCCTTTCGATAAGTAAGAGAGTCGAACCCAATGAGGAGGAGAAGGCTCTGATAAACGGTCTTCAGCAAGGTAATAACTGCAAGCACTAAAAGTAGCGGTAACAAGTGATAGTGTAGTGAGGTGAAATGTAGCAAGCGAAAATTAACAAGTAACAAGTAGTAGAAACGGTGCATCAAGTGGCCCAATCCCTTTTGTAGCAAGGGACAAGCCTGAACAAAGTCTTATAAGAGGAAAAGCGCTCCCGAGGACACACAGGAATTTCTGTCATGCTAGTTTCATCATGTTCATATGATTCGCGTTCGTTACTTTGGTAGTTTGATATGTGGGTGGACCGGCGCTTGGGTACTGCCCTTACTTGGACAAGCATCCCACTTATGACTAACCCCTCTCGCAAGCATCCGCAACTACGAAAGAAGAATTAAGACAACGTCTAACCATAGCATTAAACTAGTGGATCCAAATCAGCCCCTTACGAAGAAACGCATAGACTGGGGTTTAAGCTTCTGTCACTCCAGCAACTCATCATCTACTTACTACTACCCAATGCCTTCCTCTAGGCCCAAATATGATGAAGTGTTATGTAGTCGACGTTCAGATAACACCACTAGAGGAAAAACAACATACATCATATCAAAATACCGAACAAATATCAAATTCACATGACTATTATTAGCATGACTTATCCCATGTCCTCAGGAACAAAAGTAACTACTCACAAAGCATAACCATAATCATGATCAGAGGTGTAATGAATAGCATCAAGGATCTGAACATAAACTCTTCCACCAAGTAATCCAACTAGCATCAACTACAAAGAGTAATCAACACTACTAGCAACCTTACAAGTACCAATCGGAGTCGCGAGACGGAGATTGGTTACAAGAGATGAACTAGGGATTGGAGAGGAGATGGTGCTGATGAAGATGTTGATGGAGATGCCTCCCCTCCGACAAGAGGAGTGTTGGTGATGACGATGGCGACGATTTCCCCCTCCGGGAGGGAAGTTTCCCCGGCAGGATCGTCCCGCCGGAGCTCTAGATTGGATCTGCTCAAGTTCCGCCTCGTGGCGGCGGAGAATCCACGAAAAAGCTCCACCCTGGTTTTTTTCCGGACGAAACACTTCATATAGCAAAAGAGGGGGGCCAGTGGGCCGCCAGGTGCCCACAAGCCCTGTTGCTGCGGCCAGGGGGTAGGCCGCGACAACTAGGCTTGTGGGCCCCTGGTTGCTCCCCTCTGACACTTCTTTCGCCCAGTATTTTTTATAAAATCCAAAAAAAATCCACGTTGATTTTCACGGCATTTGGAGTTGCGCAGAATAGAGGACTCAGACTTGCTCCTTTTCGAGTCCAGAATTCCAGCTGCCGGTATTCTCCCTCTTCAAATAAACCTTGCAAAATAAGAGAGAAAAGGCATAAGTAAGGTTCCACAAAGTATAATAACAGTCCATAAAGCGATAAGTATCAACATGAAAGCATGATGCAAAATGGACTTATCAAACCACAACGGAGATGTGCAAATTGCTATTTAACCTCTCTCCAAGGACCGTCTCGGTCAAATCCAATTCAACTAAAGTTGAAGAAACAGGCCCCTGCAAGTCATCTTTATGCAACAAGTTGCATGTTAGTCGATGAAACCGGTCTCTTGTAAACGTACGAGTAATGTTGCTCCGGGCCGCTTCAATCCAATAATATCGTCGAGTCAAGAAAATACTAAGGAGGGCAGCAAATCGAACATCAACGCCCACAAAAACTTTTGTGTTCTACTCGAGATTACATCCACGCATGAACCTAGCTAGCTCATGATGCCACTGTTGGAGAAAGTTGCATGGGAAACAAAAAAATTCCTACGCACACGAAGACCTATCATGGTGACGTTCATCTACGAGAGGGAGATCGGATCCACATACCCTTGTAGATCGCTAAGCGGGAAGCGTTAAGAAACGTGGTTGATGTAGTGGTATAACTTCGTGATTCAAATCACCGTCGTCCCACGATCCGTTCCGATCTAGCGCCGAACGGACGGCACCTCCGTGTTCAACACACATATAGCTCGATGACGATTTCCGCCTTCTTGATCCAACAAGGGAGACGGGGAAGTACATGAGTTCTCCGGCAGCGTGATGGTGCGCCTGTGATGGTGATGATCTATTTCTGCACGGCTCCGCCCGACCTCCGCAGAAAACCGATCTAGAGGAAGAACTACGAAGTAGAGGTTTAGGGTTGCACGTGGCAAAGTTGTGTCTCAAAAACCCTAAAACTCTAGTATATATAGGAGGAGGGGAGGGGCTAGCCTTGGGGCTCAAGGGATCCCCAAGGGCGCCGACCGAGAGAGGAGGAGGAGGACTCCAACTCCAATTCGGTTTGGGGAAGGAGGAGTCCTCCCCTTCCTTCCCACCTCCCTCTTTTTTTCCTTTGGTTTTTTTTCTTTAGCCGACATAGCCCACTTGGACTGGCCTCACCAGCCCACTAAGGGCCGGTGCGCTACCCTTGGGCTATTAGGCTCACTCCCGGGTGGGTTGGCCCCTCCCGGTAAAAACTCGGAACCCATCCGTCACTCCCAGTACACTGCCGGTAATGCCCGAAATCTTTCCGGAGCCCAAATGAAACAATCCTATATATCAATCTTCGTTCTGGACCATTCCGGAAACACTCGTGATGTCCGTGATCTCATCCGGGACTCCGAACAACCATCGGTCACCAACACCTATAACTCAACTATACCGAAAACGTCACCGAACCTTAAGTGTGCAGACCTTGCGATTCGAGAACTATGCACACATGACCTGAGACGCTCCCCGGTAAATATCCAACAGCAGGACCTGGATGTCCATAGTGGATCCTACATATTCTATGAAGATCTTATCGGTTGAACCTCTGTGCCAAGGATTCATATAATCCCATATACCATTCCCTTTGTCCTTCGGTATGTTACTTGCCCAAGATTTGATCGTCGGTATCCCTATACCTATTTCAATCTCGTTACCGGCAAGTCTCTTTACTTGTTCCATAATATAAGATCCCATGACTAACACATTAGCCACATTGCTTGCAAGGCTTATATGTGATGTTGTATTACCGAGTGGGCCCTGAGATACCTCTCCATCACACGGAGTGACAAATCCTAGTCTTGATCCATGCTAACTCAACGGACACCTTCGGAGATACTTGTAGAGTACCTTTATAGTCACCCAGTAACGTTGCGATGTTTGATACACACAAGGAATTCTTCCGGTGTCAGTGAGTTACATGATCTCATGGTCATAGGAATGAATACTTGACACTCACAAAACAATAGCAACAAAATGACCCGATCACATGCTACGTTTATAATTTGGGTCTTGTCCATCACATCATTCTCCTAATGATGTGATCCAGTCATCAAGTGACAACACTTGCATATGGTCAGAAAACCTTAACCATCCTTGATCAACTGGCTAGTCAACTAGAGGCTTACTAGGGACATTGCATTGTCTATGTATCCACACATGCATCTATGCTTTCATTGAATACAATTATAGCATGGATAATAAACAATTATCTTTAATCAGGAAATATAATAATAACTATTTCATCATTGCCTCTAGGGCATATTTCCAACAAACAAAGGTCAGTGCATGATTTGAAGAAGAGGAAGAAGAAGCAGAAGCAGCAGAAGCAGAAGCAGAAGAAGAGGAAGATGAAGAGGAAGATCTGGTAACGGCAACACTGATGAACTATCCCCTATTTAGACAATGGCTCTTAATAATTTGTTCTGTCATTTGATAGTAGTTAGGATGAACTATCATTTTTTAACTAGCTGGCACTACATGTTCAGATTGTGTGCGGTAAGCTCACCAGTAGTTACAAGTGGTGGCAACAACTTATGTAGATTGCAAAAAAACACCATGTCATACGTGCCCCTGATGCAATGTGGGCAACCAAACGCCGGGTCAAAAATAGTTGTCTCATGCAACTAAGGTACATGCAGGCAACCAAACTATGTGCATCTGGGGTCTTTTTGCCTGCATCCTCTTAAACCGGCTCACTAGAGCCAGGCTAGCCGGGCCAGGCTCGATTGCCAATGTAACCAAACACGCCCTCTAGCACCCCGGTTTTACATCATTGCCATGAATGGGTGAACCCCCATCCCCCTGTCTGATCTGACCCTGAGAAAAAACTTTGGTAATTGGTTTCTATTGTAAAAAAAGCTAGTGTAATATAATTATAATATCTACCAAAATAATACGATGATTGGACTATTTTGCAAAATGAATTTGTACACATGATTTCATAGACATTAAAATAAAAAATAGAAATGTTGTGGTGAAAAATTGAAAAGATAAGATATCATGTTTATATTAACTAGCAAAGGGGCCCGTGCGTTGCAACAGGAGAAAAAAATACCACATGCTTTTAATTTTTTTATAATCATTTTGATTTATTTAAATAATAAGCTAACTAACTAATGTAGTCAGTCATATCCTATTTTGTTGAGAAATCAACCAGTCCATTGTTAATTCCACCATGATGAGAAATTGAGCGGGACAAGCAAAGCAAATTGATCAATGGACTGTTATCTAATATCACTCATGGGATAGAGAATGTGGGATCAGATGACAAACTGAAGGTGGTGTTCCATTCTCTGTCTCTACAACAATACAATCTTACATTTAATACATTCATTAATCAGCAAACAAATCCTCACAAAATAAAATTTCTTGCCGGTGTTTGGCACACGGTTAGAGGCATGGGGAGGGAATCTCACCAGATGATGAGTTTCTGCCGGAGGAGGGGATACGATGAGGGGAGCAAGGGTTAGGCGTCTCTATCTGGCCATAAGGAGTCGCCGTTGCCGCGCCATAACCTCGGAGTTCCCCGTGTGAGCCATGGAGGCCCGCCTCCACCTGCAAGTACTTCGCTCCGCCGCGCCTTATCAGCGCCGCCGCCGTTCTGCATCGAGCAGACGCATCATCCCAGTCACTGTAGGTGTCGCGTTGATTTGATCGAGAAGTTGTGCTCGAGCGCCGAAATGGGGGCAGCAAGCGGGTAGAGGTACGGCCGCGGAGGCGGGTGGGTTGAGTTCGACAACGGTGGTGGTTGAGGTCGGTCGCGGCGGCGAGTGGTGTGGCAGCGGCCTGGGCACGGGCCAGGGTGGACCAGGGTCGACGCGATGCGCTCAAGCGCCGCAACGGGGCACTGAGCGGGGAGAGGTACGGCTGCGGAGGCGGGTGGGTTGAGATCGGTAACAGTGGCAGTTGAGGTCGGCCGCGGCGGCGAGTGGTGTGGCGGCGGCCTGGGCACAGACCAGGGTAGCCCAAGGTCGACGGGAGGAGGCGATGCGTACGGGTATAATTTTTTCAGCGAATCGTTTTTTCCTTTTGCGTTCCAGATAAATGATGGAGCGCGGGTTGAATAACAAAAATTACAGGGGCTTTTTTGTAAAATGCCTCGGTGGGTTTTCCGACGGAAGCAATAGCCTCTTTATTATTAGTAGGTATAGATGTACTGGGTTTGCAAACTCTTAAGTCGTACAAACGTCCTTGCCACCAATAAATTCTGCCCGGTCCACACAGGAATGGCCGTACGTTTCCCCGTTTAATTATCAAACAGGCAAAAACCAGCCTGGCCATCAGGCCATGCACAGAACTGTATACGAATGTTATATCAGATTTGGCCATCAAGCCGCAACAATTAGCGTACTACATCCATGCATCGAATCCGACATTTCCAACAACTAACTAGGCGAATAACTAATTGACATTAGTCCTACTTTATGATTTTCGGGATTTAAGACGTATGGAATGTATTGGTCATTTTCATTTACTCGCTCTGTTGGGTTTGTTTACGCCGCTTAAAATGTTAGCATTTCCAATAATTTGTTGGCTAGGTTATAGGTAAAGATTTCGTGCCATCACTAAAAAAAAATGATGATTCATGTTTAAGGCCAACTCCACCGCGCGATCGCATCCTGTCCGCGTGCGTCCGTCTGGAGTAAAACGGACGAAACAGACCGCCCAGCGCGCGGGAGCAAACGGACTTTTGTCTGTTTTGTGTCCATTTTCGACCCATCCCCGACCCAACTTTGCACTGATTTTGGATGAAACAGACAGCACGCGTACGGGCGGGACGCGCGCGCTTGTCCGCCCCTGGCCCACATGTCGGTGACACAAAGGAAACACCCCGCCCCGCCCCGCGCCCCCCTTTGGCGCCATTTCCCCCCAAACCCTCCCACGCCCAGCCGTCGACCCCCCCCCCCCCCGGAATGGCCAAGAAGAAGAAGGCCAAGGCTCTAAGGAAGCCGCGGGGGGAGTGCACGCTCGAGGAGATCGTCAGGTTGGACGCGGAATCGATGAAGAGGAGGAACCAAAGGGCGGTCGTGAAGGACAACGCCGCCGTGGGCAAGTTCGCTGCCGAGCGCGATGCGATGGAGGCCGCGCGACGCAAGGCCGAGGTCGAGGAGAAGGAGGCCATCGTCAACAAAACACACACCCTCCTCATGCTTGGCATTTGTCGTCCGGCCGGTTTCTCTGCAGCGGCCGTCGGCCCGGCGAGCACAGGCTCATCGGTCAACCGGTCTCTGCACTGCTAGTCGCCGACGTCGCGGACCACGCCTATGTCGCCCGGCTTCCCCCCGCCAAGGCACGACACCCACACCCGTTTCTCGGGGTCGCTGGACGTGAGCGTGGCCGCGCCTTCCACCCCACGTGTTATCGGCCGCTCGCTTTGTTGCCGGCAAGGACGTGTATGCCACTGGCTATGTTGCCGACGTGAACTAGGGCCACTGGCATGAACTAGACCGTAGGTATTTGAAAAGTTGTTTTTTTGGAGGCAGACAAGATGGGGCCAAAGGATGCGGCCGCACGTTAGGCGCACGGCCACCACATCCGAAGACATGCCCGAACACGACCCCATCGTCCTACCCAAACGGACAGAATCCGAACAAAACGGACGTCCGCTTGAGGTCGCGCGGTATATTTGGCCTAAGTATAACTTGACCTATGTTACACAAAACTTGTTACTCCAAACGTTCCAAAATAGTTGGCATGTAAATTTAGTTGTAAAAGCAATTATTTATATGTTTCATGAAATATATAGAAGAAATGTCAACAGTTACAATATTGAAAATATACATTTGATATATTTTGATGTGCGGATGTTTATACTTATTTGAATGTGATGTTGCCGAAGAAGTCGACTTAGCTGTAGGTGTTATTTTCATATCTTATAACGGTTCAGTTATGATTGTCTTTGTTCTATATTCTGCTTAATAACTAATAAGATTTGTTGTGTGCATCATAGTGACGTAGAAGTCGTTTTTAATCAGGTATAGATGTATGGGCGATGCTCTGCATGGGCGTGCCCGCCGAACAATTCGGCCGGCCACGCGCGAACCGCTCGGTCCGCCAGCTGTAGGCGGGCCACGTCGTTAGATTTTAATGCAGCAATTTTTTCTTGATGCAACAATTTTCGGCGTGATGTCGTAATTTTCATTAACGGTTGCAACAAAAAAATAATAGTAGCAAAAAATAATATCTACGTGATCGTAGCAAAAAAAGAAGCTGATGGTGCGTGGTAGCAAAAGTCAAACGCCGGTTGTAGCAAATATCTACGTGAACGTGTATGCAACTTTTTTAGTGAACGGTTGCACCAAAAAATAACGCCGGTTGTAGAAAAAATTATCACGGTTGTAGCAAAAGTTAAAACGCCGGTTGTAGCAAAAATCCGACGAACTCGATTTGCAACCAACCATGGATGCAACTGTTTTTAGTGAACAGATGTAACAAATAAGAAACGTTTGTAGCAAATATGAACACTGGTTGCAGCAAATTTAAACAGGATAAAAATTACATGCCTAGTCAGCTTGGGTGCGGGCCGCGTGCGGACGGCCCAACGGTTCGACCGGCGCACCGGCCACAAGTGTTTACCTACACGTATAGTGTTGCTCGGCATCTAACAAGCATAGCTTAGACCATCTGTGAAAGGACGTGGATGTCGCCTAGAGGGGGGGTTGAATAGGAGCTTTAAATAATTACGGTTTAGGCTTGAACAAATACGGAATAAAACTAACGTTTAATTTGTCAAGCACAAAACCTATAACAACTAGGCTCGCCTATGTGCACCAACAACTTATGCTAAGCAAGATAAACATCTAAATGATAGCAAGATATATGACAATAAACAATATGGCTATCACAAAGTAAAGTGCATAAGTAAAGGGTTCGGGTAAGAGATAACCGATGTACGCGGAGACGATGATGTATCCCGAAGTTCACAACCTTGCGGATGCTAATCTCCGTTGGAGCGGTGTGGAGGTACAATGCTCCCCAAGATGCCACTAAGGCCACCGTAATCTCCTCACGCCCTCGCACAATGCAAGATGTCGTTATTCCACTAAGGGACCCTTGAGGGCGGTCACCGAACCCGTACAAATGGCAAACCTTGGGGGCGGTCACCGGTTCCCGTACAAATTGCTCGGGGCAATCTCCACAACCTAATTGGAGACCCCGACGCTTGCCCGGAGCTTTACACCACAATGATTGAGCTCCGAAACACCACCAAGCTTTTAGGACGCCAAAAGCATCCACGAAAAACAATATCTAGGGTACTAAGTACCAAAGGTAACAAGCTTCTCAAACTTCACTTCCACGTATCACCGTGGAGAACTCAAACCGATGCAACTAATGCAATGGCAAGAACACACGAAGTGGTCAAGTCCCTCACACTCAAATCCCTCCACAACAACAAAAGCTATGGAGAAATATGAGAGGAAGAACAAGGAGCTCACAAAGAACTCCAAGATCTAGATCCAAGGGGTTCCCCTCACATAGAGGAGAAAGTGATTGATGGAGATGTGGATCTAGATCCCCTCTCTCTTTTCCCTCAAGAACAAGCAAGAATCATTGGAGGGATTGAGAGTAAGCAAGCTCTAAGAAGGTCAACAATGGAGGTAGAACATGAGCTCAACGGATGGATAAGTCCAAGGGGGAAGAAGACCCCCTTTATATAGTGGGGGAAGGAATCCGACCGTTACCCCCACTTACAGCCTGAGCCCAGCGGTACTACCGCTGGCTCCAATGGTACTACCGCTGACCCTCCAGCGGTACTACCGCTGGCTGCAACGGTACTACCGCTGACCCTGCAGTGGTACTACCGCTGGCTGCAGCGGTACTACCGCTGAGCCCATGGTAGCGCAAAGATACTACCGGGCCAACCACCGCCAAGAAAGTCTTCGCAAAAAGTCCGACGTAGTACAGCCGCAAAGATGACAGTACTAAAGTCCTGGAGCGGTACTACCACTGGGACAGTGGTACTACCGCCAGCTCTAGCGGTACTACCGGTAGGGCCAGCGGTACTACCGGTAGGGCCAGCGGTACTACCGCTAGGTCCAGCGGTACTACCGCTCGCCACTGAAACAGCCATAACTTTCGCATACGAGCTCTGAATCGAGCAAACCCAAGCTTGTTGGATTCAGGACGACAAGAGCTATCCAAACAGTTATGAAAATGCCAATGATATAGAGATGCCAGTCCTCTATGAAAGAAGAACCGGCAAAAACTCCAACATCGAAAACATCATAGTAGATGCATATGGACTCCGTTTTCGATGAACTCGAGCTTGTCATGAAGATGATCATAAGCTCTAAAACTCACAAAGAGAAACACCAAACAAGAACCAAGAAGTATGATGCAAGGATGCAAATGGTTTGAGCTCTCAACGAACGATGCGATCAAGCTACTCACTTGAGAGCCCCCCTTGACAGTACAACAATCTATCCTAAACAGAAAACCTATCAAGGGCAAACCTATACCTTGCACCTCGTCCTCTTGAGCTAGATGATGATGATCTTGGCTTCCTCAAGATGGACCACCTTTCTTGATTGCGTTGGCTTGATGAAGACTAGTTGATTGCGCCCTCATACTCACTATGGGCGAGCCACTCTTCCGCATATCTTCACAAGTCCATTACCACCACAATGGACGACAAGCTTCAAGCATGATATATTCGTGCTGATCCACTTGAACTTGCACACCGCAATCTTGATGACGATCACCACTTGACGTCATCCTTCATGGTTTGTATGAGATCTTCCTTTTGACGCAAGCCCATGGAAACACACCTAACCCCCACATAGAACTCTCACGAAGGCCATGGGTTAGTACACAAACACGTTTCATACACCATTATTAACATTTAAGGCATACGTTACCTGTAACGTAGGCATTTATTCGCCACTATTCCACCCCTGTCCACCGGGCCATTATGAAGGGTAGCACACTCTATATAAGCCGCCCTTCCCCACTGGTGCAGGGGTTGGCACTTACTGTAATCCAATATTCCACTCGACACTAAGCTCCCAAGAGCACTAAGACGTAGGGCTTTTACCTCCATCGTAGAGGGGCCTGAACTCATACATCCTCGCCGTAGCTAAGGCTCTGCCCATCCCTTCGTACCCTACACACCTACTGTCAGACTTATACCCACGACAGTTGGCGCCCACCGTGGGGCAGGTGTCTAAGCGACTTCCGGCGAGTTTGCGACTTCATCTTTTCATCATGTCGACCGACGGTGATTTGTGCATGGGTCATGAGATCCTCTTCGGCGCACTCTCCTTCATCGTCGACGATTCGGCATGGCTTCGAGATGCGCCCCTCGATGTCGAGGAGCTCCCCAGTCGCGGGGCTACGCACTTCCGTGCCGGTTCCCGCGGCATCCTTCTTCTCCAACAATCGGCCCCGGTGTTGATCTTCGCCCCCGTCACGCACCACAACAAGCGATCCCGCCATCCGCGGCTCCAGCGTTGGGTGCGACACGCCCAGGCGCGACAGAACGCACCCTCTCAAGTGGCGGTCCTCGAGTCGGTTGTGGTCGCGCCGCCGTCCCAGTGCTTGGACTCAGTTCCGACTGAGTTACCTTCCGAGTACTTGGGTCGCGGACCTGCAGCCGAAGTTCTCATGGCCGATTCCCATGAAAGTCCCCTCCGAACTGGTCGGAACGAGCATGAGGTTGGCGAATCGTCTTGCGCTCGTCGTCAACACCACCGTTCTGCCAGTCGACGCACTCGCCAGAGCAACGTCGAGGTGTTCCGCACACCCGTCCTCAACCTGGCTGCCGCTGCCAAGATAGCCGATTCCCTCCAACCCATTGATTCAGAGGCTGGTAGAGTGATCGAGCAGATCCGTGCCCTGTTGCATACGGCGCAGAAGCAGAATTCGGCGGTTTCCCAGTCGCACAACAGGATCCACAAGAGTTCTGTTCACGCGAACACGCATCGGTCGGTTTTCAGCCCCGACTCTCATCAGCGACGCGGAGGAAGCAGCCGTTCCAGGAATCCCGAAGATCGTCGCCGTTCACGCACCCCCCGCGGGGTGGGCCTTATGGGCCCCGGCATCACGATGATCGGCGTTCAGTCGGTGACGCATATGATCCAAGGCCCGACGCAAGAGGATACATCGCCTAGAGGAAGGTCGACAGGAGTCGAGCCCACCGTGATGGTCACGATAGAGACCGTCCGAGTGGAAGCAGGACCATCGTCTCTGGTCCCGAGTGCTTCAGTCGGGCCATCCGTTCAGCTGACATCCCTCCCAACTTCCGATTGGCGACGAGAATCAGCAAGTTCACAGGAGAGTCCAAGCCAGAAACGTGGCTGGACCACTACAGAGTGGCGGTCCAGATCGGTGACGGAGATGACCAGGTCGCCATGAAGCATCTCCCCCTGATGCTCGACGGCTCGGCACGAGCGTGGCTGAACCAGTTGGCTCCGTCAAGCATCTACATCTGGGCAGATCTGTCCCGAGTCTTCATCAGGACCTTCGAGGGCACGTGCAAACGCCCTGCTGGTCTCGTGGAGCTCCAGCACTGTGTCAAGAAGCAGAATGAGCCCCTGCGCGATTTCATCTAGCGCTGGACGACCCTCTACCACACGGTGGAGAACGTCACAGAGCATCAAGCAGTCTGCGCCTTCAAGGCAGGCGTGCGGTACAGGGACCTGTACCTGAAATTCGGTCGGACAGGCGACATCTCCATGAGCAAGATGATGGAGATAGCCGCACGCTTTGCAAATGGCGAAGAGGAGGACCGCATACGTAGCGGCAAGCATAAGGCAGTCGCCGATGGAGATCGGAATAGCAATCGGAAGCAGAAGCAGAAAGCTTCATCCACTCCGCAGGCAGAGGCAGCAGCCGTTACAAATGCAAAGTTCAAAGGCAAGGGGAAAGCTCAGTACACCCCCAAGAGGAAGTAGTTCGGGAATTCCATCCTGGATCAGCCATGTCCAATCCACACGAAGATGGATGAAGAAGGCAACGCCATATTCCCAAAGCACACCACTCGGCAATGTCGCCTCCTGATCCAAGGGTTTGGCGAAGGGCAGCCGAGTGAAAAGGACAACGAGCAAAATGATGAGGACAAGGAGGATCCGTTCCCCCAAGTCCATGCAACATTGATGATTTTTGCTGACGTGGAAAGCAAGAGTCGACTGAAGCTGGTGAACAGGGAGGTGGACATGGCAACCCCAACCAACCCCACATTCCTCAAATGGTCTCAGACTGCGATCACCTTTGATCAGTCGGACCATCCAGCACACGTGCCCACCCCAGGGAGGCAAGCTCTGGTCGTCGACCCGGTGGTGGAAGGAGTCCGACTGCGCAAAGTCCTCATGGACGGCGGCAGCGGCTTGAACATCATGTACGCCGACACTCTCAAGGGGATGGGCATTCCGATGTCCAAACTTAGCGAGAGCAGCATGCAGTTCCACAGAGTCGTCCCAGGACGAAAGGCCAAGTTACTCGGACAGATCGCGTTGGACGTCGTTTTTGGCTCCGACAAGAACTTCCGCAAGGAAAGGCTGACATTCGAGGTGGTGGACTTCCAGAGTGCATACCATGCGATTCTGGGCCGTCCGGCATATGCGCGTTTCATGGCCGGTCCATGTTACGTGTATTTGAAGCTGAAGATGCCGGGTCCTAAAGGTGTGATCACGGTCACAGGCAATCGGCAGCGGGCCGAGGAGTGTCTGCAGCAGGGGTCGAGGATTGCCGACCAGCAGATGGCTATCCTCGAGATGGATGAGTACAAGAAGACAGCCGACCCCGCTGACTTGATGCGTTCGAAGAAGCCAGCTTTGGAGTCCGCATTCCAGTCGGCGGGAGACACGAAGAAAGTCAGCATCCACCCGACGGACGACGCCGCTGCCCCGACGAACATCTCCACCACCCTTGATACAAAATAGGAAGTCGAGCTCATCCAATTCCTCCGTGAGAACTGGGACATTTTCGCATGGAAGCCCGCTGACATGCCAGGTGTACCCAGGGAGTTGGCTGAGCACCGACTGCATGTGGATCCTGCTTCTCGGCCCGTCCGAGAATGCGTGCGTCGGTCCGCCGCGCACAAAAGGAAGGCAATTAGAGAGGAGGTGGCTAAACTTTTGGCGGCCAACTTCATTCACGAGGTACACCACTCCGAGTGGCTCGCCAATGTTGTCATGGTGCCCAAGAAGGACAAGTCTCTCCGTATGTGCATTGATTTCAAGCATCTCAATAAGGTCTGCCCGAAAGATCATTTCCCGCTCCCCCGCATTGATCAAATTGTTGATTCGACTGCGGGTTGCGAGCGTTTATCATTCCTTGATGCCTATTCGGGCTATCATCAGATCCGTCTGTATGGTCCGGATGAATTAAAAACAGCCTTCATCACCCCATTCGGGTGCTTCTGCTACATCACTATGCCATTCAGTTTGAAGAATGCAGGAGCAACTTTTATGCGCATGATCCAAAAATGCCTCCTTGACCAGATCGGTCGAAATGTGGAGGCATATATGGACGATATCGTAGTCAAGTCACGCAAAGGTTCCGACCTGCTGACTGACTTGGCAGAAACATTCGCTAACCTACGTCGGTACGATATCAAGCTCAACCCAGCCAAGTGTTCATTCGGCGTTCCCAGCGGTAAGTTACTCGGTTTCTTCGTTTCCGAACGAGGGATCGATGTCAACCCCGAAAAGATCGGGACCATCGTCCGAATGGAACGGCCGGTCAGAATACATAATGTTCAAAGGCTCACAGGTTGCCTAGAGGCTTTGAGCAGGTTTATCGCTCGACTCGACGAGAAGGCGCTACCTCTGTACCGACTCATGAAGAAATCAGATACTTTCGAGTGGACAGGCGAAGCCCAAATTGCATTCGACGACCTCAAAGCCCTGCCTTTCACCCAGCCGGTTCTTACTGCCCCGCTCAGTAAAGAACCCCTTCTTCTGTACATGCGGCTACAAATCAAGTCGTCAGCACTGTTCTCATAGTCGAACGCGAAGAAGAAGGCAAAGCGTACAAAGTTCAGCGGTCAGTATATTATGTCTCCGAAGTCCTCACTCCTTCCAAGCAGAGGTATCCCCATTATCAAAAGCTTATTTATGGGATCTACATGACTGCAAAGAAGGTGGCTCATGATTTCCAAGACCACTCGGTGTCTGTCATTTCTGATGCTCCGTTGTCGGAAATCCTCCATAATCGGGACGCATCAGGCCGAGTGGCGAAGTGGGCAATGGAGATGTTATACTGCGACATCAAGTTTGAAGCCAAGAAGGCTATAAAGTCTCAAGCTCTCGCTGACTTCATAGCAGAATGGGTAGAACAACAGCAACTGACTCACATCTACTCGGCTCATTGGACCATGTTCTTCGATGGGTCCAAGATGTTGAATGGCTCCGGCACTGGCGTAGTGATCATATTTCCAAAAGGTGATAAACTCAAGTATGTGTTGCAGATACATTTCGATTCTTCCTACAATGAGGCAGAGTACGAAGCTCTCCTTTATGGATTGCGCATGGCCATCACACTCGGCGTCCGTCGCCTGATGGTCTATGGCGATTCAGATCTGGTGGTTAATCAAGTGATGAAGGAATGGGACGTAAGGAACACCACCATGACCGCATACTACAACGCTGTAAGGAAGCTCGAGAAGAAGTTTGAAGGTCTGGAACTTCAGCATGTTCCCCGACTGAAAAACCAAGCAGCTGATGAATTGGCAACCGAAGAGTTCAACAGATCCTACATCTCCCCTCGGTGAAAGAAGATCCTTTTACAGAGGAACCGGTACAACCGAAGAGTTCAACAGATCCGACTGAAGTCGAGGTCCCCGTTGTGGTTGATTTGATTATGGAGATTCTTGCTGTTGTCCCCGAATGGACTGTGCCGTTCATTGCGTACATCTTGAGGCAAGAGTTACCAGAAGACGAAGTCCAAGCTAGGCAGATCGTCCGCAGGTCGAAGTTACCAGAAGACAAGTTCACCAAGTGGATTGAAGCCAAGCCCATCAAGAAGCTCGACGCCCTTACAACCATCAAATTTGTCACAGACATCATTGCCAGATTCGGGGTTCCGCACAACATAATCACCGACAATGGCACAAACTTTGACTCGGACAGATTCAAAGGTTTTTGCACAGGCCAAGGTATCTGAGTGGATTTTGCATCTGTGGTGCACCCCCAAACAAACGGGCAAGCAGAGCGGGCGAATGGACTTATTCTTCAAGGGTTGAAGCCTCGACTCTTGCGAGAAGTTGGACATGCCGCTGGTGCATGGGTCACCGAGCTGCCTTCGGTGTTGTGGGGCCTCCGCACAACTCCGAATAGATCTACAGGGCAATCCCCGTTCTTCCTCGTTTATGGAGCAGAGGCAGTCCTTCCGAGTGACTTGCTTCACAACTCTCCACGAGTCGAACTCTTCTCCGAAGCCGAAGCAGAGCAAGCCAGGCAAGACGGAGTGAATTTCCTAGAAGAAGAGCGCGAGATGGCACTGACTCGCTCAACAATTTATCAACAAGATCTGCGGCGATTTCACGCGCGGCACGTCAGGAGCCGCACATTCCAAGCAGGCGACCTGGTTCTCGGAGTGGATCAGCAGAGACCTCACAAGTTGTCTCCCGCCTGGGAAGGACCCTTC
This sequence comes from Hordeum vulgare subsp. vulgare, assembly GCF_904849725.1. Taxonomy (NCBI): domain Eukaryota; kingdom Viridiplantae; phylum Streptophyta; class Magnoliopsida; order Poales; family Poaceae; genus Hordeum; species Hordeum vulgare. The sequence goes on along the minus strand of NC_058521.1, from coordinate 41,617,944 downwards.
ATCATCTCTAAGGTGCTGAACAACAAAGCATATCGACTCTACAACCTTGACAGGGAAACGGACGAGCCGCGAGCATGGAATAGAGATCTCCTGAAGCGCTTCTACACGTGATCGCCAACAAAGACAATGTAAAGAACAAGTATCGTTGAAGTAATACAAAATAGATTGATTTCTTGCAGGTTCAAAATTCTTCCACGTTTGCAGACTCCGATCTAAAAACTCGCTCCGAGTGCGCACCAAAAGCCGCACTCGGGGACTTAGCTGTGACCCAGAATCGCCGAAGTACAAACTCGCTCCGAGTGTGCACTAAAAGTCGCACTCGGGGACTTAGCTGCGACCCAGAATCGCCTAAGTAAAAAATTCGCTCCGAGTGCGCACTAAAAGCCGCACTGGGGGACTTAGCTGCGATCCAGAATATCCTAAGTAAAAAGCTTCCTTCGAGTGTATCCTCGAGATCCACTCGGAGGCTTAGCAGACCCTCATTGAGGCTCATGTGGATGTGAAGACAACTGACAACTACATGAGTAACAACTCGCTCCGAGTGCAAGCTTACAGCCGCACTCGGGGACTTAGCTGTGACCCAGAATCGCCTAAGTACAAACTCGCTCCGAGTGCGCACTAAAAGCCGCACTCGGGGACTTAGCTGCGACCCAGAATCGCCTAAGTACAAACTTGCTCCGAGTGCGCACTAAAATACGCACTCGGGGACTTAGCTGCGATCCAGAATCGCCTAAGTAAAAAGCTTCCTTTGAGTGTATCCTCGAGATCCACTCGGAGGCTTAGCAGACCCTCATTGAGGCTCATGTGGATGTGAAGACAACTGACAACTACATGAGCATCTACTCACTCGGGGATACACTCGGGAACTTAGCTGCGACTCGGAGTCGCCTAAGTAAAAAGCTTCCTCATGTTTGCCATTGGCTTCACCAAGAAACGCCAAACAAAAACCACGAGCCAAAATCGTGTCAAAAAAAATTGGCGAAAGAAGAGAAAAATATTTGATTCGAATTCAAAGTTGGATCTACGATCAGTCGGCTCGGTGTGGATCAAGCTTATCCACACCGAACCACGAATGTGACGGCCAACAGCAGTGGCCAAAGTTTGATACAGATACCACTCGGCATACCGAGGTAAAGTTTTTCAGGCGTGAGGTAAAGTTTTTCAAGCGTCACCGGGACTGGAAGGCTCCACAAAGGTGTCAAGGTCGATCCCGTCTGCGATGCGAGTGTCTGTGTCGAGGAAGGTCTCCATGAAATCTTCGAATCGAAGCTTCTTGGTGTTGGCGACCTGCAACGTCTTTAGCTTTTCTTCGCGAGCTTCCTTGCAGTGCACTCGGACCAGAGATAGCGCCACGTCCGCACCACAACGAGCGGCAGACTTCTTCCATGCCTGCACTCTGTTCGGGACGTCCTCCAACCGAGTCATCAACCCTTCTATTTCTTGCTGGGAATCGTCTTCGGGCCACAACTCCTTGTCGATCCGGCCGATGACTTCTCTCAGGCGGCCAATGAAAGGTCCCACTCTGCCAAGGCGAATATGCACTCGGAGCAAGTCCCGGTTGGCTTCGTCGCCGAGTGGAACGTTCCGAACAACCGACCGTTCAATGTCGGCTGCTTCAGCCTCAGCGTCCAGACAAAAATCTGCAAAGAAAATACAAGCACAAAGTAAGCACAGAATGAACTCCAAAGTCAAGAAGCACTCGGCAAAAGACTTACCACCAAGCAGTGCAATCATCTTCCTTGCCCAGTCGCTGACGTACTTCTCCTGCGCCATGCACCGAGTGTTCATCAACTTCAGCTGGCCCATCCGTTCGGTTCTTTGACTCTTCAATTTTTCAATTTCGGCTAGCAATGCCTTGTTGGTCCCCCGGGACTCCTCCAAAGACTTCTCTCGGTCAGCAAGATCCCCCTTCACACCAGCCAGGTCATTCACAGCCGCCTCCAAGTCCGCAGCAAGCTGAATCTTCTCAGCCTTCAGAGCATTGTACGCGGATCCCATTTCGCAAGTCTTCTGCCAAATAAGAGCAAAGGGAAGATCAGACACATTCAACAAGGAAAAAGTAGCGACTCATATGACAAAACAATCAAAGTTCTTCAGACCCCTGCCGATGCAAGCAATCGACAGCGGTCTCGGGGACTACACCCAGTGGGTTCACTAAGAGTGACCCCACTGGCATGAAGCTCGAACAGGTCGGCCCATTGAGCCCCATGACAAACAGACAAATCTGCGAGAATGCTATTACCCGACCTGAGTAACACTACTCTCGGGAACTACATCCAGTGGGTGCACTCCGAGTGCCCCCACTGTCAATATTCGGGCAGATCAGCTCTGATCTGCTCAGATCACGGGAAATACATATAAAGAAAACTGCCGGTGCAAGCACTCGACAGAATACTCGGGGACTACACCCACTGGGTTCACTCGGAGTGAACCCACTGCAAAATAATACTACTGTATCCGAGTATATCACTTAAACCCCCAGTGGGTAACAAGAGGAAAGTAAACACTTTCTAGCGCACTTACTCGGATATCGTCCCGGAGTTCCAAGCTTTTCTTGTATAAAGCCGCGATGGAGTCATACGCTCCCTTGGCGTCACCCACCATCAGCTCCACCTGCACCATGGCGTCCTTGGCGGCCCCCACCTGGTCTTCCGGGAGGTGTCGGGCGTCATATTGAATGGTTGACGGACCCGGCATGACAGAAGACTCCTTGGGCATCCCAAGCTTCGCTCCAGTCGATTTCGCAGCGAGGAGCACCGTCTTAGTCGGCGGCATCGTCTTGGTCGGCGGCACGTTCATGGTGGGAACGGCAGCACATGGGACAACCTCAAGGACAGGCGGCAAAGCTGGCCCTGACCCCCTTTGGTCGTCGTCCTCCAGATGAATCACCTCCGAAGGAAGCCCGACTGAACAACATGAAATTACAGAAAAAGGGCAAGATTAAAGGCAACACTCGCGAAACAATAATACAAACTCTCAGAGTCGTGACAACATACCTTGCTGGGATGTGGCAGCGTTATCCGTGTCCATGGGATCATCGTCCTGGTGCGGCAGAGAGGCGGCGGAGGTAGCAGCTCTGTTGAGTGAAATCCGCTCGACAGATAAGCATGAGTTCAATCAGATACTGAAGGAAGATGGGATAACAAAACACTTACGCTGAGGCAACTTGAACAACGATCCTCATCCGAGGCAAAGCTTTCCGAGGCTTGGGCCCGCTAGGTTTGGCCACCTTGGACGGCTGGTCCGTGGGCTCGGCAGCAGCGTCCCTAGTCCTCTTCACACTCCGAGCACTCGGAGCTATGGGAGGGGCTGGCGGAGCACTCGGGGCCGCTGGAGGAGCCGGCGGAGTCGCGGGATCGCGACGACGCTTGGTTCGATGTTCTGATGGTGGAGGTGGCGAGCTCTGCTCCCCAACCTCGTCCTCCTCCTCTTCGGTCTCCTCCTCCATCTCCCCACTGTCGGAGACGTACTCGGCGCTGTCCATGCTGCCCTCCTGGCTGCCCTCCTCTTCCTCAGCTGGATTCCCGTTCGAGACGGCAGAATGCCAGTTAGTCCACTCCTGCACAAAACAACAGTCGGCAACGTCAGACGTCGGGCAGCGATACAAGAAAAGCGATAAATCTAAGAAGATTGAAAGCACTCGACAAGATGCGCTCACCTCATTCGGAGGAGGATTGTCGGCGCGGAAGGGCTTCACTCGCCGGGCTCCTTGGGGGTTGTCGCATGCGCCTGCGATGCCGCAGACCCACGCTGTCACAGTCTCCCCGGTCACGCACTCTGGATGAGTCCGAGTGGAATCCTCAGGCCCCGCATAGTGCCACATGGCGTGGTGTCGGGCTTGCAGCGGCTGGATGCGCCGACCCAGAAAAGTCTCTAGCAAGTCCGTGCCGGTGACTCCCTTGCGGACGACGGCTATCAGCGCGTCGACCAAAGGCTGGATCTGGATCTTTCCACCTTTGAGAGCGCAAGCTGCCTGGGAGGGGTCGGACGGTCTAGGCTAAAAGGTGGCAACCCAGTCCCAGCATTCGGACAAGCGACGTCCTGGCAATAGAACCAGGTCGACTGCCAGTTCCTAACTGACTCGGACAACTGGAGAGGGGGGGTAGCTACTCTTTGTTTTCTTCTGGAAGCCTAAGCCCCCGCAGAGCTGGAGGAGATGGGTCTTATCGTCTGACTGGCTAAGTTTTTTGACGGTTTGGGACCTAGCGGAGAAGACGTACTTGAAGAGCCCCCAGTGGGGGGGACATCTAATAAAGCACTCGCAAAGGGTGACGAATGCTGCAAGGTGGGCTATCGCGTTTGGAGGAAAATGATGGAGCTGCGCCCCGAAGTGATTCATAATACCTCGGAAGAAGGGGTGGGGAGGCAAGGAGAAGCCCCTGAACACATGGCTGAGCAGCAGCACACGCTCCCCCTCCTTCGACGCCGGCTCCGTCTCGCCCTCCGGCAGCCTCCACGACTTGTTGGCGATCATGTCGTGCTCCACCAGCTCCAGCAAGTCGTCCTGTGTCATCGTGGAGGGGTGGAAATCCCCCTTGATCCAACCCGCCGGCAGTGCCCGCTGTCGCCGCTGAGCAGGGGCCGTCCCCTTCTTCTTCTTCTTCTTCTGCGCTTCGAGTTTGCTGGTCTGCCCCTTCGCCATGGTGAAGGTAACAGATCCGCAGAGGAGGGGAGGAAGGAGGAGGCTTGGGGCGCGCAGGGAGCTGCGGGAGGAGCGAGGTTAATGCGAGGAAGGAGAGCACCGCAACAAGAGATCCCCGCCGGAAGGGCTTAAATAAGCTTCCGACTAAGTCGCTAACAGGTGGCCCCGAAATCTTATCCCCCCGACCGGCTGCTGCGATGTTAGTGGAGAGGATAAAGGCGTGGTAATCGAGGCGGCATAAACTACTCGATGGCGATGTCGTCATCCCCGCTGAGCGCGCGGCAACCGAAATTTGAGGATCCCGGAAAATCCGCCGTTGTCAGTTTGACCGGTCACATTGAAAGATTCCGCGGAGGCACTCGGTCCCTGACGGTTCGTTTCACTGGTATATCCACTCGGATCACTGGTTGAAAGGATAAAATGGATTGAGGCAAACAACGCCAAAGTCACATCCATACCAGTCGGATCCGCACTCCAGGCATCACTTCATCGTTCCAACCCCGATCCATTCGGGAACTAATGATGGGGTTATAGTCCCGGGGTAGGGTCATAGGCCTGCCCTATAGGTCCTACCCAAGGACTACCCTTCATAGAGGACAGGGCCGTTAGATAGTTCCGACTGAACTAAGGACTCCCCCATCATCCAGTCGGTGACGAACACTTGGAGCGTATTTAACGTACCGACTGAATTCCACTATGTACATCGTAACCTCCCAGGAGGGCAACGGTCATACGTTTTCATACACCATTATTAACATTTAAGGCATACGTTACCTGTAACGTAGGCATTTATTCGCCACTATTCCACCCCTGTCCACCGAGCCATTATGAAGGGTAGCGCACTCTATATAAGCCGCCCTTCCCCACTGGTGTAGGGGTTGGCACTTACTGTAATCCAATATTCCACTCGACACTAAGCTCCCAAGAGCACTAAGACGTAGGGCTTTTACCTCCACCGTAGAGGGACCTGAACTCATACATCCTCGCCATAGCTAAGGCTCTGCCCATCCCTTCGTACCCTACACATCTACTGTCAGACTTATACCCACGACACTTACCACACCATGAGATCACTTGATCCCTCTCGGTACATCTTGTACGCTTTGTGTGTTGATCATATTGATTTACTCTTTGTCTGAGATCTTGATCAACCTTGTGTTTCTATGACCATTCTTTGGATAATACCTTGAATACCATCTTGGTCATCATATAAACTCCTTGAACCCAACAGATGGACTTCAAGAAGTGCCTATGGACAAATCCTATAAATATAACTTAAGGCAACCATTAGTCCATAGGAATTGTCATCAATTACCAAAACCACATATGGAGATATATGCTCGAATAATCTCCAACAGCCGCGCTAAAACAGCGGCGCCCCACAAAATTGACCTTTTTAGCACGCATGCAATAGAAAAATGGGCTGCATTGGATGCGCGATAAACGTGCGCGCGACATATAGAGTATAGCGCGGTGTCCAAATCGCCATTGAGCACTGCGTATTTGGTGCGTCCGCTTCCGCACGTCGCACACTCGAGCGCTCGCGCCCCATTCTCTCGACCGCGCCACCTTCGCCCAGCCCCGCGCCGCCACCGGCGAACTGATCTGATGGACACCCTCGCCGACACCCCTCTTAGGCCTTGCTACACCCGCGACCCCTCCGCCTCTGTGGCCGCGGCCGCCGCCACCGCCGCAAACCCTAGCGCGGGGAGCTTCTGCTTCGCCTCCACCGGCGCTCCTTCAAGCACCGGCGTCACGCGTGGCATTTTCATGCCGCCACGGATGACCTCGACGGCAGGTGGCCTCGCGTCGGTGCCCGCCGTGAATCCACGTGAACCCCTCTTGAAGCTCCCAAATGCGGTGCGGCCGAAGAAAGGCAAGGTTTCCTCAAAGAAGAACAAAGCGGTGGATGGCTCTGGCTCCTCTAAGCTGTCGAGGAAGAAACTTGCAGGGCGTGCGACGGTCGCGGCGGCTACCGAAGCGCTGACGAGCTCACTTGTTGAGCTGGCGGCCGAAGCGCACAAGGTGTTCGAGGAAATGCCCCAAAGGTAAAAAAATCGCCAACTTTTTGTTGTTGTTATTTTTTGAATGCATACATATAGATAACTTATTTGCTTCGTTGTATATCCTTTCTAGTGTCAACAATGAGGCATATATGTCAACTATGGGTGTTGGCTCCAACAATTCTCATTTGTTTCAAACCAATGACATGCATTTCGATGACCATGAGTTCGAGGTGGACGAGGATGGTGAGGGCATTGTCCACGCACCGAAAGGAAGAGGAGGCAACTACACCAATGATGAAGACATATTGCTACGCAATACTTGGTTGGCATGGAAGCACCTCCGGGCGGCATGGGCGGCATGGGCGGCATGTCTTCCGGTGTGCCAACACCTTCGCATGATGTCGTTGAAGATCTTGCCAACACCGCACGCGACAATGAAGAGGAGGAGGAAGAATTCTCTTCGGATGATGAATCGGAGGAAGAGGAAAAGGAAGAGGAAGATAAAGATGAAGACGAGGACGAGACTTGATTCTTGATGGGCCATTCGTTGGTGTGAACTTTTTAAGTGGGCATGAATTTGAACTTGTGGGCATGAACTTGGTTGAATGATTTTGTGGGCATGAACTTGAACTTGTGGGCATGAACTTTTTCTGTCATCATGAACTTGTTTGTGTGATTTAAATTATGCCATGTCTTTGTTTTGATGTCTGAAATTCATTTTTTCAAATGTGTCCAAAATGCAACATATGTCAAGCGTCGGCTGCTCGCGCGCGCTGCATTGTAGCGCGCCTACTGGAGCCAGCGTTGGCCGTCGTGCTAAAACAGGCGAACGAAGCGCCGCAAACTGATTTTTAGCGCACCACGGGTTGGGCGGTTGTGGGAGATGCTCTTATAGCGCAAACTTAAACGGCAAGATATGTTACTAGCTCAAAGAAGCATTAGAGTGGAGTCTCTTTACGGAACACCAAATCATGTTTAATCACTCATCTTAGTGGTTCAACGTTCTGGCTGCGGCAATACTACACCAAAATTTGTGCCGTCAGGGCCAGCACTGTGTCGCCTCCCGCGGGCGCATCGGGCGCTAGCCCTAACTGCGCAAAACTCCCCCCTACCGCCTCCCTCCCCCGCCGCCACCAGCAAGCGCCGCCAGGCAAAGCCTGCATGGCGTCGGCGGCGGTAGGCCTCTCCCTCGCGTGCAGTTCGGGTGGCGCGGGGCGCTCGTCTACAAGCATGGTGGGGACAACATGAAGAAAGGGCAGAAGCGCGCGACAACAGGCAAGGAGGAGCGAGGCTGGGCGCGATGAGCGGGTGCTGGCAGAGGCGATGGGCACGCGCGGGCCTGTGGGGCGCGTGGCTGGGCGCGACGCATGGGAGCGCACGACTGGACGGTTACGCGGCGAGCGATGGCTGCGTCTTGGCACGAGGGCTAGATCTGCGGCCAGATCCAGGATGGCTGTGTGCGCATGGAGTTCAGGGATTGCTCCCGCGCGGAGCTGTGGCGTGCTAGTCGCGGGAGGCGTGTGTGGAGTGATGGCATCCGCGGATCTGGCGTGTAGGAGGCCTGCTGAGCAGAGGGCCCAAGGTTGCGCGAATCTGGCATGTGGTGACCGCGGCCAGTTTGTGAGCGCGGACGGTGGTGACGGTTCAACAGGGCGACGACTCTCGCTATGGTTGTCATGGCGCGACGGCTTGGCTTCTTGGCAAGTCGTCCGTGGCTGGAGGCCCGGGAGGGGCACTACCGACTGCTGTTGGTGCCTAGATGCCGCTTGCTCGAGAAGGGAGGCTCCTGCCAAGGTTGGATGCAAGGTGCAGGACCCGATGTGGTCTCCGCAGCTCCGTCGTGGAGGAATTTAGTTGGTGGCCTTGCATAGCGATGGCGCGCTTGCTGTGTGGGGGGTGCGCAGTCTAATGGAGGCATAGGTCAACCTGGGCGTGCCGTGTGGTAGTGGCTGCCCCAGGTGAAAGCCTCGCGGTGCTGGTCGGCCAGCGATGGCGGCGTCCGTGGACGTCGTTTATCCTTCTTGGAGGCATCGTCGGGAATTTCACAACCTTTGCTCCCGGATCAATTTTCTTCAGGTGAAAGCCGAGATGCTGCTGTAGCGTCAGGCGTGGCATCATCTTCAACGTCGTTCCCCGCTTTAGGGCGCCGTCTTGAAGATTTTGATCCCTCTGGTGCTTTCTATGGCTCGACGCGCATAGGGGCTTCTATGGCAATGATGATGGCGGTGAGCAATGTCAGAGGTGTGGTCTTGATCTTGGTAGTCGGTCTTCTCCTCCGGTGTGTCTCTGGGTGTGCCTCGGTTATTTGTTGTTGCGAAGTCGAAGCCATGGTGGGGGGCCAATGATATACGATGATGAGTGACAGGTGGTTCATTCGGTGATCTTCCGTGACGCCAAACTTGCCTAGTTTCCTTTGTAGTTCACCATCCGAGTCGGAGTTGCGCTCTCTACTTTGGCTTGTATGGAGTGTTGTGATGCAGCATTTAGAGGTGTTGTTATTTTCTTTTTCTTTGATTTTCGGATCTTCTGGTCCTAGGACCTTTACCACCTTGTTGCTTTCCGTTGCTTCCTGCTATTATCAATGAATGCCAGCGATGGTGGATCTTTAAAAAAAGTTCACTATTATAAATTGTGCAACCACCTTTTCTAAAAAATAGTTAATTATCTCTCTCTCTATAGCCCAATTATATATCAAACTAGTACCAACGGTTGATAAACCTCATTTTCATCGCTTTAGTGGCTTCCGCACTTTGTTATCTCACAGAAACGCATGTCTCGCAAGCTTGCATCAACCCCTACAGCACTGCAACTTAGGAACCAACTATTGTTGCTGGTCTCGGAGATTTGTCTATTCTTTGAAACTTTAGCATAAATTAAACCAAATCTAAAAAAATGTTGAGTTGTAAGTAAATAAAAGTGTGATGATCATCATTATTAGAGCATTGTCCTAGTGAGGAAATAAAAATGGGGGAGGCCAAATGAGCCCACCATAATAATAAAAAATGAATTACAGAAAAAGAGAGAAGGAACTTTGCTATTATCCTTTAGTACACTTGTGCCTCAAAGTGGCACCTTATTCTTCATATAGATAGTCTCATGTTATAACATTCATATGCTAGTGGGAATCACTTTTTCGTAAACTCGTCTTGTATATGGTGATGACGGGCGTCCTCAAATGTCAGAGGTCTTCATGATCAAGAAAGTTGGATGCACACCCCACTTAGCTTCAGTGACCTTTCATACACTTATAGCTCTTGTGTATCATTTGCATGGCAATCCCTACTCCTCACATCGATATCTATCGACGGCCATCTCCATAGCTCGTTGGTATGCCTAGTTGATGTGAGACTATCTTCTCCACTTTTAATCCTTTGAAACCTACCACCATCTTTTATTCCACCTTTATGCTATGCCTAATTGGTTCACACTCATGTATTGCGTGAACAATAATAAGTCGATGCATATTGAAAAAGTACGATCCAACTGCCTGACTTGAACACCGTGGTGCTTGACATTTGTATTAATATAGTGAAGATGTAGCAATGCCTTGCTAATATAATAAAGACGGATGGGGGTAAGACAATCTTTGAGGATCGTATACTTGAAAGATTAATGATTTGCCGCTTATACCTATAAGTATTGCTATGTTAATATTTGTTAATTCATTGTTTCTCAATGAGGATACATGCGTAAGGTTACATCATGGATAACATGTCATATCAAAAATTCTGTTTTTATCATTTACCTACTCGAGGACGAGCAGGAATTAAGCTTAGGGGATGCTTGATACGTCTCCAACGTATCTATAATTTTTATTGTTCCATGCTGATATATTATAATTCAAGTATGTTTTTCGGGGTATTTATTTACCATTTTATATTATTTTTCAGCACTAACCTATTGACGCAATGCCCAGCGCCAGTTGTTGTTTTCTGTAGGTTTTCCATCAACTGGGGTTTAAGCTTCTGTCACTATCGCAACCCATCAACTGGGTTTAAACTGGGCCCATGAGCCATCACAGCGTGGCCTGGGGCCGGGCCATGTTGGCTTGTGGCCAACAGGTGGCTCCTCTCTCATATATTTTTGCCCAATAAATTCTTAAATATTCCAATAAAATCCGTAAAGTTTCAGGTCATTTGGAGCTAGTTGATTTTTCTGCCTTTTTCTCGGTTTCCTAGTCGAGAATTGCAGTTTCTAGATGTTTCCCTTTAAGTGATATACCTTGCATATTCAGAGAGAAAGAACATAAGAATTGTATGATAATAAGGGATAATGGACAAAATTAACACAAATATCAGTAGTAATTTATGATGCAAAATGGATGTATTAGTGGGTGCGCCTTGTTTCCTCGTGGCCCACTTGTGGCTCCCCTCCGGTGGTTCTTCGCTCTGGTATTTCTCATTTTCTCCAGAAAAAGTCATAAAAAAGTTTCACGCGATTCCAAGAACTTTTATTTTCTACACAAAAAACAACACCATGGTAATTCTGCTGAAAAAGCGCCAGTCCGGCTTAGTACTAAATAAATCATATAAAGTTCATCAAAACCATATAAAATTGTTGTAAACATAGGCGAATATGGCATGAATACATTATAAATTATCAATACATTGGAGAAGTATCAGAACGAAAGGCGCGTCAGGTAGCGAGGTCGCCCAAGGTGCGGTGCACCATCCGGATTCACCGAGAATATCGGCAATTGGCAGCAGGGATCGCAAGGGAGGGGTGGCGAGCGGTGGCGGTACCCGTGAGGGGAGGAAAGGAGAGGAGCGGCTCGTGGGCCTATGATTTAACAAAAATCGATGGAAGGGGGTTGGGCTAAGAATAATTGATGGGGTGTTGCATCGATGGGTTGGTTGGGAAGCTACGATCGACCTACAAACTCCTTTTAGGAGTAGAGACGATTTGCGTGTTAGTTTTCTTAATATTTATTATTATTTCTCCTAAAAATGCACTAATGGAGGGATTAGTTGATTTGGTTGATTTAAGAAATTAAGATCTGTGGTCTATTGTATGTTAGGAAAGTACTGATTTTTAAGGAAAGTGTGGAGAGGAAATAAACCGGTGGATTTCCAAAATAAAATTGCACTAATGGCAGGATCGGTTGATTTGGTTAATTTAGAAAAGTTATATTCGTGATATTTTCTATGTTAGGAAATGTTAATTTGTAAGGAAAGAGTGGAGAGGATACAAACCGGTGGACAAGAAAACCAGTATGGAGGGGTGATGGTGGGACGTGTGAGGGAAAAATTAGAGGAAATAGATGGTCTTGGGAGGTGAGACAAAAAAAACAAACGAATGTGAGAGGAGATACGAAAATAAACTAGACGAAGGTCGGAAGGGAGATGAAAAAACCTAGAACAAAACCTACCAGTGAGACTTTAGAGTAGAGATGGGAGGAGGGACGGGAAAAACTACATGGAGATGGGAAGGGATATGGAGAAAACTTTAAATGGAATGTTAATTAATGTAATTCAATGATGCATGGAAATATTAATTAATGTGATTGGACGAATTATGGTAAGGTTAGTTAATTCAGATTTGGTATTTAAATATTCGTTAGAAATTAAACTTGATTGATTCTTTCACATAAATACATTACTAAATATATGATGATGAAAGGAGAGACAAAAAAATGGAATACAAAAAAAGGAAGGTGGGAGGGGATACAAAAAAACCTCGAGTTGTATGTTTTTGAACGTTTTAATTAACAAAAATATTACATTGTTAGTTGATCTCCACATACACGAATTATTAACTTTTGTATTCGTCTACACAACCATCCACTTTGCCAATACTTTTTGTTGCCTCTACCACATGATGCCGACACAACTAAACAATGATTGCCATTGACTCGAGCAGGGAGGAATTGTGTAACAATGCCAAATCCATAGATTTTGGAAGACATCACCTTTAAGTATGATGGTTGGATCATGGCAATGGCTAGTTTATGTCTAAGCCTATATGATAGGACAATTCTCCCCTCTATAGTGCATGCAAACCGATCCTCGCTAACATCGCAAGTGACCCTCTCGCTGCGCCAATCTCCATCAGTCTTATCTTGCCATATGCATTGGGTGCTCATGGGTACTTCTACAAATATCTCGATGACAAGCTTTAAAAATTACTTTGTACAAATGATGATAAAATCTTCAGAGGTGCAAACATATTTATGAACCAAGTCACCTAGGACTCCATATGCAAGTACTCATATTTCCACGGTCCATTTCTAATTAGCACTTCCACAACATTTTTCGGTAGCATCTCTCCAGTGAGTGAACCGAGGATCACGAGCTTAGGTCAAAGTTGAAATGTGAAGAAAGAGCTTCCTCGACATTCTGAAATGTCTCCTAAACAAGTTTGATGGATACACCACATTCTCAATGAATTAATCTCTCATAATATAGACATGAGTTGTTTTATTGAAAAATATCTACCTACAGCCTCGCTGAGAACCTACTATGTTATTTATCCCTTCCACTTCCACATCTATCACCCCACCAAGGCTGTGTCGATGTCATTATCTTCTCCCGCTCCTCTCATGAGGCACCAAAGAAATCTTGAACAAGCATGTTCATCTTTTATTTTGCCCTACTTGGTTAGAAATAGATACGTGATACGCCTCCAACATATCTATAATTTTTATTGTTCCATGTTATAATATTATCATCCTAGGATACTTTTGGGGTGTTTATATACCAATTAATATTATTTTTGAGCACTAATCTATTAACCCAGTGCACAGTGCCAATTGTTGTTTTATGCATGTTTTTCGCTTTCGGCTTTAAAATACGAGACGAAGTCCAATTGCCCCGATTTTTTTATGATTTTTTGGACCAAAAGAAGACCCGGAAGCTTTGAAAGGAGGCCGAAGGCTACACTAGGGGCACCACACAACAGGGCGCTCCGGGGGGGGGGGGTGTCGCGCCCAGTTGTGTGTTGGATCCCCCTGGCGCCTCCTCGCGTCCCTCTTCATCCTATAATTTCACAAATATCCTAAGAACCCTAAAGAGCAACCTGAAACACTTTTCGGCCGTCGCAAGTCTCTGTTTTGTCGTGAGGCCATATGAAGCCCTTTTTTATTTCCCTTCCGGAGGGGGGTCGATCAAGGACGACCTCTACATCAACCTTGTTGCTCCCATGGTGATGTGTGAGTATTTTACCACAGACCTACGGGTCCGTAGTTAGTACCTAGGTGGCTATTTCTCTCTCTCTCTCTCTCTTGATCTCCAAAACAATGATCAGCACATCTTCGCTTTGATATATCTGATGTAATCCTATTGTGCGGTGCGTTTGTTGAGATTCGATGAATTGTGAGTTTATGTTAAGATTATTTATGAAAAAGATTTGAGTCTTCTATAAATTCTATCTATGATTCTTATTTATATGATTATGATAACTTTGTAAATCTCTCCGATCTATTGAAATAGGTTGGCCAACTAGATTGATATTACTTCAGTGAGCGGGGTGCGTTGTAGTGGCTTCAATTAGATGATTTTCTATATCCCGGTGACAGATGGGGACAAGATACATCTTTGTCTTGTTGCCACTAAGGATAACCAATGGGGTTAATTCATATTGATTGAATTCTCTTTGTCTACATCATGTCATTTTCCTCCAAGCATTACTCTATTTTAATTAATACTCCAGATGCATGCTGGATAGTGGTCTATGGATGGAGAAATAGTAATAGGTGCAGGCATGGGTCGGCCTATTTTCTTATGGATGTGATGCCTATATATATGATCATTGTCGTGAATATCACATAATTATCTGCTTTTCTATCAATTTCTCAACAATATTTTGTTTACCAACTGTATGCCTACTACATGAGAGATACCATTAGGGAAAACTATGCCCCCAGGTCTATTCACTTATAAGTTTACAAATATTACAATTTCCTCGATGCTTTTATTTACTTTTAGTCTACTTTAAAATATCAACTTTTATATATGCACTATACTCGGTTGCAAATAACGAGTCCAAAGGGATTGACAACCCTCTTGCCCGCATTGGCTGCAAGTGTTTGCTTCTTTGTGTGGAGTCATAGAAGACGGGGCTGGCTATTACTCCTATTGGATTGATAAACCTTGGTTATCTACATAGGGAAACACTTACCTATATTGTGATGCATCACGTGTTCCTCTTCACGGAAAACCCAACGCAGATCACAAGTATCAGGAAGGATTTCTGGCACCGTTGGTGATACACTCATTTTCCATCATGAATTACTCTTGATATTTGTGTTGATCCTGTCCATTATCCATTATTATCATACAATTTTTATGCCTTTTCTTTCTGAATATGCAAGGTACATCACCGTGAGGGAAATATCTAGAAACTGGAATTCTGGACCGGGAAACCGAGGAAAAGGCAGAAAAATCAACTTGCTCCAAATGACCTGAAACTTTATGAAGATTTTTCTCGAATATTTGAGAATTTATGGGACAAATATATATCGGAGAGGGTCCATCGGCTGAGCAAAAGCCAACAGGGCGCCCCCTGGCTGCACCCTAATAGCTTGTGGGGCCCCACTTGGCCCTCTAACGACTATCTTCTCCTATATGGTGTGTTTTACCCTACAAAAAATCATAAGTTATCTTTTGAAAGGAAGCGCCGCCATCTTGAGGCGGAAACCTAGACACAGGCACTTTTGCTCTCCGACAAAGAGATTCTGTCGGGGGAATTCCCCTCTCGGAGGGGGAAATCGAAGCCATCATCATCACCAACGTTGCCTCCTTCGTAGGAGGACCAATTTTCATCAACATCTTCACCAGAACCATCTCATCTCCAACCCTAGTTCATCACACGCATTCAATCTTTGTCTCAAAACCTCAGATTGTTACGTGCGGGTTACTAGTTGTGTTTATTACATCTCGTAGTTGATGCTTGTTGGATTATTTGGTGGAGCATATTATGTTGAGATCCTTAATTATTATTAGTACACCTCTGATCTTGAATATGTTGATGATGTGTGAGCAGTAATTATTGTTCCTGGTTACATGGGAGAAGTCTTGTTATACGTAATCATATAAAGTTGGTATTTGTTTGATATTTTGATGATATGGATGTTGTTACTTCTATTAGTGTTGTCATGTGAACGTCGACTACATGACACTTCAACATGTTATGGGCCTAAGGGAAGTCACTGTGAAGTAACAAATAGATGATGGGTCGCGAGAGTGACAAAATCTTAAACCCCGGTTTATGTGTTGCTTTATAAGGGGTTGATTTGGATCCACATGTTTCATGCTATGGTTAGATTATTCTTAATTCTTCTTTCGTAGTTGTGGATTCTTGTGAGAGGGGGTCATCATAAGTAGGTTTTTAGTTCATGTAAGAATGGCACCTTAGTAATGGTCCACCCACATATCAAATCATCAAAGTAGCAAACACGAATCAACTTAATATGATGAACATCACTAGACAAAAAATCCCATGTGTCCTCGGGAGCGCTTGCTTTATATAAGAGAAGTTTCAAGCATGTCCTTTGCTATAAAAAGTATTGGGCTTCCTTGCTTCACCTTTGCTACTATTGTTACTTGTCACTTGTTACGAATTATCTTGCTACAAAACTATCTATCACTGTTACTTTCAGCACTTGCAGAGAAGATCTTGCTAAAAACTACTTATCATTTCTTTCTGCTCCTCGTTGGGTTCGACATTGTTACTTATTCAAAGGACTATGATTGATCCCTATACTCGTGGGTCATCAAGACTCTTTTTTGGCATTGTTTCCGGGGAGTGAAGCGCCTTTGGTAAGTGGAATTAGGGAAGGAAACACTTTCGATGTGTGCTGAAATTTACTATTGCTTATCACTATGAACGGTCACCTTTTGAGTGGCTTGTTCGGGCCATCTTCGCCTCAAACGAAAGTTTACTAAATTTATCCTCAACCTATTGAACCTACTGAAAATATTTATTATGAGATGAGATTTGATATATGTCGGTGAGAAACTGCTAGCTAATCCTTATAACGGTTCAACTCATCTTGGTTACCATTTGATATATGTCGATGAGATTTGTGGATTGTTTAAGCTTTGAGGTCTACTAGGAGACAAAGTTAAGAAGAAAGTTTTCCCTTTATCTTCGGAGGGAAAATCACTAACGTGGTACGTGTTATAGGATGATACTGGATCATGGGATTGGAATCACTTCAAGCTGGAATTTCACCAGAATTTTTATCCTATGCATCTAATTCATCATGGTTGGAATTTTATTTATAATTGTTAGCCTCATGAAGGAGAAAGCATCGCTCAATCTTGGGGAGGCTTAAATCTATGATGCACACTTGCCCCAACCGTGAGCTTTTAAGGGAACTGATTGTACATAATTTCTATGCTCGACTTTCTCATGATGATCAAACCTTACTCGATACGTGTGTTGTTGGTTCCTATATGAAGGAGACTATTGAATTCAGATGGGATATTCTGGAAAATATTAAACGCAACGCTGAAGATTGGGAACTCGATGAAGGTAAAGATTTTGGTATAAAGCTTAATTTCGATTGTGTTAAATCTTTTATGGAAGCTTATCATTTCCATGAGTTTAGCAACAAATATGGCGTGGACTGTGAGATAGTAGCTTTTTTCTGTAAATATTTTGCTAGCTATGTTGACCTTCCCAAGGAAAAATGGTTCAAATATCATCCTCCCATTGAAAAATTACCTCAAGAACCCGTTAGAATTAAGAAGGATGGAATAATTGTTAACCATGTTGATCCAATTGTTCCTATTGCTTACATTGAGAAGAGAGGCGATTTCCTATGCACGGTGGTAGCTACACACCCTTTGGTATAAGTGCCTTTTCTGATATACGAGGTGTCGGGTTTGAATAGCATTGGCACAAGTATATGAATGACCTTGTATATGAAACCTCCTTTCCCTATTAAGATTAGAAAACATGCCAAGGGTACAACAATGGTTAATAAGAGTTATCGTAGAACACCTACACCTTCTAAACAAAAAACATGTTGAGCCTAATGTAGCTATAGTTAGAGATCTCATAGTTGATAATATTAATGGGTAGGTTATTTACCTCTGTGATAAAGCTACTAGAATTGCAAAACATGTTAGAAACAAACAAGATGAACTAGATGAAAATAAACTGGTGGTAGGCACACCTGACGTCTCAGTTAAAATTGGAGATCATTGCTATCATGGCCTGTGTGATACTGGTGATAGTATTAATGATATACCCTTTAGGTTATATTAAGAAATTATGCATGATATAGCACCCTATGAAATTGATTATATTGATGTCACTATTAAGCTTGCAAGACGTGATACTATTTCGCAACATGGGATTGTTAGAGATGTTGAAGTCTTGTACGGAAAAGTCAAGTACCACACTGACTTCTTGGTACTTGGTTCGGAACAAGATAACTTTTGTCCCTTCATATTTGGTTGACCATTCTTGAAAACGGTCAATGCTGAAATTAATTGTGCTACTCAGAAGGTCAAAGTGAGATTTGGTGATATTTCTCATGAGTTTAGCTTCGCTAATTTTAGAAAACATCTACATGAAAAGGAATTTCCTAG
This sequence comes from Hordeum vulgare subsp. vulgare, assembly GCF_904849725.1. NCBI lineage: Eukaryota > Viridiplantae > Streptophyta > Magnoliopsida > Poales > Poaceae > Hordeum > Hordeum vulgare. Next base: position 41,599,759 of record NC_058521.1, on the reverse strand, counting down.
TAACGATGAAATAATTTGTCTTGCTTCTATTGTTGTACCTCCTACCAATCCATTAGAACAATATTTGCTATACCATGAGCATGACATGTATTTGAACAAAAGGGATGAAATAGATAGGATACTCCTTGATCAACAACCTATCCTTAAGAACAACTTACCAGTTGAAATTTTAGGTGATCCTCCTCCAGCCTTGGGAGATCCCATATTTGAGCTTAAGGCTTTACCTGATACTTTTAAATATGCTTTTCTTGATGACAAGAAGATATATCCTTTTATTCTTAGTGCTAATCTTTCAGAACATGAAGAAAAGAGATTACTTAAAACTTTAAAGAAACAGAGGGCTGCTATTGGATATAGTCTCGATGATCTTAAAGGCATAAGCCCCACTTTCTGTGAGCACAAGATTAATATGGACCCTGATGCTAAACCAGTTGTTGATCATCAACGCCGCCTCAACCCTAAGATGAAAGAGGTGGAAAGAACTGAAATACTACAGATTCTGTAGGCACGTATAATCTATCGTGTTGCTGATAGTAGATGGGTGAGTCATGTTCATTGTGTTCCTAAGAAAGGTGGTTTTATTGTTGTTCCTAGTGATAAAATGAACTTATTCCATGAAGAATATGAAATGGTTATAGGATGGTAATTGATTACAGGAAATTGAATAAGGCTACAAGAAAAGATCATTACCCCTTGCCTTTTATTGATCAAATGTTAGAAAGATTATCTAAGCACACACACTTTTGCTTTCTTGATGGTTACTCTGGATTCTCTCAAATACACGTTTCAAAATAGGACCAAGAGAAAACTACTTTTACTTCCCCTTTGGAACTTATGCTTATAGGCGTATGCCTTTTGGTCTATGCAATGCACCTTCTACATTTCTAAGATGTATGACTGATATATTCTCTAAATTTTTGTGAAAAGATTGTTGAGATTTTTGTGGATGGTTTTTCCGTTTATGGGACTTCCTTTGATGATTTCTTGAGCACCCTTGATCTAACTTTGCAGAGATGTGAAGAAACTAATCTCGTCTTGAATTGGGAGAAGTGCCACTTTATGGTGAATGAAGGTATAGTGCTTGGGCATAAAAAAATAACACAATATTGAGGTGGAGAAGGCCAAAGTTGATGCACTAGAGAAAGTGCCTTGCCCAAGAGATATCAAAGGTATAAGAAGTTTCCTTGGTCATGTTGGTTTCTATAGGCGTTTCATTAAAGATTTCTCCAAGATTTCTAGGCCATTAACCAATCTTCTCAAAAAATATGTTCCGTTTGTCTTTTATGATGATTGTGCAGAAGCCTTTGAAATACTTAAGAAAACCTTAATTTTCGCACCTATTGTCCAACCACCTGATTAGAACCTACCCTTTGAAATTATGTGTGATGCTAGTGATTATGATGTTTGTGCTGTTGTAAGGCAAAGAGTAGACAAGAAATTGAATGTTATTCATTATGCTAGTAAGACCCTAGACACCGCTCAAAGGAGTTATGCTACTACTCAAAAGGAATTTTTAGCAGTTGTGTTTGTATGTCATAAGTTTAGGCTTACATTGTTGATGCTAAAGTAACTATTCACACTGATCATGCTGCTATTAAATACCTTATGGAAAAGAAAGATGCTAAACCTAGATTCATTAGATGGGTGTTACTACTCCAAGAATTTGATTTGCATATCATTGATAGGAAGGGAGCTGATAACCTTGTAGCACATAACTTGTCTAGGATGGAAAATGTTCTTGATAACCCACTTCCTATTGATGATAATTTTCCTGATGAGAAACTTTCTTTTATACACACTTCACATAGTACTCCATGGTATGCAAATTATGCTAATTACGTTGTTGCTAAATATATTCCACCTAGCTTCACCTATCAACAAAAGAAAAAAATCTTCTATGATTTATGATATTACTTTTGGGATGACCCACATCTCTATAAAGAAGGAGTATATGGTGTTATTAGATGTTGTACAACCGAGCATGAGCTGGAACAAATTCTAAGGAAGTGTCATTCCGAGGCCTACGGAGGACATCATGTTGATGACACAACTGCACACAAGGTATTACAATCTGGTTTCTATTGGCCTACTCTTTTTAAAGATGCTCGTAAATATTCCTTTCTTTTGATGAATGTCAAAGAGTTGGTAATATTGGTAAACATCAGGAAATGCCTATGAACTATTCACTTGCTACTGAACCATTTAATGTGTGGGGTTTTGACTTTATGGGACCTTTCCCTCCTCGAATGGATATACTCATATTCTAGTTGGTGTTGATTACGTTATTAAGTGGGTAGAAGCTATTACAACAAGTAGTGCTGATCATAACACCTCTATTAAAATGCTTAAAGACATTATATTTCCTAGGTTTGGTGTCCCTAGATATTTAATGACTGATGGTGGTTCACATTTTATTCATGGCGCTTACCGTAAAATGCTAGCTAAATATGATGTTAACCATAAAACAACATCATCTTATCATCCTTAATCTAGTGGCCAAGTTGAACTAAGCAATCAAGAAATAAAATTAATCTTGTAGAAGACTGTGTTGCAAATATGCCCTAGAGGCAATGATAAATAGTTATTATTATATTTCCTGTTACAAGATAATCGATTATTATCCATGCTATAATTATATTGAATGAAAACATAGATACAAGTGTGGATACATAGACAAAACAATGTCCCTAGCAAGCCTCTAGTTGGCTAGCCAGTTGATCAAGGATAGTCAAGGTTTTCTGGCTATGTGCAAGTGTTGTCACTTGATAAGTGGATCACATCATTAGGAGAATCATGTGATGGACTAGACCCAAACTATGAATGTAGCATGTTGATCGTGTCATCTTTTTGCTATTTTTTCTGCGTTTCAAGTATTTCTTCCTATGACCATGAGATCATATAAATCACTAGCACCGGAGGAATACCTTGTGTGTATTAAACATTGCAACATAACTGGGTGACTATAAAGGTGATCTACAGGCATCTACGAATGTGTCCGTTGAGTTAGTATGGATCAAGACTGGGATTTGTCACTCTGTGTGACGAAGAGGTATCTCGGGGCCCACTCGGTAATACAACATCACACACAAGCCTTGCAAGCAATGTGACTGAGTGTAAGTCACGGGATCTTGTACTATGGAACGAGTAAAGAGACTTGCCGGTAACAAGATTGAAATACGTATGCGGATACCGCCGATCGAATCTCGGGCAAGTAACATACCGAAGGACAAAGGGAATGACATACGGGATTATATGAATCCTTGGCACTGAGGTTCAACCGATAAGATTTTCGGAGAATATGTAGGATCCAATATGGGCATCCAGGTCCCGCTATTCGATATTGACTAAGGAGTGTCTCGGGTCATGTCTACATAGTTCTCGAACCCGCAGGGTCTGCACACTTAAGGATTGATGATGGTTTAGTATAGTTGAGTTATATGTGTGGTTACCGAATGTTGTTCGGAGTCCCGGATGAGATCACAGACGTCACGAGGGTTTTCATTATGGTCCAGAGACGAAGATCGATATATAGGATGGTTTCATTTGGTCACCGGAAAGTTTCAGGCATTACCAGCAATGTACCGAGAGTGACGAATGGGTTCTGGGTGTTTACCGGGAGGGGCCCACCCACCCGGGAGTGAGCCCAAGTCCCTAGGGTGGCGCACCAAGTCCTTAGTGGGCTGGTGGAGTCATACCAAGAGGGCTATGGCGCCACATGTAAAAATACCAAAGGAAAAGAAGAAAAAAAAGGAAAGAGGGACGTGGGAAGGAAGAGGAGGACTCCTCCTTCCCAAACCGAATTGGAGGAGGAGTCCTCCTCCTCCCTGGCGGCCGGAGCACCCTTGGGGCCCTTGTGCCCCAAGGCTAGGCCTTCCCCTCCTCCAATATATATTTTTAGTTTAGGGCTTTTTGCGACAAAACTTTGCCACATGCAACTCTAGTCTATTCCACATACTTTTACCTCTAGATCGGATTTCTGCGGAGCTCGGGCGGAGCCCTGCAGGAGTAGATCATCACCACCACCGGAGCACCATCAAGCTGCCAGAGAACTCATCTACTTCTCCGTCTTAGTTGCTGGATCAAGAAGGACGTGATCTTCATCGAGCTGTATGTGTGCTGAACGCGGAGATGTCGTCCGTTCGGCACTAGATCGGAACCGTTCGTGGGACGGATCGTGGGACGACGGTGATTTGAATCACGAAGCTGTACCACTACATCAACCGCATTTCTTAACGCTTCCCGTTGAGCGATCTACAAGGGTACGTAGATCTAATCTCCTCTCTTAGATGGACATCACCATGATAGGTCTTCGTGTGCATAGGAAATTTTTTGTTTCCCATGCAATATTCCCCAAAATTGGCATCATTAGTTAGGTTCATGCGTTGATGTTATCTCGAGTAGATAACAAAAGGTTTTGTGAACGGTGATGTTTGATTTGCTTCCCTCCTTAGTCTTTTCTCGATTCGGCGGTATTGTTGGATTGAAGCGGCCGGACCGACATAACTCGTACGATTACGAGAGACTGGTTTCATCGACTGACATGCAACCTCGTTGCATAAAGATGACTGGCGGGTGCCTGTTTCTTCAACTTTAGTTGAATTGGTTTTGACCGAGGCGGTCCTTGGAGAGAGGTTAAATAGCAATTTGCACATCTCCGTTGTGGTTTTTGCATAAGTAAGATGCGATCATACTAGATACCCATAGCAGCCACGTAAAACATGCAACAACAAATTAGAGGACGTCTAACTTGTTTTTGCAAGGTATGCTTGTGATATGATATGACCAATGATGTGATGTGATATATTGGATGTATGAGATAATCATGTTGTAATAGTTAATATCGACTTATACGTCGATGCTACGGCAACCAGCATGAGCCATAGGGTTTTCTTTAAACTAACGTTTGTGTTTGCATATGTGTTTACTATATTGCTAGGTCGTAGCTTTAGTAGTAATAGCATAGATAACACGACAACCTCGATGGCGACACGTTGATGGAGATCATGATGATGGAGATCATGGTGTGGCGCCGGTGACAAGAAGATCACGTCGGTGCTTTGGTGATGGAGATCAAGAAGCACAAGATGATGGCCATATCATGTCACTTATGAACTGCATGTGATGTTAATCCTTTTATGCACCTTATTTTGCTTAGAACGACGGTAGCATTATGAGGTGATCTCTCACTAAAATTTCAAGAGGAAATTGTGTTCTCCCCGACCGTGCACTATTGCGACAATTCATCATTTCGAGACACCACGTGATGATCGGGTGTGATAGACTCAACGTTCACATACAACGGGTGCAAAAAAGTTGCACACGCGGAACACTCGGGTTTAACTTGACGAGCCTAGCATGTGCAAACATGGCCTCGGAACACATGAGACTGAAAGGTCGAGCATGAATCGTATAGTTGATATGATTAGCATAGAGATGCTTGCCACTGAAACTATTCTCAACTCACGTGATGATCGCACTTGAGTTAGTGAATTTGGATCATGTACCACTCAAATGACTAGAGAGATGTACTTTTTCAGTGGGAGTTTATTAGTAATTTGATTAATTAAACTCTAATTATCACAAACATAGTCTAAGTCCACTTTGCAATATTTGTGTTGTAGACCAATGGCTCACGCAACAGTAACCCTGAATTTTAATACGTTCCTAGAGAAAGCTAAATTGAAAGATTATGGAAGCAACTTTGTAGACTGGGCTCGTAATCTTAAGTTGCTCCTGCAAGTTGGGAAGAAGGATTATGTCCTTAATGCTGCGCTAGGAGATGAACCACCCGCTACGGCTGACCAAGATGTTAAGAACGCCTGGTTAACACGTAAGGAAGGCTACTCAGTAGTTCAATGTGCAGTCTTGTATGGCTTAGAGCCGGGACTTCAACGTTGCTTTGAGCGTCATGGAACATATGTGATGTTCCAGGAGTTGAAGTTTATCTTTCAGAAGAACGCCCGGATCAAGAGGTATGAGACCTCTGATAAATTATATGCTTGCAAGATGGAGGAGAATTCGTCTATCAGTGAACATGTGCTCAAAATGTCTGGGTACTCTAACCGTCTAGCTGAGCTAGGTATTGAACTCACGCAAGAAGCTATCACTGACAGAATTCTTCAATCATTGCCACCAAGCTACAAGATCTTTGTGTTGCACTATAACATGCAAGAGATGAACAAGTCACCCGGCGAGTTATTCGCGATGCTGAAAGTCGCAGTGTCAGAACTCCGGAAAGAGCATCAAGTGTTGATGGTCAATAAGACCACTAGTTTCAAGAGAAACGGCAAAGGCAAGAAGGGTAACTCCAAGAAGAGCGGCAAGCCTGTTGCCAATCCAATAAAGAAACCCAAGGCTGGACCTAAGCCTGAAACAGAGTGTTATTATTGCAAGGGACTGGGTCACTAGAAGCGCAACTACCCCAAGTATTTGGCTGATAAGAAGGCGGCCAAGGAAGAATCAGGTATATTTGATATACATGTTATTGATGTGTACTTAACCAACTCTCGTAGTTGTGCCTGGGTATTTGATACTGGTTCTGTTTCTCATATTTGCAACTCGAAGCATGAAGTGCGGAATAAACGAAGGCTGGTGAAGGATGAAGTGACGATGCGCATGGGAAATGGTTCCAAGGTTGATGCAATCGCCATCGACACAGTTTCACTTCAGTTACCATCAGGATTAGTTATGATCTTAAATAATTGTTATTTAGTGTCTGCGTTAAGCATGAACATTATATCTGGATCTTGTTTATTACGAGATAGTTACTCGTTTAAGTCAAAGAATAATGGTTGTTCTATTTCTATGAGTAATATCTTTTATGGTCATGCACCCAATGTGAGAGGATTGTTCATATTGAATCTTGATAGCAATGATACACATATACATAACATTGAGACCAAAAGATGTAGAGTTAACAATGATTGCGCCATGTTTTTGTGGCACTGCCCCTTATGTCATATTGGTGTAAAGCGCATGAAGAAACTCCATTCCGATGGACTTTTGGAGTCACTTGACTTTGAATCACTTAACACGTGCGGACCATGCCTCATGGGCCAGATGACTAAGACTCCGTTCTTCGGAACAATGGAGCATGCAAGTGAATTGTTGGAAATCATACATACCGATGTGTGCGGTCCGATGAGTGTGGAGGCACGCAGCGGATATCATTATTTTCTCACCTTCACCGACGATTTGAGTTGGTATGGATATATCTACTTGATGAAGCACAAGTCTAAAACGTTTGAGAAGTTCAAGCAATTTCAGAGTGAAGTTGAAAATCATCGTAACAAGAAGATCAAGTTCCTACGGTCTAATCGTGGGGGTGAATATCTGAGTTTCGAGTTTGGTGCTCACTAAAGACAATGTGGAATTGTTTCACAGTTGACACCGCCTGGAACACCACAACGTAAAGGTGTGTCCGAACGCCGTAATCGTACTTTATTAGAAATGGTGCGGTCTATGATGTCTCTTACCGATTTGCCGTTATCGTTTTGGGGTTATGCATTAGGGACAACTGCATTCACTTTAAATAGGGCACCATCAAAATACGTTGAGACCACACCATACGAATTGTGGTATGGCAAAAGACCAAAATTTTCGTTTGTTAAAGTTTGGGGATGTGATGCTTATGTCAAAAAGCTTCAGCCTGAAAAGCTCGAACCCAAAGCGGAAAAGTGTGTTTTCATAGGTTACCCAAAGGAGACAGTTGAGTACACCTTCTATCTCAAATCCGAGGGCAAACTGTTTGTTGGTAAAAACAGAGCTTTTCTTGAGAAGGAGTTTCTCTCGAAAGAATTGAGTGGGAGGAAGATAGAACTTGATGAGGTTGTCGAACCTCTAGTCCCTCTAGATGGTGGCACAGGGCAAGGGGAAACCCCCGTCGAAGTGACGCCGGTTGAGGAGGAAGCTAATGATGATGATCATGAAACTTCGGATCAAGTTCCTATCAGACCTCACAGGTCGACAAGATCACGCACTACTCCAGAGTGGTACGGTAATCCTATCTTATCAATCATGTTGTTAGACAACAATAAACCTGCAAATTATGAAGAAGCAATGATGGGCTCGGATTCCAACAAATGGCTGGAGGCCATGAAGTCCGAGATAGGATCTATGTATGAAAACAAAGTGTGGACTTTGGAAGTATTACCTGAAGGTCGCAAGGCTATTCAGAACAAATGGATCTTTAAGAAGAAGATGGACGCAGACGGTAATGTGATCGTTTATAAAGCTCGACTTGTGGTAAAGGGTTTTTCACAAGTTCAAGGAGTTGACTACGATGAGACGTTCTCACCGGTAGCGATGCTTAAGTCCGTCCGAGCAATAGCTGCATTTTTCGATTATGGATGTCAAAACGGCGTTCCTTAACGGTTTTCTTAAGGAAGAGTTGTATATGATGCAACCTGAAGGTCTTGTCGATCCAAAGAACGCTAACAAAGTATGCAAGCTCCAGCGATCCATTTATGGACTGGTGCAAGCATCTCGGAGTTTGAATAAGCGCTTTGATGAGGTGATCAAAGCATTTGGGTTTATACAAGTGGTTGGAGAATCTTGTATTTACAAGAAAGTGGGTGGTAGCTCTGTGGCGTTTCTAATATTATATGTGGATGACATATTGCTGATTGGAAACAACGTGGAGTTTTTGGAGAGCGTAAAGGATTACTTGAATAAAAGTTTCTCTATGAAGGACCTAGGAGAAGCTGCTTACATTCTAGGCAATAAGATCTATAGGGATAGATCGAGACGCCTGATAGGACTTTCACAAAGAACATACCTTGATAAAGTTTTGAAGAAGTTCAAAATGGAACAGTCCAAGAAATGGTTCTTGCCAGTGTTACAAGGTATAAAATTGAGTAAGACTCAGTGCCCAGCAACTGCAGAAGATAGAGAACAAATGAGTTCCGTCCCCTATGCTTCAGTCATAGGTTCTATAATGTATGCAATGTTGTGCACTAGACCAGACGTAAGCATGGCACGCAGGTTTCAGAGTAATCTAGGAGTGGATCGCTGGACGGCAGTCAAGAATATTCTGAAGTACCTGAAAAGGACTAAGGAAATGTTTCTCGTTTATGGAGGTGAGGAAGAACTCGTCGTAAAGGGTTACGTCGATGCAAGCTTTGACACTGATCCACATGACTATAAGTCACAAACCAGATACGTATTTATTCTTAATGGGGGTGGGGTAAGCTGGTGCAGTTCCAAGCAAAGCGTCGTAGCTGATTCTACATGTGAAGCGGAGTACATGTCTGCCTCGGAGGCAGCAAAGGAGGGTGTCTGGATGAAGCAGTTCATGACGGATTTTGGAGTTGTGTCGAGCGCACTAAATCCAATAACTATGTTCTGTGACAAGACTAATGCCATTGCTTTAGCAAAGGAACCAAGGTTTCACAAGAAGACCAGGCACATCAAATGATGCTTCAACCTCATCCTTGACTACGTCGAAGGAGAGGACGTGAATATTTGCAAAGTGCTCACGGATCTGAATGTAGGAGACCCGCTGACTAAACCTCTTCCATGGGCAAAACATGATCAACACGAGAACTGTATGGGTGTTAGATTTATTACAATGTAAATCGCATGGCGATGTGAGGACTAGATTATTAACTCTAGTGCAAGTGGGAGACTGTTGGAAATATGCCCTAGAGGCAATGATAAATAGTTATTATTATATTTCCTGTTACAAGATACTCATTTATTATCCATGCTATAATTGTATTGAATGAAAACATACATACATGTGTGGATACATAGACAAAACAATGTCCCTAGAAGGCCTCTAGTTGGCTAGCCAGTTGATCAAGGATAGTCAAGGTTTTCTGGCTATGTGCAAGTGTTGTCACTTGATAACTAGATCACATCATTAGGAGAATCAGGTGATGGACTAGACCCAAACTATGAACGTAGCATGTTGATCGTGTCATTTTATTGCTATTGTTTTCTACGTGTCAAGTATTTCTTCCTATGATCATGAGATCATATAACTCACTAGCACCGGAGGAATACCTTGTGTGTATCAAACGTCGCAACGTAAATGGGTGACTATAAAGGTGCTCTACAGGTATCTCCGAAGGTGTCCGTTGAGTTACTATGGATCAAGACTAGGATTTGTCACTCCGTGTGATGGAGAGGTATCTCGAGGCATGATACGTCTCCATCGTATCTACTTTTCCAAACTCTTTTGCCCTTGTTTTGGACTCTAATTTGCATGATTTGAATGGAACTAACCCGGACTGACGCTGTTTTCAGCAGAATTGCCATGGTGTTGTTTTTGTGCATAAATGGAAGTTCTCGGCACGTCCTGAAAATTTACGGAGAATATTTCTGGAAAATATGAAAAATACCTACGCAAAGATCCACCGGAGGGGACGGGCCAGTGGCCCACAAGCCCTGTGGCCGCGGCCTCCCCCCTGGTCGCGGCCACCAGGCTTGTGGGGCCCACGTGGCTCGGCCGCCCCCAATTCCAGTGCTATTTATTCCCTTTCGTCCTGGAAAAAATGAAGAGAGAAGATTTCATCGCGTTTTACGATCCAGAGGCGCCGCCACATCCCGTTCTTGCCCTGGAGGGCAGATCTGGAGTCCGTTTTGGGCTCCAGATCAAGGAGATCGTCGCCATCATCATCATCAACCTTCTTCCCTCTCCAATTCCATGAAGCTCTTCATCGTTCGTGAGTAATCTATTCGTAGGCTTGCTGGGCAGTGATGATTAGGATGAGATCTATCATGTAATCGAGTTAATTTTGATGGGGACTGATCCCTAGTATCCACTATGTTATGAGATTGATGTTGCTACTACTTTGCCATGCTTAATGCTTGTCACTACGGCCCGAGTGCCATGATTTCAGATCTGAAAATTATTATGTTGTCACCAATATATGTGTGTTTTAGATCCGATCTTGCAAGTTGTAGTTACCTACTATGTGTTATGATCCGGCAACCCCGGAGTGACAATAACCGGAACCACTCCCAGTGATGACCATAGTTGAGGAGTTCATGTGTTCACCAAGTGCTAATGCATTGGTCCGGTTCTTTATTAAAAGGAGAACCTTAATATCTCGTAGTATCATTTTGGACCCCGCTGCCATGAGAGGGATGGACAATAGATGTCATGCAAGTTCTTTTCCCCAAGCACGTATGACTAAACAGGGAATGCATGCCTACAACACATTGACGAACGGGAGCTAGCCACATATCTGTGTGTGTTATAACTATTGCATGATGAATGTCATCCAACAAATCACCGATCCATTGCCTACGAGTGTGTACCACTGCCACTGTTACTTGCTTTGCTCTGCTGCTGTTACCATTGTTGCTGCTACTATTACTTGCTGCTACAGTTGTTACTACTATTGCTACTACTGTTACTTGTTGTTGATGTTACTTGCTACTGTTGCTACTTGCTACTGCTGTCACTATTGTTGTTCCTTGCCACTGCTGTTACTCGTTACACTGCTACTAGCTGCTACAATACTTTTCTGGCGCCATTGATACTTCAGTTAGGAATAGTCTACCTCGTCAATAGATCGTTTCTAGCACCGTTGCTATCATACTACCTTTGTTGCTTATATCCTGCTTGCACATACTAATCTTTCAGGTGTGGTTGAGCCGACAACTCAACTGCTAATACTGGAGAATATCCTTTCACTCCCATCGTGTCGAACCAACAAATTTGGGTTGAATACTCTATCCTCGAAAACTGCCGCGATCCCACACGCTGGTGGGCCATTGCAAGACAATTGCTAATTGTTCAGCAACTGGAAGCAGTTCTTTTCTGGCGTCATTGCCGGGGACTGCTAGCAGCTCTTTTCTGGCGCCGTTGCCGGGGACTGCTAGCAGCTCTTTTCTGGCACCGTTGCCGGGGAGGAATAGCTATATTCTCTGAGTCACTTGGGATTTATATCTGCTGATCACTATGAAGAATCTGAAAGATCCAAGAACCAAAGTCTTGCCCTCAACTACGAGGGGAGGTAAGGAACTGTCATCTAGCTCTGCACTTGATTCCCCTTCAGTTATGAGTAAGTTTGAGACACCACCTCCTGCTAGAAATCTTGATATGTCGCCTGTGCTTGATGATGCTTATGATGCTACTATTGCTAGAGATACTATGCTTGATACTGCTAGAGATATTATTCCTGATACTGCTAGAGATGCTATGCCTGATACTGCTATCCATGATGCTATGCTTGATACTGCTTTGCCTGATGATGCTAGAGATGATATTTTGCCTAATGATGCTATGCTTGATACTGCTAGAGATACTACTTTTCCTGATATGCCACTAGGGGTATTGCTTGATGCTCATATTGCTAGAGTTACTACCAATGCTCGTGATGCTTCTGAAACTGCCGATACTATTGAGATAGAACTTGCTTTTGCTCCTCCTAGATCTAGTTCTCCTAGATATGAATTGCCTGATATACCTGAGGGTTATGTTATGGAGGGAGAGATAGCTGAGGATTTTCTTGCGTGTAAGGATGCCTATGACGCTGAGAAATTACTTCTCAAGTGGAAGAAAAAAATCTTTGAAAGCTAGGATGAAATACGACCCGAAGTTTGCCACTTCACCTATCTTTATCACCGATGAGGATTATGAATTCTCTGTCGACCCTGAGATGATCTCTCTAGTCGAATCTGATCCTTTCCACGGTTATGAGTCTGAGACGGTCGTAGCCCATCTTACCAAACTACACGATATAGCCACCCTTTTCACTAGTGAGGAGAAGATCCGCTACTACTATATCCTTAAGTTGTTTCCTTTCTCTCTAAAGGATGACGCTAAAGCCTGGTTCACTTCTCTAGCTCCTGGATGTGTGAGTAGTCCCTAGGATATGGTCTATTACTTCTGTGAAAAATATTTCCCTGCCCATAAGAAGCAAGCTGCCTTGCAGGAAATATACAACTTTGCTCAACTCAAAGAAGAGAGTCTCCCACAAGCTTCGGGGGGCTCATCCAGCTACAGAATGCTTTGCCTCATCACCCTCTTAAGAAGAACGAGATACTTGATATCTTCTATAACGGACTTACCGATGCTTCTAGAGACCACCTAGATAGTTGTGTCGGTTGTGTTTTTAGGGAATGGACTGTAGAACAAGCTGAGATCCTACTGAATAACATCTTGATCAACAATAATGCTTGGACTATTCCCGAGCCACCTCCTAAGCCAACTCCTAAGAAAAGAGGTATTCTATTCCTCAGTCTCAAAGATATGCAAGAAGCCAAGAAATCTATGCAAGAGAAAGGCATTAAATCAGAAGATGTCAAAATCTACCACCTATCGAAGAGATCCATGGTCTCGATAACCTGATACAAGTAGTAGAGGTGAATTCTCTGCATAGATTCGATGAGAGTGATATTCCTTTTGACAAACCTGCTAGCCTATGCTTTGATGAATTTGACAACTTTGTTGCCAAACAACAGAGTTTCAATGATTATGTTAGCAGACAATTGGAACAAAGTACTCGTATGCTTAGTCATTTAAGTGCTTGTGTAGATAGAAATGTCAATGATCTGAAGCTTCTGAGTAAACATGCCTATATGATTACTACTCAAGTAGAACAAGTACTTAAAGCTCAGAATGACTTGCTCAATGAATTAAATGACAACTCTGTCACAGTCATTACTAGAGGAGGCAAAATGACTTAGGAACCTTTGTATCCTGAAGGCCATCCTAAGAGAATTGATCAAGATTCTCAAAGAATTAATGCTGATACACCCAGTCATCCTAAGAAGAAGAAGAAGGATGATAGAAACCTACATGTCAGTTCACCAAATATTGTCACACCTGAAGAACCGAATGATATTTCTGCGTCTGATGCACAAACACAATCTGGTGATGAACATGAACCTGGTGACAATATGGACAGCAATGTTCATAATAATGCTCAACCTAGCAATGATAAGGATGTGGAGATTGAACTTACGGTTAATCCTGATAACCCACAACCTAAGAGATACGATCAGAATGACTTCACTGCTAGGAAGCATGGTAAAGAAAGGGAGCCATGGGTTCAGAAACCCATGCCCTTTCCTCCCAAACCATCCAAGAAAAAGGATGATGAGGATTTTGAGCGCTTCGTTGAAATGATCAGACCTGTCTTTCTGCAGATGCGTTTGACAGATATGCTCAAGATGTCTCTGTATGCTAAGTACATGAAAGATATTGTGACTAATAAGAGGAGGATACCTGATCTTGAGATCTCCGACATGCTTGCTAATTATACCTTCAAGGGTGGAACTCCGAAGAAACTAGGTGATCCCGGTGTGCCCAGTATACCTTGCTCCATTAAAGGCAACTACGTTAGAACTGTGTTGTGCGACCTTGGAGCCGGTGTTTGTGTTATGCCTCTCTCTCTTTATCGTAGACTTGAACTGGATAAGTTGACACCCACTGAAATCTCTCTGCAAATGGCTGACAAATCAACTGCTTTCCCTATCGACATTTGCGAGGACGTGCCTGTTGTGGTTGCTAACACCACTATCTTAACAGACTTTGTTATCTTGGATATTCCTGAGGACGATGCCATGGTTGTCATCCTCGGAAGAACCTTTTTAAACACTGCAGGGGCTGTTATAGATTGCAACAAAGGCAATGTCACTTTCCATGTCAGCGGTAATGAGCATACGGTGCATTTTCCAAAGAAACAATATCGAGTACATTGCATCAATGCTATCGAGAAAACTTCATTGATTCTTATTGGGAGCTTTGAATGCCCTATTCCTCGTGTTAAGATGAGGTATGATTTGCTTGTTGGGGAGATTCATATCCCCATTGAGGTTACTTAGTGGCTATTCGACAATTCTCCGTTTCCTTTTGCGATTCGAAAAAGTTTTGTCATGAGGATTTGATCAACCCCATTGACGGATTTCTTTCGATGACCATGAAATGGATGAATCAAGGAGTCACATACCTCTGTTTTAAGCTTTCACTTTCTGTTGCTTAGAAGGAAAATGATAGATTTAGTTTAGTTTTCCCAGTTTTCTGTTTTAGCGTCCTGGTGAAAAGTACCCCGAAAATAGAAGTTCTCCGATGGTCCTGAAAATCAAATACGATTTTTTCTGGATTTTTTGAAAAATACTGGGACTGAGAGCTGGCCTGGGGGCCACACCAGTGGGCCACAAGCCCTTGTGGCCGCGGCCTCCCCCTGGCCACGGCCACCAGGCTTGTGGGGCCCACAGGGACCCCCTCCACTCATTCCAATTCCCATCCTCTTCTTCTACCTCCAGAAAAAATCGTTTCGCAGCTCAAACCCGTGTTCTTGCTCATTTTGGCTGTGATTTTCGATCTCCTTGCTCAAAGCACCATTCTCCGAACCGTTTTGGGGAAATTACTCCTTGGTAAGTGACTCCTCCATTGTTCCAATTAGTTTCTACTCTAGTGCTTTATCCTTCGTGTATTCTTGCTACCTTGGTGACCCTGTTCTTGAGCTTGAAATGTTGATTTTAGCTGGTACCAAGTAGTTTTAACGTGTGATACGGTCTCTAGGCACTAGTAGGAGTAGTTGTTACGAGTTGCGTTAATCCTTACTCACTTTTCTTTCGAAGTCTCTAAAAATTTCAGAATTTTTCAGAGTTAGAAAAGGGAAAAGATGAGGAGGTTCTTGAGAGGCTCTTCAAGCCGTAACCCCAAGGTGGATGAGAAGGACTACCCCAAGTACATGGTTTCTCGAGTCACAGAAGTTCGAGCGTGCGAGTGGACAAGTGATGAATTTTTGCGCGCCGCTGGGCTTTATGAAGACTTTTATTACTTGGTGGAGAACGCAGGTCTTACCGCGTTCGTTGAAGATAAGTGCCCACAATACCTCCTTCTCACCAATATTTTCATTCAAAGCTTCAAATTTTATCCGAGGAAGAATCCTCCTATGGTTGAGTTCATGTTATACGATATCCCCCAGCGCATGACACTGTAAGATTTTTGCAATGTGTGCAAATTACCTTATGTTGGGGATATTCATGATCCTCGTCCACGGGACTTGGAGGCTTTCATAGATACTATTGTTGTTGGAGAGGAGAGAGGAGTGTCTCGCGCTAGAATTGCTAGCATACATTTTCCTGTGCTTCGGTACTTCTCATTATTTGTGGGAAAATGTTTGATTGGCCGTGGGGAGGCTGGATCACTTAGCTCTCCAAACCTTGCGGTTTTGCGCGAAGGCCTTTATAACAATAAGACTTGTAGCCTAGGTGCTATAGTAGCTCAGCGGTTGAACACAAACCGTTCCAAAGGTGTCGTCTATGGAGGTATCTATGCTACCCATCTTGCGAGACACTTTGAGATACCCATTAGACTGAACGAGGAAGAAGAAATGCTTCTTCGTGAGAAATATCTGGATTATGACAGCATGGTTCGCCATGATTTTCTGGATAGAGATGCTAGTAGACGGATGATTTATAACCTGGTATTTAGTCAGGGTACTCGAGAGACTGTTACTTTGCCTGCTCCTTCTTTGTTCGATCTTCATGCAGGCAGGTACACTATTATGCCCTCGGACATCTACGCATATTGGGGCTTGGCCCAACCACAGGTGCCCGTGCCCGAGCCGCCAGTCGAGTACCAGACGCCAGTTTATCAGTGGGAGCCACAGGAGCTCACACAACAGTGGCATCCACAGTACGCTCCAGAGTACCCCGGAGCTTGTTATTTCCCTCCTTGGGAGTAGACCAAGCTACGCCAAAAGCCCAAGCTTGGGGGAGTACGTGTTTGCACCAAGTTTACATTCATACTTATGCTTTCACTTTGTTAGTCGGTGTTTACACTTTGACACTGTATTATCCATGCTAGTTTATTTTCGTTTTCTTGTTTTCTTGTTTTGTCTCCTTTTGAGAAAACCTAAAAAGATTTTCCTTTCTTCTTTTGCTTGTTGGGAGCTTTCAGTGTAAATAGTTTTCTTTTTCTTTGAGTCGAGGTAGAAGACTATGGTTACAATGTTTAGTGGCTCTCGCATGCATACCTGTTCATTTGTTAAAGAGCCATATTACTTTGTCTTCTCCTTTGTGTTTGCCTGCAGATTCAGCTTAGTCCAATGCACGAGCACTCTTATTATTGTTCACATCGTTCGATCGTGCAAGTTAAAGGCAATAGTGATGATATATGATGAAGTGACTGAGACTGGAAAAGCTGGTATGAACTCTATCTATTTTGTTTTTGTAAATATGACTAGCTTGTCATCCCAGATTCAACTTTGTTGAGAGAGAACCATGTTTGCAATGACAACTTAGAGATCATAGTTTCTGATGCCATGCTTAATTAGCTAGGAGCTTATAATGGTTTGTCTTGAATGCCAACATAGATTTTGAGATGACTATGATGTAGTATGATAGGATGGTATTCTCCTTTGAATGATTCAAGTGGCTTGACTTGGCGCATGTTCATGCATGTAATTGAAACAAAATCGACATAGCCTCTATGATGTTCGTGTTCATGGTGATTTATATCCTGCTCATGCTTGCACTCAATGTTAGTCAAACTCATTGCATCTTGATGACTGTTGTCGCTCTCTAGTTGGTCGCTTCCCCGTCTTTTGCTAGCCTTCACTTGTACTAAGAGGGTATACTGCTTGTGCATCCACTACCATAACCCCAAAGTTGTGCCATATGAGTCCACCATACCTACCTATGTGCGGTATCTACCTGCCGTTTCCAAGTAAATTTGCATGTGCCACTCTCTAAACCATCAAGAAATAATCTGTTTTGCATGCCCGAACCACTCATGTGGTGACAGGGGGCTATTGGTATCTTCCATGTTAGGCATGTTATCCTCGACATGTGTTTATTCACTGTCATTCACGAGAAAGGGGCCGGTAATTGGAATGCGCAGTTCCACGCTTAAATCGAAAACATAACTTTAAACAAGACTCCCCCCAGATTGATGTTAGTATGGACGGTACCCGAGGATTCGGCTAGCCGTGGAGTGTGATTGATTGGTGGTAGGGGAGTTAAAACTGTACTTTTCTATTTGGGAACTGCCTATAGCATGAGTAGCGTGGAAGATATTGAGAACTCTTGGTCATTGCATTGACAACGAAAGCATGCCACCCAAAATTATTATCTCTGTTTTAAAAGCTTGAGCTCTGGCACCTCTGCAAATCAATGCTTCCCTCTGCGAATGGCCTGTCTATTTATGTTCCTGTTGAGTCATCCTCCTCTTACAAAAGAACCAATTAGAGAGCACCTCTGTCATTTTTATGCTTTGCTTTTAACAGTGTTGAGTGTGACTCTGACTGGATCTTCATTGCCTTGAATTACAATGTTTAGTTAGCCCTTGGTCTTTTAAGTTGCTCTGCATTTATGTTTTGCGGTCTCAGAAAGAGCTAGCAAGATACCATATATTCATATTGCTTCATGTTGTTTTGGTTGAAGTGTTGACATTTGAGGCTTACTATTATTTGCTCGCTAGTTGATTATGCCATTGATATGAGTTTACTGTGATACCTAGATGTCATTTGCTTATGTGGTTTGCTTGTGATGTTGCTGAAATTCTGGTTATGAGTTAGACATAGTTGCAACAACAAGATCAAACAGAGTTTATCAAAGTTTTTCTTTCTCTTTCAGTTTGTCAACTGAGTTGCTTGAGGACAAGCAAGGTTTTAAGCTTGGGGGAGTTGATACGTCTCCATCGTATCTACGTTTCCAAACTCTTTTGCCCTTGTTTTGGACTCTAATTTGCATGATTTGAATGGAACTAACCCGGACTGACGTTGTTTTCAGCAGAATTGCCATGGTGTTGTTTTTGTGTAGAAATGAAAGTTCTCGGAACGTCCTGAAAATTTACGGAGAATATTTCTGGAAAATATGAAAAATACCTGCGCAAAGATCCACCGGAGGGGACGGGCTAGTGGCCCACAAGCCCTGTGGCCGCGGCCTCCCCACTGGTCGCGTCCACCAGGCTTGTCGGGCCCACGTGGCTCTGCCGCCCCCAATTCCAGCGCTATTTATTCCCTTTCATCCCGGAAAAATGAAGAGAGAAGATTTCATCGCGTTTTACGATCGAGAGGCGCCGCCACATCCCGTTCTTGCCCTGGAGGGCAGATCTGGAGTCCGTTTTGGGCTCCAGATCAAGGAGATCGTCGCCATCGTCATCATCAACCTTCTTCCATCTCCAATTCCATGAAGCTCTTCATCGTTCGTGAGTAATCTATTCGTAGGCTCGCTGGGCAGTGATGAGTAGGATGAGATCTATCATGTAATCGAGTTAATTTTGACGGGGATTGGTCCCTAGTATCCACTATGTTATGAGATTGATGTTGCTACTACTTTGCCATGCTTAATTCTTGTCACTAGGGCCCGAGTGCCATGATTTCAGAACTGAAATTATTATGTTGTCACCAATATATGTGTGTTTTAGATCCGATCTTGCAAGTTGTAGTTACCTACTATGTGTTATGATCCGGCAACCCCGGAGTGACAATAACCAGAACCACTCCCGGTGATGACCATAGTTTGAGGAGTTCATGTGTTCACCAAGTGCTAATGCGTTGGTCCGACTCTTTATTAAAAGGAGAACCTTAATATCCCGTAGTATCCATTTGGACACCGCTGCCACGGGAGGGATGGACAATAGATGTCATGCAAGTTCTTTTCCCTAAGCACGTATGACTACCCACGGAATGCATGCCTACATCACATTGACGAACGGGAGCTAGCCACATATCTCTCTGTGTTATAACTATTGCATGATGAATGTCATCTAACAAATCACCGATCCATTGCCGACGAGTTTGTCCCACTGCCATTGTTACTTGCTTTGCTCTGCTGCTGTTACCACGGTTGCTGCTACTGTTACTTGCTGCTACTGTTACTTGCTCTGCTGCTACTGCTGTTACTACTGTTGCTACTACTGTTACTTCTTGTTGCTGTTACTTGCTACTGCTGTTCCTTGCCACTGCTGCTACTCGTTACACTGCTACTACCTGCTACCATACTTTTCTAGCGCAATTGATACTTCAGTTAGGAATAGTCTGCCTCGTCAACAAATCGTTTCTGGCACTGTTGCTATCATACTACCTCTGCTGCTTATATCCTGCTTGCAGATACTAATCTTTCAGGTGTGGTTGAGCCGACAACTCAACTGCTAATATTGGAGAATATACTTTCACTCCCATCGTGTGGAATCAACAAATTTGGGTTGAATACTCTACCCTCAAAAACTGCCGCGATCCCACACGCTGGTGGGCCATTACAAGACAATTGCTAATTGTTGAGCAACTGGAAGCAGTTCTTTTCTGGCGTCATTCCCGGGGACTGCTAGCAGGGCCCACTCGGTAATACAACATCATACACAAGCCTTGCAAGCGATATGAGTGAGTATAAGTCACGGGATCTTGTATTACGGAACGATTAAAGAGACTTCCCGGTAACGAGATTGAAATAGGTATGCGGATACTGACGATCGAATCTCGGGCAAGTAACATACCGAAGGACAAAGGGAATGACATACGGGATTATGTGAATCCTTAGCATTGAGGTTCAACCGATAAGATCTTCGGAGAATATGTAGGGTCCAATATGGGCATCCAGGTCCTGCTATTGGATATTGACCGAGGAATGTCTCGGGTCATGTCTACATAGTTCTCGAACCCATAGGGTCTGCACACTTAAGGTTCGATGATGTTTTAGTATAGTTGAGTTATATGTGTGGTTACCGAATGCTGTTCGGATTCCCGGATGAGATCATGGACGTCACGAGGGTTTCCGCAATGGTCCGGAGATGAAGATTGATATATAGGATGGTTTCATTTGGTCACCGGAAAGTTTTGGGCATTACCGAAAGTGTACCGGGAGTGACGAATGGGTTCCGGGTGTTTACCGAGATGGGCCCACCCACCCGGGAGTGAGCCGAATGACCTAGGGTGGCGCACCAAGTCCTTAGTGGGCTGGTGGAGTCAGCCAAGAGGGCTATGGCGCCACATGAAAAAATACCAAAGGAAAAGAAGAAGAAAAAAGGAAAGAGGGAGGTGGGAAGGAAGAGGAGGACTCCTCCTTCCCAAACCGAATTGGAGGAGGAGTCCTCCTCCTCCCTGGCGGCCGACGGACACTTGGGGCCCTTGTGCCCCAAGGCTAGCCCCTCCCCTCCTCCTATATATATTGGTGGTTTAGGGATTTTTGAGACACAACTTTGGCATGGGCAACTCTAGCCTATTCCACATAGTTTTACCTCTAGATTGGATTTCTGCAGAGCTCAGGCGGAGCCCTGCAGGAGTAGATCATCACCACCATCGGAGCACCATCACGCTGCCGGATAACTCATCTACTTTTCTATCTTACTTGCTGGATCAAGAAGGCCGAGATCGTCATCGAGCTGTACGTGTGCTGAACGCGGAGGTGTTGTCCGTTCGGCACTAGATCGGAACTGTTCGTGGGACGGATCGTGGGACAATGGTGATTTGAATCACGAAACTATACCACTACATCAACCGCGTTTCCTAATGCTTCCCGCTGAGCGATCTACAAGGGTACGTATATCTAATCTCCTCTCGTAGATGGACATCACCATGATAGGTCTTCGTGTGGGTAGGAAAATTTTTGTTTCCCATGCAACGTTCCCCAACAAACTGTCACTAGGTCTAAAAAGATTTGCTCTAAGAAACTTGATGGTGCTTTGCAGGCTTATAGGATAGCTTATAATAATCCCATGGGGATGTCCCCATATAAAATTGTCTATGGAAAATTTTGTCATTTACTTCTTGAGTTAGAACCTAAGGATTATTGGGCAATTAAAGAACTTAATTATGATTTTAAATTTGCCGGTGAGAAGAGGATATTTGATATTAGCTTACTGGATGAATGGAGGACACAAGCTTATGAAAATGCTAAGTTGTTTAAGGAAAAGTTTAAAAGATGGCATGACAAGAGAAGTAGAGAACTGAAAAACGAGAATTCAATGTAGGAGACTTAGTGCTTTTGTAAAATTGTCATTTTAGATTTTTTGCATGAAGACTCCTCCCCAAATGGGAAGGACCTTATGTTGTGGAGGAGGTTTATTGCTCTGGTGCTATGATAATTAATAACTTTGAAGGTAAAAAAACCCGAGAGTGGTGAATGGGCGAAGAATCAAACATTATATTTTACGTACACCCCTTAACGATGAAACTAATGTCATCCAGGTCATAACACCGGAGGAGCACATACACAAAGTCTTCTAGAATACTCTAGAAACCTGAAAAGGGGGTAGGTACGTGGTGCAATGAGTAGACCGACTCCAAAAATTCCAAAATATATAAAAAATGGTATTTTAGAAAAAATACAAAAATAAAACGGAGTCCACGCGACCCATGAGGGAGGCACAACCAAACAGAACGCGACCCTCCTTGCTGCGCCCTGATGGCTTGTGGGTGTTGAAAATATGCCATAGAGGCAATAGTAAATAAGTTATTTTTATATTTTCTTCTTCATGATAATCGTTTATTATCCATGCTATAATTGTATTGATTGCAAACTCAAATACATGTGTGGGTACATAGACAAGACACTGTCCCAAGTGAGCCTCGAAGGACTAGCTCGTTGATCAAAGATGGTCAAGGTTTCCTGACCATAGACATGAGTAATCATTTGATAATGGGATCACATCATTAGGAGAATGATGTGATGGACAAGACCCAAAATATGATCGTAGCATGTGATCGTGTCAGTTTATTTCTACTGTTTTTTGCATGTCAATGTATCTATTCCTATGACCATGATATCATGCAACTCCCATACACTAGAAGAATGGCTTGTGTGTATCAAACATCACAACATAATTGGGTGACTATAAAGGTGATATACGGGTATCTCCGAAGGTGTTTGTTGGGTTGGCGTGAATCGAGACTCGGATTTGTCACTCCGTATGACGGAGAGATATCTCTAGGGCCCACTCAGTAATACAACATCGCAACAAGCTTGCAAGCAATGTGACTAAGGAGTTAGTCACGCGATCTTGTATTACAGAACGAGTAAAGAGACTTGCCGGTAACGAGATTGAACTAGGTATAGAGATACCGACGATCTAATCTCGGGCAAGTAACATACCGATGAACAAGGCATTCATGGTTTGACCGATGAAGATCTTCGTATAATATGTATGAACCAATATGGGCATCCTGGTCCCGCAAATTGTTATTGACCGGAGAGTGTCTCGAGTCATGTCTACATAGTTCTCGAACCCGTAGGGTCTACACACTTAAGGTTCGGTGACATTTTTGTATAGATGAGTTATGTATGTTGGTGACCGAAGGTTGTTCGGAGTCTCGGATGAGATCCCGGACGTCACGAGGAGTTTCTCAATGGTCCGGAGATAAAGATTGATATATGGGAAGTTCCGTGTTGGTCACTGGAAAAAGCTCAGGCGTCACCAGTAACGTACCGGGTGTGCCGGAAGGGTTCCGGGGGTCCACTGGAAGGGGCCACCAGCTCCGGAGGGGCCACATGGGCTGTGATGGATGCGCACCAGCCCTTGGTGGGCTGGGCGCACCTTCTCACCTAAGTCCCATGTGACTAGGCTATGATAGGTCTCCAACGTATATATAATTTTTGATTGTTCCATGCTGATATATTATCATTCTAGGATACTTTTTAGGCATTTATATACCAATTTATAATATTTTTGAGCACTAACCTATTGACCGAGTGCTGAGTGCGAGTTCCTATTTTCCACGTGTTTTTTGCTTTGCAGGTTTACCCTACCAAATGAAGTCCAAATGCCACGAAATTTAATATGATTTTTTCTAGACTATATGAAGACCTGCAAGCATCGGAAGTGGACGAGAGGCCGCACGATAGAGGCACAAGCCAAGAGGGGGCGACCCAGGGCTTGGACGCGCCCTGATGGCTTGTGCCCCCTTGATGCCTCCCGAGGTCCCTCTCTGGCCTATAAATTCACAAATATTCCGGAAACCCTAAGAGCACTCCCGAAACACTTTGTCCGCCGCCGCAAGTCTTTATTCCGAAGGGAGACCATCTAAACCTCCATTCCGGCGATCTGCCGGAGGGGAGATCAATCACGGAGGGCCTCTACATCAACCTTGATGCCCTCACCATGATGTGTCAGTAGTTCACCACAGACCTACGGGTCCGTAGGCAGTACCTAGATGGCAATCTCTCTCTCTCTTATGATCTTCAATATCATGTTCATCGCATCTTTGCTTTGATCTATCCGATGTAATCACTATGTATGGTGTGTTTGTTGGGATCCGATGAACTATGGGTTATATTCAGATTATTCATGAAAAGTATTTGAGTCAGCTCTGATTATTATGATTCTTATTGCATGATCATCGTAGCTTCATAATGTTCTCCGATCTATTGAGATAGTTTGGCCAACTAGATTAATATTTCTTCAGTCAGAGTGGTGCGTTCTAGTAGGTTCAGCGTGGCGAATTTCTATATCCCAGTGACAGAAGGGGACAGGATGTGTCTTTGTGTTGTTGGTACTAAGGATAAAATGATGGGGTTTATTCATATTAATTGAGTTAGTTTGTCTACATCATGGCATTGTTCTCCAAGCATTACTCTGTTCTTACTTAATACGTAGAGAGCCAAGCATAGAAGCGCTCTTGAAGTAGAGTAATAGTAATAGGTATAGGGAGGAGTCGGACTATTTGCTTATGTACGTGATGCCTATATACACATGATCATTGCCGTGAAAACACATAATTATTCGTTGTTCTATCAATTTCCCAACAGTAATTTATTTACCCACCATATGCCTTTGCCATGAAAGATGCCACTAGGGAACACTACGACCCTCGGGTCTATTCACTTATATATTTACAAACGATACTACTACCTTACTGTCATTATTTCTGTTTTATTTTATTTTTCAATTTACAATTATCAACAATTATCTACACACCTCATTTGCTTGCAAATAAGGAGATCAATGGGATTGACAACCCTCTTGCCCGCGTTGGGTGCAAGTTGTTTGTTTCTTTGTGTGCAGTCGCTGAAGACGGTTGAGGATTGGTATTCCTATTGGTTTGATAAACCTTGGTTTCATAACTGAGGGAAATACTTACCCGCATTGTGTTGCAATAAACCATTCCTCTTCGGAAAACCCAAGGCAGATCATAGTCATCAGGCTGGTGGAGGGCCAACCCTAGGAGGTGGCGCCACCCTAACTTGGGGGGCAAGAAACCCCTAGGACAGACGCCCCACCTCTCACTTGGACGCCACCCCCCTTTAGGGTATTCCCCTAGGGTGCAGTCCCTCTCCCCTTCCCCCTATATATATATAGATGGGGACAGAGGGCTACAAGACACCAAGGCCACGATGCAGCCCTGTCTCTCCCACGGATCAACTTTCTTCATTAGATCGGTTCCGGTATTGCCTGATGAAGCCCTACCAGAACAGCTGCACCACCACCGCCGCCATGTCGCCATGCTGACAGAGAACTCATCTACTTATCCACCCTCTCTCTTGCTAGATCAAGGAGGTGGACATCATCATCGACTTGTACATGTGTTGAACGCACAGGTGTCGTTCATTCGGCACTAGATCGGGATGGATCGTGATGGGATCGTGGGACGGGTCGTGATGAGATCACGGGCTGGATTGTGATGAGATCGCGAGACGGATCATGATTGGATCGTGAAGACGTTCGACTACATCAACCGCGTTATATATGCTCCCCCTTAGCCTTATCGATCTACAAGGGGTATGTAGATGCACTCCCCCTCTCGTAGATGTTAGTCTCCATAGATTGATCTTGGTGAGCGTAGGAAATTTTTGTTCCCATGCAACGTTCCTCAATAGTGGTATAAGATCTAGGTCTATGCGTAGATGGCATCTCGAGTAGAATACAAAGGAGTTTGCGGGCGTTGATATTCAGATTGCTTCCCTCCTTTGTCTTTTCTTGATTCCATGGTATTGTTGGATGAAGCGGCCCGGACCAACTTTACTCGTCCACGTACAAGAGACCGGTTCGATCGACTGACATGCAACTTGTTGCATAAATATGCCTAGTGGGTGTCTATCTCTCCTACTCTAGTTGAATCGGATTCGACAAAAGGCAGTCCTTGTAGAAGGTTAAATAGCAACATGCATATCACCTTTGTGGTTTCTATGAAGGTAAGAAGCGTTCTTACTAGATACCCATAGCAGCCACGTAAAACATGCAACTACAAATTAGAGGACGTCTAACTTGTTTTTGCAGGGTATGTTGTGATATGATATGGCCAAAGACATAATGATATATATTTGATGTATGAGATGATCATGTTGTAATAGTTAATATCGACTTTCATGTCGATGCTACGACAACTGACAGGAGCCATAGGGTTGTCTTTAATTATTGTATGACATTCGTGTCACTCATTAAGTGCTATGTAATGTTTTACTTTATCGCTAAATGGTAGAAATAGTAGTACAAGCATGGTTGGCTTGACAACCTCGATGGCAACACAATGATGGAGATCATGGTGTGGTGCCAGTGATGATGGAGATCATGCCGGTGCTTTGAAGATGGTGATCAAAAAGCACAAGTTAATGGCCATATCATGTCACTTGTGATTTGCATGTGATGTTAATCCTTTTTATGCACCTTGTTTTGCTTAGGACGATGGTAGCATTATAAGGTGTTCCCTCACTAAAGTTTCAAGATAAAATTGTGTTCTCCCCGAGTGTGCACCATTGCGACAGTTCGTCGTTTTGAGACACCACGTGATGATCGGGTGTGATTGACTCTTCATTCACATGCAACTAGTGCAAGATAGTTTTGCATACGCGGAACACTCGGGTTAAACTTGACGAGCCTAGCATGTACAGACATGGCATTGGAACACAGGAGACCAAAAGGTCAAACATGAGTCATATAGTAGATATGATCAACATGGAGATGTTCACCATTGAAGCCACCTCATGTGACGTGATGATCGGGCATGGTTTCGTGAATTTGGATCATGTACCATTTGAATGACTAGAGGGATGTCAATTTGAGCGGGAGTTCTTAAGTAATATGATTAATTGAACTCATTATCATGAACATAGTCACAATGTCTTTGCAAATTGTGTAGTAGATGATTAGCTTGCATTGTAGCTCCCCTATATTTTGATATGTTCCTAGAGAAAACTAAGTTGAAAGATGATAGTAGCAATTATGTGGATTGGGTCCATAAACTGAGGATTGTCCTCATTGCTACGCAAAAGGCTTATGTCCTTAATGCATTGCTTGGTTTGCTAGCCCAAGCGTCGTCTGTGGATGTTGCGAACATCTGACACTCATGTTTTTATGACTACATGATAGTTTAGTGTGTCTTGCTTTACGGCTTAGAACCGAGGCTCCAAACCATTTTGAACTTCACGGAACATATGAGATGTTCCAAGAGCTAAAATTGGGATTTCAGGATCATGCCTGTGTTGAGAGGGATGAGACCTTCGAGAAGATTCTTTGCCTACAAAGTAAAGGAGAAAAGCTCAATCGTTGAGCATGTGCTCAAACTGTCTGGGTCCTACAATCACTTGAATCGAGTGGGAGTTGATCTTCTAGATAAGATAGTGATTGACATAGTTATCCAAAGTCATTCCCACCAAGCTACTAAGCTTCGTGATGAACTATAGCATACCAGGGATGTAGAAAATGATCCCTGAGCTATTAGCGATGTTTAACACCGTGAAGGTAGAACTCAAGAAGGAGCATCAAGTATTGATGGTTAGTAAAACCACTAGTTTCAAGAAGGGCAAGGGAAAGAAGGGAAACTTCGAGAATGACAAGTCAATTGTCTCTCCAATGAACAAACCCAAGGTTCAACCCAAACACGAGACTATGTGCTTCTATGATGAGTGGAATGATCACTGAGGCGAAACTACCCTAGTCACTTGGCAGATAAGAAGGCTCACAACGTCAACAGAAGTATATTAGGTATATGTGTTATTGATTTGTACTTTCCTAGTACTCCTAGTATCACCTAGGTATTAGATACCAGTTTAGTTGCTAAATGTTAGTAACTCGAAACAAAAGCTACAGAATTGGATCCAAGGTTGATGTGATCACCATCGCACGCTCCCTCTACCTTCGGGATTAGTGTTGAATCTAAATATTCTTTTGTGTTTGCGTTGAGCATGAACATGATTGGATCGTGTTTATTTCAATATGGCTATTCATTTAAAGAGAATAATGGTTACTTTGTTTACTTGAATAATACCTTTAATGGTCATGCACCTAATATGAATGGTTTACTGAATCTCGACCGTAGTGATACACATGTTCATAATATTGATGCCAAACGATACAAAGTAGTAATGATAGTACTACTTACTTGTGGCACTGTCGCTTAAGTCATATTGGTATAAAACGCATGAAGAAGCTCCATGCTGATGGATATTTGGACTCACTCGTTTTTGAACTCTTAGAGACATGAGAACGATGCCTATTGGGGTAAGCGCATGAAGAAACTCCATGCAGATGGATCTTTTGGACTCACTTGATTATGAATCACTTGAGACATGCAAATCATGCCACATGGGTAAGATGACTGAAGGCCTCGTTTTCCAGTGAGATGGAACAGGCAAGTGACTTATTGGAAATAATACATTTTGATGTATGTAGTCCAATGAGTGTTGAGGCACGCAGTGGATATATCATGTTCTTACTTCATAGATGATTTGAGTAGATACATGTGTATTTACTTGATCACGAGTCTGAATTATTCAAAAGTTCAAGCAATTTCAAAGTGAAGTTGAAGATCGTCATGACAAGAGGATAATATGTCTACGATATGATCGTTGAGATGAATATTTGAGTTGCGCATTTGGTATACAATGTGGAAATTGTTTCGCAACTCATGCCACTTGCAACACCATAGAGTGATGGTGTGTCTGAACGTCGTAGTCATGCCCTATTACATATGGTGCATACTATGATGTCTATTATCGATTTACCACTATCGTTTTGGGGTTATCCATTAGAGACAATCACATTCACTTTAATAAGGCACCACGTAATTCCGTTGAGATGACACCGTATGAACTATGGTTTGGAGAAACCTAAGCTGTCGTTTCTTAAAGTTCGGGGCTACAATGTTTATGTCAAAAGGCTTTAGCCTCGTGAGCTCGAACCCAAAGCAGATAATTGCATCTTCATAGGATACGCAAAGGAATCAATTGGGTATACCTCCTATCTCAGATCCGAAAGCGAAGTGTTTGTTGATCAAAATGAGCCCTTTCTCAAGAAAGAGTTTCTCTCGAAAGAATTGAGTGGGAGGATGGTGGAACTTGATGAGGTTATTGAACCGTCGCTTCAACTAGAGAATAGAAGGGCGCCGGAAATTGTTCCTGTGGCGCCTACACCAGTTGAAGTGGAAGCTAATGATGGTGATCATAAAGCTTTAGATCAAGTTACTACCAAACCTCGTAGGTCGACAAGGACACGTACTCCTCCATAGTGGTGCGGTAATCATGTCTTGGAGATCATGTTGCTGGACAACAATGAACCTACGAGCTATGGAGAAGTGTTGGTGGGCCCGGATTCCGAAAAGTGGCTCGAGGCCATAAAATCCGAGATAGGACCCATATATGAAAACAAAGTGTTGACTTTGGATAAACTACTTAATGGTCGTAAGGCTATTAAGTACAAATGGGTCTTTAAAAGGAAGACGGACAATGATGGTAAATGTAACCATTTAAAAATCTCGACTTGTCGCAAAGAGGTTTCAACAAGTTCAAGGAGTTGACTACGATGAGACTTTCTCACTCGTAGTGATGCTAAAGTCTGTTGGAATTATGTTAGCAGTTGCTGCATTTTTAGATTACGAAATTTGGCAGATGGATGTCAAAACATTGTTTCCTTGACGGTTTCCTTGAGGAAAGGTTGTATGTGATACAACGAGAAGGTTTTGTCACTGTTTCCTTGATGGTTTCCTAAGGATGCTAACAAGTATGCAAGCTCCAGCAATCCTTCTATGGACTAGAGCAAGCATCTCAGAGTTGGAATATATGCTATGATGAGATGATCAAAGCTTTTTGGTTTATACAAAGTTTGTGACAAACTTGTATTTCCAAGAAAGTGAGTGGGAGCACTATAGAATTTCTGATATGTATATGTGGTTGACATATTGTTGATCAAAAATAATGTAAATTTCTGTAAAGCATATAGGGTTGTTTGAAAGGAGTTTTCAAAGGAAAATCTAGATTAAGCTACTTGAATACTAAGCATCAAGATCTGTAGAAATAGATCAAAACGCTTGATAAAACTTTCAATGAATACATACCGTGACAAGATTTTGAAGGTGTTCAAAATAGATCGGTCAAAGAAGGAGTTCTTGGCTATGTTTTAAGGTGTGAATTTGAGTAAGACTCAAATATTGACCATGGAAGAAGAAAGAGAAAGGACGACGGTCATCCCCTATGCCTTAGCCTAGGATCTATAGTATGCTATGATGTGTACCGCACCTGATGTGTGCCTTGCCATGAATCTATCAAGGGTTACAAGAGTGATCCAGGAATGGATTACTGGACAGCGGTCAAAAGTATCCTTAGTAACTTGAGGACTAAGGAAATGTTTCTCGACAATGGAGGTGATAAAAGAGTTCGTCGTAAAGGATTGCGTCGATGCAACCTTTGACACCAATACGGATGACTCTGAGTAGCAGACCAGATTCGCATAATGGAGCACTCATTTTGGAATAGTTCCAAATGGAGTGTGTAGCAACATATACAGTATGAAATAGAGATTTGTAAAACACACACGGATCTG
The DNA here is from genome assembly GCF_904849725.1 of Hordeum vulgare subsp. vulgare. Taxonomy (NCBI): domain Eukaryota; kingdom Viridiplantae; phylum Streptophyta; class Magnoliopsida; order Poales; family Poaceae; genus Hordeum; species Hordeum vulgare. Next base: position 41,569,104 of record NC_058521.1, on the reverse strand, counting down.
AAAGGTTCAGACCCATTGACTAAAACCTCTCTCACAAGCAAAACATGATAAACTCCAGAACTCATTGGGTGTGAATCACATAGTGATGCGAACTAGATTATTGACTCTAGTGCAAGTGGGAGACTTGGAAATATGCCCTAGAGGCAATAATAAATAAGTTATTATTATATTTCCTTGTTCATGATAATGTTTTATTATCCATGCAATAATTGTATTGATTGTAAACTCAAATATATGTGTGGGTACATAGACAACACACTGTCCCTAGTGAGCCTCTAAGGACTAGCTCATTGAGCAAAGATGGTCAAGGTTTCCTGACCATAGACATGAGTTGTCATTTGATAACGGGATCACATCATTGGGAGAATGATCTGATGGACAAGACCCAAACTATGACCATAGCATGTGATCGTGTCTGTTTATTGCTACTGTTTTCTGCATGTCAATGTGTCTCTTCCTATGACCATGAGACATGCAACTCCGAGACACCGAAGGAATGCCTTGTGGGTATCAAACATCACAACGTAACTGGGTGACTATAAAGGTTCTCTACAGGTATCTCCCAACGTGTCTGTTGGGTTGGCGTGAATTGAGACTGGGATTTGTCACTCCCTATGACGGAGAGATATCTTTAGGGACCACTCGGTAATACATCATCATAACAAGCTTGCAAGCAATGTGACTAAGGAGTTAGTCACGGAATCTTGTATTACGGAACGAGTAAAGAGAGTTGCCGTTAACGAGATTGAAATAGGTATAGAGATACCGATGATCGAATCTCGGGCAAGTAACATACCGATGAACAAAGGGAACAGTATACGGGATTGATTGAATCATTGACATCGTGGTTTGATGGATGAAGATCTTTGTAGAATATGTAGGAATCTAGGTCCCGCTATTGTTTATTGACCGTAGAGCGTCTCAGGTCATGTCTACATAGTTCTCGAACCCACAGGGTCTGCACACAGGTTCGGTGACGTTTTAGTATAGATGAGTTATGTATGTTGGTGACCGAAGGTTGTTCGGAGTCCCGGATGAGATCCCGGACGTCACGAGGAGTTCCGGATTGGTCCAGATATAATGATTGATATATGGGAAGTTCCGTGTTGGTCACCGATAAAAGCTCGGGCGTCACCGGTAGCGTACCGGGGGTGCCAAAAGGGTTCTGAGGGTCCACCGAAAGGGGCCACTAGACTCGGAGGGGCCACATGGGCTGTGAGGGATGCGCACCAGCCCCTGGTGGGCTGGGCGCACCTCCCCACCTATGGCCCGTGCGTTTGGGCTGGTGCAGGGCCAACCCTAGGAGGTGGCGCCGCCCTAACTTGGTGGCCAAGCCGCACCTAGGGCAGCCGCCCCACCTCTCACTTGGTCGTCACCCCCCTTTAGGATTTTCCCCTAGGGTGAAACCCCTCTCCCCTTCCCCCTATATATATAGATGGGGAGAGAGGGCTGCAAGACACCAAGGCCACGACGCAACCTTGTCTCTCCCACAGATCAACTTTCTTCATTAGATCGATTCTGGTATTGCTTGGCGAAGCCCTATCGGAACAGCTCCACCACCACCGCGAGCATGTCGTCATGCTGATGGAGAACTCATCTACTTATCGACCCTCTCTCTTTCTGGATCAAGGAGGTGGAGATCATCATCGATATGTACGTGTGTTGAATGCAGAGGTGTCGTCCGTTCGGCACTAGATCGGGATGGATCGTGATGGGATCGCGGAACGGATCGTGATGAGATTGCAGGATGGATCGTAATTGGATTGCAAAGACGTTCAACTACATCAACCGCGTTATATACGCTTCTTCTTAGATATGTACAAGGGTATGTAGATTTACTCCCCCCTCTCGTAGATGTTAGTCTCCATAGATTGATCTTGGTGAGCGTAGGATTTTTTTGTTTCCCATGCAACGTTGCCCAACAGTGGGGCCCTCGTGCGCCTCTTGGACTCTGAATTCTTCGTGAGCACGTATTCTGACCTAGAAATACTCATTATATATACTCATGTGTGTTTTTACCACCGCATCCCGAGATTTTCTTGTGTTCTAGTTTCGAGCTATTTTTCTGATAGATTTAGATCGCCATGACTTCACCAAGCCAGTCCAAGGACAAGTTCTTCGAGAAGGTCATCAACCCCTACCTGCCGGAAGTGATGAAGCACCCTCAAGCCATTGAGATGCATGAGGGGGTACTTCACATCCAGGACATTCAAGGTGCCAAGAAGGAGGGAAGCGAGAAGTCCAGGCTTGAAGTGGTGGAACATGAGATCTTCAAGTGCTAAGGGATGGTTTAACACGGTCTCAGTGCAAACAACTCTATGATCACGGATTTCATTTAGGAAAACAATTTGAATACAAAGAACGTGGGGGAGATTCTCTGTAAGCCTCAAGATCGGATCGATCACCTCCAAGATCAAATCTATGAACTCCAAGGCCGAAACTATGAGTATGAATCTAGGTTTCAGAGAATGAGATTCGATGTTGGTTTCAGGACTCCGAGACAAAAAATTCAATGGCAGGGAGTCTACGCCCTAGAGTACGGAGGACACCCCTGCTACACCACCACCATCACCTGAGGAGGACAAATAAGTACATGGGTATGTGCACCACCCTTTGCTTGTCCCAAGCTTGCGGGAGGTGCCCCGATATCGTATAACCATCACTTCCATCATTACTATCTATCTTAGTTCGATCCATAGTTATTTCATGACTTAGAGAAATAAATTTCAGATTTGCTTTGCTTAGAAAAGAAAATTTGAGTTCCATCTACCATTGTAATCGAGTGGGCACCCATCATCATAAATATTAGTTTTTTGTTGTTGTTTATCCATGGGCACCCATCATCATAGCATGGAAACAAAAAGAAAGATAAGGGTCATATGCTCATCTCATGAGAAGTAATGACTTCACGGAAAAATGGTATAAGTTTTAAAAGTTGTTTGTTTTTATATTTAGCTTGCTTCATAAAATCAAAAATAAAAAAATATTTATCTTTGCTAGTTGATAGTTTATTTCTTTGCTTGGTTGAAAGTTGCTCTCATGTATGAATTTTAGAAAGTCATTATTGAGAGTGCTAGTAATAGCGCTAGTGACTCGGAAGAGGAGAGACCAAAATTTATCGATTCTACTCATGATCCTCCTAAAAGTAAAGTTCCCCATAGTGATACTCACACTTCTCTAAAATCCAAAATCTATCATGTGGGTAGTGGGAATATTATTGGAAAGCATGTTATTCAAGAATTTTTTTAGTATTTGGTAGCTTCTCCCCATATCAAAGGAACCATACTCGATGAAACAAATTTCTATGTGGATGATATTGTCATGCTTATTTCAAAGTTAGAGAGGAAGTTTTTGCATCTTCATCCTATGCTTCAAAACATATTCTTGGGACTCCCTAGCATACATAATCCCGAGATTAATAAAATTCCTATTAATATCCTCATGCACGAATTTGATTAATATAGTGCACGAAGCTAGAGATAGTTTTTCCTTCTATGGAATAAAATCTGAACATCCTCCTAGAGAAGTGATCATTCATAATAGAGATGTTATACGTAAGTTGGAATCTAATGACCATCAAGGGTTTAGTGAGAGTATGAGGACGAAGGTCCCTCCCGAAGAATTAATACAAGCACTATTCCTTAAAACTTATGATAAATTTGAATGGATTGATAAAGGAATTAATGGGGGTTTTAACTGTTGGAAATATGCCCTAGAGGCAATGATAAATAGTTATTATTATATTTCCTGTTTAAAGATAATCGTTTATTATCCATGCTATAATTGTATTGAATGAAAACATAGATGCATGTGTGGATACATAGACAAAACAATGTCCCTAGCAAGCCTCTAGTTGGTAGCCAGTTGATCAATGATAGTCAAGGTTTTCTAGCTATATGCAAGTGTTGTCACTTGATAACTGGATCACATCATTAGGAGAATCATGTGATGGACTAGACCCAAACTATGAATGTAGCATATTGATCGTGTCATTTTATTGCTATTGTTTTCTGTATGTCAAGTATTTATTCCTATGACCATGAGATCATATAACTCACTGGCACCGGAGGAATACCTTGTGTGCATCAAACGTCACAACGTAACTGGGTGACTACAAAGGTGTTCTACAGGTATCTCCGAAGGTGTCCGTTGAGTTAGTATGGGTCAAGACTGGGATTTGTCACTCCGTGTGACGGAGAGGTATCTCGGGGCCCACTCGGTAATACAACATCACACACAAGCCTTGCAAGCAATGTGACTAAGTGTAAGTCATGGGATCTTGTATTACGGAATGAGTAAAGAGACTAGCCGGTAACGAGATTCAAATAGGTATGCAGATACCGACGATCGAATCTCGGGAAAGTAACATACCGAAGGACAAAGGGAATGACATACGGGATTATATGAATCCTTGACAATGAGGTTCAACCGATAAGATCTTTGGAGAATATGTAGGATCCAATATGGGCATCCAGGTCCCGCTATTGGATATTGAACGAGGAGTGTCTCGGGTCATGTATGCATAGTTCTCGAACCAGCGGGGTGTGTACACTTAAGGTTCGATGATGTTTAAGTATTGTTGAGTTATATGTGTGGTTACCGAATGTTGTTCAGAGTCTCGGATGAGATCACGTATATCACGAGGGTTTCCGGAATGGTCCGAAAACGAAGATTGATATATAGGATGGTTTCATTTGGTCACTGGAAAGTTTCGGGCAATTCTGGCACTGTACAGGGAGTGACGAATGGGTTCCGGGTGTTCACCGGGAGGGGCCCACCCACTCGGGAGTGAGCCCAAGGCCCTAGGGTGGTGCCACAAGTACTTAGTGGGCTTGTGGAGTTAGCCCAAGAGGGCTATGGCGCCACATAAAGAAAATACCAAAAGAAAAGAAAAAGAAAAAGGAAAGAGGGAGGTGGGAAGGAAGAGGAGGACTCCTCCTTCCCAAACCGAATTGGAGGAGGAGTCCTCCTCCTCCTGGCGGTCGGCGCACCTTGAGGGACTTGTCCCTCAAGGCTAGCCCCTCCCCCTCCCTCCTATATATAGTGGTGGTTTAGGGCTTTTTGAGACAAATCTTTACCACGTGCAACTCTAGCCTATACCACACAGTTTCACCTCTAGATCGGATTTCTGCGGAGCTCGGGCGGAGCCCTGCAGGAGTAGATCATCACCAACACCACCGGAGCACCGTCACGCTGCCGCAGAACTCATCTACTTCTCCGTCTTGCTTGCTGGATCAAGAAGTCCGAGATCATCGTCGAGCTGTATGTGTGCTAAACGTTGAGGTGCCGTCCGTTCGACACTAGATCGGAACGGATCGTGGGACGGATGGCAGGACGGTTCGTGGGACGATTTGAGGGACGTGAAGACGTTCCAGTACATCAACCGCGTTTCTTAATGCTTCCCTCTGTGCGATCTACAAGGGTACGTAGATCTAATCTCCACTCGTAGATGGATATCACCATGATAGGTCTTCGTGTGCGTAGGAAATTTTTTGTTTCCCATGCAACGTTCCCCAACAGTGGTATCAGAGCTAGGTTCATCGTAGATGTTATCTCGAGTAGAACACAAAAGGTTTTGTGGACGGTGATGTTCAATTTGCTTCCCTCCTTAGTCTTTTCTCGATTCAACGGTATTGTTGGATTGAAGCGGCCCGGACCGACATAACTCGTGGGCTTACGACACACTAGTTTCATCGATTGGCATGCAACCTCGTTGCATAAAGATGACTGGCGGCTGCCTGTTTTTTCAACTTTAGTTGAATTGGTTTTGACCGAGGCGGTCCTTGGAGAGGTTAAATAGCAATTTGCAAATCTCCGTTGTGGTTTTTGCGTAAGTAAGATGCGATCATACTAGATACCCATAGCAGCCACGTAAAACATTCAACAACAAATTAGAGGACGTCTAACTTGTTTTTGCAGGGTATGCTTGTGATATGATATGGCCAATGACGTGATGTGATATATTGGATGTATGAGATGATGATGTTGTAATAGTTAATATCGACTTGCACGTCGATGCTACGGCAACCGGTAGGATCCATAGGGTTGTCTTTAAACTAATGTTTGTGTTTGCAGATGCGTTTACTATATTGCTAGGTCGTAGCTTTAGTAGTAATAGCATAGATAGCACGACAACCTCGATGGCGACACATTGATGGATATGATGATGATGGAGATCATGGTGTGGCATTGGTGACAAGAAGATCATGCCGGTGCTTGAGTGATGGAGATCAAGAAGCACAAGATGATGGTCATATCATGTCACTTATGAATTGCATGTGATGTTAATCCTTTTATGCACCTTATTTTGCTTAGAACGACGGTAGCATTATAAGGTGATCTGTCACTAAAATTTCAAGAGGAAATTTTGTTCTCCCCGACTGTGCACTGTTGCGACAGTTCGTCGTTTCAAGACACCACATGACGATCGGGGGTGGTAGACTCAACGTTCACATACAACGGGTGCAAAACAGTTGCACACGCGGAACACTCGGGTTAAGCTTGACGAGCCTAGCATGTGTAGACATGGCCTCGGAACACATGAGATAGAAAGGTCAAGCATGAATTGTATAGTTGATATGATTAGCATAGAGATGCTTACCACTGAAACTATTCTCAACTCACGTGATGATTGGACTTGAGTTAGTGAATTTGGATCATGTACCACTCAAATGACCATAGAGATGTACATTTTAAGTGGGAGTTTAGCAAGTAATTTGATTAGTTAAACTCTAATTATCTTGAACATAGTCTAAGTCCACTTTGAAATATTTGTGTTGTAAATCAATGGCTCACGCGACAGTCACCCTGAATTTTAATACATTCCTAGAGAAAGCTAAGTTGAAAGATGATGGAAGCAACTTTTTAGTCTGGGCTTGTAATCTTAAGTTGCTCCTGCAAGCTAGGCAGAAGGATTATGTCCTTAATGTTGTGCTAGGAGATGAACCACCCGCTACGGCTGACCAAGATGTTAGGAACGCCTGGTTAACACGTAAGGAGGACTACTCAGTAGTTCAATGTGCAGTCTTGTATGGCTTAGAGCCGGGACTTCAACGTTGCTTTGAGCGTCATGGAGCATATGAGATGTTCGAGGAGTTGAAGTTTATCTTTCAGAAGAACGCCCGGATCGAGAGGTATGAGACCTCCGATAAATTCTATGCTTGCAAGATGGAGGAGAATTCGTTTGTCAGTGAACATGTGCTCAAAATGTCTGGGTACTCAAACCGTCTAGCTAAGTTGGGGATTGAACTCCCGCAAGAGGCTATCACTGACAGAAATCTTCAATCACTGCCACCAAGCTACAAGAGCTTTGTGTTGAACTATAACATGCAAGGGATGAACAAGTCACCCGACGAGTTATTCGCGATGCTGAAAGTCGCAGAGTCAGAACTCCAGAAAGAGCATCAACTGTTGATGGTAGATAAGGCCACCGGTTTGAAGAGAAACGATAAAGGCAAGAAGGGTAACTCCAAGAAGAGAGGAAGCCTGTTGCCAATCCGACAGAGAATCCCAAGGCTGGACCTAAGCCTGAAACAGAGTGTTATTATTTCAAGGGACTGGATCACTCGAAGCGCAACTGCCCCAAGTATTTGGCTGATAAGAAGGCGGACCAGGAAAAATCAGGTATATTCGATATACATGTTATTGACGTGTACTTAACTAGCCCTCGTAGTAGTGCCTGGGCATTCGATACCGGTTCTGTTGCTCATATTTGCAACTCGAAACAGGAACTGCGGAATAAGCGAAGGCTAGCGAAGGATGAAGTGACGATGCGCGTGGGAAATGGTTACAAGGTTGATGCAATCGTTGTCGGCATAGTTTCACTTCAATTAGCATCAGGATTAGTTATGAACTTAAATAATTGTTATTTAGTGCCTGCGCTAAGCATGAACATCATATCTGGATCTTGTTTATTGCGAGACGGTTACTCGTTTAAGTCAGAGAATAATGGTTGTTCTATTTCTATGAGTAGTATCTTTTATGGTCATTCACCCAAAGTGAGAGGATTGTTCATATTGAATCTTTATAGCGATGATACACATATACATAACATTGAGACCAAAAGATTTAGAGTTAACAATGATAGCGCCATATTTTTGTGGCACTGCCGCTTGGGTCATATTGGTGTAAAGTGCATGAAGAAAGTCCATTCCGATGGACTTTTGGAGTCACTTGACTTTGATTCACTTGACACATGCAAACCATGCCTCATGGGCAAGATGAGTAAGACTCCGTTCTCCGGAACAATGGAGCGTGCAAGTGAGTTGTTGGAAACCATACATACCGATGTGTGCGGTCCGATGAGTGTGGAGGCGCACATCGGATATCATTATTTCCTCACCTTCACTCACCATTTGAGTAGATATGGTTATGTCTACTTGATGAAGCACAAGTCTGAAACATTTGCGAAGTTCAAGCAATTTCAGAGTGAAGTTTAAAATCATCGTAACAAGAAGATCAAGTTCCTACGGTCTGATCATGGGGGTGAATATCTGAGTTTCGAGTTTGGTGCTCACTTAAGACAATGTGGAATTGTTTCACAGTTGATACCGCGTGGAACACCACAGCGTAATGGTGTGTCTGAACGTCGTAATCGTATTTTGTTAGAAATGGTGTGATCTATGATGTCTCTTACCGATTTACCGTTATCGTTTTGGGGTTATGCATTAGAGACAACCGCATTCACTTTTAATAGGGCACCATCAAAATCTGTTGAGACGACACCATACGAACTGTGGTATGGCAAAAGACCAAAGTTGTCGTTTCTTAATGTTTGGGGATGTGATGCTTATGTCAAAAAGCTTCAGCCTCAAAAGCTGGGACCCAAAGCGGAAAAGTGTGTCTTCATAGGTTACCCAAAGGAGACAGTTGGGTACACCTTCTATCTCAAATTCGAGGGCAAAGTGTTTGTAGCTAAAAACGGAGCTTTTCTTGAGAAGGAGTTTCTCTCTAAAGAATTGAGTGGGAGGAAGATAGAACTTGATGAGGTTGTCGAACCTCTAATCCCTCTAAATGGTGGCGCAGGGCAAGGGGAAACCCCTGTCGTTGCGACACTGGTTGAGGAGGAAGTTGATGATGATCATCATGAAACTTCGGATCAAGTTCCTATCGGACCTCACAGGTCGACAAGATCATGTACTGCTCCTGAGTGGTACTGTAATCATGTCTTATCAATTATGTTGTTAGACAACAATGAACCTGCGAATTATGAAGAAGCAATGGTGGGCCCGATTCCAACAAATGGCTAGAGGCCATGAAGTCCGAGATAGGATCCATGTACGAGAACAAAGTGTGGAATTCGGAAGTACTACCTGAAGGCCGCAAGGCTATTAAGAACAAATGGATCTTTAAGAAGAAGATGGACGCAGACGGTAATGTGACCGTTTATAAAGCTCGACTTGTGGCAACGGGTTTTTCACAAGTTCAAGGAGTTGACTACAATGAGATGTTCTCACCGTTAGCGATGCTTAAGTCCGTCCAAATCATGTTAGCAATAGCTGCAGTTTTCGATTTTGAAATCTGGCAGATGGATGTCAGAACGGCGTCCCTTAACGGTTTTCTTAAGGAAGAATTGTATATGATGCAGCCCGAAGGTTTTGTCGATCCAAAGAATGCTAACAAAGTGTGCAAGCTCCAGCGATCCATTTATGGACTGGTGAAGCATCTCGGAGTTGGAATAAGCGCTTTGATGAGGTGATCAAAGCGTTTGGGTTTATACAAGTGGTTGGAGAATCTTGTATTTACAAGAAAGTGAGTGGGAGCTCTGTGGCGTTTCTAATATTATATGTGGATGACATATTGCTGATTGGAAACAACGTGGAGTTTTTGGAGAGCATAAAGGATTACTTGAATAAAAGTTTCCCTATGAAGGACCTAGGAGAAGCTGCTTACATTCTAGGCATTAAGATCTATAGGGATAGATCGAGATGCCTGAAAGGACTTTCACAAAGCACATACCTTGATAAAGTTTTGAAGAAGTTCAAAATGGATCAGTCCAAGAAAGGGTTCTTGCCAGTATTACAAGGTATAAAATTGACTAAGACTCAGTGCCCAACAACTGCGGAAGATAGAGAACAGATGAGTTCCGTCCCCTATGCTTCAGCCATAGGATCTATCATGTATGTAATGTTGTGCACTAGACCAGACGTCAGCTTGGCCATAAGTATGGCAGGCAGGTTTCAGAGTAATCTAGGAGTGGATCACTGGACGACGGTCAAGAATATTCTAAAGTGCCTGAAAAGGACTAAGGAAATGTTTATCGTTTATGGAGGTGACGAAGAGCTCGTCGTAAAGGGTTACGTTGATGCAAGCTTTGACACCGATCCGGATGACTCTAAGTCGCAAACCGGATACATATTTATTCTTAATGGGGGTGCGGTAAGCTGGTGCAGTTCCAAGCAAAGCGTCACTAGCAGATTCTACATGTGAAGCGGAGTACATGGCTGCCTCGGAGGCAGCAAAGGAGGGTGTGTGGATGAAGCAGTTCATGACGGATCTTGGAGTTGTGCCCACCCACCCGGGAGTGAGCCCAAGGCCATAGGGTGGCGCCACAAGTCCTTAGTGGGCTGGTGGAGTCATCCCAAGAGGGCTATGGTGCCACATAAAGAAAATACCAAAAGAAAAGAAAATGAAATAGGAAAGAGGGAGGTGGGAAGGAAGAGGAGGACTCCTTCCCAAACCGAATTGGAGAAGGAGTCCTCCTCCTCCTGGCGGTCTGTGCACCTTCAGGGACTTGTCCCTCAAGGCTAGCCCCTCCCCCTCCCTCCTATATATAGTGGTGGTTTAGGGCTTTTTGAGACACAACTTTGCCACGTGCAACTCTAGCCTATACCACACAGTTTCACCTCTAGATCGGATTTCTATGGAGCTCGGGCAGAGCCCTGCAGGAGTAGATCATGACCACCACCGGAGTGCCGTCATGCTCACGGAGAACTCATCTACTTCTCCGTCTTGCTTGCTAGATCAAGAAGGCCGAGATCATCATCGAGTTGTACGTGTGCTGAATGCGGAGGTGTCGTCCGTTCGCCACTAGATCGGAACGGATCGTGGGACGGATCGCGGGACGGTTCGTGGGCCGTGAAGACGTTCCACTACATCAACCGCGTTTCTTAACGCTTCCCGCTGTGCGATCTACAAGGGTATGTAGATCTAATCTCCACTCGTAGATGGACATCACCATGATAGGTCTTCGTGTGCGTAGGAAATTTTTGTTTCCCATGCAACGTTCCCCAATATTAATAAGGATAGGCATGATGATGTTGTCTGGGAACCTTTTAGGCCTCCTTTGGTTCATAGGATAGGATTATCATAGGAATAGTAAACCCGTAGGAAATAAGATGACATGCATCTGAAATCCTATGAGTAGGATTAGGAAAAGAGATGTCACTTGGTTCACACCATAGGAATTTTTCCATTGAGTCTAGGCACTTTTTTATTTTTCCTTTGAAATGTGAAGGATAGGAACCAATACTATATAGGAATAGAAATGCATTCCTATGGACCAAAGGGATCTAAAGGAAAAAATCCTACAAGAATCCTATCCTATAGAATTCCTGTAAAATTCCTCCAAACCAAAGAAGACCTTAATGATGAAATTCATGTCTTGTATGATGACCCTTATGTTGATGATGATGCTAGTAATGATATCACAAGTATTGAGAACCTCTTTGAACCTTTGGTATCACCAAATACATTTTACAAGGGTGACTTATTCAATGCTATTTTGGAGGAGTTAGTCCTAAAATACATGAAAGGGCCCAACATGTGAATCATATGCGTTATGCCTACCTAGGGGCGTAAAACAATAACACTAGTTGGGAGGCAACCCAATAGTTATCTTAATTTTTTGTTTTTACTTTATGTTTGTGTGTGATAGCATGATTGTTGACTCCGTAATGATTGTGTTTTTATATTTAAATTAGTGTTTGTGCCAAGTTAAGCCTTTGGGATGATTTGAATGATAGTAGAATTGATGCGGTGCAAAAACAGAAACTTTAGCGTACACTGAAGAATTTCTTGGAACATATGTTTGATCCAAATTTTCTCACACAGTATTGTTATATGAATTCCTCGGGCCTTCCAATTTTTTCAGAATTTTTGGAGTTACACAATTACAGTACTTAACTATATCATTATAGGTTGTTCTATTTTAGACAGATTCAGTTTTTGCTTGCATAGTTTGCTTGTTTTGATGATGCCATGGATTGTATCGGCGGGTATAAGTCATGGAGAAGTTATAATACAGTACCTTATGCAATAATAAAATATAAATCAATTTATAATAGTACCTAAAGTATTTGATATGTTTATTATACTAACGGGTATCATGAAGTTTTTGTTGAGTTTTGTGTGCTGAAGTTTTGAAGTTTCGGGTGTTATCACGATGGATGAGGAATAAGGAGCATCAAGATCCTAAGCTTGGGGATACCCAATCTTGGAAATATGCCCTAGAGGCAATAATAAAATGATTATTATCATATTTCCTTCTTCATGATAATCGTCTATTGTTCATGCTATAATTGTATTAACAGGAAACAGTAATACATGTGTGAATAAATAGATCACAATGTGTCCCTAGCAAGCCTCTAGTTAGATAGCTCGTTAGTCAATAGATGATCATGGTTTCCTGATCATGGGCATTAGATGTCATTCATAACGAGATCACATCATTGGGAGAATGATGTGATGGACAAGACCCAATCCTAAGCATAGCACTAGATCGTATTGTTCGTATGCTAAAGCTTTTCTAATGTCAAGTATCTTTTCCTTCGACCGTGAGATTGTGCAACTCCCGGATACTGTAGGAGTGCTTTGGGTGTATCAAACGTCACAACGTAACTGGGTGACTATAAAGGTGCACTACGGGTACCTCCGAAAGTGTCTGTTGGGTTGGTACGAATCGAGATCGGGATTTGTCATTCCGTGTGACGGAGAGGTATCTCTGGGCCCACTCGGTAGAACATCATCATGAGCTCAATGTGACTAAGGAGTTAGTCACACAATGACGTGCTACGGAACGAGTAAAGAGACTTACCGGTAACGAGATTGAACAAGGTATTGGTATACCGACGATCGAATCTCGGGCAAGTTCTATACCGACAGACAAAGGGAATTATATACGGGATTGATTGAATCCTTGACATCGTGGTTCATCCGATGAGATCATCGTGGAGCAAGTGGGAGCCACCATGGGTATCCAGACCCCGCTGATGGTTATTGGCCAGAGAGGTGTCTCGGTCATGTCTGCCTGTCTCCCGAACCCATAGGGTCTACACACTTAAGGTTCGGTGACGCTAGGGTTATAGGGAATTGTTATACGAGGTTACCGAAAGTTGTTCGGAGTCCCGGATGAGAGACGTCACGAGGAGCTCCGGAATGGTCTGGAGGTAAAGATTGATATATAGGACGGATGGTTTCGGACACCGAAAGTGTCTCGGGCATCACCCGTAATGTACCGGGACCACCGGGACCACCGGAGGTGGCCCCGGGGGTCCACCGAAGGGGGGCAACGACCCCGGGAGGTAAGATGGGCCACGTGGGGGAGGGAACCAGCCCCTAGGTGGGCTGGTGCGCCTCCCCACTCAGCCCAATGCGCAGGCGAGAGAAAAGGGGGGGGCAAACCCTAAGCGAGGTGGGCCTAAGGCCCACTAGGGGTGCGCCACACCCCTCCTCCCCCCTTGGACGCCGCACCAGCCCCCATCTAGGGCTGCCCCCCCAAGGAGGGGGAAACCATCAAGGGGGCGCAGCCCCTCCCTTCCCCTATATATACCGGGCACTTTTGGCCATTGGCAGATAGACTTCTCCCTCTCCCTCGGCGCAGCCCTGCCCTTCTTCCTCCTCCTCTCCACCGGTGCTTGGCGAAGCCCTGCCGGGAGACCTCGTCTCTCCATCGACACCACGCCGTCGTGCTGCTGGAGTTCTTCCCCAACCTCTCCGTCCTCCTTGCTGGATCAAGGTGCGGGAGATGTCACCGGTCTGCACGTGTGTTGAACGTGGAGGTGCCGTAGTTCGGCACTAGATCGGAATCACACCGCGATCCGAATCGCTGCGAGTACGACTCCATCAACCGCTTTCTAGCAACGCTTCCGCTTAGCGATCTTCAAAGGTATGAAGATGCTCTTACCCCTCTCTCGTTGCTGGTCTCTCCATAGGAAGATCTGAATATGCGTAGGAAAATTTTGAATTTATGCTACGTTACCCAACAGTGGCATCTGAGCCGGGTTTTCTATGCGTAGATTCTATGCACGAGTAGAACACAAAAGTTGTGGGCGATGATTTGTCAATTTGCTTGTCGCTACTAGTCTTATTCTTTTCCGGCGGTATTGTGGGATGAAGCGGCCCGGACCGACTTTACACGTACGCTTACGTGAGACTGGTTCCACCGACAGACATGCACACCGTGCATAAAGGTGGCTAGCGGGTGTGTGTCTCTCCTACTCTTGTCGGATTGGATTTTATGAAAAGGGTCCTTATGAAGGGTAAATAGCTTTGGCATATCATCGTTGTGGCTGTCATGTAGGTAAGAAGGCGTTCTTGCTAGAAACCCAAATCAGCCACGTAAAACTTGCCACAACAATTAGAGGACGTCTAACTTGTTTTTGCAGGGTTTGACATGTGATGTGATATGGCCAAAGTTGTGATGTTGCATGTATTACGTATGAGATGATCATGTTATTGTAATAGGTTTCACGACTTGCATGTCGATGAGTATGACAACCGGCAGGAGCCATATGAGTTGTCTTAATTTATTGTATGAGATGCAACGCCATGTGCTTACTACTTTTACTTCATTGCTAACGGTTAGCTATAGTAGTAGTGATAGTAGTAGTTGGCGTGACGACTTCACGGAGACACGATGATGGAGATCATGATGATGGAGATCATGGTGTCACGCCGGTGACGATGATGATCATGCGATCCCTGAAGATGGAGATCGAAAGGGCGAAGATGATAATGGCCATATCATGTCACTATATGATTGCATTGTGATGTTTATCATGTTTTACATCTTATTGCTTAGAACGACGGTAGCATAATAAGATGATCCCTCTTAAAATTTCGAGAACGTATTCCCCTAAGTGTGCACCGTTGCGAAGGTTCGTTGTCTCGAAGCACCACGTGATGATCGGGTGTGATAGATTCTAACGTTCGCATACAACGGGTGTAAGCCAGATTTACACATGTGAAACACCTAGGTTGACTCGACGAGCTTAGCATGTACAGACATGACCTCGAATACAAGAGACCGAAAGGTCGAACATGAGTCGTATGGTTGAATACGATCAGCATGAAGTTGCTCACCATGGTGACTAGTCCGTCTCACGTGATGATCGGACACGGGTTAGTTGACGTGGATCATGTATCACTTAGATGACTAGAGGGATGTCGATTTAAGTGGGAGTTCATACTTAATTTGATTAAATGAACTTAGTTTTCATGAACTTAGTCTAAAAGTTGTCTTTATAAATATTGTAGATGGCCAACGTCAACCTCAATTTCAACGCATTCCTAGAGAAAAACAATCTGAAAGATGATGGTAGCAACTATGCGGACTGGGTTCGCAACTTGAAGCTCATCCTTGAAGCAGCTAAAAAGGCTTATGTCCTTGATGCTCCGCTAGGTGACCCTCCCGCTCCCGCAGTAGCCCAGGACATTCTGAACGTCTGGCAAACGAGGAGTGATGGCTACTCTCTGGTTAGGTGTGGCATGTTATACAGTTTAGAAACGGGGCTCCAAAGGCGTTTCGAGCAACACGGAGCATATGAGATGTTCCAGGAGCTGAAGCTAGTTTTTCAAGATCATGCCCGTCTCGAGAGATATGTAGTCTCCGACAAGTTCTTTAGCTGTAAGATGGAGGAGAACAGTTCTGTCAGTGAGCACATACTCAAAATGTCTAGGTTACACGGTCGTCAGACTTCACTTGGAGTCGAACTTCCGGATGATGCTATAATTGATAGAATCCTCCAGTCTCTACCACCAAGCTACAAAGGCTTTGTGCTTAACTACAACATGCAAGGGATGGAAAAGACCATTCCCGAGTTGTACTCGATGCTCAAGTCTACAGAAGTAGAAATCAAGAAAGAGCATCTAGTGTTGATGGTCAACAAGAACACTAGTTTCAAGAAGGGCAAGGGTAAGAAGAACTTCAAGAAAGACGGCAAAGCTGTTGCCGCGCCCGGTAAGCCAGATGCCGGGAAGAAGAAAAAGAATGGACCCAAGCCTGAGACTGAGTGCTTCTATTGCAAGGGAAAGGGTCACTGGAAGCGGAACTGCCCCAAATACTTAGCGGACAAGAAGGCCGGCAACGTTAAAGGTATATGTGATATACATGTTATTGATCTGTACCTTACCAGCGCTCGTAGTAGCTCCTGGGTATTTGATACCGGTGATGTTGCTCACATTTGCAACTCAAAGCAGGAACTGCGGAATAAGCGGAGACTGGCCAAGGACGAGGTGACGATGTGCGTCAGGAATGGTTCCAAGGTCGATGTGATCGCCGTCGGCACGCTACCTCTACATCTACCGTCGGGATTAGTTTTAAACCTTAATAATTGTTATTTAGTACCAGCTTTAAGCATGAACATTGTATCAGGGTCTTGCTTAATGCGAGACGGTGACTCATTTAAGTCAGAGAATAATGGTTGTTCTATTTATATGAGTGATATGTTCTATGGTCATGCTCCGCTGGTAAATGGTTTATTCTTGATGAATCTTGATCGTGATGCTACACATATTCATAGTGTGAGTACCAAAAGATGTAAAGTTGATAATGATAGTCCCACATACTTGTGGCACTGCCGCCTTGGTCATATCGGCGTTAAGCGCATGAAGAAGCTACATACTGATGGACTATTAGAGTCTCTTGACTTTGAATCATTTAACACATGCGAACCGTGCCTCATGGGCAAGATGACTAAGACTCCATTCTCAGGAATAATGGAGAGAGCAACCGACTTATTGAAAATAATACATACTGATGTGTGTGGTCCAATGAACGTTGAAGCTCGCGGTGGCTATCGTTATGTTCTCACTCTCACCGATGATTTGAGTAGGTATGGGTATATCTACTTAATGAAGCACAAATCTGAGACATTTGAAAAGTTCAAGGAATTTCAGAGTGAGGTCGAGAATCAACGTGACACAAAAATTAAGTGTCTACGATCTGATCGTGAAGGAGAATATTTGAGTCACGAGTTTGGCACACACCTAAGGAAGTGTGGAATCGTTTCACAACTGACACCGCCTGGCACACCGCAACGCAACGGAGTGTCTGAACGTCGTAATCGCACTTTATTAGATATGGTACGATCTATGATGTCTCTTACCGACTTACCGCTATCATTTTGGGGATACGCATTAGAAACTGCAGCATTCACTTTAAATAGGGCACCGTCTAAATCCGTTGAGACGACACTGTATGAACTATGGTTTGGCAAGAAACCTAAGTTGTCGTTTCTTAAAGTTTGGGGCTGCGATGCTTATGTGAAGAAACTTCAACCAGAAAAGCTCGAACCCAAAGCGGAGAAATGCGTATTCATAGGATACCCTAAGGAAACTATTGGGTATACCTTCTATCTTAGATCCGAAGGTAAAACCTTTGTTGCGAAGAAAGGATCCTTTCTAGAGAAAGAGTTTCTCTTGAAAGAAGTAAGTGGGAGGAAGGTAGAAATCGATGAGGTAATTACACCCCCTCTCAAACAGGATAGTAGCGCAGCGCGGGAAGTTGTTCTTATGGCGCCTACACCAACTGAAGAGGAAGTTATTGATAATGATCATGAAGCTTCGGATCAAGTTACTACTGAACCGCGAAGGTCCACGAGGGCACGCTCCGCACCAGAGTGGTACGGCAACCCTGTGATGGAAATCATGTTGTTAGACAACGGTGAACCTTCGAACTATGAAGAAGCGATGGCGGGCCCGGATTCCAACAAATGGCTTGAAGCTATGAAATCCGAGATAGGATCCATGTATGAGAACAAAGTACGGACTTTGGTGGACTTGCCCGATGACCAGCGAGCCATAGAAGATAAATGGATCTTCAAGAAGAAGACTGATGCAAACGGTAATGTAACCGTTTATAAAGCTCGACTTGTCGCAAAGGGTTTTCGACAAATTCAAGGAGTTGACTACAAAGAGACTTTCTCTCCCGTAGCAAAGCTGAAATCAATCCGAATCATGTTAGCAATTGCCGCCTTTTATGATTATGAAATTTGGCAAATGGACGTCAAAACAGCGTTCCTTAACGGGAACCTTAAGGAAGAGTTGTATATGATGCAACCAGAAGATTTTGTCGACCCTAAGGGTGCTAAAAAAATGTGCAAGCTCCAGCGCTCCATCTATGGGCTGGTGCAAGCATCTCGGAGTTGGAACATTCGCTTTAATGAGGTGATTAAAGCGTTTGGGTTCATACAGGTTTACGGAGAAGCCTGTCTGTACAAGAAATTGAGTGGGAGCTCTGTAGCTTTCCTCATACTGTATGTGGATGACATATTATTGATGGGTAATAACATAGAGATGTTGGAGAGCATAAAGGCCTATTTGAACAAGAGTTTTTCAATGAAGGACCTTGGAGAAGCAGCATACATATTAGGCATCAAGATCTATAGAGATAGATCAAGACGCCTCATAGGTCTTTCGCAAAGTACATACCTTGACAAGACATTGAAGAAGTTCAATATGGAAAACTCAAATAAAGGGTTCTTGCTAGTTTTGCAAGGTATGAGATTGAGCAAGACTCAGTCGCCGACCACGGCAGCAGAAAGAGAGAAGATGAGTTATGTCCCCTACGCTACAGCCGTGGGCTCTCTAATGTATGCCATGCTGTGTACCAGACCAGATATAAACCTTGCCATAAGTTTGGTAGGGAGGTACCAAAGTGATCTTGGTATAGAACACTAGACAGCAGTCAAGAATATCCTTAAGTACCTGAAAAGGACTAAGGAAATGTTTCTCGTTTATGGAGGTCACGAAGAGCTCGTTGTAAAGGGTTACGTCGACGCTAGCTTCGACACAGATCCGGATGACTCTAAGTCACAGACCGGATACGTATATGTGTTGAATGGTGGGGCAGTGAGACGGTGCAGCAGCAAGCAAAAATTCGTGGCAGCATCTACATGTGAAGCGGAGTACATAGCTTCTTCAGAAGCGGCTCATGAAGGAATTTGGATGAAGGAGCTCATCACCGACCTTGGAGTGGTTCCAAGAACGTCGGGTCCAATGACACTCTTCTGTGATAACACTGGGGCCATTGCCATAGCCAAGGAGCCCAGGTTTCATCGGAAGACGAAGCACATCAAACGCCGCTACAACGCCATCCAGGACCATGTCCAAAGTGGAGTAATAGATATTTGTAAAGTACACACGGATCTGAATATTGCAGACCCGTTGACCAAACCTCTTCCACGAGCAAAACATGATCAACACCATACTGCTATGGGTGTTCGATACATCACAATGTAACTAGATTATTGACTCTAGTGCAAGTGGGAGACTGTTGGAAATGTTCCCTAGAGGCAATAATAAAATGGTTATTATCATACTTCCTTGTTCATGATAATCGTCTATTGTTCATGTTATAATTGTATTAACAGGAAACAATAATACATGTGTGAATAAATAGATCACAATGTGTCCCTAGCAAGCCTCTAGTTAGCTAGCTCGTTAGTCAATAGATGATCATGGTTTCCTAATCATGGGCATTAGATGTCATTGATAACGGGATCACATCATTGGGAGAATGATGTGATGGGCAAGACCCAATCCTAAGCATAGCACTAGATCGTATTGTTCGTATGCTAAAGCTTTTCTAATGTCAAGTATCTTTTCCTTCGACCGTGAGATTGTGCAACTCCCGGATACCGTAGGAGTTCTTTGGGTGTATCAAACATCACAACGTAACTGGGTGACTATAAAGGTACACTACGGGTACCTCCGAAAGTGTCTGTTGGGTTGGTACGAATCGAGATCGGGATTTGTCATTCCGTGTGACGGAGAGGTACCTCTGGGCCCACTCGGTAGAACATCATCATGAGCTCAATGTGACTAAGGAGTTAGTCACACAATGACGTGCTACGGAACGAGTAAAGAGACTTACCGGTAACGAGATTGAACAAGGTATTGGTATACCGACGATCGAATCTCGGGCAAGTTCTATACCGACAGACAAAGGGAATTATATACGGGATTGATTGAATCCTTGACATCGTGGTTCATCCGATGAGATCATCGTGGAGCAAGTGGGAGCCACCATGGGTATCCAGACCCCGCTGATGGTTATTGGCCAGAGAGGTGTCTCGGTCATGTCTGCCTGTCTCCCGAACCCGTAGGGTCTACACACTTAAGGTTCGGTGACGCTATGGTTATAGGGAATTGTTATACGAGGTTACCGAAAGTTGTTCGGAGTCCCGGATGAGATCCCAGACGTCACGAGGAGCTCCGGAATGGTCTGGAGGTAAAGATTGATATATAGGACGGATGGTTTCGGACACCGAAAGTGTTTCAGGCATCACCCGTAACGTACCGGGACCACCGGGACCACCGGAGGTGGCCCCGGGGGTCCACCGAAGGGGGGCAACGACCCCGGGAGGTAAGATGGGCCAAGTGGGGGAGGGAACCAGCCCCTAGGTGGGCTGGTGCGCCTCCCCACTCAGCCCAATGCGCAGGTGAGAGAAAAGGGGGGGCAAACCCTAAGCGAGGTGGGCCTAAGGCCCACCAGGGGTGCGCCACACCCCTCCTCCCCCCTGGGCCGCCGCACCAGCCCCAATCTAGGGCTGCCCCCCCCAGGAGGGGGAAACCATCAAGGGGGCGCAGCCCCTCCCTTCCCCTATATATAACGGGCACTTTTGGCCATTGGCAGATAGACTTCTCCCTCTCCCTCGGCACAGCCCTGCCCTTCTTCCTCCTCCTTTCCACCGGTGCTTGGCGAAGCCCTGCCGGGAGACCTCGTCTCTCCATCGACACCACGCCGTCGTGCTGCTGGAGTTCTTCCCCAACCTCTCCGTCCTCCTTACTGGATCAAGGTGCGGGAGACGTCACCGGTCTACACGTGTGTTGAACGCGAAGGTGCCGTAGTTCGGCACTAGATCGGAATCACACTGCGATCCGAATCGCTACGAGTACGACTCCATCAATCGCGTTCTAGCAACGCTTCCGCTTAGAGATCTTCAAAGGTATGAAGATGCTCTTACCCCTCTCTCCTTGCTGGTCTCTCCATAGGAAGATCTGAATATGCGTAGGAAAATTTCGAATTTATGCTACGTTACCCAACAGTGGCATCTGAGCTAGGTTTTCTATGCGTAGATTCTATGCACGAGTAGAACACAAAAGTTGTGGGCGATGATTTGTCAATTTGCTTGCCGCTACTAGTCTTGTTCTTTTCCGGCGGTATTGTGGGATGAGGCGGCCCGGACCGACTTTACACGTACGCTTACGTGAGACTGGTTCCACCGACAGACATGCACACCGTGCATAAAGGTGGCTAGCGGGTGTCTGTCTCTCCTACTCTAGTCGGATTGGATTTTATGAAAAGGGTCCTTATGAAGGGTAAATAGCTTTGGCATATCATCGTTGTGGCTGTCATGTAGGTAAGAAGGCGTTCTTGCTAGAAACCCAAATTAGCCACGTAAAATTTGCCACAACAATTAGAGGACGTCTAACTTGTTTTTGCAGGGTTTGACATGTGATGTGATATGGCCAAAGTTGTGATGTTGCATGTATTATGTATGAGATGATCATGTTATTGTAATAGGTTTCACGACTTGCATGTCGATGAGTATGACAACCGGCAGGAGCCATATGAGTTGTCTTAATTTATTGTATGAGATGCAACGCCATGTGCTTACTACTTTTACTTCATTGCTAACGGTTAGCTATAGTAGTAGTGATAGTAGTAGTTGGCGTGACGACTTCACGGAGACACGATGATGGAGATCATGATGATGGAGATCATGGCGATCTTCAAAGGTATGAAGGTGCTCTTACCCCCCTCTCGTTGCTGGTCTCTCCATAGGAAGATATGAATATGCGTAGGAAAATTTCGAATTTATGCTACGTTACCCAACACCCAAGGCACTCGAATGTAATATTCTAGAAAGATTCAAGCTTCTAAGCTTGCGGATGCCTCACAAGGCATCCCCTCTTTTGTCTCAATCCATCGGTATGTCACTTGGAGCTACATTTTTATTCATCACATGACATAAGTTTTTCTTGGAGCGTCGTTTGCTTTAGTTTTTTTGTTTTAGTTTTCCACAATAAGTGTTCTCTGAATACACCCACTCGAGAGACACACAAGATCACTATGATCTATTAGAATACTCTATGTGCTTCATTTATATATTTTGAGCTTAGAAGTTGCTCTCGTGCTCCACTTATATCTTTTAGAGCACAGTGGCGTATAGATTTTAAAGAAATAATTGCACTCTCTTTCTTCACTTATATTTGTTTGAGAACTAATAAATAATGATGGTAATATGCATGGGTTATAAGAATAGTCCAAAACTAATAGGTATTCAATGAGTGCATAATCAAAACCACATGTAGCACATAAAAGTGAAATCATGGTTAATGGTATTAATGTGATGATGTGAAAAAGCACGAGTGCATGATCATTGGTTAATATAGGTATCATGATTTAGAGGTTGTTAACTTGTTGTTCATCCAAATATTTGTATGGCATGGTGATGATGTGTGTGCATACTTATTCCTCGTTCAAATTCTAGTGTTGTTTAAGTCGAGGGCGAGCGATGGTTAACTCCTACCAACGTCCTCCCTAGGGTCATGCGAGTAGTGTTTTGCTTTGAGAGAGCTAATAAAATCTTGCAATAAGTATGTGAGTTCTTCATGACTAATGTGAATCCATGGATATACGCAAGATTGCCTCCACATATTTGCTAGCCTCTTCAGTATCGTGCACTGCCCATTCTCACCTTGAGGATTGGTGCAAACTTTGCCAATGCAACCAAACCCGTGACATGATACAATATGTTGCACATAAACCTCATTATATCTTCCTAAAAACAGCCACCATACCATCCTATCATGGCATTTTCATAGCCATTCCGAGATATTGCCCTGCAACTTCCATCATCACATCATATGACTTGTACTCCCATTGTCATGTTGCTTTGCATGATCATATAAGCTGACATAGTATTTGTGGTAAAGCCACCATTCATCATTTTTATACATGTTACGCTTGATCATTGCACATCCCGGTACACTGCTAGAGGCATTCATATAGAGTCATACTACAGTTTTCATGTCGAGTTGTAAGTAAATAAAAGTGTGATGTTCATCATTATTAGGGATCGTCTTAGTGAGGAAATGACTATGGAGACAATGATTCCCCCACAAGTCGGGATGAGACTCCCAATTAGAAATGAAATAGAAAAAAAAGAAATAAATGAGAGAAAAGAGAGAAGAGACGGTGCTACTACATCTTTTTCCACGCTTGTGCCTCAGAGTAGCACCATGTTCTTCATATAGAGAATCATGTTTTGTCACTACCATATGCTAGTGGGAAATTTTTCATTATAGAACATGGCTTGATTATTTCGATGATGGGCTTCCTCAAATGCACGAGGTCTTCGTGAGCAAGCAAGTTGGATGCACACCCACTTAGCTTCAGTTGAGCTTTCATACACTTATAGCTCTAGTGCACCCGTTGCGTGACAATCCCTACTCCTCACATTGATATCTATTGATGGTCATCTCCATAGCCCATTGATACACCTATTTGGCGCAAAACTTTCTACTCCACTTTCACTCCTTTGAAACCTACCACCATATATATATTATATTCCACATTTATGCTATATCCATGGTTCACGTTCATATATTGAGTGAGTAATAAAAAGTTGAAGTGTGTTAAAGAGTACAATCCAATAGCGTGACTTGACACCGTGGTGCACAACATTTGTGTTTATGTGGTAAGGGCGGAGCCATGCTATACTTATATGATAAAATGAATAGGGGGTGAACATTCTTTAAGGATCGTATACTTTGAAAATTGATGATTATGTTGCATGTGTTTATGAATATTACTATGTTAATGTTTATTGATTCATCGTTTCTCAATAATCAAACGTGTAATAGATTACCTGTTGGGTAGCATGTCACACCAAAAATTCTGTTTTTATCATTTACCTACTCGAGGACAAGAAAGCTCGGGTATGTTGATACGTCTCCAATGTATCTACAATTTTTTATTGCCCCATGCTATAATATTATCACCCTACGATATTTTTTGGGTGTTTATATACCAATTAATACTATTTTGAGCACTAACTTATTAACCCAGTGCCTAGTGCCATTAGTTGTTTTCTCCATGTTTTTGGCTTTTCATGTTTATAGTACCAAAGGAAGTCTAATTGCCCTCAAACTTTTTTATGATTTTTTTTCTGGACCAAAAAAAGACCTCGAAGCTTCGGAAGGAGGACGGAGGCCATACGAGGGGCCACCACACATCAGGGCGCACCCAGGGGTGGCTACCCTGTTGGGTGGTGGGTCCCCCTAGTGCCTCGTGGCGTCCCTCTTCGTCTTATAAATTCACAAATACCCCAAAAACCCTAAATAGCAACACGAAACACTTTTTTCGCTGTCGTAAGTCTATGTTCCGTCGTGAGGGCATATGGAGCCATTTTTCGGTGCCCTGTCGGAGGGGGGGGTCGATCATGGAGGACCTCTACATCAACCTTGCGGCTCCATGGTGATTTGTGACTAGTTTACCATAGACCTATGGGCATGTAGTTAGTACCTACATGGCTACTTCTCTCTCTCCTGATCTTCAATACAATGATCATCGCATCTTCACTTTCGTCTATTCGATGTAATCCTATTGTGTTGTGCTTTTGTTGGGATCCGATGAATTGTGGGTTTATGTTCAAATTATTCATAATAAAGATTTGAGTCTTCTATAATTCTAATTATGATTCATATTTGCATGATTATGATAGCTTCATAAATCTCTCTGATCTATCAAAATAACTTGGCCAACTAGATTGATATTTCTTTGGTGAGAGGGATGCGTTGTAGTTGGTTCAATCTGACAAGTTTCTATATCCCGGTGATAGAAGGGGACAATATATGTCTTTGTATTGTTGCCAGTAAGGATAAAATGATGGGTTAATTCATTTTGATTGAGTTCTCTTTGTCTACATAATGGCATTGTCCTCCAAGCATTACTTTATTTGACTTAATACTCTAGATGCATGATGGATAGCGGTCGATGGATGGAGTAATACTAATAGGTGCGGGCAGGAGTCGGCATATTTGCTTATGGACGTGATGCCTATATATATATATGTGATAATTGCCATTAATATCACATAAGTATGTGTTTTTCTATCAATCGTCCAATAGTAATTTGTACCATATGCCTACTACATGAGAGATGCCATTAGGGAAAAACTACGGCCCCCGAGTCTATTCACTTATAAGTTAACAAACGTTACAATGTCCTCACTACTTTTAATTACTTTTAGTTTACTTTGCAATTATCAAATTTTATTTACACACTTTACTTGTTTGCAAATAACGAGTCCAAGGGATTGACAACCCTCTTGCGCGCACTGGATGCAAGTGTTTGCTTCTTTGTGTGCAGTCACTGAAGATGGGGGCTATCTGTTACTCCTATTGGATTGATAAACCTTGATTCTTTACTGAGGAAAATACTTACCTATATTGTGTTGCATCACCCGTTCCTCTTTACGAAAAACCCAACACAGATCACAAGTATCAATACGTAAATGGAAAAATAAACAAAATATGAAGAAAAATTACCTGGTGGTCCATTCGTTTAACACGTTGTGAGTGTGGGAGAGGAAATCATGTTATGGTGAGCAAGTCAACTTGTCTGAGTGCATGGTGCACAGGAGACATGAGGTAGGATAGGTGTCAATCTACGCCCTCGTCGTCTATCCTAGTAACAACACGATAGCTCGTCGTTGCTCGGCTAGAAGGTTGGTGCATATGCGGAGGAGCCCAGAGTCGAGCGAGGTTGTCCTGGAGTTTGGTCTGCGTCTCGGGGCGCAAGCCAGTGGTGGGAGAGGAAGGCGGTAGAGGCGCTGGCTCGACGAAGTTTGTGGTATCACCAAACTCCAGGACATGGTTGGGACGGGTCTGACGGGCTAGAGGGTGACGCGACATGCGATGGAGTGGCGAGAACAGCGCTAATCACGATTGCAGATGACAGAGGTTGGAACCGGAAATGTCCTCATGCCTATGTCGGAGTTGTTGGGGAACGTCGCATGGGAAACAAAAAATTTCCTACGCGCACGAAGACCTATCATGGTGATGTCCATCTACGAGAGGGGATGAGTGATCTACGTACCCTTGTAGATCGTACAGCAGAAGCGATTAGAGATTGCGGTTGATGTAGTGGAACGTCCTCACGTCCCTCGATCCGCCCCGCGAACAATCCCGCGATCAGTCCCACGATCTAGTACCGAACGGACGGCACCTCCGCGTTCAGCACACGTACAGCTCGACGATGATCTCGGCCTTCTTGATCCAGCAAGAGAGACGGAGAGGTAGAAGAGTTCTCCGGCAGCGTGACGGCGCTCCGGAGGTTGGTGATGATCTTGTCTCAGCAGGGCTCCGCCCGAGCTCCGCAGAAACACGATCTAGAGGAAAAACTATGGAGGTATGTGGTCGGGCAGCCGTGAGAAAGTCGTCTCTAATCTGCCCTAAAAGCCTCATATATATAGGAGGAGGGAGGGGGACCTTGCCTTGGGGTCCAAGGGAACCCCAAGGGGTCGGCCGAGCCAGGGGGGAGGACTCTCCCCCCCCCCCCAAACCGAGTCCTACTTGGTTTGGTGGGAGGGAGTCCTTCCCCCTTCCCACCTCTCCCTTTTTTTTCCTTCCTTTGATATTTTCTCTTCCTTGGCGCATAGGATTTGGTGGGCTGTCCCACCAGCCCACTAAGGGCTGGTGTGACCCCCCCAAATACCTATGGGCTTCCCCGGAGTGGGTTGCCCCCCTCCGGTGAACCCCCGGAACCCATTCGTCATTCCCGGTACATTCCCGGTAACTCCGAAAACCTTCCGGTAATCAAATGAGGTCATCCTATATATCAATCTTCGTTTCCGGACCATTCTGGAAACCCTCGTGACGTCCGTGATCTCATCCGGGACTCCGAACAACATTCGGTAACCAACCATATAACTCAAATACGCATAAAACAACGTCGAACCTTAAGTGTGCAGACCCTGCGGGTTCGAGAACTATGTAGACATGACCCGAGAGACTCCTCGGCCAATATCCAATAGCGGGACCTGGATGCCCATATTGGATCCTACATATTCTACGAAGATCTTATCGTTTGAACCTCAGTGCCAAGGATTCGTATAATCCCGTATGTCATTCCCTTTGTCCTTCGGTATGTTACTTGCCCGAGATTCGATCGTCAGTATCCGCATACCTATTTCAATCTCGTTTACCGGCAAGTCTCTTTACTCGTTCCGTAATACAAGATCCCGTAACTTACACTAAGTTACATTGCTTGCAAGGCTTGTGTGTGATGTTGTATTACCGAGTGGGCCCCGAGATACCTCTCCGTCACACGGAGTGACAAATCCCAGTCTTGATCCATACTAACTCAACTACCACCTTCGGAGATACCTGTAGAGCATCTTTATAGTCACCCAGTTACGTTGCGACGTTTGATACACACAAAGCATTCCTCCGGTGTCAGTGAGTTATATGATCTCATGGTCATAGGAATAAATACTTGACACGCAGAAAACAGTAGCAACAAAATGACACGATCAACATGCTACGTCTATTAGTTTGGGTCTAGTCCATCACGTGATTCTCCCAATGACGTGATCCAGTTATCAAGCAACAACACCTTGTTCATAATCAGAAGACACTGACTATCATCGATCAACTGGCTAGCCAACTAGAGGCATGCTAGGGACGGTGTTTCGTCTATGTATCCACACATGTAAATGAGTCTTCATTCAATACAATTATAGCATGGATAATAAACTATTATCTTGATACAGGAATTATAATAATAACTATACATTTATTATTGCCTCTAGGGCATAATTCCAACAGTCTCCCACTTGCACTAGAGTCAATAATCTAGCCCTCACATCACCATGTGAATTACATTGTAATAAATCTAACACCCATACAGTTCTAGTGTCGATCATGTTTTGGCCGTGGAAGAGGTTTAGTCAGCGGGTCTGCTACATTCAGATCCGTGTGCACTTTGCATATATTTACGTCCTCCTCCTCGACGTAGTCGCGGATGAGGTTGAAGCGTCGTTTGATGTGTCTGGTCTTCTTGTGAAACCTTGGTTCCTTTGCGAGGGCAATGGCACTAGTGTTGTCACAGAACAAGGTTATTGGATCCAGTGCACTTGGCACCACTCCAAGATCCGTCATGAACTGCTTCGTCCAGACACCCTCCTTAGCCGCCTCCGAGGCAGCCATGTACTCTGCTTCACATGTAGAATCTGCTACGACGCTTTGCTTGGAACGGCACCAGCTTACTGCACCCCCATTAAGAATAAATACGTATCCGGTTTGCGACTTAGAGTCGTCCGGATCTGTGTCAAAGCTTGCATCGACGTAACCTTTTACGGCGAGCTCTTCGTCACCTCCATACACGAGAAACATCTCCTTAGTCCTTTTCAGGTACTTCAGGATATTCTTGACCGCCGTCCAGTGATCCACTCCTGGATTACTCTGGAACCTACCTGCCATACTTATGGCCAGGCTAACATCCGGTCTAGTGCACAGCATCGCATACATGATAGAACCTATGGCTGAAGCATAGGGGACGGAGCGCATATGCTCTCTATCTTCATCAGTTGCTGGGCACTGAGTCTTACTCAATCTCGTACCTTGTAACACTGGCAAGAACCCTTTCTTGGACTGTTCCATTTTGAACCTCTTCAAAACTTTATCAAGGTATGTGCTTTGTGAAAGTCCTATCAGGCGTTTTGATCTATCCCTATAGATCTTAATGCCTAGAATGTAAGCAGCTTCTCCTAGGTCCTTCATAGAGAAACTTTTATTCAAGTAACCTTTTATGCTCTCCAAAAGCTCTACGTTGTTTCCAATCAGTAATATGTCATCCACATATAATATTAGAAACGCCAGAGAGCTCCCACTCACTTTCTTGTAAATACAAGATTCTCCAACCACTTGTATAAACCCAAATGCTTTGATCACCTCATCAAAGCGTTTGTTCCAACTCCGAGATGCCTGCACCAGTCCATAAATGGATCGCTGGAGCTTGCACACTTTGTCAGCATTTTTAGGATCGACAAAACCTTCGGGTTGCATCATATACAACTCTTCCTTAAGGAAACCATTAAGGAACGCCGTTTTGACATCCATCTGCCAGATTTCATAATCGAAAAATGCAGCTATTGCTAACATGATTCTGACGGACTTAAGCATCGCTACGGGAGAGAAAGTCTCATCGTAGTCAATTCCTGGAACTTGTGAAAAACCCTTTGCCACAAGTCGAGCTTTATAAACGGTCAGATTACCGTCAGCGTCCGTCTTTTTCTTAAAGATCCATTTGTTCTGAATAGCCTTGCGGCCCTCAGGTAGTATCTCCAAAGTCCACACTTTGTTCTCATACATGGATCCTATCTCGGATTTCATGGCTTCTAGCCATTTGTTGGAATCTGGCCCCACCATTGCTTCTTCATAATTTGCAGGTTCATTGTTGTCTAACAACATGATTGATAAGACGGGATTACCGTACCACTCTGGAGCAGCGCGTGATCTCGTCGACCTACGTGGTTCAACAGAAATTTGAACTGGAGTTTCATGATCATCATCATTAACTTCCTCCTCAACCGGCGTCGCAATGATAGAGGTTTCCCCTTGCCCTGCGCCACCATCCAGAGGGATGAGATGTTCGACAACCTCGTCAAGTTCTATCTTCCTCCCACTCAATTCTCTCGAGAGAAACTCCTTCTCGAGAAAAGTTCCATTCTTAGCAACAAACACTTTGCCCTCGGATTTGAGATAGAAGGTGTACCCAACTGTCTCTTTTGGGTAACCTATGAAGACGCACTTTTCCGCTTTGGGTTCCAGCTTTTCAGGCTGAAGCTTTTTGACATAAGCATCACATCCCCAAACTTTAAGAAACGACAACTTTGGCCTTTTGCCATACCACAGTTCGTATGGTGTCGTCTCAACGGATTTTGATGGTGCCCTATTTAAAGTGAATGCAGCTGTTTATAATGCATAACCCCAAAATGATAACGGCAAATCAGTAAGAGACATCATAGATCGCACCATCTCCAATAAAGTACGATTACGACGTTCGGACACACCATTACGCTGTGGTGTTCCAGGCGGTGTTAACTGCGAAACAATTCCACATTGTCTTAAGTGAGCACCAAACTCGAAACTCAGATATTCACCCCCACGATCAGACCGTAGGAACTTGATCTTCTTGTTACGATGATTTTCCACTTCACTCTGAAATTGTTTGAACTTTTCAAATGTTTCAGACTTGTGTTTCATCAAGTAGACATAACCATATCTACTTAAATCGTCAGTGAAGGTGAGAAAATAACGATATCCGCCGCGTGCCTCCACGCTCATTGGGCCACACACATCGGTATGTATGATTTCCAACAAGTCACTTGCACGCTCCATTGTTCCGGAGAACGGAGTCTTAGTCATCTTGCCCATGAGGCATGGTTCGCACGTGTCAAGTGAATCAAAGTCAAGTGACTCCAAAAGTCCATCAGCATGGAGTTTCTTCATGCGCTTTACACCAATATGACCCAAGCGGCAGTGCCACAAAAATATGGTGCTATCATTATTTACTCTAACTCTTTTGATCTCAATGTTATGTATATGCGTATCTCCATCAAGATTCAATATGAACAATCCTCTCACATTCGGTGCATGACCATAAAAGATGTTACTCATAGAAATAGAACAACCATTATTCTCAGATTTAAAAGAGTAACCGTCTCGCAATAAACAAGATCCAGATATAATGTTCATGCTCAACGCAGGCACTAAATAACAATAATTTAAGTTCATCACTAATCCCAATGGTAGTTGAAGTGACACGGTGCCGACGGCGATTGCATCAACTTTGGAACCGTTTCCTACGCGCATCGTCACTTCATCTTTTGCCAGCCTTCGTCTATTCCGCAGTTCCTGTTTCGAGTTGCAAATGTGAGCAACAGAACCGGTATCGAATACCCAGGCACTACTACGAGAGCTGGTTAAGTACACATCAATACATGTATATCAAATATACCTGATTTTTCTTTGCCCGCCTTCTTATCTGCCAGATACTTGGGGCAATTGCGCTTCCAGTGACCCATACCCTTGCAATAGAAGCACTCCGTTTCAGGCTTAGGTCCAGCCTTGGGTTTCTTCGGCGGATTGGCAACAGGCTTGCCGCTCTTCTTCGAATTGCCCTTCTTGCCTTTGCCGTTTCTCTTGAAACTAGTGGTCTTGCTGACCATCAACACTTGATGCTCTTTACGGAGTTCAGACTCTGCGACTTTCAGCATCGCAAACAACTCGCCGGGAGACTTGTTCATCCCTTGCATGTTGTAGTTCAACACAAAGCCTTTATAGCTTGGCGGCAGTGATTGGAGGATTCTGTCAGTGATAGCTTCTTGCGGGAGTTCAATCCCTAGTTCAGCTAGACGGTTTGAGTACCCAGACATCTTGAGCACATGTTCACTGACAGACGAGCTTTCCTCCATCTTGCAAGCATAGAATTTATCGGAGGTCTCATACCTCTCAATCCGGGCGTTCTTCTGAAAGATAAACTTCAACTCCTGGAACATCTCAAATGCTCCATGACGCTCAAAGCGACGTTGAAGTCCCGGCTCTAAGCCATACAAGACTGCACATTGAACTATTGAGTAGTCCTCCTTACGTGCTAGCCAAGCATTCTTAACATCCTGGTCAGCCGTAGCGGGTGGTTCATCTCCTAGCGCAGCATTAAGGACATAATCCTTCTTTCCAGCTTGTAAGATTAGCTTAAGATTACGAGCCCAGTCTACAAAGTTGCTTCCATCATCTTTCAACTTAGCTTTCTCTAGGAACGTATTAAAATTGAGGATGACACTAGCGTGAGCCATGATCTACAACACAAATATATTCAAAGTGGACTTAGACTATGTTCAAGATAATTAGAGTTCAACTTAATCAAATTATATGCTAAAGTCCCACTCAAAAAGTACATCTCTCTAGTCATTTGAGTGGTTCATGATCCACTTACACTTATCCCAAGTCCGATCATCACGTGAGTCGAGAGTAGTTTCAGTGGTAAGCATCCCTATGCTAATCATATCAACTATATGATTCATGATCGACCTTTCGGTCTCATGTGTTCCGAGGCCATGTCTGCACATGCTAGGCTCGTCAAGCTTAACCCGAGTGTTCCGCGTGTGCAACTGTTTTGCACCCGTTGTATGTGAACGTTGAGTCTATCACACCCGATCATCACGTGGTGTCTCGAAACGACGAACTGTAGCAACGGTGCACAGTCGGGGAGAACACAATTTCGTCTTGAAATTTTAGTGAGAGATCACCTCATAATGCTACCGTCGTTCTAAGCAAAATAAGGTGCATAAAAGGATTAACATCACATGCAATTCATAAGTGACATGATATGGCCATTATCACGTGCTTCTTGATCTCCATCACCAAAGCACCGGCACGATCTTCTTGTCACCGGCGCCACACCATGATCTCCATCATCATGATCTCCATCAACGTGTCGCCATCGGGGTTGTCCTGCTACTTATGCTATCACTACTAAAGCTACATCCTAGCAAAATAGTAAACGCATCTGCAAGCACATATGTTAGTATAAAGACAACCCTATGGCTCCTGCCGGTTGCCGTACCATCGACATGCAAGTCGATATTTCTATTACAACATGATCATCTCATACATCCAATATATCACATCACATCGTTTGGCCATATCACATCACAATCATACCCTGCAAAAACAAGTCAGACGTCCTCTAATTTTGTTGTTGCATGTTTTACGTGGTGACCAAGGGTATCTAGTAGGATCGCATCTTACTTACGCAAACACCACAACGGAGATATATGAATTGCTATTTAACCTCATCCAAGGACCTCCTCGGTCAAATCCGATTCAACTAAAGTTGGAGAAACCGTCACTTGCCAGTCATCTTTGAGCAAAGGGGGTTACTCGTAACGATGAAACCAGTCTCTCGTAAGCGTACGAGTAATGTCGGTCCAAGCCGCTTCAATCCAACAATACCGCGGAATCAAGAAAAGACTAAGGAGGGCAGCAAAACGCACATCACCGCCCACAAAACCTTTTGTGTTCTACTCGAGAAGACATCTACGCATGAACCTAGCTCATGATGCCACTGTTGGGGAACGTCGCATGGGAAACAAAAATTTTCCTACGCGCACGAAGACCTATCATGGTGATGTCCATCTACAAGAGGGGATGAGTGATCTACGTACCCTTGTAGATCGTACAGCAGAAGCGATTAGAGATCGCGGTTGATGTAGTGGAACGTCCTCACGTCCCTCGATCCGCCCCGCGAACAATCCCGCGATCAGTCCCACGATCTAGTACCGAACGGACGGCACCTCCGCGTTCAGCACACGTACAGCTCGACGATGATCTCGGCCTTCTTGATCCAGCAAGAGAGACGGAGAGGTAGAAGAGTTCTCCGGCAGCATGACGGCGCTCCGGAGGTTGGTGATGATCTTGTCTCAGCAGGGCTCCGCCCGAGCTCCGCAGAAACACGATCTAGAGGAAAAACTATGGAGGTATGTGGTCGGGCAGCCGTGAGAAAGTCGTCTCTAATCTGCCCTAAAAGCCTCATATATATAGGAGGAGGGAGGGGGACCTTGCCTTGGGGTCCAAGGGAACCCCAAGGGGTCGGCCGAGCCAGGGGGGAGGACTCTCCCCCCCCCCCAAACCGAGTCCTACTTGGTTTGGTGGGAGGGAGTCCTTCCCCCTTCCCACCTCTCCCTTTTTTTTCCTTCCTTTGATATTTTCTCTTCCTTGGCGCATAGGATTTGGTGGGCTGTCCCACCAGCCCACTAAGGGCTGGTGTGACCCCCCCAAATACCTATGGGCTTCCCCGGAGTGGGTTGCCCCCCTCCGGTGAACCCCCGGAACCCATTCGTCATTCCCGGTACATTCCCGGTAACTCCGAAAACCTTCCGGTAATCAAATGAGGTCATCCTATATATCAATCTTCGTTTCCGGACCATTCCGGAAACCCTCGTGACGTCCGTGATCTCATCCGGGACTCCGAACAACATTCGGTAACCAACCATATAACTCAAATACGCATAAAACAACGTCGAACCTTAAGTGTGCAGACCCTGCGGGTTCGAGAACTATGTAGACATGACCCGAGAGACTCCTCGGCCAATATCCAATAGCGGGACCTGGATGCCCATATTGGATCCTACATATTCTACGAAGATCTTATCGTTTGAACCTCAGTGCCAAGGATTCGTATAATCCCGTATGTCATTCCCTTTGTCCTTCGGTATGTTACTTGCCCGAGATTCGATCGTCAGTATCCGCATACCTATTTCAATCTCGTTTACCGGCAAGTCTCTTTACCCGTTCCGTAATACAAGATCCCGTAACTTACACTAAGTTACATTGCTTGCAAGGCTTGTGTGTGATGTTGTATTACCGAGTGGGCCCCGAGATACCTCTCCGTCACACGGAGTGACAAATCCCAGTCTTGATCCATACTAACTCAACTACCACCTTCGGAGATACCTGTAGAGCATCTTTATAGTCACCCAGTTACGTTGCGACGTTTGATACACACAAAGCATTCCTCCGGTGTTAGTGAGTTATATGATCTCATGGTCATAGGAATAAATACTTGACACGCAGAAAACAGTAGCAACAAAATGACACGATCAACATGCTACGTCTATTAGTTTGGGTCTAGTCCATCACGTGATTCTCCCAATGACGTGATCCAGTTATCAAGCAACAACACCTTGTTCATAATCAGAAGACACTGACTATCATCGATCAACTGGCTAGCCAACTAGAGGCATGCTAGGGACGGTGTTTCGTCTATGTATCCACACATGTAAATGAGTCTTCATTCAATACAATTATAGCATGGATAATAAACTATTATCTTGATACAGGAATTATAATAATAACTATACATTTATTATTGCCTCTAGGGCATAATTCCAACAGGAGTGCCTGAGACGGGTTTTCGGCATGGTCAATTTGCCCTAACTTTTGGGAACGAACTTTCTTTTTGTTTACCCCAAATATTTGTGAGTTCGAGATCTTCTGGGCAATCCAAAAACAGATATTTTGGGATTTGACTAGAGGTCCTCAAGAGTGTACCAAGTGATCCTCAAAGCGATTAAAACTTCTCTCAAAGTTCAAAATATGAATAGTAAAACAGTAAGAGCCAAAGTGCTTTTCTAAGCTAGAGCTAACACGAGCTTGAGTGAACCATAAAATAAGAAAAACAAATTTAAAAATTCTGTTTTTTTATAGTAAACATTGACAAATGTTTTGATTGCTTCCAAAGATTCATAATGGAATGACATTCGTGGAAGACGTGACAAAAAACATCAATACTCCAAAATGCTTTTGAAAATAACATATTTGTTTCATCAATTTTTGTTGCCATCTCTTCCAGGGATGTCAACCAATGACTGAACTTTGCAATTAATCCAAACATTTGTCATTGTTTTCTAAAAACAATTTTTTTTCTTCTGATTTTTTATTTTATTTTAGTGTTCACTTTAGCTCGCATGAGCTCGAGCTCAGTTTAACCACGTCAAATGAGAAGTTAAATAGACGAACAGATACCTCATGGGGTCGGTTGGGTGCTTAGGTTTCCTGTTTGTGCGTATGGATACAATTTTAGATATCCTTAAGGTCCCGCTTGGATGGTCGTTTCGCTGCCCAAACCACCTGTAAATTATACCTCTGTAGAAAAAAAAAGGTGGGTTTCATATAGGTGACTGGATTACCGTTTTGGGCTGTAAATCTTACACCGGTTTTTCGATTTACGACTGTAACAGGCCTGTAACAGGCCGGTATACGATACAGACCTGAACTGGTCGTTTCCCCCAACCCTTTTGGTCACTCCGCAAGACCTAGGAAAGACGAGGCCGAGGGCAGCTCTGCGCCGCCGCAGCCACAAGGGAGGGGAGGTGTTGGCGCCGGTGTTCGCGAGGGGCGACGTAGTCCGGCGACGGCGGCTACGACGGGGTTAGGCGCCGTGCTACAACCTGGCCACGGACGCGCCGTTCCTCTTCTCCCGCGTCGACGCCGTCGAGAGCGACAGCTTCGACTTCCGCCTCCGCGACGTGTGCGCGGCCACCTGCGGGGCCTAAGAAACATTCCTGATTTTAGGATGTCAAGTGAAACCAGGAGTTATGTGGTCACCTCATCAGTAAAAAAAGAAGCTGTGTGCTCGGTTCTTAAATAGGTGAAAAGTTCTGGTGTGATGACTGTGATCGGCAAGAATAAACAATAATTTGCAAAAAAAAAACAAGGATACAAGGAAAGCAGGTCCTAAGATTTTGTGGAGGGGCCAGCGAATGAGACGCGAGTGAGCTTCCTGTAAGAATTAAGATTGCGCTAACTTGTGTGATTGTAAATAAAGAAAAAGGAAGCATCATCATTGGGAAGATAGCAACCAAGCAGATGTAGTCTATGATTAGATCTCAACTTGTTTTCCTTTTTCCTCTCCGGTTATATCTTTTTCACCAGTCGCATTTCAGGTTTATTTGAAGCTTTTTCTAC
This sequence comes from Hordeum vulgare subsp. vulgare, assembly GCF_904849725.1. Classification (NCBI taxonomy): domain Eukaryota; kingdom Viridiplantae; phylum Streptophyta; class Magnoliopsida; order Poales; family Poaceae; genus Hordeum; species Hordeum vulgare. The sequence continues at coordinate 41,532,345 of NC_058521.1, read as the reverse complement.
AGATAGAGAAATCCAATATATATTTAAGAAGTTCCCTATTATCTTATTTATCTCAGTAAGCATGAGAACTATGCATGAGAACGTAATAGATCGCATCTGGTACCCTACCACGTCGCTCCCGTAGCCGACGGAGAGAGCCCCAGCCGTCGCAGCAAGCACCCTCCTCTCCCTTCTTCCTCCCTCACTACCGCCAAAGGATGCGGCCGGGAAACGTCTGGCCGGTGTCGGCGACGGCGCAACATTTCGCCTTCTCGCGCAAGGCCTCTGTCACGTGGCGACGCGGTTGGGCCGGGAAACCACGATGGCGAGGGTCGCGGTGGTGCGGCGGCGGATCCCCGCGACGGCGTCATTCCAGATCGGCGGCGCGCGATCGGCTTCGAGGTGGCGGATAGTGCAGGTGAGGGGAGGATGACGGATCGGGATCCGCTCTGACCTGGCGTCTGAATTCATCCGATGGCACGGGTTGTGAGCAAAGTGGGCCGGTGTCCTCCGCCATGGCGGCGATGGCTGTCGGCGTGGAGGCAGTGGTGTGATGGCTGTCCTAGTGATCTTCTGGCATCATGGCAACAATCTGCATGATTTGTCCTTCTTGATCTGGTCGTCAACGTGTTCCGGAACTACTGCCGGAGATCTTGCCCAAGGATATCAGGATCAGATAGAATCCAGTCGTGCGGGTACATATCATCCTATGCGGCTCCACGAGGGCGCGACACGAAGCTTTGTTTGTTTGTTGACACCATGAAACATGTCAGTATCTCGATTTCCATGGCGTAGACAACGGTAGATAAAGTCGTGGTGGCTGAGATCCGCAGATCAGTAAGGCAGAGGGGGCCTTGGAGGCGATGGAGTCAGCCAAGTGTTTGATAACTTTCAAAAGCAACATTGACAAGTGGGGGCGACAACACCGAAGAATTTCATTTTTCATGGTGCTACGGGTTGTGACTTTGAGGGTGAAAATCTAAGGTGTGACCTTCATTGGTTGTGCTTGGATATTGCCTTGTCGAAGGTATTGTTTTGAGAGCTCGATCTTTCTCCATCGTGAATCCATAAGATTTTGGATTGGACTAGGACGACGCTTGTGCGCTGTTTTCTTCTTAAAGATGTTGTTTTTGGAGACCTTTTATGCTTTCTGGGTGTTGTCTTTGGTGGTGGTTTATTTGTTGTTGGTGAGAGGAATTGATCACTATGGTGAGGCCTTTGCTTTTTTTCGGAATATGTGTATTCTTGATGTAAAGGTCGTGTGTAATTGATATCTTCGAGATATTAATAAATTTCCCTTTAAAAAATACAAGCATGTCACGTAATCATACAATTATGAATGTGATAAGGCCCACCTCAACATAAAACCATGCATGAGAAAATACTTTTCAATCTATTATTCTATTTCTATTTAATAAATATTTTACAGCTACACATATTCAACTATAATAAGTTGTATGTATTTTTTTTGTTCACGTGTTATTAATATAAATACTATATTCCACACAGTCAAGTATAATTATAATATATTACAACTAATTTCTACAGCAACCCACGAGGTATCATCTATTAGCTTACTCCGTTCCAAAAAAAAAATCTTAGGTTTGTTTAAAAATAAATGTATCTAAATATTAAAATTTGACTAGATACATTCATATATAAATAAATCTAAGACAATAATTATGAGACGGAGGGAGTAGTAAATTATGGATCTTAGCTCAACTGATCTTTCTTCTGAAAGCTGATGTGTTGCAACCGCTATTCAAACGACAATCAAAGGTTGGTAAAACGCTACTAGTCAAAGTCAAACACAAGAGGAGGGATCGATGCAAAGCAGATTGTTTAGAGAAAAGCGCTCTGCTTATTCTACTTAATTATGTTCATTTTTAAACAGAGGCATGCAAAGTTTGTCATCCACATTCATATTCGGATAGACACATCCAATGATCCTAACCAAACTGGACCCAGCAACAAACTATCTTATCTACCCACGACTGAACAAGATCATCTACCCAATCTCCGGTTTTCCTTTGGTGCTTGCCGTCTTGTCTTGTTTACCAGACACATGTGCAACCAGGTTGGCAACAGGGAAAGAGAACTTCCATTCCATACCACGCTGTGCCCCCATCAGATCAAAAATCTCCCACCACTGAAGAAAAATCCATGCAGCACCTCGACCCTAGATGTCTCCATCCTTACCTTCCAGGCCACTTGGAGGCCGCAATCTTTTCTCTTGAGAAAAGGTCCTCCGATATATATCAATAGTAGGAAACAACAGTACAAGGGTCCTCAAAAGTAACAAAAGTTATAACTTGATCCATGGATCATACGGATACGGTAGTTGAAGAGAGCCAAAGACACGTCATTGTCATGGTCTCTCTTTCATTCTAGTCGGACAAACTTTCTTACAGTAAACAGTCAGAATTAATTTTACATGCAGAAAAGAAAGGATCAGTGTATCAAAACAGCAACCTAGCTGACGATGATGAACGTAGATTAGAAGGGCCTACTTCCTCTGTAAATAAATATAAAAGTGTTTACATCATTATTTTAGTTATCTAAATATTTTTATATTTCTCTGTGGAGGGAGTACTTTCAAACACAGCAACGAACACGACGGCCGGCCATGGATAGAACATCTCACGGGTATTTTGTGCCATCTTTTTTCGTAGCTTGTCAAAAGATATATATTTTTTGTGACCATTCGTCAATAGATATAGGACATGATAATTCCAAAAGGCCGAAAAACCCTGCATTGCACGAGCACACAGCTTGCAGATAGGCTCGACACGCAGGCACACGCTTGTCCGTCGGAAATCTCCTCGATCACACTCGACAAAAGTGCCAGTGATGTCAAGCAAAACCTGTGTCCCCCGGCGGTGTGGACAGGAGGTACATTCGTGTGGCTGCTCCGAACGCTACGTCCATAGGAAAAAGCACACACGCACACGCCAGATTTCAGAGCGCGTCGAGGCTAGCCAGGTCGTTTTCCGCGGTATCTGTCTCTCACAGCTGACAGCGCGGGGGTGGCTCGAGAAAAAAGACGGCAGGAGCCATCCATGGACCGCAGCATGTTGGCGAGATCCAGGGCAACGTGCCTTTCATTGGAAAAATACAGTTTTGATGTCACTGTTGCCCAACGCCTCCGTTGCCAGACAAACGGTCAAATAAAAGACGGGAGACACCTACATGTCCTCATCCCTAGATTAATTCCAGTCCACGTCGATAAGTGATGAAAATATTGGCACCTTTAATTTGCCGGGAGAGAATACTGGGGCTGTTCACACCAAGCGCTGGCGCACTGTTACACCGGGAAAATCACACACGAATTCATTCGTTGCTTTTTTTGCGACAGCCTACTGAATGCTTGGTGGCCATCTGAAAGAAATGTCGGTTTTTACACCCGGTTCCCCAAGCAGGGTTACATATCGTACTGACTGGCAGCGAGCTGTTGGACGACTTGTTTGTCCTCAAGATATGCAGTTTTAAGCTTTTCGTTGGTGTGGATTTGCATCTTGAAAAGGCTAAGCTCTTGACTAATTTTTTGAAAGATAAAAAGATTGGCTTTATGAATAATGATGCCAATCTTCTTCTCTCCAATGTGATATATGATAAGTGCAACGAGCTAGAAAGGAGGAAATATTGGAAAGGGCGAGCCATCTTCTAGCGCGTAAGACAAGACTTTTCTGAATTTGACAAGATTCTTCTCTCGGGAGTAAATTGAAAAAAAATATCGTATTTGCAGCTAGGGTTGCAGTTTACCTTGGGGTTGTTTGGTTTCAAACTACATAGATCAAGCATTGTTCTCCGATAGGACAGGTCTACTTGTTCGGGAAAAGCACGCGCGGGCCTCATGGCCGGTAGCCCATGGTGGTTAACCCTAGCGGGAAAATGCTTTCCTTGCACTTCTCCTTTGTCCAGCTCTTTCTCTCCCCTATCTCGCTGCCGCCAATGCATTTTCATTGTGGTTCTGTTTGATGGAGGTGGGATTCGTCTCAAAACGCGAGCTCGTTTCAGAGCGATGTAAGCACTTCCTCTCTGATTCTAGGGGTATGATTCTAACTGATTTGGGAATTCCGAATTTGAGCTACTTCCCCTCTGATTTGATGTCGTATTTTGTATTTGTTAGAGCACGAACACCATGTATGACTCGGATTTCTGCAGACTAGTTGATGGAGGAGTGTCTCTCCATTGCCATCACCGAGCCATAGCCGCTAAATTTGAATCCTTTGAAGGAATGCACACATGCATGAGGTTTTTGAGATGTGTGTGACAATTTAGTGATGTGTATGTAGTTGATTTGTTTGTGCTTAGAAAGAAAGCAACTTTATTACTTATTTGGCTAATAATTATTCTTGAGTCATAATATGTATTTTGTTAATTAGTAATTCAGCAAGGCAATAAAGTATAACTAGTAGGAAATTATGTAATCAATTGTACAATTAGTGTATTTGTTGATTAGTGATTTCCAGTCACGCAATGTTGATTTATGTATTTGTTCTTCTTTGTGAAATTTGTTGTTCAGAACTTGGCCGAGGATCTATCACCATTTAGTACTGATAATAGGGACATCAAAGGTTTGGAATATATGCATCTAATAACAATACCTCGTTCCGAACATCACAAAGGGATTCTGAAAGCAAAAGTTTCTGACGTAACTAAGTTCAGTTGCATTTATTCATTCATAGTTTTTACAAAATACATGAACTTACACCCCAAACTATAGTTCATTCATGAACTTGCACTAGAGATCATAGATTTATAGTTTATAAAAACGATTTAAATAAATCGCTGCTTAGATCAGTATGACTAAAACCACCGGTTTGCAAAGTATACATCTAACATCACCACATGTTTGATTCATGGTTCCTAGACCAACTTTATATTTCATAGGCCGGTACTTAACATAGCATCACATCTAACATCTCATCCAGGATTTCCTTGATCTTCATAAGCTTGTCCTTGTTCCCATGCCTAGGTTTGAGCAGGTCACCAATGATATATTCAAACTTGTCCTTCTCCTCAGTGAGATCATTTCTCTCCTACCCGATCTCACCCCTCTCCTTCTTTGGATTCCTGGTGATATTTGCTTGAGAGAACTGAATGGTCATTAACTCCTTGTAGTCAATATTTAGTTGCTTCATCCCCTTGTCAATCTCCATGCTTGCCCTCTTTGGATCCTTATGCCCTATATTCTGCTGGTTTATCTTATGCACCTGCCTCTATTGACAATCAAACATCTTGCTCACATCACCAACAAGGTGGTTGTACTGCTGCTTCACACTTCCTCCTTCTCCTTCTTAAGCTTGATCACCTCTCTCCTATGAACCTTCCGATCCATCATCCTACCATGATTCTCCACATCATACATTTCCCAAGGCTTAAGAAGGTGCATTTGCATTGTGATGGGCTAAGGAGCAGCAATGCATACCACAACTCCAAAGATTACACACCCTACAAATACAAAAACAAATTTGAACTCGGAAGCTTGTAGAGAAAGTCTAATATCCAACAAGTTTTAACTAACAAGTTTTCAGTAGAAAACTTAATATCCAACAAATTTGCACATCTACAACTTTGTTGATTACTTTCCTAATTTATTACTTCCCATTTAATGAACCTCTACCATATGTTGAAATAGTTCTAGAAAATAACTAATTTTATTCACAATTTAATATACTAACATACCTATCCGAGTTAGCACTAGCATTTATTTATGACAATAGCTAAATTGATTGAGTGAGCTAGTTCTAGCAATAAATAATTTGATTGACTGAACTATTTCTAATAATAGCCAATTTGATTGATTAAACTAGTTCTAGCATCACATAATTTGATTGAGAATTTAGTTTACTAACATAACTAGCTAATTTAGCACTACCATTTACTGAAGTAGTTCTAAGAGTAGCTATTCTTGAATGACTGAACTAGTTCTATGAGTAGCTAATATGATTGACTGAACTAGCTCTAATAATAGTTAATTCATTTTCAAAACATAACTAGCTCATTGGCATTTAATAAGCCAACTCTACCATTTAATGAACTAGTTATATTTATGTACCTTTACCATTTACTAAACTAGTACTGACATAATTTAATTTAATTTGATTTACTAACATAACTAGATCATTTACCTCTTCCAAGTAGCAATAATTATGGAGTGACCTCTACTATTTATTATTGTCCTAATTTTGTACTAATTATTTTCCTAATTTATCACCTGCACTAGCTTAGTACTCTTTTGATAACTTTCCTAATTGATACAACCAACTACAAGTATGATGAGCACCTATACCATTTAATGAACTAGTTTAAACACTAAACATTGACAACACCAACCTCTACCAATGGTAGAATTAACCTAGCTATTTTAGCTACTTCAGAAATAAGCGCATTACTTTAGCTGCTTGGGCTATTCTTCAGATTCAGTGACATGTGCACACTAGTTTTGTAAGTTCATGCAAATTGGAGTAGTTACATGCGAACATATAGCAGTTCCTAGAACTAACTAATTTAGGAAACTAGTAATCCTAATGATAACTAACAAATTTGCATAGTATAAATCCTAATGTTAACTACCATTTAATGAACTAGTTTAAACATAAACACATTAACACATATTTTATCGGCTACATTACAATGCAAATTCAGTATAAGGTACATAGCGACCTCTACTTCATTTACAACTATGTCTTAGTTCCATCTTGGCTAAATAGTTCATAGCAAATTCAAAATGTGACTACTCACATTGACTAGTGAACAATCATAGAATCTCTTACTGGGATGTTAATCCCTCCAAATGGCACACATATGTTTGGCTTGGCCCAATAACGGGCGCAAGGGAAAGGGACAACCACCCCTTTGCAAAAAGAAATGTGGGATTGCAATGGTGTTTAGATTCTCCTGCAAGAATCTCTGGACAAAACATAAGCAATCCCTTGAATGTGATTTCAATCGAACCTCAAATTGTAAAATCCCCAAATCCGCGAACTCTAACCCTTGAATAGGTATGTCACTTACAAATTGATCCATATCCATGATGGTGATGTCTAGTTCATCATCATTGCTCTCCCCTTTGTCCTAGTGCGAGCCATGGTGATGTTTGTGTAGAGAGAGTGAGAGAGAGAGAGAGAGAGTAGAGAGAGAGAGAGTGACAAAGAAAGGGAAAGAGAGTGGTCCAAGCATTAGAAAATAGTGAGGGCTAACGAAGATTCTATCTATCAATAGATGGAACCTCCGAGTTGCAAAACGTCTTAAAATGACCAAATCATTTTATGAGTGCAATTTGAAACCATTCGGCCCCAAAGTGTTTTCAAAAAACAAATAGTAGTGTTAAACTGCAACCTTGGCCACAAATGTGCTTTTTGTTAATTAAATCCACCCATTGGCTCTATTTTCTAAATATATTAATCATAACATACTTCCAAAGATTAATAGAAATCGTGTATGTTCTTATTGCCATCTCTAAATGAATCAAGGATTAATAAGGAAAACACTATCTTCTCTGGTCGTTGTAGATGCTCTAAGATGCTTGATCTAAAAAGTCGCAATGCAAGATAATACTTTATTCTCTTATTGTCCATGATGACGGTTAAAAAAATAATTCCAATGTAGTGAAATCAACTGTAACTAAATGTACTTGCAAGGAAAAATGTTGATATAGCGACCAATGAACTATAGTGACATGGTACCTTAATATAGGTGTATCTCTTAGCATTGAGCCAAACGAAAAGTATTTTTGACTACTCTTTAGATACACCAGAAAGATAGAAGAAACCATTAGAATGACATCTAAACATATGCTTAATACATAAGATATGTCTTAAGGTACATGCATTGCGATTGTCTTTAGTCAAGATGCTTCACTTAAAGATCACCTACAAGGTACTGCTAGTAATATTATTTTTTTATTAGAGATGAGCTATCTTATTTATTAAGCAAGTTGACGTGGATGTAAAAAATCTTATTGACCATTTAGTCGTAGCAGGTAAAATTGATCAAGATAGTCCACTTCTCTCCTAGCCTCCTAGGTAAAACACACATTTAATATTCAACGTCCATTGGTGAAAGGTAACATTGATCAAGGATCTACACCTACCTTCTAGGTGGTGGATAACATCAAATCTTCGCAGTCAGTTTGTAAAAGTGAAATCATATTTTTAAAAGGTATTTATAACAAGTTATGTGATGTTTATTAGAAATGTTGTTTAATAGACTTAGTTGCCCCCTTTTACTTTTCTACTATATTGAGGAACTTTTAGTGACTCCCACACATAAGGTCGAAAAAATATCAAATTTCATTGCATATTGTGGAAGTTATGTTTTATTAAGCGCAGTTGCATACTAATTCGGTACATATTTAAAAATATTTTTTACACGTCCATGATTGATGTTCCCCCCCTTGATGTGCAGTTCATTTTGTCAAATGTTGTTTGCTCTTAGTCTTTTCTAGCTTAGTACATCAATATGATGTGAATATTAATGTTTATATTTGATATGCTATGGCTTAAGGTACCTGCAACGCTATTGTCTTTAGTCAACATGCTTCACTTAAATACATCCTATAAGGTATTACGAGTAAGGAATTTTTTTTCTTGGAAAAGAGGTATTTTATTAAATGCATCAAGCTGATATGGATGTAAATTTTTCTTATCGGCCATTTATTTATGATGGGTAAAATTGGTCAATATGACCCAATCTTTCCTAGGTAAGACACACATTTAATTTCCGATATCCATTTGCGGAAAGGTAAAATTTATCAAGATGTTGCACTTACCTCTTAGGTGGTGGATAAGAACAAATCTCTAAGGCCAATTTATATTTTTAAAAATCTGATTGTTGTGAAAAGGTTTTTAATGGTTATCTAACATTATATTTATAACAAATTATATGATGTTTACTATAAAAAGGTTTGAATAGAGTTGCCCCCTTTTTACTTTTCTATTATATTGAAGAGCTTTTAGTAACTGCCACATATAAGGTTAGAAAAATATCAAACTATATTGCAGATTACGAAGTTATCTTTTCTTAACTAGAGTTACAAACTAATTTGGTACCTATTTTCAATTAAGGTTAATTGATTTATTTTTTATTTATATTTTGTTCAAATGTTGTTTACTCTTGGTCGTTTCTAACTTAGTTCATCAAAATTAGTTGAGTATCTTTTAATAAGAAGCATTTGTCTTTCTATTTGGTATGCCATGGCTTATGCTACATGTGTGGCGATTGTATTTAGTCAACATGCTTCACTTAAACACCTCCTACAAGTTATTAAAATCATCAACCTAAAGGGCATCAACCTTACTTAAGTATCATCACCTCGAGTTCCTCATGTGCTTTGAGGCCATGTTTAACCTTAAAATCAACTTCGATAAAAGCAAGGTTGTGGTGTTAGGACACTGAGATGTTGGTCAATAGAAAACCTGAACTAGAGGTTATCATCCTTTCCCATTGGGTACTTGGGGATGATGTTGTCTGATTCAAGGGTCCCATATAGGGAGTTTAACCTGCTTATGGGCCAGGTTGCTTCTAGGTCAGAGCCATGGTGAACTCACATGATGCACACAGAAGGACATCAACATAACAACATCCAGCTCAAACCATCCATAAGAATTACCAATTAATCATAGGACAAACTAATCTACTCAGACATAACATAGATGCAATAGGTCATTAATAAATAATTTATAGCATCCAACACCATGTTCAAGAAATGTATTAGAGAGGTTTTTGGGGTAGTAGGCCACTTCATAGAGAGGGAGGAAGGTGATGGATATATTGATAAAGGCATCGAAGTTGATGGGGACGATGGTCGTGATGACTATTCCCCCAATGAAACTCTACCGTAAACGAAAGAGAGGTCACATCCTTCTTATTCTTCTTTGGCCTTCTCTGGTCCATGATGTTCTTATCCTCTCAGGGTTGAGAAACACCCCCGAGATTGGATCTTAAAAATAAGTTTATGTCTCTCTACATTCAAATTTGGGAGGTTTCACCATTTTATCGCCCCACACAGATCTGTAAATCGGAAAATTCTAAAAAACTATTGGTGGTTCCATGACTTCCCACGCAAACTACCCTCGAAGGGGAAACCACAGTAGACCTCCACAAGTCCCAGATGGGCCTACCATGCCCCCAGGGGGTGGCCATGTGGGGCACCCATCTGGAGCATGTAACACCCTGCCCACATCCACCGGTTATTGACTGTTATTCCTGGCGGGATCTAGACTGATCCCAGAGACAAACACTAGTCTTTCCTGCACACTTTGTCCTCACTCGTGTGGATCCAGGACCAACTTCTCAGTCGGTCACCTATCCTCAAATTTCTCCAAACCAAGCACGTTTAACTTTGGAAGTCTTTAGAATGAGATCCTAGAAAGAAAAAAAGCAACCCTTTTTGATATGAGTAGTTTATCATTTTTATGAAACAGATCCTCACATATACCCCCACTTAAAGGAACATGCGTCCTCATCGGACCATTAGAAATGTTCACTCTTGGCACATGATAACCCACAAGTATAGGGGATCGTAACAGTCTTCACGGGTAGTACTACACCCCGATTTATTGATTCGACACAAGGGGGCAAAGAATATTTATTGATCTTAGTAGTTGAGTTGTCAATTCAACCACACCTTGGATATCTCTCTACAGCAAAGGTTTGAGTAGCACGGCAAAATAGTATTAGTGACATTAGCAACAACAATTTCGTAGTAGTTGTGATGGTAGCAACATGAGTAGTAACTTAGCAAGATTCAGTATATATAAAGCGTAGGCCATGGATCTGTGATGGACAGATATGGATGACATTCATCATGTAATAGTTACATACTAGGGCGACACAAAACTAGCTCCAATTCATCAATATAATGTAGGCATGTACTCTGTATGATACGTGCTTGCGATATGAACTTGCATGACATCTTTTGTCCTACCCTCCCATGGCAGCGGGGTCCATAAGGAAACTAAGGGATATTAAGGCCTCCTTTAAATAGAGAAACAGAATGAAGCATTAACATGGTGAACACATGAACTCCTCAAACTACTACAATCACCGGAAATAATCCCAATTATTGTCACCTTGGTGTATGTGGATCATAACACATAATAGGTGCATACAACTTGCAAGATATGATCTAAACACTTTTATATTCAGCGAAAACATAATAGGTTCAGATCTGAAATTATGGCATTCGGGCCCTAGTGACAAGCCTTAAGCATAGCAAAGTCATAGCAACATCATTCTGAGAACAAGTGGATACTACGGATCAAGCCCTATCAAAATAACTTCATTACATGATCAATCTCATCCGCACCCATCAACGTCCAGCAAGCCTACAAAGGAATACTCACTCCAGGTGGTGAGCATCATGGAATTGTTGACGGAGAAGGGTTTGCGATGACGACAGCGACGAATCCCCCTCTCCGGAGCCCCAAACAGACTCCAGATCAACCCTCCCGAGGAAGAACAAGAGGAGGCGGCGGATCTGTCTTGTAAAACACGATGAAATCTTCTCTCCTATTTTTTTCTCCGGAAATGTGAATTTCTAGGGCTGGAATTAGGGTTGGGGGAGCCACGTGAGATCCACAAGCTATCAAGGTGGACCACAGGAAGCCCCCCTCCGGTAGTTCTTTGCTCCATAATTCTTCATATATTCCAAAAATAATGCACAAAAAGTTTCATCTGATTCTGAGAAATTTTATTTGTGCATAAAAATAACACCACGGTAATTCTGTTGAAAACATAATCAGTCCGGGTTAGTTTCATTGAAAACATGCAAACTAGATGTCAAAACCCTAGAAAAAGTATTTGGAAAAGTAGATACGTTTGAGACGTATCAACTCCCTCAAACTTAACTCATTTCTTGTCCTCAAGCAATTCAGATGATAAACTAAAAGTGATAAAGAAAACAATTACAAACTCTTTTGTTCTCGTTGCCATATATATGCTTAGCTAGTGTTCAGGTTTTCAGCATAGATCATAAACAACCAGACCCATGATAACAATTAAACATCATGGTATAATATGGCAATTCATAACCAACTAGCAAGCAATAATAAAATATCTCACATGCCAGAAATTTGTCAAAACAATCATGATATAATATGATGACATGGTATTTTGCTAGCTCTTTATGAGACCGCAAAACATAAATGCAGAGCACCTCTGAGGTTCAAGCAGCGACTAAACATTTTAGTACAGGGTAGAACACATCCAGTCATGCTAACATTCTACATTAACTAGACTCAATGCATAAGAATCACAAAAGTGCTCTCCATTTTGGTGCTTTTAGTAAGAAGATGATGACTCAGGAATATCGTTAAAGTAAATAGATGGGCCCTTTGCATAGGGAATCATTGATTTGCAGAGGTCCCAAAGCTCAAGGTTTAAAACATAATTGAAATTATAATTTTGGGTGGTGCATGTTTCATGTGAACGTCACGACAAAGGTTTTCAACATCTTCCATGCTAAACACATTATTGGCGATTCACAAGCGAAAATATAAAGTTTATTCCCATCCACCATAAATACACAAACCATCGTGATACGTCTCCAACGTATCTATATTTTTTATTGTTCCATGCTATTATGTTATCATTTTAGAACACTTTATTCACTTATCTAGCAATTTATATTATTTTTTAGAACTAACCTATCAACCCAGTGTCAGTTGATGTTTTCTGCATGTTTTTCCACTTTACGGTTTCCAGTACCAAATGAAGCCCAATTGACCTAAAAGGTTTTGTGAATTTTTTCTGGACCGGAACAAGACTGTGGAGCATTCGAAGAAGGCCGGGAGGCGCACAAGGACCCACAAGCCATCTGGGCGCGGCCTGGGGGCTATGGCCTGATGGCTTGTGGCCGCCTCGTGGCTCTCCCGACACTGTTCTCTGGCTTATAAATTCCTATTTACCCTAAAACCTTTAGAGGAGGTCCCAAAACACTTTTTACGTCGCCACAAGTCTCCGTTCCGATGAGGGGCCATCTAGAGCTCCGTTCTGGCACTCTGTCGGAGGGGGGATCGATCACGGAGGGCTTATTCATCAACCTCGTTGCCCTCATGATGATGTGTGAGTAGTTAACCACAGACCTATGGACCGGGTCCATAGCAGTACCTAGATGGCATATCTCTCTCCCTCTCTCTCTCTCTGATCTTCAATACAATAATCATCGCATATTCTCTTTGATCCATATGATGTAACTCTTTTCTACAACGCGTTTGTTGGGATTCGATGAATTGTGGGTTTATGTTCAGATTATTCATGATAAATATTTGAGTATCTTATGTTATATAATATGATTCTTATGTGCATGATTATAATAGCTTCATAATTCTCTCTAATCTATTGAAATAGTTTGGCCAACCTAATTGATATTTCTTAGGTGAGAGAGGTGCGTTGTAGTAGGTTCAACCTTGCGATTTTCTATATCCCAGTGATAGAAGGGGGCAAGTTGCATCTTTCTGTTGCTGCTACTAAGGGTAAAACAATGGAGTTTATTCATATCGGTTGAGTTTACTTTGTCTAAATCATGTCATCTTACTCCAAGCATTACTTCGATTGTCATGAACTTAATACATAGATAGGCAAGCATAAAAGTGCTCTTGAAGTGAAGTAATAGTAATAGGTGCAGGCAGGAATCGGCTGATACGTCTCCAACGTATCTATAATTTTTTATAGTTCCATGCTATTATATTATCATTCTTGGATGTTTTATAATCATTTTATAGCAACTTTATATCATTTTTTGGGACTAACCTATTGACATAGTGCCTAGTGCCAATTGTTGTTTTTTGCTTGTTTTTTCCTTCGCAAAAATTCAATATCAGATGAAGTCCAAATGCCACGAAACTTTTTGGAGAATTGTTTGGACCATAAGGAAACTTGTGGACCAAGGATGCCAACCAGGGGAGGGCCAAGCGACCCACTAGGCACCAGGGCACGCCCTACGCCCCTGGCACACCCTGGTGGGTAGCGGGGGCCTCGGGCACCTCCTCCACTGCCTCTGAGCTCTATAAATACCCTAATATATCAAAAACCCTAGAAGAGAAGATGAAAAATCGTTTCAGCCACCGCAAGTTCTAGAAGCCACGAGATCCAATTTAGAGCCCGTTCCAGAGGGGAACATGGTCACGGAGGGGGTCGTCATCCTCATTGGTGCTCCTCCGATGTTGCATGAGTAGTTCATATCAGACCTACGGGCCCATAGGCAGTAGCTAGATGGCTTTCTCTCTTGTTTTTCTTCTCAATACAATGGTCTCTTGGAGATCTATTTGATGCAACTCTATCTTTTGCGATGTGTTTGTTGGGATCCGATGAACTATGAGTTTATGATCAGATCTATGAAATTATATCCATGCTTGATTATTATAGCCTCGTATTTTTCTCTGATATTTGGGTTTTGTTTGGCCAACACAATATTTTTATATTGCAATGAGAAGAGGTGCTTTGTGATGGGTTCGGTCTTGCGGTGCTCAATCTGAGTGACAGAAATAGACACGACACGCATGTATCATTGCTATTAAGGATAAAACGATGGGGTCTATTCCTACACGAATAGATCTTGTCTACATATGTTATCGTTCTTAAAGCATTACTACGTTTCTCCATGAACTTAATACACTAGATGCATGCTAGATAGTGGTCGATGTGTGGAGTAATAGTAGTAGATGCACGCAGGAGTCGGTCTACTTCTCTTGGACATGATGCCTATATACATGATCATTGTCTTGGATATCGTCATAATTGCTCGCTCCTCTATCAATTGCCCAATAGTAATTTGCCTACCCACCATTTGCTATTTTCTCGAGAGAAGCCAGTAGTGAAACCTACGGCCCCCGGGTATATTTTACATCATCTATTTGCAAGATCTATTTTGCTATTCGCTTTTGCATTTTATTTGCTCTTTTATTTTCACGTCTATATTATCAAAAACCCAAAAATACCTTGCTGCATTTTATTTACCATTACTTTATTTGCATCTATCAATCTATCCTTTTACCATTTTATTTTACCCACCATGGATTGACAACACCTACACGCGTTGGTTTGCGAGGATTTGTTATTTGTGTGTAGGTACCGTTTACATAGTCTTGTGGATCTTCCTACTAGATTGTTACCTTGGTTTCATAACTGAGGGAAATACTTGTCGTCGTTGTGCTATATCACCCTTTAATCTTGGAGGGAAACCAATTTAATCACCGAGGAGTCATCGGCCTATTTGTTTATGATGTGATGCCTATACTTACATGATCATTGTCGTGATTGCAGAACTATCCGCTCTTCTATCGATTGCCCAACAGTAATTTGGTTACCCACCGTGTGCTATTTTTATGACAGATGACATTAGAGAAAGCTATGGCCCCAGGTCTATTCACAACATATTGCTAAAACCTCCAATAAATTGCTTCCATTTATTCACTTTTATTTTATTTTGCATTTTACAATTATCTACACACCTCATTTGCTTGCAAATAACGAGACCAAGGGGATTGACAACCCTCTTGTCCGCATTGGGTGCAAGTTGTTTGTTCTTTTGTGTGTACCCACTGAAGACAGTTGTGGTTCATATTCCTATTGGTTTGATAAATCTTGGTTTCATAACTCAGGGAAATACTTACCCACTTTGTGCGCAGATCGTGAGTATCAGGAAGGATTTCTGGCGCCGTTGCCAGGGAATATCATCACCAATTATCAAGTAACTCCACACAAAATTTCATTCACTTGTTCCTCTTTTTAGTTGCTCGTATATTTAGTTTGTCTCATAAAAAATAAAAATGCAAAAATATTTACCTTTGCTTGTTTTTCTTGTCAGAAGTTTGCATCTTTGCTCTCTAGTTTACTTGCCTAGCTATGCTATCTTTATCTTTGTCACGCCAAAACAGAAGATAAAATGCAAAAATAAATATAAAGGGATCCTCATCCACTAGCTAATCTTTTCAAAAGACTCGTTTATGTTGAAACAATTGCTAGTGAGAGTGCATTGGATTATCTTTATGAGGTCTTGCTTGAAAATCATGAATCCAAAAATTGTTAAATTTATAAAGTGATTCATGATAGTTCCTTGAATGAAAAGCGTGATTGCTATATTGTTTAATTTGAATGTGATCCTACATGTAATCATTATGAGAGACGCAAATATGGTTATAGAAATTTTCATGTTACTCACTTACCTCTCTTGATATTCAAATTGTTAATGCTTCATTCTTCATACTTGCTTACACTGACACTCACAATTTGTTTGCTTATAAAATGAATATACACAGGAAGTATGTTGTACTTAAATGTTCTTGTCGCATGTTTTAAGATGCTCTCTTTGTGATTCAATTCTTGTCTTTTATTTGAGCATCATTGAAATTTCAAGCCTATCTTAATGGCTATAAAGAAAGAGATTGTTGGGAGACAACCCAATAGTTATCATTTACTTCTGTTAGTGTGTGATAACATGATTATTGCCTCTGTAATAATTGTGTTTTTATGTTTTAGTTAGTGTTTGTGCCAAGTAAAGCCTTTGGGATGATTTTCATGATGAATAGAATTGATACGGTGGAAAATCGGAAATTTTGACGCCCAATGCAGAATTTCTATGATTTTATTGGAATGTATTTTAAAGCTATTTTCTTACACAGTACTGATATACAAATTCCCGAGATCGTCCTAATTGTTCAGAAGTTTTTGATTTACAAAAGTATGGCAATTAAATATATTACTATAGATTGTTCTATTTTAAATATATTTTGTTTTTGCATGCATAGTTTGCTTGTTTTCATTATGCTATGTATTATATCGGGGGTATAAGCCATGGATAAGTTATAATGCAGTACCTTATGCTAAAATAAAAGAAGAATCAACTTATAATAGTACCTAAAAGTGTTTATTATGTTGCCTATACTAACAGATCTCATGAAGTTTTGTTGAGTTTTGTGTGATTGAAGTTTTCAAGTTTTGCTAAAATAAAAGAAGAATCAATTTTTACTTGGAGCTACATTTTTATTCATCACATGATATGAGTTTTTCTTGGAGCATCATTTGCTTTTATTTATTTTTACTTTCAGTTTGCCACAAACATTGTTTGTCGCACATGCCTATTTGAGAGAGAGACACCATCATCATGATTTGTTAGAATACTCTATGTGCTTCACTTATATCTTTTGAGCTTAGCAGTTGCTCTAGTACTTCACATACACATTTTTTAGCATGGTGGCGTGTATATTTTATAGAAATAATATGCTCACATTCTTCACTTGTATTTGTTTGAGAGTTAGTAAATAGTGAGGGTAATTTTCATGGGTTATAAGACTAGATCAAAAATAATGAGTGTTCAATAAGTGATAATTAAAACCAGCATCTAGCACATATAGAGAAATTATGGTTAATGATATTGATGTGGTGATATGAAAAGGTGTGAGTGCATAATCATTAATTTAGAGAGGTGTTGATATTAAGAGATGTTAAAACTTCTTTAACATCTGAAAAATTAAAAGGGCACGGTGATGATGTGTGAGCATTTCTATTCCTCGCTGAAACCTAGTATTGTGTCGAGTCGGCGTCGCACATGGTTAATTCCTACCAACCCTCACCTTGGGGCATGCATGTAGTACTTTGATTTCTGCTAAGACTAATAAAACTTTGCAATAAGTATATGAATTCTTTATGACCAATTTGACACCATGGACATACGCAATCTCACCTCCACATATTTGCTAGCCTCTCTAGTATTGTGCATTGCCCATTCTCACCTCGTGGATTGATGCAACTTTCGCCAGTGCATCCAAACCCCATGACATGATACGATGTGTTGCACATAAGCCCTATCCTCCTCTTATTGCTACGGCGACAGAAATCCTTCTGTCGTCTCTTGAGCTTGCATTGGTTTTTCCCTTGAAGAGGAAAGGGCGATGCAGCACAAGAGCAGTAAGTATTTCCCTCGGTTTGAGAACCAAGGTATCAATCCAGTAGGAGAATCGCGCCAAGTCCAGAGTACCCGCGCAAACACAAAAGAGCTTGCACCCAACGCTATAAAGGGGTTGTCAATCCCTTCAAGATTGATTGCAAAGTGAGATCTGAAGGCGGAAAGTGCAACGAAGTAGAATTGTAAGGCTGAAAATATGGTGTGAAGTAGACCCGGGGGGCATAGTGTTCACTAGAGGCTTCTCTCAGAATAGAAAATAATATGGTCGGTGAACAAATTACTGTCGAGCAATTGATAGAACCGCGCAAAGTCATGACTATATCTAAGGCAATGATCATACATATAGGCATCACGTCCGAGACAAGTAGACCGATACTTTTTGCATCTACTACTATAACTCCACACATCGACCGCTATCCAGCATGCATCTAGTGTATTGAGCTCATGATTAACAGAGTAACGCTTTAAGCAAGATGACATGATGTAGAGGGATAAACTCAAACCAATGATGAAAACCTCATCTTTTTTACCCTTGATGGCAACAACACGATGCATGCCTCGCTACCCCTTATGTCACTGGGTGAGGTGACCGCATGGTATGAACCCAAAACCAAGCACTTCTCCCATTGCAAGAATCATAGATCACGTTGTCCAAACAAAACCCACAACTCAAAGAGAATTACAAGGATATGAAATCATGCATAAGAGAGATCAGAAGAAACTCAAATAATATTCATAGATAATCTGATCATAAATCCACAATTCATCAGATCTCGACAAACACACCGCAAAAGAAGATTACATCGGATAGATCTCCATGAAGATCATGGAGAACTTTGTATTGAAGATACAAGAGAGAGAACAAGCCTTCTAGCTACTAATTATGGACCCGAAGGTGTATGGTGAACTACTCACGCATCATCGGAGAGGTCATGGTGTTGATGAAAAAGCCCTCCGTATCTGAATCCCCCTATGGCAGGGCACCAGAACGTGCCCCAGATGGGATCTTGCGAAGACAGAAGCTTGCGGCGGTGCAAAAGTATTTCCGTTGATCTCTCTCGCAGTTTTTGAATTTTTCTGGATATATAGGCAAAAGAGGTAGGGCAAACGTGCCACAGGGGGCCCACAAGCCTGCTAGGCGCGGGCCCCCTGGCCACGCCTAGGGGGCTTGTGGGGTCCCTTGCTAGCCCCTACCTTGGTTCTCAAGTCTGACACATATCTTCTGTTCCGGAAAAATCTTTTCGGAAGTTTTATTCCGTTTGGACACCGTTTAAAATCCTCCTCTGAAAAGGGTCAAAAACACGGAAAAAACAGGAACTGGCACTTCGCACTGAGTTAATAAGTTAGTCCCAAAAAGATAAAAAAGGCATACAAAACATCCAAAGTTTGACAAGATAATAGCATAGAACCATCAAAAATTATAGATACGTTGGAGACGTATCAAGCATCCCCAAGCTTAACTCCTGCTCGTCCTCGAGTAGGGAAGTGATAAAGACTGAAATTTTTTATGTGGAATGCTACCTAGCATAGTTGTCCTTTGTAACTTCTTTCATGTGACATGAATGTTCAGATCCGTAAGATTCAAAACAATAGTTTGCTATTGACATGAAAACAATAATACTTCAAGCAAACTAGCAAGGTAATCATGAACTTTTGAAAAACAAGGCCAAAGAAAGTTATCCCTACAAAATCATATAGTCTGGCTATGCTCCATCATCCTCACACAACTAATTTAAATCATGCACAACCCCGGTATTGGCCAAGTAATTGTTTTCTCACTCTTACTTTCTCAAACCTTTTACAACTATCACGCAATACGATTGGAAATATGCCCTAGAGGCAATAATAAATTAGTTATTATTATATTTATTTGTTCATGATAATCATTTATTATCCATGCTATAATTGTATTGATTGGAAACACAATACTTGTGTGGATGCATAGACAAAACACTGTCCCTAGTAAGCCTCTAGTTGACTAGCTCGTTGATCAAAGATGGTCAAGGTTTCCTGACCATAGGCAAGTGTTGTCACTTGATAACGGGATCGCATCATTAGGGGAATCATGTGATGGACAAGACCCAAACTAATGAACGTAGCATGTTGATCGTGTCATTTTGTTGCTACTGTTTTTCTGCGTGTCAAGTATTTATTCCTATGACCATGAGATCATATAACTCACTGACACCGGAGGAATTCCTTGTGTGTATCAAACGTCACAACGTAACTGGGTGACTATAAAGATGCTCTACAGGTATCTGTGAAGGTGTCCTTTGAGTTAGTATGGATCAAGACTGGGATTTGTCACTCCGTGTGACGGAGAGGTATCTCGGGGCCCACTCGGTAATACAACATCACACACAAGCCTTGCAAGCAATGTGACTTAGTGTAAGTCACGGGATCTTGTATTACGGAACGAGTAAAGAGACTTGCCGGTAAACGAGATTGAAATAGGTATGCGGATACCGACGATCGAATCTCGGGCAAGTAACATATCGAAGGACAAAGGGAATGACATATGGGATTATATGAATCCTTGGCACTGAGGTTCAAATGATAAGATCTTTGTATAATATGTAGGATCCAATATGGGCATCCAGGTCCCGCTATTGGATATTGACCGAGGAGTCTCTCGGGTCATGTCTACATAGTTCTCGAACCCACAGGGTATGCACACTTAAGGTTCGACGATGTTTTATGCGTATTTGAGTTATATGGTTGGTTACCGAATGTTGTTCGGAGTCCCGGATGAGATCACGGACATCACGAGGGTTTCTGGAATGGTCCGGAGACGAAGATTGATATATAGGATGACCTCATTTGATTACCGGAAAGTTTTTGGCATTACTGGGAATGTACCGGGAGTGCCGAATGGGTTACGGATGTTCGCCGGGGGGCCTGCCCACCCGGGGGAAGCCCATAGGCCTTAGGGGTGCCGCACCAGCCCTTAGTGGGTTGGTGGGAAATCCCAAGAGGGCCCTTGCGCAGGAGAGAAGAAAAATCAAAGAGAAAAGGAAAAAAAGGGAAGTGGGTAAATAGAGAAGGACTCCACCTTCCAATCCTAGTTGGACTAGGATTGGAGGAGGAGGACTCCTCCCCCCACTTCGGTCGACCCCTTGGGGCTCCTTGAGCCTCAAGGCAAGGTCCCTCCCCTCCCTCCTATATATATTGAGGTATTAGGGATGATTTGAGACAACTTTTGCCACGGCAGCCCGACCACATACCTCCATGGTTTTTCCTCTAGATCGTTTTTCTGCGGAGCTCGGGCGGAGCCCTGCTGAGATAGATCATCGCCAACCTTCGGAGCGCCGTCACACTGTCGAAGAACTCATCTACCTCTCTGTCTCTCTTGCTGGATCAAGAAGGTCGAGATCATCGTCGAGCTGTACGTGTGCTGAACGCGGAGGTGTCGTCTGTTCGGCAGTAGATCGGAACGGATCGTGAGATGGATCGCAAGACGGTTCGTGCAACGGATCGCAAGATGGTTCGTGGGACGGTTCGCGGGACGAATCGTGGGACGGATTGTGGGACGGTTCGTGGGACGGTTCGCGGGGCGGATCGAGGGACATGAAGACGTTCCACTACATCAACCGCGTTTCTTAAACGCTTCTGTTGTGCGATCTACAAGGGTACGTAGATCGGAAATCTCCTCTCGTAGATGAACATCACCATGATAGGTATTGCATGTGTGTAGGAAAATTTTGTTTCCCATGCGACGTTCCCCAACAGTGGCATCATGAGCTAGGTTCATGCGTAGATGTTATCTCGAGTAGAACACAAAAGTTTTTGTGGGTGGTGATTTGCAATTTTCTGCCCTCCTTAGTCTTTTCTTGATTCCGCGGCATTGTTGGATCGAAGCGGCTCGGACCGACATTACTCGTACGCTTACGAGAGACTGTTTTCATCGCTACGAGCAACCCATTGCTCAAAGATGACTGACGAGTGTCGGTTTCTCCAACTTTAGTTGAAACGGATTTGACCGAGGAGGTCCTTGGAGAGAGGTTAAATAGCAATTCATACATCTCCGTTGTGGTGTTTGCGTAAGTAAGATGCGATCCTACTAGATACCCATGGCAACCACGTAAAACATGCAACAACAATTAGAGGACGTCTAACTTGTTTTTGCAGGGTATGCTTGTGATGTGATATGGCCAACGACGTGATGTGATATATTGGATGTATGAGATGATCATGTTGTAATAGTTAATATCGACTTGCACTTCGATGCTACGGCAACCGGCAGGAGCCATAGGGTTGTCTTTAAACTAACGTTTGTGTTTGCAGATGCGTCTACTCTATTGCTAGGACGTAGCTTTAGTAGTAATAGCATAGCATACATGACAACCTCGATGGTGGCACGATGATGGAGATCATGATGATGGGGATCATGGTGTGGCGCCGGTGACAAGAAGATCATACCGGTGCTTTGGTGATGGAGATCAAGGAGCACTTGATGACGGCCATATCATGTCACTTATGAATTGCATGTGATGTTAATACTTTATGCACCTTATCTTGCTTAGAACAACGGTAGCATTATGAGGTGATCTCTCACTAAAATTTCAAGACGAAATTGTGTTCTCCCCGACTGTGCACCCTTGCGACAGTTCGTCGTTTCGAGACACCACGTGATGATCGGGTGTGATAGACTCAACGTTCACATACAATGGGTGCAAAACAGTTGCACATGCGGAACACTCGGGTTAAACTTGACGAGCCTAGCATGTGCAGACATGGCCTCGAAACACAAGAGACTGAAAGGTCAAGCATGAATCATATTGTTGATATGATTAGCATAGATATATAAGACCTCCGACAAGATTCTTTGCCTACAAAGTAAAGGAGAAAAGCTCAAAATCGTTGAGCATGTTCTCAGATTGTCTGAGTACAACAATCGCTTGAATCAAGTGTTGGGGAACGTCGCATGGGAAACAAAAAATTTCCTACGCGCACGAAGACCTATCATGGTGATGTCCATCTACGAGAGGGGATGTGTGATCTACGTACCCTTGTAGACCGTACAGCAGAAGCGTTAGTGAACGCGGTTGATGTAGTGGAACGTCCGCACGTCCCTCGATCCGCCCCGCGAACCGTCCCGCGATCAGTCCCATGATCTAGTGCCGAACGGACGGCACCTCCGCGTTCAGCACACGTACAGCTCGACGATGATCTCGGCCATCTTGATCCAGCAAGAGAGACGGAGAGGTATAACAGTTCTCTGGCAGCATGACGGCGCTCCGGAGGTTGGTGATGATCTTGTCTCAGCAGGGCTCCGCCCGAGCTCCGCAGAAACGCGATCTAGAGGTAAAACCGTGGAGATATGTGGTCGGGCTGCCGTGGCAAAGTTGTCTCAAATCAGCCCTAAAACCCCCACTATATATAGGAGAGAGAGGGGGAGCCTTGCCTTGGGGTCCAAGAACCCCCAAGGGGTCAGCCGAGCCAAGGGGGGAAGGATTCCCCTCCCAAACGGAGTCCTACTTGGTTTGGAAGGTGGAGTCCTTCTTCCCTTTCCCACCTCCTCCTTTTTTTTCCTTTCCTCTTTGATTTTCTTCCCAATGCGCATATGCCTCTCTTGGGCTGTCCCACCAGCCCACTAAGGGCTGGTGCGGCACCCCAAACACCTATGGGCTTCCCCGGGGTGGGTGCCCCCCCCCCCCGGTGAACTCCCCGGAACCCATTCGTCATTACATTCCCGGTAACTCCGAAAACCTTCCGGTAATCAAATGAGGTCATCCTATATATCAATCTTCGTTTCCGGACCATTACGGAAACCCTCGTGATGTCCGTGATCTCATCCGGGACTCCGAACAACATTCGGCAACCAACCATATAACTCAAATACGCATAAAACAACGTCGAACCTTAAGTGTGCAGACCCTGCGGGTTCGAGGACTATGTAGACATGACCCGAGAGACTCCTCGGTCAATATCCAATAGCGGGACCTGGATGCCCATATTGGATCCTACATATTCTACGAAGAACTTATCGTTTGAACCTCAGTGTCAAGGATTCATATAATCCCGTATGTCATTTCCATTGTCCTTCGGTACGTTACTTGCCCGAGATACGATCGTCAGTATCCGCATACCTATTTCAATCTCGTTTACCGGCAAGTCTCTTTACTCGTTCCGTAATACAAGATCCCGCAACTTACACTAAGTCACATTGCTTGCAAGTCTTGTGTGTGATGTTGTATTACCGAGTGGGCCCCGAGATACCTCTCCGTCACACGGAGTGACAAATCCCAGTCTTGATCCATACTAACTCAACGAACACCTTCGGAGATACCTGTAGAGCATCTTTATAGTCACCCAGTTACGTTGCAACGTTTGATACACACAAAGCATTCCTCCGGTGTTAGTGAGTTATATGATCTCATGGTCATAGGAACAAATACTTGACACGCAGAAAATAGTAGCAACAAAATGACACGATCAACATGCTACGTCTATTAGTTTGGGTTTAGTCCATCACGTGATTCTCCTAATGACGTGATCCAGTTATCAAGCAACAACACTTTTTTCATAATCAGAAGACACTGACTATCTTTGATCAACTGGCTAGCCAACTAGAGGCTTGCTAGGGACAGTGTTTTGTCTATGTATCCACACATGTAAATGAGTCTTCATTCAATACAATTATAGCATGGATAATAAACGATTATCTTGATACAGGAATTATAATAACTATATTTATTATTGCCTCTAGGGCATAATTCCAACAGTCTCCCACTTGCACTAGAGTCAATAATCTAGCCCTCACATCATCATGTGAATTACATTGTAATAAATCTAACACCCATACAGTTCTGGTGTTGATCATGCTTTGGTCGCGGAAGAGGTTTAGTCAGCGGGTCTGCTACATTCAGATCCGTGTGCACTTTGCATATATTCACGTCCTCCCCTTTGACGTAGTTGCGGATGAGGTTGAAGCGTCGTTTGATGTGTCTGGACTTCTTGTGAAACCGTGGTTCCTTTGCTAAGGCAATGGCACCCGTGTTGTCACAGAACAAGGTTATTGGATTCAGTGCGCTTGGCACCACTCCAAGATCCGTCATGAATTGCTTCATCCAGACACCCTCCTTAGCCGCCTCCGAGGCAGCCATGTACTCCGCTTCACATGTAGAATCTGCTACGACGCTTTGCTTGGAACTGCACCAGCTTACCGCACCCCCATTAAGAATAAATACGTATCCGGTTTGCGACTTAGAGTCGTCCGGATCTGTGTCAAAGCTTGCATCGACGTAACCTTTTACGACGAGCTCTTCGTCACCTCCATATACGAGAAACATCTCCTTAGTCCTTTTCAGGTACTTCAGGATATTCTTGACCGCCGTCCAGTGATCCACTCCTGGATTACTCTGGAATCTACCTGCCATACTTATGGCCAGGCTAACATCCGGTCTAGTGCACAGCATTGCATACATGATAGAACCTATGGCTGAAGCATAGGGGACGGAACGCATATGCTCTCTATCTTCATCAGTTGCTGGGCACTGAGTCTTACTCAATCTCGTACCTTGTAAAACTGGCAAGAACCCTTTCTTGGACTGTTCCATTTTGAACCTCTTCAAAACTTTATCAAGGTATGTGCTTTGTGAAAGTCCTATCAGGCGTTTTGATCTATCCCTATAGATCTTAATGCCTAGAATGTAAGCAGCTTCTCCTAGGTCCTTCATAGAGAAACTTTTATTCAAGTAATCCTTTATGCTCTCCAAAACTCTACGTTGTTTCCAATCAGCAACATGTCATCCACATATAATATTAGAAACGCCACAGAGCTCCCACTCACTTTCTTGTAAATACAAGATTCTCCAACCACTTGTATAAACCCAAATGCTTTCATCACTTCATCAAAGCGTTTGTTCCAACTCCGACATGCTTGCACCAGTCCATAAATGGATCGCTGGAGCTTGCACACCTTGTTAGCATTCTCAGGATCGACAAAACCTTCGGGTTGCATCATATACAACTCTTCCTTAAGGAAACCGTTAAGGAACGCCGTTTTGACATCCATTTGCCAGATTTCATAATCGAAAAATGCAGTTATTGCTAACATGATTCTGACGGACTTAAGCATCGCTACGGGTGAGAATGTCTCATCGTAGTCAACTCCTTGAACTTGTGAAAAACCCTTTGCCACAAGTCGAGCTTTATAAACGGTCACACTGCCGTCAGCGTCCGTCTTCCTCTTAAAGATCCATTTGTTCTGAATAGCCTTGCGGCCTTCAGGCAGTACCTCCAAAGTCCACACTTTGTTCTCATACATGGATCCTATCTCGGACTTCATGGCTTCTAGCCATTTGTTGGAATCTGGGCCCACCATTGCTTCTTCATAATTTGCAGGTTCATTGTTGTCCAACAACATGATTGACAAGACACGATTACCGTACCACTCTGGAGCAGCACGTGGTCTCGTCGACCTACGTGGTTCGACAGAAACTTGAACCGGAGTTTCATGATCATCATCATTAACTTCCTCCTCAACCGGCGTCGCAATGACAGAGGTTTCCCCTTGCCCTGCGCCACCATCCAGAGGGATGAGAGGTTCGACAACCTCGTCAAGTTCTATCTTCCTCCCACTCAATTCTCTCGAGAGAAACTCCTTCTCGAGAAAAGCTCCGTTTTTAGCAACAAACACTTTGCCCTCGGATTTGAGATAGAAGGTGTACCCAACTATCTCTTTTGGGTAACCTATGAAGATGCACTTTTCCGCTTTCGGTTCCAGCTTTTCAGGCTGAAGCTTTTTGACATAAGCATCACATCCCCAAACTTTAAGAAACGACAACTTTGGCCTTTTGCCATACCACTGTTCGTATGGTGTCGTCTCAACGGATTTTGATGGTGCCCTATTTAAAGTGAATGCAGCTGTTTCTAATGCATAACCCCAAAACGATAACGGCAAATCGGTAACAGACATCATAGATCGCACCATCTCTAATAAAGTATGATTACGACGTTCGGACACACCATTACGCTGTGGTGTTCCAGGCGGTGTCAACTGTGAAATAATTCCACATTGTCTTAAGTGAGCACCAAACTCGAAACTCAGATATTCACCCCCACAATCAGACCGTAGGAACTTGATCTTCTTGTTGCGATGATTTTCAACTTCACTCTGAAATTGCTTGAACTTTTCAAATGTTTCAGACTTCTGCTTCATTAAGTAGACATAACCATATCTACTCAAATCGTCAGTGAAGGTGAGAAAATAACGATATCCGCCGCGTGCCTCTACGCTCATCGGACCACATACATCGGTATGTATGATTTCCAACAAGTCACTTGCACGCTCCATTGTTCCGGAGAACGGAGTCTTAGTCATCTTGCCCATGAGGCATGGTTCGCACGTGTCAAGTGAATCAAAGTCAAGTGACTCCAAAAGTCCATCGGCATGGAGTTTCTTCATGCGCTTTACACCAATATGACCTAAGCGGCAGTGCCACAAAAATATGGCGCTATCATTGTAACTCTAACTCTTTTGGTCTCAATGTTATGTATGTGTGTATCGCTATCGAGATTCAATATGAACAATCCTCTCACATTGGGTGCATGACCATAAAAGATGTTACTCATAGAAATAGAACAACCATTATTCTCCGACTTAAAAGAGTAACCGTCTCGCAATAAACAAGATCCAGATATAATGTTCATGCTCAACGCAGGCACTAAATAACAATGATTTAAGTTCATAACTAATCCTGATGGTAACTGAAGTGAAACTGTGCCGACGGTGATTGCATCAACCTTGGAACCATTTCCTACGCGCATCGTCACTTCATCTTTCGCCAGCCTTCGTCTATTCCGCAGTTCCTGTTTCGAGTTGCAAATATGAGCAACAGAACCGGTATCGAATACCCAGGCACTACTACGAGAGCCGGTTAAGTACACATCAATAACTTGTATATCAAATATACCTGATTTTTCTTTGGCCGCCTTCTTATCTGCCAGGTACTTGGGGCAATTGCGCTTCCAGTGACCCATACCCTTGCAATAGTAACACTCTGTTTCAGGCTTAGGTCCAGCTTTGGGTTTCTTCGTCGGATTGGCAACAGGCTTGCCGCTCTTCTTTGAATTACCCTTCTTGCCTTTGCCGTTTCTCTTGAAACTAGTGGTCTTATTCACCATCAACACTTGATGCTCTTTACGAAGTTCAGACTCTGCGACTTTCAGCATCGCAAACAACTCGCCGGGAGACTTGTTCATCCCTTGCATGTTCTAGTTCAACACAAAGCCTTTATAGCTTGGCGGCAGTGATTGAAGGATTCTGTCAGTGATAGCCTCTTGCGGGAGTTCAATCCCCAGCTCAGCCAGACGGTTTGAGTACCCAGACATTTTGAGCACATGTTCACTGACAGACGAGTTTTTCTCCATCTTGCAAGCATAGAATTTATCGGAGGTCTCATACCTCTCGATCCGGGCGTTCTTCTGAAAGATAAACTTCAACTCCTGGAACATCTCAAATGCTCCATGACGCTCAAAGCGACGTTGAAGTCTCGGTTCTAAGCCATCTAGCGGGTGGTTCATCTCCTAGCGCAGCATTAAGGACATAATCCTTCTTCCCAGCTTGTAAGATTAGCTTAAGATTACGAGCCCAGTCTACAAAGTTGCTTCCATCATCTTTCAACTTAGCTTTCTCTAGGAACGTATTAAAATTCAGGATGATTGTCGCGTGAGCCATGATCTACAACACAAATATATTCAAAGTGGACTTAGACTATGTTCAAGATAATTAGAGTTTAACTTAATCAAATTATTCGCTAAACTCCCACTCAAAAATTACATCTCTCTAGTCATTTGAGTGGTTCATGATCCACTTACACTAGCTCAAGTCCGATCATCACGTGAGTTGAGTATAGTTTCAGTGGTAAGCATCCCTATGCTAATCATATCATCTATATGATTCATGATCGACCTTTCGGTCTCATGTGTTCCGAGGCCATGTCTGCACATGCTAGGCTCGTCAAGCTTAACCCGAGTGTTCCGCGTGCGCAACTATTTTGCACCCGTTGTATGTGAACGTTGAGTCTATCACACCCGATCATCACGTGGTGTCTCGAAACGACGAACTGTAGCAACGGTGCACAGTCGGGGAGAACACAATTTCGTCTTGAAATTTTAGTGAGAGATCTGTTGGAAATATGCCCTAGAGGAAATAATAAATTAGTTATTATTATATTTCTTTGTTCATGATAATCGTTTATTATCCATGCTATAATTGTATTGATTGGAAACACAATACTTGTGTGGATACATAGACAAAACACTGTCCCTAGTAAGCCTCTAGTTGACTAGCTCGTTGATCAAAGATGGCCAAGGTTTCCTGGCCATAGGCAAGTGTTGTTACTTGATAACGGGATCACATCATTAGGAGAATCCTGTGATGGACTAGACCCAAACTAATAGACGTAGCATGTTGATCGTGCCACTTGTTGCTACTGTTTTCTGCGTGTCAAGTATTTGTTCCTATGACCATGAGATCATATAACTCACTGATACCGGAGGAATGCTTTGTGTGTATCAAACGTTGCAACGTAACTGGGTGACTATAAATATGCTCTACAGGTATCTCCGAAGGTGTTCGTTGAGTTAGTATGGATCGAGACTGGGATTTGTCACTCCGTGTGACGGAGAGGTATCTCGGGGCCCACTCGGTAATACAACATCACACACAAGCCTTGCAAGCAATGTGACTTAGTGTAAGTTGCGGGATCTTGTATTACGGAACGAGTAAAGAGACTTGCCGGTAAACGAGATTGAAATAGGTATGCGGATACTGACGATCGAATCTCGGGCAAGTAACATACCGAAGGACAAAGGGAATGACATACGGGATTATATGAATCCTTGACACTGAGGTTCAAACGATAAGTTCTTCGTAGAATATGTAGGATCCAATATAGGCATCCAGGTCCTGCTATTGGATATTGACCGAGGAGTCTCACGGGTCATGTCTACATAGTTCTCGAACCCGTAGGGTCTGCACACTTAAGGTTCGACGTTGTTTTATGCGTATTTGAGTTATATGGTTGGTTACCGAATGTTGTTCGGAGTCCCGGATGAGATCAAAAACGTCACGAGGGTTTTCGGAATGGTCCGAAAACTAAGATTGATATATAGGATGACCTCATTTGATTACCGGAAGGTTTTCGGAGTTACCGGGAATGACGAATGGGTTCCGGGAGTTCACCGGGGGGGCACCCACCCCGGGGAAGCCCATAGGTGTTTGGGGTGCCACACCAGCCCTTAGTGGTCTCGTGGGACAGCCCAAGAGAGGCCTATGCGCATTGGGAAGAAAATCAAAGAGGAAAGGAAAAAAAAAGGAGGAGGTGGGAAAGGGAAGAAGGACTCCACCTTCCAAACCAAGTAGGACTCAGTTTGGGAGGGGAATCCTTCCCCCCTTGGCTCGGCCGACCCCTTGGGGGTTCTTGGACCCCAAGGCAAGGCTCCCCCCTCCCTCTCCTATATATAATGGGGTTTTAGGGCTGATTTGAGACAACTTTGCCACGGCAGCCCGACCACATATCTCCACGGTTTTACCTCTAGATCGCGTTTCTGCGGAGCTCGGGCGGAGCCCTGCTGAGACAATATCATCACCAACCTCTGGAGCGCCGTCACGCTGCCAGAGAACTCTTCTACCTCTCCGTCTCTCTTGCTGGATCAAGAAGGCCGAGATCATCGTCGAGTTGTACGTGTGCTAAACACGGAGGTGCCGTCCGTTCGGCACTAGATCGTGGGACTGATCGCGGGACGGTTCGCGGGGCGGGTCGAGGGACGTGAGGACATTCCACTACATCAACCGCGTTCACTAACGCTTCTGATGTATGTTCTACAAGGGTACGTAGATCACACATCCCCTCTCGTAGATGGACATCACCATGATAGGTCTTCGTGCGCGTAGGAAAATTTTTGTTTCCCATGCGATGTTCTGCAACAGTTGGATCATGAGCTAGGTTCATGCGTAGATGTCTTCTCGAGTAGAACACAAAAGTTTTTGTGGGCGGAGATGTGCGTTTTGCTGACCTCCTTAGTCTTTTCTTGATTCCGCGGTATTGTTGGATCGAAGCGGCTCGGACCGACATTACTCGTACGCTTACGA